>NC_083434.1:46114440-46762773 GCF_020745735.1 Hemiscyllium ocellatum | reverse complement strand
TGCCAATCAATAAGATCATGGCTGATCTTTTCATGGATTCAGATCTACTTACCTGCCATCTCACCGTATCGCTTAATTCATTTATTGTTCAAAACAGTATCTACCTAAGTTTTGAAAACATTGATTAAAATAGTGTCAATTACTTCACTGGGCAAGGAATTCCATAGATTAACAACCCTCTGGGTGAAGAGGTTCCTTCCTGATTCAGTCCTCAATCTGCTCCCTCTAATTTTGAGCCTATGCCCTCTTGTCCTAGTTTCACCGGCCAGTGGAAACATCCTCCCCACTTCTATCAGATCTATTTGCTGCATAATTTTATATTTTCTGTAAGATCTCCCCTCAATCTTCTGAATTCCAACAAATATAATCCCAATCTACTCAGTTTCTCCTCATAAGACAACCCTGGAGGAGAAAGTGAGCACTGCATGTGCTGGACATCAGAGTCGAGAGCGTAGTGCTGGAAAAGCACAGCCAGTCAGGCAGCATCCCAGGAGCAGGAGAGAGGATGTTTCGGGCATAAACCCTTCATAAGGATGAAGGGCTTCCTAATGAAGGGCATATGCCCAAAATGTTGATTCTATCTCAGATGCTGCCTGACCTGCTATGCTTTTCCAGCACCACATTCTCAACTCAGAAGCCAACCCCCTCAACTCCGGAATCAACCTATTGAACCTCCTCTGCATCTCCTCCAGTGCAGGTACATCCTTTCTCAGGTAAGGAGACCAGACCTGCACACAGTACTCTAGGTGTGGCTTCACCAGCACCCTGTACAGCTGCAACATAACCTCCCTGCTTTTAAACTCAATCCCTTTAGCAGTGAAGGACAAAATTCCATTTGCCTTCTGCATTATCTGTTGTACCTGAGACCAACCTTCTGTGATTCATGGACAAGGACACCCAGGTCCCTCTGCACAGCAGCATGCTGCAACGTTTTACCATTCAAATAATAATCTTTTTTTCTGTTACTCTTACCAAAATGAATGACTTCACATTTACTAACATTGTATTCCATCTGCCAGACCTTTGCCCAGTCACTTATAGTATCTATGTTCCTCTGCAAAGTTTCACAGTCCTCTGCACTCTTTACTCTGCCACTCATCTTAGTGTCATCAGCAAACTTTGACGCCCTACATGTAGTCCCCAACTTCAAATCATCGATATAAATTGTAAATAATTGCAGTCCCAAAACTGATCCCTGAGGCACTCCACAAGTCACTGATTGCCAGCCAGAATAGCACTCATTTATCCCCACTCTTTGTTTCCTGTTAGTCAACCAATCCTTTATCCACGCTAATACTCTACCCCTATTGCCATGCATCCTTATCGTATGCAGTAGCGTCTTGTGTGCCACCTTGTCAAAAGCCTTTTGGAAATCTAGGTACACCACATCCACTGGGTCCCCGTTGTTCACCTTGCTTGTAAAGTCTTCATAGATTTCCAAAAAGTTTGTAAAGCATGACCTGCCCTACATGAACCCATGCTACATCTGCTCAATGGGACAATTCCTATCAAGATGCACTGCTGTTTCTTCATTGAAAATAGACTCAATCATCTTTCCCAATACAGCTAACCGGTCTATAATTCCCCATCTTCTGTCGACCACACTTTTTTAACAGTGGCATCACGTTTGTTGTTTTCCAATCTGCCCCAGGGTCCAGTGAATTTTGGAAAATTACCTCCAGAGCACCAACTATTTCTCCCACCATCTTTTTTTGGACTCTGGGATGCATTCCACCAGGGCCAGGAGACCTGTCTATCCTTAGCTCCATGAGCTTACCCAACACTAGCTCTTCTGTAATAATAATTGTTTCCAGGGCCTCACCTACCTTTTGTCTCTCTGTCAGTTACTGGCATGTTATTAGTGTCCTTCACTACCAAGACTGACACAAAATACCTGATCAATGCCTCGGCCATTTCAACATGTCCCATAATTAACTGCCCCTTCTCATCCTCTTAAGGACCAACATTTACTTTAGCCACTCTGTTTCACTTTATATATTTCTAGAACATTTTACTATCTGTCTTTATTTTCAGCACTAGTTTTGTTCTCATGTTCTATCTTACATTTGTTTATAGCTGTTTTTGTCACTTTCTGTTGACCTTTAAACTTTTCCTAATCTTCTAGTTTCCTGCTGTTTTTGCCAACTTTCTATGCCTTCCCTCTCAATTTGATTGCCTCGTTTATTTCCTTAGACACCCATGGCAGATTGACTGCATCAGCGCCACCTCATGTTCCCACGAGGAGGTTGAGCAGTTCATCAACTTCACCAACACATTGCACCCGACCTCAAATTCACTTGGACCATCTCTGACACCTCTATCCCCTTCCTGGACCTCTCCATCTCCATCAACGGTGACCAACTCAACACTGACATTTTCTACAAACCCACCGACTCCCACAGCTACCTGGATTACATCTCCTCCCACCCTGCTGTGCTTTATTCCCAATTCCTCCGCCTCCACCGTATCTGTTCCCAGGAGAACCAGTTCCACCACACCAGATGACCTCCGTAAAGAACGCAATTTCCCCTCCCATGTGGTTGATTATGCCATCCAGTGCATTTCATCCACATCCCACACCTCTGCCCCTGAACCCTACCCCTCCAACTGCAACAATGACAGAACGCCCCCCGTCCTCACCTTCCACCCCACCAACCTCCACATAAATTGCATCATCCTCTGCCATTTGTGTAGCCCACAAATGGACCCCACCACCAGAGATATATCTCCCTCCCTACCCCAATCCATTTTTCATTAAGACCATTCCCTCCATGACTACCTCATCAGCTCCATGCCCCTAACAACCCATCCTCCACGCCTGACACCTTCCCCTGCCACGCAGGAATTGCAAAGCCAGTGTCTACACCTCCCCCCCTCACCTCCATCCAAGGCCCTAAAGGAGCCATCCACAACCATCAAGGTTTCACCTGCACTTCCACACATGTCATTTATTGTATCCGTTGCTCCCGATGCGGTCTCCTCTACAATGGGGAGACTGGACGCCTGCTCACAGAGTGCTTCAGAGAACATCTCCAGGACACCCGCACCAATCAGCCACACTGCGCCATGGTCGAACACTTCGACTCCCCCTCCCACTCTGCCGAGGACATACAGACCCTGGGCCTCCTCCATCGTCACTCCCTTATTGCTCGACGTCTGGAGGAAAAACATCTCATCTTCTGCCTCGGGACCCTCCAACCCCTTGGCATCAATGTGGACTTCACCAGTTTCCTCATTTCCCTTCCCCCCACCTTACCCCAGTTCCAACCTTCCAGTTCAGCACCGGCCTTGTGACCCATCCCATCTGTCCATCTTCCTTCCCACCTATCCACTCCACCGTCCCCTCCGAACTACCACCTTTACCCCCACTTCCATCCATGTATCGAACTCTCAACTACCTTACCCCCAGCCCCACCCCCGCCTATTTATCTCTCCATCCTGAGGCTTTTTCCTGAAATGTTGAATTTCCAGCTCCTCGGATGCTGCCTGACCTGCTGTGCTTTTCCAGCACCGCACTCTCGACTCTAATCTCCAGCATCTGCAGTCCTCACTTACACCCTTTTGTTGCAGCCATTCCTTTTCACTGGAATACACTTCTGCTGAGCACTTTGAAAAATTGTTTTGAATATCCTCCACTGCTCGTCAACTGTCCCACCATAAAATCTTTGTTTCCAGTCTAGAAAGGAAGGAGCTGATTGAATCTGGACGCTGGGTCACATTGTTCTGGGTTTCCCGGACATGATTGTATGTGGTGCAGCACATCCCTGATTTCAAAAAATCTTCCACTTGCTCAGCATCTTCTGGTCTCAATGGGGCCAAACATGTGCAGCATGTCCTCTGGCTCACATTTTATTTGATCATGCTCTTGTGCTAGATAAATGTAGCTTGTTGACTTGCCTACAAGACCACATGCCGTAAGATGTCGGAGCAGAAGTCACTTATTCAGATCAATGGGTTGGATCCACCATTCAATGAGATTGTGGATAATCTGACAACCCTCAACTCCTGCTTTTATCCCCATAACCTATGATTCTCTTCCTGATTTTAAAAACCTGATGATCTCAGCTTTGAGACAGGTGAACCCTGTCTCAATATCTGATCTGATCTGTGATAAAGTATTCCACTGTTCTCTGAGAGAAGAAGAAACAAAGATAGCTGTGAAGAAGTTGCTAAAGTGTAACCTGATGTGTGGCATAAAGTTACAAATCGCTCAACACCAGGCTATAGTCCAACAGGTTTATTTGGAAGCACTAGCTTTCGGAGCGCCGCTCTGATAACCACCTGATGAAGGAGCGGCGCTCCGAAAGCTAGTACTTCCAATTAAACCTGTTGGACTATAGCCTGGTGTTGAGCAATTTGTAACTTTGTACACCCCAGTCCAATCCTGGCATCTCCAAATTGTGTGGCATGTTCTTGAGGACTGTGCCTGTCTATTTTCAGAAACATTGCATATTATTGGCTATATCGCTTTGACAGGCGAAAAGGCCTCTTCTGTATGATTCGATGATTCTAATTTAATCACCGAATGATGTTTAGCTAATGCTGAATACTGCTGAATAACGCATTCTGATATTTTCAGACCTACACACATTTTTAGTTTTTTGTAATTTAGGTTTTTCCTACTTGCCTGTCAATTTGGCACAAAAATGTACAACTTTTACCTTCTTGCTCAGCTTTCAAGCAATTGTTCAGCACATTGTAAATTAAAGTGATTAGTTTACACCTATCTTTATCAATATTTGTTCAATTGCGGTAAAAGTTGATTTTTTTTTTCCTTAATGTGTACATTTGGGACTTTTGTAAATGGGTGCAAATGTATTTCAGACAAAGAACTGAACAAGGTTGTTGTGAATCACTGAACAGAGCCAGGGATCTAATATATTTTTTGAAATACTGTTTTCCAAAACTATTTATCTAACATTATTTTCTAATTGAGGAGAAAATTCAGAAGTCTGAAATGCAAAGAGAGTTCCAGTCCAGGACTCTCTCAAAGTATACTTGTGGGCTGAATCAGTAGTTAGGAAGGGAAAATCAATTATGTTATTTATTTTGAGAGGACTTGAGTATAGAAGCAGGGATATACTACTGAGAATCTATAAGGCTCTGGTCAGGCCGCATTTGGAGTATTATGCACAGTTTGGGACCCCATATCTTAGGAAGGATGCACTGACAATGGGGTGTGTTCAGAGGAGATTCATGAGAATGATACCAGAAATGAAAAAGCTTAACATATGAGGAACGTTTGAGAACTCTGGGTTTATACTCAATGGAGTTTAGAAGGATGAGGGGGATCTAATTGAAACTTACAGAATATTGACTGGCCTGAATGGGGGTAGATGTTGGGAAGATGTTTCCATTGGTAGGTGAGACTAGGACCCAAGGACATAGACTAAGAGTAAAGGGAAGACCTTCTAGAAAGGAGATAAGGAAAACCATCTTCAGCCAGAGAGTGGTGAATCTATGGAATTCACTGCCACAGAAAGTTGTGGAGGCCAGGTCATCGAGTGCATTTAAGATGGAGATAGATAGGTTCTTGATTGTTAAGGGGATCAAGGGTTACAGGGAGAAGGCGGAACAATGAGGATGAGAAACGTATCAGCTATGATTGAATGGCAGAGCAGACTTGATGGGCTAAATGGCCTAACTTCTGTTCCTGTGTCTTGTAGCTTTACATCTTCAAATCTTTCAGATGTAAGAAGAATGAGAGCACCTGGAATTTTCATTTGGGATTTTCCCAATCGGAAAACATGTTGTGAAAATTGTACTATTGGATACTTCAGGAACTATAGGGAAGACAATTCATCAAAAAGCTTCTCTTTTTTCCATCAAACAAATTCACAACAGACTGCCTCTGAAACCTGCTTATGGCATCATTTTCTATGACATTTCCTAGTAATTTCTTTACACAATTCTATTACTTAGTAGGTGTTAGAGTTCTGACTGAATTTTCCTCTTACTTTGATTTTTTTGTATTTAAAGTTGCTCTACAATGCTCTACAACCTGCCTGGATCAATTTTGCCATTTTTCTTCATATTGAAAATGTCACTGAGATTACCTGAAAGTTTCTTGTCCAAAGCTCAATATCTTTAAATTTCTCCTGTATCTTATTTCTAATACTCAGAGTCAGCTTTGCTCATTAATAAAAAAAACAATAAAAATATGAACTGAAAAGTTAATCATAACTTGAAATAAGAAATCCAAACTTTACAACATCGCAGCGTTGCATTAGTTATGATGCACAGTCACAATTCTGAAACTCGTAGGTTTTGATATCGAAGGGGGTTGAGGCCGTAGAAGATGTTTCCACCTTCTTGTGGACAATCATTATAAACCTCATTCCTGCTTGAGTTACACCTTGAGTCACTTCAAACTGACTGTGAATGTAACATCATCTGGCACTTGTATACCTATTTCTCACATGAACACATCAGATTAGAAATCAAAATGAAAACTCTGCTTCTGTACTGCACACTGCTTTTCCTTATAAGAAAATGCCAAAATGACAAATCATTTACAGTTTGAAAAAGAACTTATTTTCTCAAATCTTTTTTGGACAAATTTGTCATGAGTGATGACTGTTTTGTCAGTAGGAAATTGATCTTTTTTCTCACTCTGTGCTACCAGCTGCAGTTATTACTTACTGACAGTCTCTGTCATTGACCTGTAAACTGAAGCTCAGCTGGACTATGAGGTGCAGGCAACATGGGATCAGTACTTCACTGTCCCTGTCTCTTGTAAATGTTTCAGCTGATCTGCTGCAAATTAATAATACTATAAAATTTGTGAGAAAGATACCAGAACATGTTTCTTGTGAAAATGACAAAAACATTTTTATGAAACTTGAGAATGCTGTAATTTTAGCGATTTTCACTTTCCAAACCATTTGTTGTTGAACCTTAACAAATTAATCAAAAGCCACCGACTTTTTATGCAGCGTAATACAGAAGATAAAGAGTCACTAGGTTAACTTGTCTATTAAAGTCTTGCATACAAACAATATAACTCTATCCTGAAAAAATTGAAATAATAAATGTGGCATCTAAATTCGCTAAGTTTTATAAAAGACAGAGTTAGCTTCTGTTTCAGTCATCTTATGGGACCTGATGTCATTCTTTTTCATAAAGTAATTTGATCTTTTTTCTTCAAATAAAACCACTTATTTAAGTTTAAGGAACACACCATTGTGAATATACTCAGTCTGGAAACCAAACTCAGATGTGGTGAAGTCAAATTATATCAGACAAATTTAATTAAATTCTTCAATGTAGTAACAAAGAGTGTGCATAAGGTTAGTCCAATTGACATTGTCTGTATGTACTTTCAGAAAATGTTTGATTAAGTGTCACATTATAGACTTATTAGGAAATTTGATGCCTGTGGGATAAAAAGGACACAGTGGCAGCATAGATACAGAATTGACTAAGGGATGGAATACATAAAATGGTGTGCTCGAGGGGACGATTGTTGTTTTGGGAATGGTTTAATGACATTGGACTTGGATTTAAAGGCATACTTTTGAAGTTTGTCACATCTCAAAACTTGAAAAATGCAGATAACATGGAGGAGGATGACATCAGGGTGACATTGATTGTTAAAATGGGCAGTAGAGACAGAAGAGATGGAACTGAGAGCAGAGAAATGTGTAATTGTGCATTCTGGAAGGAAAAGCAAGGCGACACAATATAGGTTCAATGGCACAATTTTAAAGATAGTGCAGGTACACAGAGGTGTATGATACAAACAAATCCTTGAAGTTGGCAGGACATTTAACAAAGGTGTTAAAATTCTGAGGAAGGGTCACTCGACCTGGAATGTTAACTTTGATTTCTCTCCACAGATGTTGCCAGACAGACCCGTTGGGCTTGTTCAGCAGTTTGTGTTTTTGTTTCTGTGTTAAAGTATATGTGGCCTACTAATGAGAGTTCTGTGTGCAAAAGCAAGGAGGCTTTGATTCAGTTCTGGACAACAAACTTTGGGAGCACTTTGGAGAGAATGCCCCGGAGGAGATCAATATGAGTTGTATCAAAGACTGAAAAAAAGACTGGAAAACTGGGATTGATCTGTTTGTAGCCAGGAAGGATATGAGGAGATTTATTGAAGATGTTCAAAACTATAAGGGGCCTTGATAGTGTATTGAGAAAGAAATTGTTAGCATTGACAATAGGATTGATAACATTGAACACAAAATTAATTTAAAATATTGCAGTGACATGGGAAAACAGTCTTAATGTAATTAATTATGAAGATTTGTAATGCATTGTCCAGAAGGGAGTGGAACCAGTAAAACTTTCAAATAAGAATTGGACAAATGCTTGAAATGGATCAAAATGAAGGAGTGGAAGTGATCAGGGATCAAGATGTGATTGCTTAAGTGCTTCAATCACAACTAAGGTGCTGTATCAGAAATGAAGTTGGTTTTTTTGAAGGATTTTTGAAACAATTGAGATATTGATTTCTTAATTGTACTGCATACTATAATATACAAATGTTTGACATGAAATTTCCTGCAAACTTACTGGTAGGGAGAAGAGTAAATTATAAAGAGGGAATAAGGATTCTGCATAGGGATGTAAATATGATGAATAAATGGACAATAATTTGGCTGAAGATATATAATGTGGGAACATTTGAACTTGTCCACTTTGGCAAAAAGAATCAAAAAGCAGAATAGTAATTAACAAGGCAAAGGTTGCAGAACCTTAGGGGCAAAGGTATCTGAATAACTTGGTGCATAAATCACAATAAGTAAGTCTGCAGAACCAACAAGTGCTTGGGAAGGCAAATGAAATACTGCTGTTTACTGCAAGGGGAATGGAATATCAAAATTGGGAAATATTGCTACAACAGTCCAGCAAATTGGTGAGGACACATTTTAAGTGCCGTGTGTAGTTTTGGTCTCCTTATTTTAAAAAGGGATACAATTGTATTAGAAACAGATCAGGGAAAGTTCATGAAAATATCTCCAATAAAGGCAAGGTTTGTTTTGTGGAGAAAGCTTGGCCAGTTTGGGGGTGTATTCATGGAGTTTCAAAAAATAAGGAATGATCGTATTGGAACATGGAAGATCCTGAGGGGACTTGACAGGGTAGTGGTGAGAAGGTGGGTCCTTTTGTGGGAGAATATAGAGATATTGGGCATTGGGTGAAAGCAAGAGGTCTGCCATTTCAAAGGGACATCAGGAGAATATTGTTCTCACAAAAGTTTCATTTGTCTACGAAAGTTTCTCTCCAGATAACTGCGGTTGCAGGGTCGCAGATTCGTTTTCAAACTGAATGAGATAGAATTTCCATCAACAAGGGATTTTGGGGGGGAGAAGCAAAAGAAGAGTTGAGACAACTCTTGAACTTATCAAACAAAGCAAACTGACAGGGCCAAATGGCTTACTTCAGCTGCAAATTTATATGTTCCCATGGAAATGCATATGAATCAAAAGTAACCAGCCCATAATATATTTAAAAAGGCAATCAGTCATTGGATTTGAAACATGCTGGTCAGCAGATGATGATAAGAATGTAATATGTGACTCACTGCTGTGTACGAGATTATAGGAAAGTCTCAAATTGCACTATCATCAATGCTAAGGAGTTATTTCAGAAGAAGGGAGGGTTTAATTTTGCAGGAAAATAGCCTTATTTTGTTGTATTTTGTATTCTTAGGTTAATTTCAATTCAAATGGATCCTTGATAGTTTCATCAGAAAGCCTCAATCTGGATAGGTGATCACAACAGCCATTTTAGTTCCCTTTTTTTTATATTCATTGACAGGATATGGGTATCACTGGTGAGGCCAGCATTCATTGACCATCCCCAATAGCCCAGAATGCAATCATGAGTCAACATCTCAGGGGAATGTATAGGGACAACAGCTTTTCAAGGTCTTAACGAAAAGATGTCAATTGAGAGAGTGCAACTCCTCAAAAAAAATGGGACATGCCAAGAATCTGAAACTAGGCCCACCTGCCCTTATGCCCACCTGCTCACCTGTCCCCATACACACCTAGGCAAAAGTAAGGACTGCAGATGCTGGAAACCAGGGTTTAGATTAGAGTGGTGCTGGAAAAGCACAGCAGGTCAGGCAGCATCTGAAGTGCAGGAAAATTAACATTTTGGGCAAAAGCCCTTCATCAGGAATGCGCTTTTGCCTGAAACGTCGATTTTCCTGCTCCTCAGATGCTGCCTGACCTGCTGTGCTTTTCCAACACCACTCTAACCCATACACACCTGCTTACCTGCACCCATACCCACCTGTGTCCATGCCATCTGCTCACCTGTCCCCATGACTATTTGCTCACCTGCCCTCATGCCCACCTGCCTACTTGACTCAATGCCCACCAGCCCACTGCACTTAGGCTCAGCTGCATCCAAACATACTTGCCCACTTGGAGCAATATCCAGTTGCCCACATGCCCACCTTTACACATGTCCATCTTCCCACTTGATGCAATGCCCACCTGCAGCCGTGCACACCTCTCCATTTTGCACCTTGTCTAACTGTAGGTATTCCCATTTTCCCACATTCTCACATTTGCCCACCTATCCTCATGTCCACCTTGTTTACCTCCAGCTGTGAAGGTGAACACCACATTCAGTTTCTGACGATATTGACATGTTACAACCAGCCCTGGGTGTAATGTCAGTCAGGGATTAAGGATTCAGAATTTATGCCTGGGGTCTGCTTCATAGGATGCCAAGCTGACAGTATTTCACTTCTGTTCCAGTAAATTCAGCATGAAAATCTGAAGGTAATTGAGTTTTCTCCTAGAAGTATATCGTATTATAAGATATAATCATAAAGGGCCTTTCAACGAGTAAAGTAATTATGTTTCACCAAGCTCCATGTGGTTCAGTTTTAATTAGCATTCGAGTAGTTACTAAAGAATGTTTTTTTAAATTGAAACTTGTATTTATTATTGTGTTATCTGTTGGAACTTCATTCCTGTAAGATCACATCGGCAACAGATATCTTTCTACTGAAGTATGCTGAGAATCAAAATTCCAGGTGAAAATATAAAATCCCCACAAGTTTGAAATTCATTCAGACTGGTGATAAGCTTTCTGCACAACTTAATTCTCCGCATGTTTCACTCTGATTACATTTGTATTGTTTATACTCAAGATACATAGATATCTAGCTGTGTTATTCACGATGAGCTGCATTGGTTAAGCTGTTTTCCTTTGTCATTGCTTTATAAGGCCGCTGGTACTTGGAAACCAGATGTCACTCGACACCAGGTTATAGTCCAACAGGTTTATTTGAAATCACAAGCTTTCAGAGCGCTGCTCCTTCATCAGATGAAGCGACTTCTGACTTACTCCACCCCAGTCCAACACTGGCATCTCCACATCATGAGTACCTGAAAGGTTTAGCTAACATCACAAGATTAACACCTCCCAGCAGGATGTAAATAGCTGTTTTGGGGAAATTCTGACTAATCTTCAGGCTTCAGTGTTAACACTGTGTTACTGATGGTAATGTGTCCTTCATCTTCTATCAAGGCTGAGGCCTTACAAAGAAGGCTGATAGAACCAGTTTAGATTAGATTACTTACAGTGTGGAAACAGGCCCTTCAGCCCAACAAGTCCACACCGACCTGCCAAAGAGCCAGGCCCATTCCCCTATATTTACCCCTTCACCTAACACTACAGGCAATTTAGTCAATTCACCTAACCTGCACATTTTTGGACTGTAGGAGGAAACTGGATCACCCGGAGGAAACCCATGCAGACACGGGGAGAATATGCAAACTCCACACAGACAGTCACCTGAATCGGGAATTGAACCCAGGTCTCTAGCACTTTGAGGCAGCAGTGCTAACCATTGTGCCACCGTGCCGCCCACTTTGTTGTTAGATGCTATGTGATAAATATATGCTGCTTATCAAAATTGATCCTTTCTTCCACCCAATGCATGCGATGAGTATCCTTTTCCCACTTTGTTACAACCTAAATGTGAACAGTGCACAGCACCCCACTCTCCCCACACTGCCTCAAATATGCAAACACCAATGATATCACGAGATGATCAATTTTCCTAAATGCTAATCAGAACAAAGGTAATTCACACAAGTTTTCATCATGAAAAGAAAAATAACGATTTGTTATAAACAAACGTCTTTTTAATGACTGACAAAAAAGGAATACTAATTTAATACAATGAAATTTATACTATAATCCCTTTAACCTTTACATACATACATACACACATGCACACAGATACACATACACACAGACATAGACACACATACATGCACCCACAAACACACATACTTATTCATGAATTAGGCAGACAAATCAAATGGCTTCAGTGTTGCATGTGGTAAAATGTCGGCAGGAAAATCAATGTCTGTAAATCAACAATCTAAATCACATAATGGCGAATTAGCTCTTACAGTTCTTTTGGGTTTAACAAATATAGAGTCATAGAGTCATAGAGATGTACAGCATGGAAACAGACCGTTCGGTCTAACCTGTCCATGCCAACCAGATATCCCAACCCAATCTAGTCCCACCTGCCAGCACCTGGTCATATCCCTCCAGACCCTTCCTATTCAGTTACCCGTCCAAATGCCTCTTAAATGCTGCAATTGTACCAGCCTCTACCACATCCTCTGGCAGCTCATTCCATACAAGTACCACTCTTTGTGTGAAAAGGTTGTTCCTTAGCTCTCTTTTATATCTTTGTTTCAAAAGTGAAAGTCGGTCTGTGATCTGCACAGCTGATAGAGTGGACCTTGGTTCTTTATTATATTAGAATTATTTCTTTCATGTCTCTATGTTTCTTTTGTCTTTTCATTCACACAGAGAGAAGGAAAAGAGAAACGTTTGGAGCTTTCAGGCTTCTAGATGTTTCGGCCTGCATTTCACTCACAATTCTGAAACAAGTTGCAGCTGAACAAACCAAAAGCTGTCACTGGGCAGTTTTTCCTGTTGTGATTATCTACATGATTTTTCTGGAATGTTCTGCAAATGCAGAGCTGATGGTTGACAGAATAAAGACATTGTGGTATTAATGATTTACAAAAATTGATGTTCACTTCTAGAAATCCTGAATACTTGGATTCCACTGGAAGTTCTCTTGTCCCATCCAGGCAGTTCCATGGAGTTTTCAGTTGACAATAGAATGGTTGCAGCAATGAGAGACATCAGCTCTAAGGATTTGCTTGAAGAAGTTGGGTCTGTTCTCCTTGAAACAAAGAATCTTGAGAAAAGATTTGATGGAGATTTTCAAAATCATGAGTGGGCTGGACAGAGTAGATAGAACATTATTTCCACTTTGCAGAGATTTGCAGAGATGTGCAGCTTAGATGCTTTGGCCATGTTAAATTGCTCTGTTGTGTCAGGGATATGCAGTTGAGATGAGTTAGCAATGGTAAAAGCCATTTGGGGGGGCCACAGGCATGTGCCTGGGTAGATGTTCTTCAGAGAGTTGGTGCAGACTTGATGGGCTGAATGGCACCCTTCAATGTGGGGATTCTATGATTCTGTGTTTCTATTCAAGGTGATGTGCAAATAAAACTAATTCATTTGGAGAAGATAATCCACTTGACATTAACGATCTTCTCCAGGAAAACATTGAGCTTTTTCAGGTCTCAATCCGACCAATGCCAGCTCTCAATTGGACTGAAATACATGATCAAAGGGTGGAAATCCTATCATTATAACAAAAACAAACTTAATTTATTTTGCATCCCAAATGCAGAAAACACCTTAAGGCAATTGTACTCTGTATATCATGCATCCCCTTTTAAACAGCCATCTGTTTGAACAGCTTCCATTGTATTAAACCGCTGCATAATGAGAGCATCCTCTAGTGTGAAAGGATTAAATGGCTGACAGTGGTGACTTTCTCCTATGTCAGCGAGTGCACCAGATACATGCCGTGCATGACAGCACTGTTAGTTCAGTTTAGCTATGCTTTTTTAAGCCTGACAACTATTTACGAATATCTTTCCAATCAGTTTAGGTTCCAGACACAGGGCTCAATCTCACTGCAGTCTTATTGTATGTCTGTTTCTTCAGTTGGCTCATAGTTACAGAAGACATTCTTTTAGTCAATAACTAAAAGACATTAGGGGTAGAATGTTCCCCTCTTAAGACGTAGCATAGAAGGTACTGGAAAAGGAAGGTGGTTGCCGGAAACCGTGGATGGGGTGTGGCGTAAGGAAACCCACTGCCTTCCCACCACCATAGCAATTAAGTTGTAGATGGAATGGTCCAAGTTTAACTTCTCCATTCCATCATCAACTACAGCCCTTAACTAGCTAAGAATAATTGACTCTTAGGAGCCTCTCCATACCACAGCTGGGGTTAACTCTGCTTGCAATTGTCAGAGTCACTGCCTCATTCCCCCTGCTCCCTGCCAGCTGTGCTGAAAGATTGTTCATATTCATTCATTCATTCATCAGATGTGAGTGCTGTTGACTAGGCTAGCATTTATTGACCACCCCTAATTGCTCAGAGGGCTGTTAAGAGCCAACTGTGGGTCTGGAGTCACATGGAATCCAGACAGGGTAAGAATGGCACATTTCCTTCTCTAAAGGATATTAAAAACAGATGGGTATTGAACAATCAATAACAGTTTAATGGTCATCATTAAAATCCAGAATTTTATTAAATTGAAATTCCACAATCTACCACGTTCAGATTAGAACCTGGGTTCTCAGAAAATCATCTGGTTCTCTGGGTTAATAGTCCAATGAGATTACCACAACATCACCACATTTGCAAAATTTGACACCATCCAGAACAAAGCAGCCCTCTTGATTGGCACACCCAAAGCATTCAATTCCGCCATCACCATTGCTCAATATCAGCAAGTCACACCAACATACCAGGAATAAATTGGATAAAATCAATTAAAATGGAGATACTTCAACTGGATGGAATCAAGTTTGTTAGACGTGTTCAGGAAGGATTTATGACTCATTATTTAGATAGGCCAAGTAGGGGGGAGGCCGTATTGGATTTGCTGCTAGGCAATGAACTAGGTGACAGTGGTGACAGTGACCACGGCTGCCTCACCTTTACCATAGCCATGGAGAGGGATAGGAACAAACAGTATGGGAAGGTATTTAATTAGGGGAGGGGAAATTATACTGTGACTAGACAGGAGCTGTGGAGTATAAATTGGGAACAATTGTTCCATGGGAAATGCGCAACAGAAATGGGGAAGCTGTTTAAGGAGCACTTGTTGCGAGTGTTGGATAACTTTGTTCCACTGTGACAGACAAGGAATGGTAAGGTGAAGGAGCCTTGAATGACAAGAGAAGATTTTCTCATCAAGAGGAAGAAGGAAGCTTACTTAAGGATAAGGAGGCAAGGCTCTGGTACAGTTTTAGAGGATTACAGGGTAGCTAGGAAAGAGCTCAAAATTGGACTGAGGAGAGCTAGGAGGCTGCACGATAAAGCTTTGGTGGGAAGGAATAGGGAAAACCCAAAGGCATTCTACACCTTACATGAAGAATAAGAGACTGATCAGAGAGAGGGTAGGGCTGATCAGGAATAGTGGTGGACAGCTGAGAAGATCATCAGGATCTCTTTTCCCTCCATTTCAGGCATTTACACCACATGCTGCATCCAAACGTTTAAGAGCATTGTGGAAGACCCCACACACCCCTCACTCAAATTCTTCTCCCCCCTGCCACCTGGCAGAAGATACCAGAGCATACAGTCTCTTACAGTCAGACTGTGCAACAGTTTCTTTCCCCAAGCCATCAGGCTCCCGAAGACAGTATGAGTGGGCTCTTTCTCATCTGAAATTTTTCACATTACTTTGAATTTATGCAAGAAAAATGCCTATTACTTGCGTGTTTTGCACTTCTTATGCACTTTATGCTATGTACGATTGTCTCGTTTGTGCTCTTAGTCTTGGAGGAATGCTGTCTCATGTTTGCTGTATCAGTTTCACATGGTAGAAATGACAAACACAAGTCTCTCTCTGTCTCTCTCTCTCTCTCGCTCTCTCTCTCATGTAGGGGAAGTGTCTGAGGTGGGTTCTATACACAGAGAGTGGTGGGTGCATGGAATGCACTGTCAATGGTGGTACATGACTGGACAAGCACATAGATGACAGTAAATTGAGGGGTACATAGATCAGGTTGATCTGAGACTAAGATAAATGTTCATCACATTGTGGGCTGAAGGGCTGATACTGCACTGTACTGTCCTATATTCTAAGTTCAATGTTCACCAGACATACCAGCCTTTAACCCATTGACTTTCCTCATACTTTTTCTGTAATGATTGCAGTTGTACATATTTCTTCTCACAATTTTGTCCATTGATTTTTTTTTTGGAAAGCTATTTTTACCATGAAGGCGGATACAAAGTATTGTAGTTATCATGGGGGACTTCAACTATCCAACTATTGACTGGGATCACTATAGTACGAGTACTATAGATGGGTCAGTTTTGGTCCAGTGTGTGCAGGAGGGCTTCCTGACACAGTATGTAGACAGGCCTACAAGGGGCGAAGCCACGTTAGATTTAGTACTGGGTAACGAGCCTGGCCAGGTGTTAGATTTGGAAGTAGGTGAGCACTTTGGAGACAGTGATCACAATTCTGTCAGGTTTACTTTAGTGATGGAAAGGGATAGGTGTACTCCACCGAGCAAGAGTTACAGCTGGGGGAAGGGAAATTACGATGCAATTAGGAAAGATTTAGGAAGAGTAGAATGGGGAATGAAACTGCAGAGGACGAGCACATTAAAAATGTGGAGGTTATTCAAAGAAAAGCTCGTGTGTGTCCTAGATAAGTTATGGACCTGTCAGGCAGGGAGGAAGATATAAAACACGTGAGCTGTGGTTTACTAAGGAAGTGGAATCCCTGGTCAAGAAGAAGAAGAAGGCTTATGTTAGGACAAAATGTGAAAACTCAGTTAGGGCGCTTGAGGGTTACAAGGAAGTCAGGAAAGACCTAAAAAGAGAGCTCAGAAGAGCCAGGAGGAGACATGAGAAGTTGTTGGTGGATAGGATCAGGGTAAACCCTAAGGCTTTTCGTAGGTATGTCAGGAATAAAAGAATGATGAGAGTTAAATTAGGGCCAATCAAGGATAATAGTGGGAAGTTGTGTGTGGAGTCAGAGGAGATAGGGGAAACACTAAATAAATATTTATTAACAATGCTCTCTATAGGAAATGAAAATGTTGGCGAGGAAGATACAGAGATACTTGCATCTAGACTAGAAGAGATTGAGGTTCACAAGGAAGAGATATTAGAAATACTGCAGTGTATGAAAATAGACAAGACCCCTGGGCCAGATGGGATCTATCCTAGGATCCTCTGGGAAGCAAGGGAAGAGATTGCCGAGCCTTTGGCATTGATCTTCAAATCATCATTGTCTACAGGAATAGTGCCTGAGGACTGGAGAATAGCAAATGTGGTTCCCTTGTTCAAAAAGGGTAGTAGAGGCAGCCTTGGTAATTACAAACAGTGAGTCTCACTTCAGTTGTTGGTAAAGTGTTGGAAAAGGTTATAAGAGATAAGATTTATAACCATCTAGAAAAGAATAATCTGATCAGGGACAGTCAGCACAGTTTTGTGAAGGGTAGGTCGTGCCTAACGAATCTTATTGACTTTTTTGACAAAGTGACCAAACAGGTAGATGAGAGTAAACCGGTTGATGTGGTGTATATGGATTTCAGCAAGGCGTTTGATAAGGTTCCGTACAGTGGGCTATTATACAAAATGCGGAGGAATGGGATTGTGGGAGACATAGCAGTTTGGATCAGTAATTGGCTTGCTGAAAGAAAACAGAGGGTTGTAGTTGATGGAACATGTTCATCTTGGTGTCCAGTTACTAGGGGCGGACCGCAAGGGTCGGTGTTGACTCCACTGCTGTTTGTCATTTTTATAAATGACCTGGATGAGGTCTTAGAAGGGTGGGTTAGTAAATTTGTGGACGACACAAAGGTCAGTGGAGTTGTGGATAGTAACGAAGGATGTAGTAGGTTGCAGAGAGACATAGATAGGATGCAGAGCTGGGCTGAGAGGTGGCAAATGGAGTTTAATGTGGACAAGTGTGAGGTGATACACTTTGGACGGAGTAATCAGAATGCAAAGTACTGGGCTAATGGTAAGATTCTTGGGAGTGCAGATGAGCAGAGAGATCTCGGTGTCCATGTACACAGATCCCTAAAAGTTGCCACCCAGATTGACAGGGTTGCTAAGAAGGCATACAGTGTCTTGGCCTTTATTAATAGAGGGATTGAGTCCCAGAACCAGGAGGTTATGCTGCAGCTGTACAAAGCTCTGATACGGCCACATTTGGAGTATTGTGTACAGTTCTGGTCACTGCATTGTAAGAAGGATGTGGAAGCTTTGGAAAGGGTGCAGAGGAGATTTACTCGGATGTTGCCTGGTATTGAGGGAAGGTCTTACGAGGAAAGGCTGAGGGCCTTGAGGCTGTTCTTGTTAGAGAGAAGAAGGTTGAGAGGTGACCTAATAGAGACATACAAGATAATCAGAGGGTTAGATAGGGTGGACAGGGAGAGCCTTTTTCCAAGCATGAGGACGGCAAACACGAGGGGACACAACTTTAAAGTGAGAGGAAATAGGTATAAGACAGATGTCAGAGGTAGTTTCTTTACTCAGAGAGTAGTAAGGGTATGGAATGCTTTGCCTGCAACGGTAGTAGATTCGCCAAGTTTAAGTGCATTTAATTCGTCAATGGACAGGCATATGGACGTACATGGAATAGTGTAGGTGGGATGGGCTTCAGATTAGTATGACAGGGCGGTGCAACATCGAGGGCCGAAGAATTACAACTGTGCTGTAATGTTCTATGTTCTATTTCCATTTCTGGATTTCCTAGTGTTATTGCTCCAGCCTTTTTCTCTCACAGTCCAATGTGCATTTTGGCCTCCCTCTTCCTTTGTATAAATTTACGAAAACACTTACTACCGTTTTTCATACTTCTTGCTAGTTTACCCAAAGATCATTTTCTCCCTTTTTATTGTATTTTTGGCCATTTCTTGTTGGTGTTTTAAACAATCCAAATCTCTGGTTCATCACTCTGTCATTTTTGTTTCAATCCTTAATGTCCCTGGTTAACCATGGTTGGATTATTCCCTCCCTTTTTCGTCACCAGGATATGTATTTTCTGTGAATCATGAAATATTTTATTAATGACTTGCCAGTGTTTATCAACCAGCTTTTCTGCTAATCTCCTTTCTCAATCTGCTCCAGCCAACTCTGCCTTCGTCCTTCTGCAATTACCAAATCCCCAGTAGCTTGCTTCATGGTTAAATCAGTAACATATCGATGTCAGAAACTGTCCCAAACACAGTCTTTGAATCTCTCTACCAATTTTATTTAACCAATTTACATGAAGATTAAAGTCACCCATTATTAATGTACTGCCTTTTTTTACATGCCCTCATATACTATGATTTATTCTCAGTCCTACGATGTGGTCTCTGCTCAGTTATTTATTTATTAATCCAAACGGAGTCTTCTTCCCCTCCACCTCTCCCCCTGGTAATCATTGCTCCACTCAGTCATTGGAATCTGCACATTCTGCGACTTGAGCATTTTTTGTTGTTCCACTTTGTTGGTGTGCAATAGATCGGTTTGGGGAAAACATTTTTACTAACACTTACTCATCCCGTATTAATAAATTTGAACATTAACACTGTCAATGTTTTATCATTGCATTTGTTTCTAGGTCAAGATGACACCAGGTGAGAGTGATTTTCTCTGGTATGCTCCACCACATGCCCCTCTATTGAAAGGTTTTCAAACACTGGATTCCTATTTGTTTGGACAGATTTTCCATTCGTTCCTTGTGCAGGGAGCTTCATATTCTGCTCTTGGGCCAGCCAGATATCTTGCTGATATTGTAGCCTGTGGTGCCACAGTCTCCGACTTTTAAATCTGTTCTGTGGTAAGGTTAACTGTTCACCTTTTGTGCTGGATTTATGAAGTGCATCAGCTGCCAATTTACTGCGGTCAATCAAATGGGGCTCAGGGAGGTTTCTCACAGATCATAATGGCTGGTTTTGTTCAAATCACATTTAGATTTGATTGTATTTTCATGCTAGAGTTTGCAAACAAAGAAAATGACAAAGATACATCCACACCACATTTAACACATGGATACACATACAAAGAAAGGTGGGTAGAAAGGGAACATAATTCCAATTGCTACAAAGTGAATCTCTTTTCCCTTTTTATCAATTTCTCAGGAAGCACAGAACTTGTGTTGGATATTGTAATATGTTTGGATAAATGTTTATTAATTAACACTTCAATGGCCAATCAAAAAGCTGAAATAATAAAAGCAGTGACCAGATTGTTGTGTAGAATATATTAATAATGTTCACTAAAATAACAGATCAAAAACATTATTGGTCAAAGCTTATGTTTGTATGAAACATCTTTATTCAGCTACAAATGGAACTTTTAATGCACCTGAGAAAACCCAATCAAATATACATTCCACTTTCCTTCATGTAGAGCTTCAACCTTTCAGGAAGCAGACCAAATTAATTCCAGATAATTTACTTGGAATCACAATTTCTATTAACCACTTCCCGCGGTACCCTCCAACGCATCTCACCCAGTCCTGGTCGCTTATCAACTCCAAGAACGGGTGTCTTGGTACTTGGATGATTAAACACATTGGCTGGAATTTGGTGGATGGACTGTAAAAATTGCACGTGAAGTTCTGAGTCGAACAAAAACAGAAAGACCAAAGAAAAGACTGCAGATGCTGGAATCCAAGGTAAACAAGCTGGAGGCTGGGAGAACACAGCAAGCCAGGCAGCATCAGGAGGGACAGGCAGGAGGCTGGGAGAACACAGCAAGCCAGGCAGCATCAGGAGGGACAGGCAGGAGGCTGGGAGAACACAGCAAGGCAGGCAGCATCAGGAGGGACAGGCAGGAGGCTGGGGGAACACAGCAAGGCAGGCAGCATCAGGAGGGACAGGCAGGAGGCTGGGGGAACACAGCAAGGCAGGCAGCATCAGGAGGGACAGGCAGGAGGCTGGAAGAACACAGCAAGCCAGGCAGCATCAGGAGGGACAGGCAGGAGGCTGGGAGAACACAGCAAGCCAGCAGCATCAGGAGGGACAGGCAGGAGGCTGGGGGAACACAGCAAGCCAGGCAGCATCAGGAGGGACAGGCAGGAGGCTGGGGGAACACAGCAAGGCAGGCAGCATCAGGAGGGACAGGCAGGAGGCTGGGGGAACACAGCAAGGCAGGCAGCATCAGGAGGGACAGGCAGGAGGCTGGAAGAACACAGCAAGCCAGGCAGCATCAGGAGGGACAGGCAGGAGGCTGGGAGAACACAGCAAGCCAGCAGCATCAGGAGGGACAGGCATGAGGCTGGGGGAACACAGCAAGGCAGGCAGCATCAGGAGGGACAGGCAGGAGGCTGGGGGAACACAGCAAGCCAGCAGCATCAGGAGGGACAGGCAGGAGGCTGGAAGAACACAGCAAGCCAGCAGCATCAGGAGGGACAGGCAGGAGGCTGGAAGAACACAGCAAGGCAGGCAGCATCAGGAGGGGTGAAAATGTGTTGCTGGTTAAAGCGCAGCAGGTCAGGCAGCATCCAAGGAACAGGAAATTCGACGTTTCGGGCACAAGCCCTTCATCAGGAATGAGAAAAGTGTGTCCAGCAGGCTAAGATAAAAGATAGGGAGGAGGGACTTGGGGGAGGGGCGATGGAAATGTGATAGGTGGAAGGAGGTCAAGGTGAGGGTGATAGGCCGGAGTGGGGTGGGGGCGGAGAGGTCAGGAAGAAGATTGCAGGTTAGGAGGGCGGTGCTGAGTTCGAGGGAATCGACTGAGACAAGGTGGGGGGAGGGGAAATGAGGAAACTGGAGAAATCTGAGTTCATACCTTGTGGTTGGAGGGTTCCCAGGCGGAAGATGAGGTGCTCTTCCTCCAACCGTCGTGTTGTTATGTTCTTGCAATGGAGGAGTCCAAGGACCTGCATGTCCTTGGTGGAGTGGGAGGGAGAGTTAAAGTGTTGAGCCACGGGGTGGTTGGGTTGGTTGGTCCGGGCGTCCCAGAGGTGTTCCCTGAAGCGTTCTGCAAGTAGGCGGCCCGTCTCTCCTTTGTATGATATTGGAGGCGGTGGATGGGAGATCCCCTGAGGTGATGAGGTTATGGATGGTCTGGGAGATGATGGTTTGGTGGTAGGAGGTGGCGTCATGGTCAAGGGGGCAATAGGAGGAGGCGTCTGCAAGCTGGCGTTTGGCCTCAGTGGTATAAAGGTCAGTGCGCCAAACTACTACCGCGCCTCCCTTGTCTGCCGGTTTGATGGTGAGGTTGGGGTTGGAGCGGAGGGAGTGGAGGGCTGCACGTTCTGAGGGTGAGAGGTTGGAGTGGGTAAGAGGGGTGGACAGGTTGAGTCGGTCAACCTCATAGTCCCACAACCCCGCACCGCCCGTTTCTACCTCCTGCCCAAAATCCACAAACCTGACTGCCCCGGCCGACCCATTGTCTCAGCCTGCTCCTGCCCCACCGAACTCATCTCCCAATACCTCGACACAGTTCTGTCCCCCTTAGTCCAAGAACTCCCCACCTACGTTCGGGACATCACTCACGCCCTCCACCTCCTCCATGATTTTCGCTTCCCTGGTCCCCAAAGCCTTATCTTCATGATGGACATCCAGTCCCTGTACACCTCCATCCCCCATCACGAAGGACTCAAAGCCCTCTGCTTCTTCCTTTCCCACCGCACCAACCAGTATCCTTCCACTGACACCCTCTTTCGACTGACTGAACTGGACCTCACCCTGAACAACTTCTCTTTCCAATCCTCCCACTTCCTCCAAACTAAAGGAGCTGCCATGGGCACCCACATGGGCCCCAGCTATGCCTGTCTCTTCGTAGGATATGTGGAACAGTCCATCTTCCGCAACTACACTGGCACCACTCCCCACCTTTTCCTCCGCTACATCGATGACTGTATCGGCGCTGCCTCGTGCTCCCACGAGGAGATTGAACAGTTCATCAACTTTACCAACACCTTCCATCCCGACCTCAAATTCACCTGGACTGTCTCAGACTCCTCCCTCCCCTTCCTAGACCTTTCCATTTCTATCTCGGGCGACCGACTCAACACAGACATCTACTATAAACCGACTGACTCCCACAGCTACCTGGACTACACTTCTTCCCACCCTGCTCCCTGTAAAAATGCCATCCCATATTCCCAATTTCTTCGTCTCCGCCACATCTGCTCCCAGGAGGACCAGTTCCAATACCGTACAGCCCAGATGGCCTCCTTCTTCAAAGACCGCAGATTCCCCCCAGACGTGATCGACGATGCCCTCCACCGCATCTCTTCCACTTCCCGCTCCTCCGCCCTTGAGCCCCGCCCCTCCAACCGCCACCAGGACAGAACCCCACTGGTTCTCACCTACCACCCCACCAACCTCCGTATACAGCGTATCATCCGCCGTCATTTCCGCCACCTCCAAACGGACCCCACCACCAGGGATATATTTCCCTCCCCTCCCCTATCAGCGTTCCACAAAGACCATTCCCTTCGTGACTCCCTCGTCAGGTCCACATCCCCCACCAACCCAACCTCCTCTCCTGGCACCTTCCCCTGCAACCGCAGGAAATGCAAAACTTGCGCCCACAACTCCTCCCTTACCTCTCTCCAAGGCCCCAAGGGATCCTTCCATATCCGCCACACATTCACCTGCACCTCCACTCACATCATCTATTGCATCCGCTGCACCCGATGTGGCCTCCTCTACATTGGGGAGACAGGCCGCCTACTTGCAGAACACTTCAGGGAACACCTCTGGACGCCCGAACCAACCAACCCAACCACCCCGTGGCTCAACACTTTAACTCTCCCTCCCACTCCACCGAGGACATGCAGGTCCTTGGACTCCTGCATTGCCAGAACATAACAACATGACGGTTGGAGGAAGAGCGCCTCATCTTCCGCCTGGGAACCCTCCAACCACACGGGATGAACTCAGATATCTCCAGTTTTCTCATTTCCCCTCCCCCCACCTTGTCTCAGTCGATTCCCTCGAATTCAGCACCGCCCTCCTAACCTGCAATTTTCTTCCTGACCTCTCCGCCCCCACCCCACTCCGGCCTATCACCCTCACCTTGACCTCCTTCCACCTATCACATCTCCATCGCCCCTCCCCCAAGTCCCTCCTCCCTACCTTTTATCTTAACCTGCTGGACACACTTTCCTCATTCCTGATGAAGGGCTTGTGCCCGAAACATCGAATTTCCTGTTCCTTGGATGCTGCCTGACCTGCTGTGCTTTAACCAGCAACACATTTTCAGCTCTGATCTCCAGCATCTGCAGACCTCACTTTTTACCCCAGCATCAGGAGGGGGAAATGTCAACGTTTCAGGTGTAACCCTTCTTCAGGATTGGGGGTGGATGTAAGGGGTAATGTTGACTTCTTCACCTCCTGATACTGTTTGGCTTTCTGTTTTTTTTAAAGCACAAAAGACAGCATATTTTCTGAATAATGAGAGTTTGGGGACAGGAGTTGTTCAAAGAGACCTAGGTGCCGTTGCTCATGAGTCACTTGAAGTCAGCAAGACAATACAGTCATTCATTAAATGCTGTCTCCTCTTGGTCCTTTTTCCAATGTGCATCATCTCACACACATCAGGGTTATAGTCCATCTGCCACTGAACTGCCCCTTGATCATTCCATTGATTTTCTCCTGAAACCTAAGACCTTCCTCCTCATTGTTAACAACTCGGCCAGTCTTTTTGTCATCCGCAAACTTTCTTATTATCCTCAACACCAACCCTATTTTCATTTACATAATTTATGAATATCACAACCAGTGAGGGACCCAGCAATGGAAGAGTTCAATCAGATTGGTTAGGCATGATGTCACTCTAACAAAGCCATGCTGACTATCCCTGATCAAACCTCACCTCACCACGTGCAGGTAGGTTTTCTTCTATGGAGTTTACTCCAATGGTTTCCCAATCTCTGATGAGGGACACACTGGTCTGGAATTCCCATGTCTATGCCTAATACCATTCCTGAAAAGAGAGACCCTTTTAGTTGTCCCCCAGTCTCATAAAAACTAAAATTAAATGAAAGAACTGTAGTTGCTGGAAAACTGAAACAAATCTAGAAAATGCTGGAGAAGTTTCGGCAGCATCTGTGCAGAGGGAAAACAAAGTTAATGTTTCATGTCTAGTTCTGAAGAAGGTCACTGGTCGTGAAACATTATATCCGTTTTCTTCTTCCTCGCTCCCAAAAACAATCAGACCTGTTGAGTTTCTTCAGTAACTTCTGCTTTTATTTCAGTTGGCCTCCAGCTCTGTGGCACCTCCCAGTGGTCAGAGAGGAATAAAAAATTTGGGTCAGAGCCCCTGTAATTTCCTCTTCCTCCAACCATCATGTTGTTATGTTCTGGCGATGGAGGAGTCCAAGGACTTGCATGTCCTTGGTGGAGTGGGAGGGAGAGTTAAAGTGTTGAGCCACGGGGTGGTTGGGTTGGTTGGTGCGGGTGTCCCAGAGGTGTTCTCTGAAGTGTTCCGCAAGTAGGCGGCCTGTCTCCCCAATATAGAGGAGGCCACATCGGGTACAGCGGATGCAATAGATGATGCGTGTGGAGGTGCAGGTGAATTTGTGGCGGATTTGTGGCCTGGGATCTTCTGCCTGGGAACCCTCCAACCACAAGGGATGAACTCAGATTTCTCCAGTTTCATTTCCACTCCCCCCACTTTGTCTCAGTCGATTCCCTCAAACTCAGCACCGCCCTCCTAACCTGCAATTTTCTTCCTGACCTCTCCGTCCCCACCCCACTCCGGCCTATCACCCTCACCTTGACCTCCTTCCGCCTATCACATCTCCATCGCCCCTCCCCCAAGTCCCTCCTCCCTACCTTTTATCTTAGCCTGCCTGGCACACTCTCCTCATTCCTGATGAAGGGCTTGTGCCGGAAACGTCGAATTTCCTGTTCCTTGGATGCTGCCTGACCTGCTGTGCTTTTCCAGCAACACATTTTCAGCTCTGATCTCCAACATTTGCAGACCTCACTTTCTCCTGTATGTACACCTACACCTGCAATGTGTCCACCCATTTCACTTGCCTGTTGTTGTGAGGCTAATTACAATCCTTCCCACTTTTATCTGGTATATTTGACATGGTTGATGCTGAGATGATTTTCTCCTGGTGTGGCAACGGGGTGAGCAGTTTCAGGGGTTTCTCATTTCAGACAGTGGTGAGGAGGAATATCTCCCCACAGGGGTCAGATTATCCGGGGAATTCTTTTGCCACTTTGTAGTGGAGGCTGAGTCACTGAATATATTCACGGTTGGGTTAGTGAGATTATTATTTGACGAAGGGAGTCAACGAAATTAGGGAATAGCAGGATAATGGGGAATAAACAGGAAAGCTAATTTGAGATCACAATAAGTTCAGCCATGATATTGTCCTACCTGCCTATTTTCTTTTCCACCGATCCATTCCACCCTCCTCCCTGATCTATCACCTTCATCCCCTCCCCCACTCACCTATTGTACTCTATGCTACTTTCTCCCCACCCCCACCCTCGTTTAGCTTATCTCTCCACCCTTCAGGCTCTCTGCCTTTATTCCTGATGAAGGGCTTTTGCCCGAAACATCGATTTTACTGCTCCTCGGATGCTGACTGAACTGCTGTGCTCTTCCAGCACCACTAATCCAGAATCTGGTTTCCAGCACTTGCAGTCATTGTTTTTACCTATACTAAAGTCATAAAGTCATAGAGAAGTACTGGACGAAAACAGACCCTTTGGTCCAACCCATCCATGCTGACCAGATATCTCAACCCAATCTAGTCCCACTTGCCAGCACCCAGCCCATATCCCTCCAAACCCTACCTGTTCATATCCCCACCCAGATGTCTCTTAAATGTTGCAATTGTACTATTCTCCACCACTTCCTCTGGCAGCTCATTCCATACATGTATCATTCTGTGTGAAAATGTTGTCCATTTGGTCTCTTTTATATCTTTCCCCTCATCCTAAACCTATGCCCTCTAGTTCTGGACTCCCCACCCTAGAAAAAAAATGACCGTGTCTATTTACCCTATCCATGTCCCTCATGATTTTATAAACCTCTATAAGGTCACCACTCAGCCTCCATTGCTCCAGGGAAAACAGCCCCAGCCTATTCAGCCTCTCCCTGTAGCTCAAATCCTCCAACCCTGGCAACATCCTTGTAAATCTTTTCTGAACCCTTTCAAGTTTCACAACATCTTTCCAATAGGAAGGAGATCAGAATTGCATGCAATATTCCAACAGTGGCGTAGCCAACGCCCTGTACATCTGCAACATGACCTCCCGACTCCTGTACTCAATACTCTGACCAATAAAGGAAAGCATACCAAACGCCTTCTTCACTATCTTATCTACCTGCGACTCCACTTTCAAGGAGCTATGAACCTGCACTCCAAGGTCTCTTTTATTCAGCAACACTGCCTAGGACCTTACCATTAAGTGTACAAGTCCTGCTAAGATTTGCTTTCCCAAAATGCAGCATCTCGCATTTATCTAAATTAAACTCCACCTGCCACTCCTTAGCCCATTGGCCCATCTGGTCCAGATCCTGTTGTAATTGGAGGTAACCTTCTTCGCTGATCACTACACCTCCAAATTTGGTGTCATCTGCAAACTTACTAACTGTACCTCTTATGCTCGCATCCAAATCATTAATGTAAATGACAAAAAGTAGAGGCCCAGCACCAATCCTTGCGGCATTCCACTGGTCACAGGCCTCCAGTCTGAAAAGCAACCCTCAACCACCACTCTCTGTCTTCTACCTTTGAAGCAGTTCTGTATCTAAATGGCTAGTTCTCCCTGTATTCCATGAGATCTAACCTTGCTAACCAGTCTCCCATGGGGAATCTTGTCGACTGCCTTACTGAAGTCCATATAGATCACATCTACCGCTCTGCCCTCATCAACCCTCTTTGTTACTTCTTCAGAAAACTCAATGAAGTTTGTGAGACATGATTTCCCACTCACAAAGCCATGTTGACTATCCCTAATCAGTCTTTGCCTTTCCAAATACATATATATTCTGTCCCTCAGGATTCCCTCCAACATGTTGCCAACCACCGATGTGGTTGTATAAAGAGGAGTAATAATAATCCCGAGTAATTCCCTTGAATTTATTTACACAGAAATCTTGCAAATATTACTTTAGAAATAGATTGTTTGGATCCTCATCCTCAGCAATACACCTTGCCTACATGACTGCAGCTCAGAAAAATGGCCAATGGATGTGTTTTAGATTTTCCAGTTGGGTATCTGAAAGATAGAGGGTATATTACTGGGGCAAGTACCTTGAAATTTACACTTACTTTGTGTGACTGATTAATCCTGGAGACAAGAAACATATTTTATGATTCTGAAGAAAGCACAGCAGGACCTAGAATATGTTACTGATCAGGGACTGACAGATAAATCTCAGGTACAGCTTTACATGTTTGATAAGTGAGCTGGAAAAATAGCTGCCATCTCCTCTTGTCATTAGACAGAGGTCATTTTGACAGCTGGTCTTCTACCCTGGAGTCAATAACTCAGATGGGTCATTTTCATCGAGAAACTGCCTTCTGCTGTTAATTGAGGCCAGTGACAAGTAGGACAATGTAATGAAAATGCAAGTTGATAATGAAAAATGATAGAAATTCTCCAATGTTCCTCTGCTGTTTGGGTGAATGTCTTTTTCTTTGTCCTCCCCTTCTGCTTAAATGAAGATGTTACCTGCATACCGTTATGCATCAATAACGTTTTCTCCACAATGTGGTTCAATCAAGCCTGACATTGTAAATTCAATTTAAAAGCTATAAATTGTCATGATGCGAACAAGGGAATAACTTATAGAACTCAGTGTCTATGCTGATGCATCTAATCTCCAATGATGTTCATTAAAAATAAAACACAAGACAAAAGTTCTGAATTGAAATATTAAACCCTTTCTACCTGTCCAATTCCAAATACCCTGCTCCGTGTCAGAATTTTCCATAGATTTTCCAGGTGTCTTTGTGTCTATGTGTGTGTTTGTCTTCATATCTGTTTCTGTGTGTGCCTATGTTTGTATGCATTGTGCATGTGTGTGTGAGTGTACATTTGTGAGTGTGTGTGAGAGAGAGGGAGAGAGAGCGTGTGCATGTGTGTATCTATGCCTGTGTTTTCATGTGTGTGTATGTGTGTTTATTCAAGTATGTGTGCATGAATATGTGTGTGTGTTCAGGTGAGCGTGCATGTGTGTGAGTGTGTATATGTATGTGTGCATGTATGTGTATGTGTGCATGTGTGTGTTCAGGTATGTGCGTGCACGTGTGTGTGTGTGTTTCAGGTGTGTGTCTAGGGTTGGGGAGATGGTGGTTGGATAGTGAGGGATTAACAGGTCTGTTGTTAAATGATGATCAACATGCCAGGCCCATTGATGATGTTTACACACCAGATCGCCCTCCAATCAGCTCCGAGCTGAGTGAGTGAGAATAACCCGCCCCATCACAGACCTTGACACTGACGTCCTGGTTTGTCGGAAGCTACTGGAAACTCCTATGCTGATATTTTCTGATGTTAATGGTTCCTTGGCATGCTGTGGTATATTATATGCCAATGATCTGCCAGTATCATGCAGTGATACATAAATCAGCAGCTGTAGCGTAAGAATGAGATGTTGATCAACATAATGAGATTTTATTACAACTCCAGGTGTCTACACATGCACATTACAAATCCACACTTGGGCTCAAGCTCTGTGATTTTGACCCAATGACAAGAGGCTAAGTCTTTTATTCTTTATCTGGTCGGGTGGGGATTGAGGGAAAAGGGAGTCAGGATAATATGGCAAGGTAGGTCACTATGGTTTCAAATGAGCCATCTTCCACACACCCTGAGGAGACCGAGCAGCTGGAAGGTGATGAATTGGAGTCTTTCGATGGTTATATAATTGGGTGAGTTGGCTTTGGAAAGAGAACCCAAATGCTTCGTACCTCCTCCACAGAGAGGAAAATCACTCCCATTCAAGTTTTGTTAATGTAACATGGTAAAATGAGTAATTTGGTTGTATCTTTAGTTGTTACCTTTGGACTTGTTTTTATGTACCTTTAAGCTGCAGTGATATTTCACTGAATATTAAGAATCTATAGCTTCACTACATGCTTGAACCAGTGACATTTTTGTATCAGTTGTCACTTTAATTAGAATAGAAACTAGAAACAGGAGTAGGCCATTCAGCCCTTTGAGCCTGCTCCATCATTCAATATGATCATGACTGATCATCCAACTTAGTCCCCTGTTCTGTTTTCTTTTGATACCCTTTGATCCCTTTAGCCCTAAGTATTATATCTATCACCTCCTTGAAAACATTTGATATTTTAAATATCAACTGCTTGCTGTGGTGGAGAATTTCACCACTGTCTGGATGAAAATATTTCTGTTCATCTCAGACCTAAACTGTTCACCCCATATCCTCCGACTGTGATCACTGGTTCTGGACTCCCCAGTCATCGGAAATGTCTTTGCTGCATCTAGCCTGCTCAGAACTGTTAGAATTTTATAAGTTCCAATGATATTCCTCTTCAGTCTTCTAAACTCAGTATCTATAAGCCTAACCAATCCAGTCTCTCATCATATATCAGTTCTGCCATCCCAGTAATCTGAAAAAGCTTTGTTGCACTTCCTCTATACAAGAATATCCTTCATCAGAAATGGAGACCAAAACTGCACACAATAAAGTACATGTGGTCTCACCCAGGCCCTGTATAATTGCAGCAAAACATCCCTGTTCCTGGATTCAAATCATCTCACTATGAACCTAAAGTTGCCCTTTGCATCCCATATTCTATCTGCATCCTTACTTTCATGACTGGTGTGCAAGGGTACTGAAGTCTTGTTGCACCTCCCCATTTTCCAATCTATCATCATTCAGATCTGAAACCACCTTCCTGTTTTTGTTACTAAAGTGGGTAACATCACATTTGTCCACATTTTACTTCATCTGCCATGCATTTTCCCACTCAGCTTGTCCAATCACACTGAAGCATCACTGTATTCTCCTCACAGCTCACCCTTGCTTCTAGTTTTATACAATGTGCAGCTTGGTGATATTAAAATTAATTCTGACATTTAATCATTAATATATGTTATGTATAGCTGGGGTCTGAGCACTGATCCCCACAGTGCCCAACACTTCACTGGCTGCCACTTTAAATAACGACCCATTTATTCTTATTCTTTAGCCAGCTCTCTGTCAATGTCAGTACACTACCTCCCAATCCCATGTGCTTTAGTGTTACATGTTAATCTCTCATTGACCCTTATGAATGTGAGTCCTCATTGAACCTTATGAATGTCCAAGTAACCACATCTACTGGTTCCCCCTTATCAGCTCTACAAGTTACAGCCTTGAAGAATTCCAGTAGAATTTAGAGTCATAAAGATGTACAGCATGGAAACAGACCCTTCAGTCCAACTTATCCATGTTGATCAGATATCCTAACTTAATCTTGTCCCATTTGCTAGCCCCATATCCCTCCAAACCCCACCGATTCATATACCCATCCAGAAAACTTTTAAATGTTGCAATTGTACCAGACTCCACCACTTCCTTTGGCAGCTCATTCCATACACGTTCCTCTTCTGCGCGAAAATGTCGCCCCTTATGTCCCTGTTAAGTCTTTCCCCCTCATCCAAAACCTGTGCCCTCTAGTTTTCCCCCACCCCATGGAAAAGACCTTGTCGATTTACCCTATCCATGTCCCTCATGATTTTATAAACCTCTACAAAGTCACCCCTCAGCCTCTGAAGCTCCAGGGAAAACAGTCCCAGTCTGTTCAGCCTCTCCCTGTATTTCAAATCCTCCAATCCTGGCAACATCCATGTAAACTTGTCAAGCATTATTTCCCTTTTGTAAATCCATGTTAACTCTGTTTTCCAAGTACGTTTCTATTAAATTTTTTTACAATGGACTCTATAATTTTCCCAGATGAGTAGCTGTCTTACACTCGTCCAGCATTACACTTCTTTAACCCAATTTGAACAAACTGTTCTTAGTCCATTTCAGATTCTGGTCAATGGTAACCTGCAGAATACGGACTTAAAAACAAGAATCTTAGGAATTTTATTGAAATAACTGATCAGTGTGTGATGTAGAACAGCTTTAAATTACGCTTAAACATTGAAACAGTCAAAGACATGAGATACAAGCAAATATGAGAGGGAATAATGAATGAGATAAAGAATAGTGGTAGGTACTAACTCATTTAATATTTGGAAACTTTAATCCAATGACACTCCTGTCAAGCACTTTTGAATGTTTGACCACATTGTAATTCTTGATGCTAAAAGTAAATTAAATCAAAGTTTCCATTTTGGGTGCAATCAATAAATCTGGGAGCAATCTGTTCTCTAGTTTTGAGAGATTTTTTGTCTCAAATTTCCATTTGAGCATATGACTGCTCTTCAGATCTTCCATGCTGCAGACATTTTTTCTCAATAGTATCCTTATTCAAAGTAATCACATTCAGAAACATTCCTGCTGTATTTGAGTGCATTACATTGTGCTATTTTATTAACAAAGTTGAAAGTTGGCTTATCATTAAAAATAAGTCTTCCAATTCTACTAACTGTGAACATTCCAGTATTAACAATGAAAAGAACATGTGCATACACTAAAGTAATCTTTCCAGTTATACAGAGAATTGACTTTCTGATGAGGATGTGATGGTTTTGCTGTGGGAATGTGAAACGGGGGGGGAAAAATTCAGATTCGGAAATACTGACATAATGCAAACAGTAAATTAGCTGAGATGCTGGAAATTGAAAATAAAACCAAAAATCTTGGAGCAGAGAGTGAGAAAAAAGAACAGAGCCCCATTTGACCCTCAGTTGGCCATCTATTCACAGATTATCATCATCATTAATACTCCCTGCTTCCAGCTACATGCTACCATCAATCCCTGGACCTGCTTCAGATCATCTACCGCTTAAACTCACACCTGTACCTATGCTGTCATCAGTCTTGAATGTTCCAATGCTTCCATTATCTCCTATTTGCTGTCCTTCATAAATTGGACCTATCAAAATCTCTAATTCCAAAACCTTAACTCATACAAAATCCCACTCATCCATCAGCCCAGTGCTCACTGAATGTTTGGCTCCCAGTTAAGTATTTATAATCTCATATTTATAATCTACACCTTGTTTTCCAGTCCATCAAGGCATTGTTCCTCGCTGAGATCCAAACCTCCAATACCTGTGCTCTTATCTGATTCTGACCACATGAACAGTGTTGATCTTAATCATTTCTCCACTAATGGCTGTGCCACTAACTTCCTGGTCTCTGAAATACTTTCTAACATCATAAAATCAAATCCAAAGGGTTTGGAGAAACTCAGTAGATCAGCAGTATTCACAGAGACAGAAACAGAGGTAACGTTTCATATCAACTAACTCTACTTCACAGCACTTTCTCGTTTCATTTTCAGATCTTCAGCATCTGCATTATGTCAGAGTCACAGAGTCATAGAGATGCACAGCACAGAAACAGACCCTTCGGTCCAACTTGTCCATGCCGACCAGATTTCTTTGCTTTTCTCTAACTTTCTATTTCCTGTTCACTTCTGATACATTTTAAGAGTTTATATCTTTGATTAAGCTTTCGGAATCTACTGCCATGTCTTCTCTGGTCCATCATCAAAATTTGTTTGAGAATTAGTTCACTGAAGAGATTTGGGAATAGTTACACTATAGATGATCTATTTCTGATAATGTAAATGTTACTATCCTGTTTTTGTTGTTCTCGGGGGTCATTATTCAATGTCAACAGATTGTGAGCTCAAGTTCCATCCAATTGGCATACTCACAAGTCAAGGTCAATGTCTTTATTTGAGCCATCAGTGTTGTAACAAGGATGGGTGCCCAGACACCATCACAACAACAGATACTGAAGGAATGGTGATATACTTCCTCGTCGAGAGAGTGGTGCTGGAAAAGCACAGCAGGTCAGGCAGCATCTGAGGAGCAAGAGAATCAACATTTCGGGCAAAAGCCCTTCATCAGGATATATTTTCCAGTCAGGATGGTGAGTGGTTTGGAGTGGAACTTGCCAAGGTGGTGCCCCCACATATCTGTTGCCCGTGTTCTTCGAGATGGAAGTGGTTATGGGTTTGAAAGTGCCGCTAAGGATCTTTGATCAATTTCTTCAGTGTCTCTTGCAGATAGTATGCACTGCTGCTACTGAGTGTCCATGGAGGGAGTGGATGCTTGTGGGTGTGATGCTAATCAACAGGGTCTCTTTGTCCTGGATAGTATCAAGTTTTCTTGAGTGTATTCACCTTTGACATTCTAGAATATTGTTTTTGAGTTTTAATAATGAAGTCATTACCTTACAATACTTGAACATAAGCATTTCTTAGCCAATTACAGATTTCATTGTAGTAACAAATTCTTTATCATAGTGCCCATGGTCATTTCAAGCAGTTATATCATAACAATTGTACCTTAAACTTCCAGACAACTTCTGTGTTCACCTGAAAAAATAATTGGACATTCAAACAAATACATGTGACAAAAATTACACCCAAAATCCTGGATAATTTCTAAGTCACATTGAGTATCCTTTTCTCAACCTGCAAAAGGTGAAGTGGAATCTGAGCTTGTTCCCGGTTTGTTTCCCAACAGGCAGGTGATCTGTGCTTATGTCGAGAAATGTTTTGTGTCTCTGCAGCTGGTGGGAATGGGCTGCTATTGTACTTTATTTAAATCTCATTACAACAAAACATTCATGTTGTGGGAGCTGTGTTGGAAGAGGGTGGTCAAAGTCAGAAGTCACATGACACAAGGTCATGGTCCAGATTTATTTGAAATCACCAGCTTTCGGAGTGCAGCCCCTTCCTTGGACTCTCTGCCTGTAAACTCTGTATCTGTGCGTTCTTTCTCTCAATTCATCTGATGAAGGAGCAGTACTTCAAAAGCTAACAATTTCAAATAAATCTGTTGGACTATAACCTGGTGTCATGTGACTTCTATCAAAATATTCTTGAGGGTTATAATAAGTCCTTCTCTCACAAGATTTAATTTAAAGTAAACCAACTCACAGTTGTGGAGGAGCCGGTGTTGGATTGGGGTGGACAAAGTTAAAAATCTCACAACATCAGGTTATAGTCCAACAAGTTTATTTGGAAGCACTAATTGTGAAGATGTGGGTGTACTGTACCTTGAAGAAAGTTAAAAGCTAGCAGAACTACCTGACAGCACCAAGTATTCTCAACAAGATACAATGTAATATGTGGTCCAACAGTTAGTGTTGCTGGTTGCCTGAAGACAAAAACAGATTTGAATTAGGCCAATCAGTTTAAATTATATCCCAAAAAATACCAAACACCAATCAAGTTGAATTGTGTATATTGATAATCTTAAAGCCAATGACATAATCCGATGTTTTGAGCATACAAGGCCTGGGAAAATTGAACAGTTGGGAGGAGAATTGGCATGCCACCAACATTGTAGAGACTGCCCAAAAATTACCTCTCTTAAAGGTACCGTTATTGATCTGTGATCTGGGAAACATAATCCCTGAGAAGAAGAAAAGAAGACACAGGAAGATCCAAATAGAAGATTTAACAGCTGGCTGGTTTTGAAAATTTGAATTTTTCATAAATCTTAATCAGGGCTTTTATTGGAGTAGTAATAAAGAAGGGAAAGTAAAAGATAGGTTAGAGGAAGGAATTATAAATAATTGTGAGTTTATTATTCTCTGTTATATTTTGAGAAATGAAGTTATTAATTTTTACTTGAAATTGTTCTTGGCCTCTTTAATTTTCACAGATTATTGCACAGATAAATCTCTTCTGTGTTGCTGGTTTAAATTAAGCAGGAAGGTTTACCCCATGTCGTTACACTAGCTTTCGGAACAATGCTCCTTCATCAGGTAGTTGTGAATCTGGATCATAAGACACAGAATTTATTGCAAACGATTACAGTGTCATGCAAGTAAAATGATATATTTAACAAACCTAGATTGTTGTTAAGTTTTTCATCTTTTAGAATGTGTTACAGGTTTCAGTTCATTAATATGTAAGTCCCAGAACTTCTTTTCAGTCACATTCTCGAGACAACTTAAGGTTTTAAAAAAAGGTGACCTCTCAGCTCAGATAATGCATTAAGGTATGAGGTTAGAGTCTGTCTGTATCCCAATCTTGAGTCAGACTGGTTCTATTTCCAAAGTGGAATTTACAAAATATTACATGGATTGACTGCCTTCACTGACTGCAATGAAATGTCTAAATGAATTAATCAATTTATAAAGTAACCACAATGTCAAACCTTCACAAGATGTCTGACCTTCCACAAAGACCGTTCCCTCCGTGACTACCTGGTCAGGTCCATGCCCCCCTACAACCCACCCTCCCTTCCTGGCACGTTCCCCTGCCACTGCAGGAACTGCAAAACCTGCACCCACACCTTCTCTCTCACCTCCATCTAAGGCCTTAAAGGAGCCTTCCACATCCATCAAAGTTTCAACTGCACATCCACTAATATCATTTATTGCATCTGTTGCTCCCGATGCGGCCTCCTCTACATTGGGGAGACTGGGCACCTCCTAGCAGAGCGCTTTAGGGAACATCTCCGAGACACCCGCACCAATAAACCACACCGCCCTGTGGCCCAACATTTCAACTCCCCCTCCCACTCTGCCGAGGCATGGAGGTCCTGGGCCTCCTTCACCGCCGCTCCTTCACCACCAGACGCCTGGAGGAAGAACGCCTCATTTCTGCCTTGGAACACTTCAACCCCAGGGCATCAATGTGGACTTCAACAGTTTCCTCATTTCCCCTTCCCCCACCTCACCCTAGTTCCAAACTTCCAGCTCAGCACTGTCCCCATGACTTGTCCTACCTGCCTATCTTCTTTTCCACCTATCCACTCTACCCTCTCCTCCCTGACCTATCACCTTCATCCCCTCCCCCACTCACCTATTGTACTCCATGCTATTTTCTCCCCACCCCCCCCCCCCCCCCACCCCCCTTCTAGCTTATCTCTCCACGCTTCAGGCTCTCTGCCTCTATTCCTGATGAAGGGCTTTTGCTTGAATCATCTATTTCGCTGCTCCTCAGATGCTGCCTGAACTGCTGTGCTCTTCCAGCACCACTAATCCAGAATCTGGTTTCCAGCATCTGCATTCATTGGTTTTACCTAGTATGTTACCTGCTCATACTTATTGATGACTACAATAACACCCCGGTCTCAGAAAAATTAAAGTACTAGACTATTGCTGAGAAACGCAAACTTTATCAAAAATTTCCATCTTGTGTACATACATCTTATGTAAGATCACAAGAATACCATTAGAATTGCTCAGATATTGCATGACAAAAATCTTCAACAAAATGTGTTCTTTTCCAGCAATTCTATGCTCCCAGATACATAGAACTAGTTATGGCAACTTGAATGAAAGTGGTCCAATGTTTTACCAGATTTTTGGTTTGTTTGGCATTCTGCATCCAAAGTGACAATACACCTGTATACAACAGAAATAAGTTCAGTAAATCTGTGAACTATTTAAGTTTCACTCCCAGAAACTAATTCCATTGACAAAGAGTAATTGAGGGGATGAGAAATGTGTGCATACTTTGAGAAAAGTGTTCCAACTCAGAACAAGTCATTGAAGGAAGAGCTGTTTTGCTTTCTTCACAATTCCAGGGTGATTTCTCACTTGCTCAGTGAAAGCTTTCCAGCGATACTCATCTCCTCACTTGCCCTGCACACATCTCTTCCTGAACAAATCTGAAAATCTAATATATACCGTGTGAATGTGATTCAGAGCAAAAAGTACTTGACATTAGATAATGGGAGAAAACTTCCACCACACTTAAATGACAGTATGATAAAATGAATTATTCTGAGGCAATACATTTTTTTAAACTTTGCATGAAACTTTGCATGAAACAGAATTCAATATGTCAAATGGATGATTCATGCTAAAGTTTATTGTTTAAATTATGGAGAAGAATTATAGACACACGCCTCTTATTTACTAAGAAGGGGATGGATGCAGTGCTGTCCTATTTTGGAACTGCAGTTTTAAAATGGTGTGCACATAAAGCTGCCGTATAGATCAGTACCTGTAGAGGGGGCTGTAAGGAGAATTTGAGAAAAGCTTGACCAAAAGTTAAGCCATCCTGTTCCAGCCAATATGCTTTGCTGGACATTTTGTGATGTCATCCCAACCTGCGGATAATGGTGGTTGGGCAAAGCTCCTAACACATGGCTTTTCAGTTGGCCCGTAGGTGACATAGCTCCCAACACCTCACCTGCCAGATATATAACACCCATGGGGAAGTTTTGGCAGCAGTAACAATGCTATGACACTCAGTCTTAAAATTTCACCACAAATACTACCTGGCCCGTGACTGAGAACGTAAAATTCCAGGCTATGTGTCTAAAAACATGTCTAAAACCTCTTAGCTCAACATAAGGGGTCAGTTTGAAAGTTTACAATGAGAAAAAAACCATCAAAATGTACCAAAGAATCATTGTAAACAGGAGCAGGAATAGGCCATTCAGCCTTTGAGCTTGCTCTGCTGTTCAACAGGATCATGGTTAAACTCAGTCCCCATATCCTTTGATCCCTTTGGCCTGAAAAACTATAGCTAACTCCTGGAAAACATTCAATGTTGTGGCCTCAACTGCTTTCACAGGCAGTTTGGGTGAAGAAATGATTTGGAGATGCCGGTGTTGGACTGGGGTGTACAAAGTTAAAAATCACACAACACCAGGTTATAGTCCAACAGGTTTAATTGGAAGCACACTAGCTTTCGGAGCGACGCTCCTTCATCAGGAGTGATGCTCCGAAAGCTAGTGCTTCCAATTAAACCTGCTGGACTATAACCTGGTGTTGTGTGATTCTTTTAACTTTGGGTGAAGACATGTCTCCTCATCTCAGTCTTAAATGCCCATCCCATATCCATACACTCTGACCCCTGGTTCTGGACTCCCCAGTCATTGGGAATATCCCTGTTGCATTTTATTCCGTCTAATCCTGTTAGAATCTGCCATCTTTTATAATTCAGGTTTGATGTGTGTTCTGTGTTGTGGATTGGGTGATTTTAATTTTTAAAAATGATTTAAAATTAACATTAAAGGTCATGGAAACTCAAATTACTTTGGATGGAGTGTCTATTTAAAATTGACCCCTTTTTAATTGATTTCGCCTGGACCATGTTGATAAAACTAATGGAAACTTCAACAACATGTATGAATTCTGAACAACAAAATAACTTTCAGCCTTATGATTCAGATCTTTTCAAATCTATGGGCACTGCGATTCTCAACATAGAAAGAACAATGATCAAGACAACAGTATAATTGCTATGATACCATCTGTGACTTGAGAGCATATTATTTATTCTCCACTCAGTTTCATGAATATAAAATTACTGGTAGCTGGAGGATACAACAGAATTAAACAGTCAACAAAATTGCCAACTGCCTTCACAGTGGATGGACAAGCCCCTGCATTGTGCTGGAGGAAATCGATCTTCTCAAATGGCAAGGCCCCACTACCCTGGTGTTGGCCAACATTCCATCACTGTGGAAGTTTTTGAGTTAGAATCACAGAAAATGGGAGCAGGATTAGGCTATTCAACCCTTCAATCCTGCTCTGCAAACTCGAACAAGGGGTCATAACCTCAAAATAAATGGGAGCAGACTTAGGACTGAGTTGAAGAGGAACTCCTTCACTCAAAGGATTGTGAATTTGTTGAGGTCCCTATCTAGTGAAGCAGCTGAGGCTTCATTGAATGTTTTGAAGGCAAAGATAGACAGCCTTTGGAACAGTAAAGGAATGAAGGGAGATGGTGAGTGGGGCGGGTAAGTGGAGCTGAGGCCATGAAAAGATCAGCCATGATCTTATTGAATGGTGGAGCAGGCTCCAGGGACCAGATGGCCTACTCCTGCTCTTAGTTCTTGTGTTTTTATGTAAGTAACATAATCATAGTTGCTCATCCAATTTTGTACTCTGTTCCTAATTTCTCCCAATACCCTTTGATCCCTTTAGCACAAAGAACTATATCTAGCTCCTTCTTAAAAATGTTCATTGTTTAGCTTCAAACACTTTCTGAGGCAGAGAATTCTGCAGGCTCACCACTCCCCGGATAAAGACATCTCACCTCATATTCTTAGGCTACAACCCCTAGTGCTGGACTCATTGATCATCAGGAAGGTCCTTCCTGCGTCTAGCCTGGCTGGTGCTGATTGAATTTTAAATACTTCTATTTTTGAGACTCAGTAAAAGACACCATGTACAAAGACTTTATTCAATTTTTCCACTGCCAGAAAAACACCGGTGTGACCAGGGAACCAGTAACAAGCAAAGTCAGAGAAGAGCTATAACCCTAAGCTTTTAAACCCCAGTCAATATAAGAATCTGGTGATTACAATCAGTTAGTAGTTAAAGATGGATAGTTTACTCAGTAAGCAATCATTTTGATAAATATCACCTTGTTAAAGAAATTATTAGTTTTTTAAAAAAACTTACTTTATAGAGTTATTATAAACACATCTCTGCAGCAAATGGGACTTGAGCCCAGGTCTCTCAGGCCAAGGTATGGACACTACCATTATGCCACAATACAACCCTAAGCTTATTCCACGTTATTCCTAAGTAGTCTTCTATTCAAGTACTAATCAGGCCGAGTCTGTCTAGCATCTGAGATCAGAGTAGAATTCATGTCAATGTGTTTTGCGTTTGCAGGTGGTTTTAAGTTTGGACGATAATGTTGGATTACACAGCCATATTCCAACATCCATTACGTTTCAATCCAGTTTTTGTTTCATGAAGAGCAGTCAGTTTAAGATGAGTGATTTTCTATCACCAGGCAGCCTGACCAGTAACTGTCCTGATGCAAACATGGCAATCACACCTGGTTGGGATTGTGTTGTTTTGGAAGTACCTCAGAAACGCCTTGTACGATGTTTGGAATAGATACTGGAGCTGGTTTGTGCAGCAGTTTTCACTGTTCTCATAGTTACTCTCAGTTTGTGAGGCCACTCATGGGCAGTGGTAAAGAACTGATGTTCAAAAATCACTGCATCTTTCACAAAAAGAGATTACTGACACATTGTCAGGAGGTCAGACACAGAGTTAACTTTGCAATTAATTAATCTTTCACCAGTCCAATGTTGTGCAGCTCGTGTTTCTTGTCTGAAAAGTAGAATAAAGGGAGGTGGGTCAGGTAGGCAAGGCCCTATCAGAGGCATTGTGCATCCAGACAGATAGATAGTCCTTGCTCCTCTAACTGAGGTAGCACGGTGGCTGAGTGGTTAGCATGGCCATCTTATAGTACCCAGGACCAGGGTTCAATTCCAGCCTTAGGCAACTATCTGTGTGGAGAATGCACTCCTGCCCGTGTGTGCGTGGGTTTCCTTTGGATGCTCCTAGTTCCTCCCACATTCCAAAGATGTGCAGGTTAGGTGGATGGACCATAGGAAATTGCCCATACTGTCCAGGGATATGCAGGTTGGTTGGGTTAGCTATGGGAAATGCAGGGATAGGGCAGAGGGCACGTCTAGGTGGCATGCTCTTCAAGTGCTGCCATACTATGGAGATTCTATGAACTGTTAGATGAGCAATGTCTGTAGAAAATTTTTGATTATCAATCACCATGATGACAGCTGTGCCTCAGTGCTCTCATTTCATTTGCAGACAAGTGTTTCCATCGACACAGCACTGTCAATTCGAAAAGGAAAATCTGTTCTTACTGCTCATCTTCCACGTTCATTTCAGGCAATGAGTGAACACAGCAGCCAAAGCTAAACAGTTAAATGTTCATTTGTAAAGAATGCGTTGAGTGCCTTGCTCATTCTAGCAAGAAATTTATTCTCCTTCTCCCTGGGCCAAATAGCAATATAAAACATTACAGAGTGGTGCAATTCCCCAGTGGTACAAAGTTTGGAGATTACACTGAAGTGATTATCTTCCCCTTGAGTCTTTGATGTTCAGATGATGCTGGGGAGTATTTCATGACCACCAGAGCTGGGGGACTGTGAAAGAGTTTGGTTTCACATCTGAAATGCTTCTCTTGTCTTGAGGAAGCGCTCTGTGTGTCCTGAATAGAAGTGTAATCCATGTTTACATGTTAAAGTCCTGTTAGTGGGCTGATCTGCAACTCTCTGAAGTTGCTACCAATCCAAGTACATCAAACTGCAGAGTTCATTTCTTGGAACTCTGAATGTTACCTGTTGTCTCTGTTGCAATCTCTCTCTGTGGGGTACTTACATATTGTTACTGAATATAAGGTCAGCTCCAGGGAAGTAAGCACATTTTAGAAATGACACCTTAACCTAGTTATTATTTTCTTATTCTGAATTACATAGAACATAGAACATAGAAAAATACAGCGCAGTACAGGTCTTTGGCCCTCGATGTTGTGCCGATCCAAGCCCACCTAACCTACACTAGCCCACTATCCTCCATATGCCTATCCAATGCCTATCTAAATGCCCATAAAGAGGGAGAGTCCACCACTGCTACTGGCAGGGCATTCCATGAACTCACGACTCGTTGAGTAAAGAATCTACCCCTAACATCTGTCCTATACCTACCACCCCTTAATTTAAAGCTATGCCCCCTCGTAATAGCTGACTCCATACGTGGAAAAAGGTTCTCATTGTCAACCCTATCTAAACCCCTAATCATCTTGTACACCTCTATCAAGTCACCCTAAACCTTCTTTTCTCCAATGAGAACAGCCCCAAGTGCCTCAGCCTTTCCTCATATGATCTTCCTACCATACCAGGCAACATCCTGGTAAACCTCCTCTACACCCGTTCTAGTGCCTCCACATCCTTCCTATAGTATGGCGACCAAAACTGCACACAATACTCCAGATGCGGCCGCACCAGAGTCTTATACAACTGCAACATGACCTCAGGACTCTAGAACTCAATTCCTCTACCAATAAAAGCCAGTACACCATATGCCTTCTTCACAGCACTATTTACCTGGGTGGACACCAAGATCCCTCTGCTCATCCACACTACCAATTATTTGAGAAAGTTCAGGAGGAACTGAGAATAAAAATGCAATGAGTTATTAATTCAACAATTTTATGTAAACTTGGAGAAAATTGTGATTTTATTAAAGGTTGTGAAACTAAGTGACAGTGTTAATATTTTTAAGAAGTAACTCCTGGTTATATCCCAGCATTGCCATTATAAGATGTTCTTTCCTGATATTAATTGATTCTTTGCCAGACAATCTGTCCACCATCTACTTCACATTTTGTTCTGACCTTCCATCCACCCATCTTGTCATTGAAGGATTTTCTAATTTTCTACTTCCTGATTTTGTTTTAAATGTGACTTGAGGTGGTGTTCAACTTTGACTTTCAGGATAAATCTAATTATGATTTTGAATAGAGAAGGCAGCTTTGAGCAGAATGAATTGCTGCACCTGCAGTGACTACTCTGCATGGTCAATGTTTCATGCTCCATTTTTTTGCATCATCATTCCACATTCCCACATTGACTGCAGTCTGTCTGTAACCACCCTGACATCCAGCATCCAACTACACTGAGGTCAGCAACCTCTCTGAACTCTAGGAGAGATCTCAGACTTTCATTTTCTGCAATTCACTTGCCAACTACTTTCCTTGCTTGAATCTCATCTGCCTCTTCAATTATCTGATGGAATATAATGAACTCTACAGGAAGCAAATAGTCTTAGAAATTGAGAGAATCTAGGCTTTAGGAGTGCAGTCCGTAAGTGATATTTCACCTGCATTCAGCATTGGAGAGAGCTCATTAGCCACACCACCCCACCTCAATATGGATTGGTGGGTTTTGAAAAGCATTCCATCATCAAAAAGTAATAACTGCCATTTGGGAGTTAAACCTGGGAAGTTGTATAGAGGGGTTCTCTCCTTGAACCCTGGTGACATTTCTCATCCTATTTTCTGCCTATCGTGGTCATGATTATATATTCAGGCTCTGCAATGCCACTCTCGCACTATCGTGCAGTCCAGAGAGGATACCAAGACCTTGCGTTGTTCTCATTGTGAACACCATATTTATATCCCTAGTTGCACACCATTGCAAATCCAGGACTGCCTTTCCCGACATCTTGCTTCACCATGAATATCAGGGCAGTGTCTGACCAAGGGAGATTGGCACCTAGCTTGGCACACAGACACCTGGATGTCCTGCTGGATGGGATAATAGACAGAAGGACCACCCTCTATCCCCAGGAGTTCCAGAGGAGACTTTGGAGCAGACACTGTCAGCCTGGTCCGAAAGGGAGTGACAGCATACACAAGGAGGAAAACAAGGACATTGAACAAAAGCAACGTCACCTTCACTGTGACGGAATGGTGTAGTATCAGGCACGACAAGGCAGACAGTACTGCATTTACATGTGTTTACAAATGATCCGGGTTAGGTGAAGACTCCATCTATTAGCTGTCATCTGTTTGTTGTTCCAAAGGTCAGCAAAAAGCAGTTTGTACTTTCTTCACTTTATCTGTTGTGAAAAAAAAGTTTAAAGATTTGATGATGAAAGGTTTCACAACATCTGATGATCTCACAGGCAAAATGACAACATGCTCTGATCAGACAACAATCAGGAATGAGTGGCTCTCCTCCTGATAGGAATCTAACATCATTTGGCACAAAACAAAGGGCACTTTGTGGAGCTGGATTCCTGCTGCTTACAACACAATCATCACACCATCCCACTTATTCTTTAATTAATAATATTTTCACCTTTCCCCTCAGCCACAGAGGCAGTAGATTCACCCTTTACACATTATGTATTATATATTGTGTTTGTGAAATACTCCCCAGTTGCCTGCATGAGTGCAGGCCCACCAACACTCAAGAAGCTCAACACCATCCAGGACAAAACATCCACAAGCATCCACTCCGTCCACCACTGATGCTCGGTAGATTAGATTCCCTACACTGCGGAAACAGGCCCTTTGGCCCAACAAGTCCAGACCGACCCTGAAGAGTAACCCACCCAGACCCATTCCCCTACTCTACATTTACACCTGACTAGTGCGCCTAACACTATAGACAATTGAACATAGCCAATCCACCTAACCTGCACATCTTTGGGTTGTAGGAGGAAACCGGAGTACCCGGAGTAAACCCACGCAGACACGGAGAAAATGTGCAAACTCCACACAGACAGTCGCCTGCGGCTGGAATTGAACCCGGGCCCTTGGTGCTGTGAGGCAGCAGTGCTAACCACTGAGCCACCATGCCACCCAATAGCAGCAGTGTATACCATCCACAAGATGCACAGCAGAAATTCACCAAAGGTCCTCAGACAGCACCTTCTGAACCCATGACCATTTCCATCTAGAAGAACATCCAGCAGCAGATATATGGGAACATCACCCCCTGCAAGTTCCTCTCCAAGCCACTCAGCATCCTGACTTATGGATTCATAGAGTCAGAGAGTCAGAAAAGGACATTCAGCCCATTGTTCAGCCCCCTCTGCACCGACATAACTACCACTAAAAATGCACTTATCCCAAGTTCTTGCACTTGCCCCATATCCTTGAATGCTGTGATTGTTGAAGTATTCATCCAATTTTTTTTTAAGTTCTAAGGTTTCCAGCCTCCACCACCAGTTTTCCAGTTGTAGCCTAACAATGCTTTGTACAACTCCAACATTACCTCCTCGCATTTATGCTTTATGCCACTGATGATGAAAGCAAGTGTCCCATAAACCATCTTAACTATTCTATTCATTTGCTCTGCCAACTTCAGGGATCTGTGAATAATTACACCGAGGTTCCTCTGAGCTACCCAGCGTTCTGCCATCATTAAACACTTCCTCATCTTGTTTCTTCTTCCAAAGTGCATCACCTCACACTGATCAGGGTTAAATACCAACTGCCATGGTCTGCCCACCTGACCAACCCATCCATACCCTCCTGTAACCTACAACCATCTTCTTTACTATTAACCTCCCTGTAATCTTGGTGTCATCTGCAAATTTGCTTAACATTCCCCAACATTACATCTATACCATTTGGGCATACAACAAACAATAACTGTCCCAACACTGATCCTTGTGGAACACTGGCCTCCAGCCTTTTACCACTGCCCTCTCTGCTCTATTACTAAGCCTGTTTCTGATCCATCTCACCATGTTTCCCACAACTCCATGAGCTTTAACCATCTCAATCAGTCTCCATGACTGATTGCCAAAAGCTTTGCTAAAATCCATATAAACTACATCAACTGAACATCCCTCATCCACACACTTGATAACATTTTCAAATAATTCCAATAAATTTGTAAGGTATGACTTCCCTCTGAGAAACTCATGCTATCTGCAAGTAACCCATACTTGTTCATTAGACTTTGACACGAGATTCACCTGTCTGTAGTTTCCTGGACAACTACCTGATGAAGGAGTGGTGCTCCGCAAGCTGGTGCTTCCAATTAAACCTGTTGGATTATAACTTGGTGTTGTGTGATTTGTAACTTTGTAATTTTCTTGTTCATCTCTACCACCCCTCTTAAAAAGTAGAACAACATCTGCCATCCTTCAGTCCTCTGGCACCCCCATGGTAAGAGAGGAATTAAAAGCTTGTATCAGAGTCTCTGCAATTTCCTGCCCTACCTCCCACAACAGCCTAGGATGTAATTCATCCAGGCCAGGAGATTTACCTGTTTTTAAACCTATCAGAGTCTCCAATACCTCACCATGTCTGATGTCAAACTGTGGAAGCTCCTCACAGTCCCTTTTCCTAAATTCTGTGCCTACGTACTCCTTTTCCAGGGTGAAAACTGAAGAGAAGTATTAATTCAACACCCTCCCAATATCCTGCAGTTTCACACACAGGTTGCCCTTTTGGTGTCTAATGGGCCTTATGTTTTCTCCTGTTTAATCTCTTCCCTTTAGTGTATTTATGGAATACCTTAGGATTCTCCCTAAACGTGTTCACAAGTTCTTTTACAATCCCCTTTTTTGCTCTTCTAATTGTTTCCTTAAGTTCCCTCCTGCACTTCAGAGCGGAATTGCTCCCCTTGGATTTGCTGAAAGCCCTACTCTTCCTTCTCCAATCCGGAACTGTCCTAGACATCCAGAATTCTCTGAACTTTTTGCTGCTATTTTCCATCTAAAGGGTACTTATTGTATCTGTACTCTCCCCAGCTCCTTTTGAGTACCTTAATATAATTACCCAATTATTATTCTTACACACCTCTATGAACTATTTACATAATTGCTCCTCAATTTCCACTGACTTTAGGAGCTTATAATACACTCCCAGTAAAGTAGCTGCCCCCTTCACATTCCTACGTTCTGTCCAAAAAGCCACATTTGAGGACTCTTCTGAGATATCCCATCTCCTTATTGCAGTACAGGTAATTGACTCCTTAATTAACAGTGCTACACCACCATTCTTTTCACACTGTCCTGTCTCACCCAAAGATCCTATACCCCGGAATGTTGAGTTTCCAGTCCAGCCTTTCCCTCAACCATGTTTTGGTGATGGTTGCAATATCATGGTCAATCCATGCCTTTAAACCACCAGTCTTATCTATTACACCGCTAGTGTTAAACACCATCCAGCCTTGCCTCTTGATACCCCACATAGCTGAACTTGTTGTGACTTGTTTTCTTTGCTGTAGCCTGATGTGTGCCTGTTTCATCAATATACTGCCACACGAGTTTATACTCCTCCCAACAAATCTAGCAAACCTACCTGCAAGGATGTTGGTCCCAATATGGCTCAAATACAGACCAACCATTTGTACATTTCCCACCTTTCTTAAAAATGATCCCAGTGATGCAGGAATCTAAAGCCCTCCCTCTTGAACCAAATCTTGCTTCATTTGTCCTGTTTTCTGATATCTAAACTCACGAGCACGTGGCACCAGGAGTAACCCAGAGATTACAACCATTGAGGTTCTGCTTTTTAATCTACTGCCTAGTTCCCTGTATTCTCAGTGTAAAACCTAATTCCTCACTTTGCCCCACATTGTTGTGCTGCAACCTCAAATTCATCACCCTCCCCCAGGATGCCCTGCAGCTGTTGAGTGTCATCCCTGACCCTGGCACCAGGGAGGCAATACACCATCCCAGAGCCTCATCTTCAGTCACAGAAGCACCTGTCTGCTTCCTGACTATCACTGATACTCTTCCTTTCCTCTTCCTGTTCCTCTGTGCAGTCAAGCTGCTTGTGATGCCAGAAGCTTGGCTCCAACTGCATTCCTGCGAGGTACCAGTATCTTTGTCAGCTCCCAACCTGGAATCCCGGTTAGTGAGTGGGACACCAGGGGTCTCTTGCACTACCTGCTTGTTCTTTCTGGACTATCTGGTTGTCACCCATTCCATTCCCTTCTTCCCTCTAAAACCTTCAGTTGTAGTTGACCACCTCTTCAATCATTTTATCTATGTAACTCATGGTTGTGTCACAGTGTCTCCAACCCAATGCTCCGAGACTCAGAGCTCATAGCTTCTGCAGCTGGGAGCAGTTCCTGCACACATGGTCATCTGGGAGACTGGTCATGTCTCAGACTCCACCCATTCCACACTGCTGACCTCACCCCTGACATATCTTAAACTGACAATTAATGCCTTCCGCTAGAATTATTAGTCTTATTTTGTTTGACTTCCTACTCTATCACTAAGGTTATGAAAAGGTTAATTGTAACTCAGTTGCCACTGCTCTAGTTCTGGGGAATGAGAAAGGGTTAGGCAATAATGGGCATAGCTACAAATTAAGAGGCGATGGATTTAAGACCGATGTCAGAGGCAGGTTCTTTACTCAGAGAGTGGTAAGGGCGTGGAATGCCCTGCCTGCCAACGTAGTTAACTCAGCCACGTTAGGGGCACTTGAATAGTCCTTGGATAAACATATGGATGATGAAGTTCCCACCACAGCTTCCTTCCCAGTTACTGTCTCCCACCCAGTTACTGTATCCATCCCAGTAACTGTCACTCCCCTGATTACTCTCTCCCTCCCACTTACTGTCACTCTCCTGGTTCCTCAATCCCTCCCGGTTACTCTCTCCCTCACAATTACTCTCTTCCTCGCGGTTATTCTCTTTCTCCCAGTTACTTTCTCCCTTGGGGTTACTCTCTCCATTCCGGTTACTCTCTCCTTCCCGGTTACTGTCACTCTCCTGGTTACTGTGTCCTTCCTGGTTACACCCTCCCTCCCGGTTACTGTGTCCCTTCACTTAACGCCTCCCTTGCGGTTACCATCTCCCACACGGATACTGTCTCCCTCCCGGTTACTCTCTCTATCCCGCTCATTGTCTCCCACCCTGCCTCCCAGCTGCTGCTGCTGCTGCTGTGAGGTTTTCTGATGCTGCTCCAATCTAAGTGCCCTGTAGATTAGATTAAATTACTTACAGTGTGGAAACAAGCCCTTCGGCCCAACAAGTCCACACCGTCCCGCCGAAGCGCAACCCACCCAGACCCATTCCCCTACATTTACCCCTTTACCTATCACTATGGGCAATTTAGCATGGCCAATTCACACAGTCAGTCGCCTGAGTCAGGAATTGAACCCGGGTCTCAGGCGCTGTGCGACTGCAGTGCTAACCACTGTGCCACCATGCCGTAAAGACACACATTGCTGTTCCTTCACTGCCACTGAGTTAAAGTCTGGAACGCCCTCACCAATGCATTGTGGGCCAACCTGAAGTACACGGACTGCAGCAGGTCAAGAAGGCAGCTCACCACCACCTTCCCAAGGGCAACTAGGGATGTGCAATAAATACTGGTCCAGCCAGTGACACCCGCATCCCACAAGCATGCATCACAAAAACTTCAGTTAAATCTCCTTCAACATGTGAATAACTCTGACTAAATAATGGACAATTGAAATGCCTAGCATTCAAGTGGATAAATAGTAATTGAAGTTGACTGATGTAGTGAAATGGTTCAATCTTTTATGTCCTTGGTTTAATGCTGCAGGTTCACAAGTTAAAACACCAGGTTATAGGACAAGCTGGGGATGGATAGGTGTGTATGTATGAAGTTGATTTATGGGTTCCAGTTGATGAAAAATGCACCAAGAAAAAAGCTTTTAGCGGTCTGGAATAATCAATAGTTTCAATCTTCCCAATCTAGTTCCACCTTCAGTAAAAATGTGGGAGGAGGATACGATGATACTGTTGGTGTGAATCCTACATTGATCATTCGGAAATCTAGAATTGTTCCTGGATTTATTTGAAAAGATGCATTTATGCAGTGTAGAGTGAACCTTACTCTGCATATATCTAATATACTCCAACTCCACTACCCAAATAGATACAGAGCATAGAGTATTAGAAATGTGCAGCATAGAAACAGCCCCTTTTATTCCAACTCATTCACAGTGATTAGATACTTTACATTAATCTAGTCCCATTTTCTACCATTCAGCTCATATCCCTTTAAACCTTCTTATTCATATACCCATCCAGATACCTTTTAAATGGGCAGTTCAACACTGAGCTGACAGAATCACCAATCATAACCAAACTACCAAATTGCTGGATGCTGATTGAATCACTGGCACCTGATATAAACAAAACAAGAACTCTGACTGAGGTCAAATATTACTCAAGTCAACGTTTAAGTTAAACTGTGGAATTCAATTAGCTGCTATCCCCATGGATTTGTTTCCAGCTTCCACGCAACACGCATAAAGGGTCACTGATTTATTGCTTCAGATAGGATAACAGGGAATCAAAACACTGAACCATACAGTAACATACTTACAAATGTATTTAGCAAAACAAATGAACACATGTTCCCGATGTGGAGGAGAACAAGGGGAAAACTTACTTCAGGTTTGTCAAAATAGGGGATGAAAAGAAGGGGGGAGATAGAATTGGCACTGACTCAGTCAGTAGACCCCTCACCCACTGCAGAGGGATTAAGCAGAGAGTTAAACAGCAGATCAAGCTAGCTCACATCTTGTGAGTCACAAGCAAATTTAATTTTATGCATAATTTAACCCAATCTATTTAATTCTTTTAAAAATTATATTCTCAAATTTTAAGAAAATCACAAACTAAAGTGAAAATGAATGTATAACATGAGACCTCTGATGTTCTCCCTCACTTGAGTAATTTATAATTATACAGTTTTCAAATTTACATTGCAGATTCATTTGTAGTTAAAAGGTTTGAATATCAAAGAAACAGTCAATTACTTTTACATTATTATACATCTGAATTCTAGGTACCTCAGTCATCTATTACTTAGTCTGAGTTGTTTGCATTATTTAATGATTTTTAACTTAGCTGCAGAGACAGAGAAACAGAGTTAATGTTTTGAGTCGGATGTGACTGTTGAGCAGAATTGTCGCGGTAAACTTGGCTAAGGAGGAAATTTCAGGCTTTTCAGCAGAAAGCAAAATTGTCGAGCACTTGTGGGAAACATACAAAATATTAAACTTGAAATAAATCAATAGGATTGCAAATTAATTCACAAGCAAGTTGTTGATTGCAATCATTTCACACAAGTATAAGTTAATTCAAAAAGTTGTTAATCAATTTAAACATTGATGTCAAGTATACTCATTAATTCAGAAATATTTCACTGAACTTTGATATGTAAACCTTTTAATTACAAATGATGCTGCTTTTAAATTGAATGTTATATAATTATAATTTACTCAACTGAGAGAGAAAGTCAGAGGTTTTATGTTATACATTAAGTTTTAAATTGGGTTATGATTTCTTCTTAAATGTATGAATATATGTTGAAAAAGAATTAAATAGACTGAGTTAAATTATGCATAAAATTAAATTTGTTTGCAACTCACAAGATGTGACTTAACATGAATGTTTTGCAATTAAATAAATAGAATTTACTATTTACAGAACAATTTGCAAATATATTTTCATATTGACTATGAAATAGATATAAATGAATTGAAATGTTTGTAATATGGTATATGGAACCCCCACAGTGTGTAATCAGGCCAATCAGCCCATCAAGTCCACACTGACCCACCCCCACTGCTACTATTCTTGTAACTGCATTTCCCATGGCCATTCCACCTAACCTGCCCATTTTTGGACTATGTGAGAAACTGGAATAGCTGGAGGAAAACCTCACAGACATGGGAAGAATGTGCAAACTCTCCACAGACAATCACTCTGAGGGTAGAATTGAACCCAGGTCCCTGGTCATGTGAGGCAACAGTTACAAGTTAGTCAGGAAAGACCTAAAGAGAGAGTTAAGAAGAGCTCGGAGGGGACATGAGAAGTCATTGGCAAATAGGATCAAGGAAAACCCTTATTGGTATATCAGGAAAAAAACATGACTCGAGTAAGATTAGGGATAATCAATGATAGTAGTGGGAAGCTGTGTATGGAGTCAGAGGAGATAGGGAAAGTGCTAAATGAATACTTTTCATCAGTATTCACACTCGAAAAAGACAATGTTGTTGAGGAGAATACAGAGATACAGACTGTTGACCAGATGGGATTGAAGTGCATAAGGAGGAAGTGTTAGCAATTCGAGAAAATGTAAAAACAGATAAGTCCCCTGGGCCAGATGGGATATATCCTAGGATTCTCTGGGAAGCCAGGGAGGAGATTGCTGAGCCTTTGGCTTTGATTTTTATGTCGTCATTGTCTAAAGGAATAGTGACAAAAGACTGGAGGATAGCAAATGTTGTCCACTTGTTCAAGAAGGAGAGTAGAGACAACCCTGGTAATTATAGACCAGTGAGCCTTAGTCTGGTTGTGCGTAAAGTGTTGGAAAGGGTTATAAGAGATAGGATTTATCGTTATCTCAAAAGGAATAAGTTGATTAGGGATAGTCAACATGGTTTTGTAAAGTGTAGGTTGTGCCTCACAAACCTTATTGAGTTCTTTGAGAAGGTGACCCAACAGGTGGATGAGGGTAAAGCAGTTGATGTGGTGTATATGGATTTCAGTAAGGTGTTTCATATGGTTTCCCACAGTAGGCTATTGCATAAAATATGGAGGCATTGGACTGAGGGTGATTTAGAGGTTTGGATCAGAAATTGGCTAGCTGAAAGAAGACAGAGGGTGGTGATTGATGGGAAATGTTCATTCTGGAGTTCAGTTATTAGTGGTATACCACAAGAAACTGTTTTGGGTCCACTGCTGTTAGTCATTTTTATAAAATGACCTGGGATGAGGGCACAGAAAGATAGGTTAGTAACTTTGCAGATGACATTAAGGTCGGTGGAGTTGTGGATAGTGACAAAGAATGTTGCAGGTTACAGAGAGACATAGGTAGGATGCAGAGCTGGGCTGAGAGGTGGAAAATGGAAGTTCATGTGGAAAAACCTAAGGTGATTCACTTCGGAAGGAGCAACAGGAATACAGAGTGCTGGGCTAATGGTAAGATTCTTGGTAGTATAGATGAACAGAGAGATCATGTCCAGGTACATAAACCCTCGAAAGTTGCAACCGAGGTTGATGGGGCTGTTAATAAGACATACATTGTGTTAGCTTTTATTGGGAGAGGGACTGAGTTTAGGAACCATGGGCTCATGCTGCAGCTATATTAAACTTTAGCATGGGCCACACTTAGAGTATCATGTACAGTTCTGGTCGCTGCATTATCGGAATGATGTGGAAGCTTTGGAAAGGGTTCAGAGGAGATTTACTAGGATGTTGTCTGATATGGAGGGAAGCTCATATGAGGAAAGGCTGAGGGACTTAAGGCTGTTTTCTTTAGGGAGAAGAAGATTGTGAGGAGACTTAATTGAGACATTTAAGATGATCAGATGGTTAGATAGTTTGGATAGTGAGAGCCTTTTTCCTTGGATGGCGATGGCTAGCATGAAGGAGATAAATACAAGACAGATGTCAGAGGTAGTTTCTTTACTCAGAAAGTAGTAGATGTGTGGAATGCACTGACTGCAACAGTAGTAGACCCGCCAACTTTAAGCGCATTTAAACGGTCATTGGATAGACATATAGACGAGAATGGAATAGTGTAGGTTAGATGGGCTTCAGATTGATTTGAAAATGTGTTGCTGGTTAAAGCACAGCAGGTCAGGCAGCACCCAAGGAACAGGAAATTCGACGTTTCGGGCCAGAGCCCTTCATCAGATTGATTTCACAGGTTGGCGCAACTTCGAGGGCTGAAGGGCCTGTACTGCACTATAATGTTCTATGCTGACTACTGAGCCACCATGCCACTCCCAGACTGAAGGCAATTAATTGCTGTTTATGTTGGGTATGAACCCAGAACCACTCGCTTGCCTGCAATGTACAAATCCCAAGGCAACAATCGAAGACCTAAATAAATGGTGATCTAGTTATAGGAATATGGCCATTTCCCATTCTTAATTGTCTTTGAGAAATTGGTGCTGAGCTATTTGCTTGAAGTACTCCAGTCCATGTAAATAAGACCATATACAACAGGAGCAGAAGTAGGCCATTTTGCCCCCCTCCTCAGCCTGTTCCGCCATTTAATATGAGCATAGCTTATCTGATGATGCAACATTCCCTTCATTCTCCAGTTTTTCAAACATCTACCCAACTGTTTCTTCAAAATATTGAAAACTCTGGTGTCATCACCTGTTGAGGAAATATATTTTGAATGTAATCTCCAAAAGAATTTTTCTGTTTTTACAATGGGAAATCCTGAATGATTTTCACACTGTCAAGACTCCTCAGAATCTTCAATGTTTGAAGCCAATTTTGTCTTACTGTCCGCAGTCCTGCAGATTCAAGTCAAGACAGTCCAATCTTTAGGCATAAGACAACCCGAGAGAGTGATGCTGGAAAAGCACAGCCGGTCAGGCAGCATCTGAGGAGCAGGAGAGTCGAATTTTCAGGCATAAACCCTTCATCAGGATGAGTCTCATCATTCCTGATGAAGGGCTTATGCCTGATGCTGCCTGACCTGCTGCGCTTTTCCAGCGCCACACTCTTGACTCTGATCTCCAACATCTGCAGTCCTCACCTTTTCCTTGCAAAAGACAACCCCCCCATTCCAAGGATTACTTCAATAAACATCCTATGAACTTCTTCCAACGTATCTTCACAGTTCTTTGAACACGTTGGCCAATACTGTGCACAGTACTCCAGATGTCAGGGGTTAGTTAGCTCATATGGTTGGTGTGTGATGCAGAGTGAATTCAACAGCACAGGTCTAATCCATGTACTGAGGGCATATTGTGTTCTTAACCTAACCGCGTGCCTGCAATGTGGTGACCCTCAGGTTAAAAACACTGCCAGTTGTCTCTTTCCAATGGCAGAGCATCCCTGTAGTTCTCTGGGATGATGGCTACGTTCCTAGTAATTCCAGGTGTAATGTCATTCTTCACCTGTGTAACTGAAGCATACCTTTCTGACTTGAGAACTATTTTTGCTATCAGTTCATCTGTTTTATTTTGAATGCTACATCAAGTCAACGGGAATAGCCATCGCTCGGGGAGTCCCTGCACTGTAAGGCAGGGGCAGCTTCCAATCCCAGTCCAGGGGCTTGGACACAGTCAGCCAGCTGCTCGGGGTGGTCAGAGTCAGGATGCTCTCCTCATAAGGAGTGAGGAGCTCAATGTTAGGTTCCTCCCCCGCCTTACACACACACACACACACACACACACACACACACACACACACACACAAACACACACACACACACACACACACACAGTCTGGGCTCTTCTTGCCTCTCTGGGGGCTGTTTCCCTCCCAGAATGAGAGGACAGTCCTGTCCAGCAGGAGCTCCAGGTTCCTCCCCTCAAAGTGGGGTTGCTGCTTTGCCCCAGTCTGCAATGCCCAGGACCATGCAGGGCAGTGCCAGACTGACAGAGCCCATCTAGGTGCACAACACACTTTTAAAGATGGCGCAGGTACAAAGGATGTTGGTCTTTCAGCAGCTATCCACTTGGCAATGATTTTTCATTTATTCATTCACAGGATGGGGGCATTGCTGGCTAGGCCCAGCATTTATTGTCCATGCCAGGGGCAATTAAGAGAGTGCCCTGCTGTGAGTCGGGAGTCACTTGTAGACCAGCCCCGGTGAGGGTGGCTTTTTCTTTCCCGAACGGATATTAATGCACCAGAATGTTTTTTTCCAACAATCAGCAACGTATTCTTGGTCATTATTAGAGCCTTAATTCCAGATTTTGGATTATTGAATTCAAATATCCCACCTGCCATGGTAGGATTTGTACCCAGATCCCCAGAACATTACTTGGGTCTCTAGATTAACAGTCCAGTGATAATACCACAAAGCTACTGCCTCCCCTGAGATTGTTTTGCAGGAATAGTGTGTGGTAACTTAGGATAGAATCAGATAGTAGCTGAAGCAAGTTGGAACCCTCCAACCACAAGGTATGAATTCAGATTTCTCCAGTTTCCTCATTTCCCCTCCCCCCACCTTGTCTCAGTCGGTTCCCTCAACTCAGCACCGCCCTCCTAACCTGCAATCTTCTTCCTGACCTCTCCGCCCCCACCCCACTCCGGCCTATCACCCTCACCTTGACCTCCTTCCACCTATCCCACCTCCATCGCCCCTCCCCCAAGTCCCTCCTCCCTACCTTTTATCTTAGCCTGCTTGGCTACTCTCTCTCATTCCTGATGAAGGGCTTATGCTCGAAACGTCGAATTCTCTATTCCTGAGATGCTGCCTGGCCTGCTGTGCTTTAACCAGCAACACATTTTCAGCTGTGATCTCCAGCATCTGCAGACCTCATTTTTTACTCGAAGCAAGTTAAATACTGTGCAAGTTTTTATCAATAAGAGTTAATCAACAGATACCTCAGAAAGCTTTTGTATTTCAACTCTGCAATGTCCTAAGGACTTCCATGATGAATATTCAGTGAGTTGGGATTGGTGGTATAAGGGCAAAGGGTGGTGAGTACAGGTTGTGAGCGGCACATGAATTGGTTGAGTTAATACAAAGTTTGTATTCGATTCCTAAAGAGCCATAGGAGTGGGTGGAAGGGCACAGTTTGACATGGAGAGAATGGGAACTGCCAATGTGGGTGGTAGAGGTTATGCAGAATAGGGTAAAGGAGCATGAACGAGTTTGGAGGGGATGTGGGTCAATGAGTGGCTCGGCATGAGATAGCATTGATAGTGAATGGTGAGTCTGCAAAAGGATGATAGAGAATGAGGGGTGACATCTTGAGGGCTATGTTTTATGCTTTTCTTTAAACACTTGTGCGGAAGTCTCAGATCTCCAAGGTTGGCTTTACCCAGAGCCAGCTCCATCCATGGTAACCTCCATTGCTGATGGCGGTGAGTCTGATTCAGGGTAACACTCACCTACCTCACAGGGAAATTTTAACTATCTGGGACAAGTCTATTAAGTCAGCTCAACATAGTTAGAAATTTTCCCAAATCTGCACTATCCTGACTCAGAGTTAAAATGTAGGCCGATACGTGCCACAGCTGAGATGGACAGAATTTTGGACTTCAGGGGAATCAGGGAAATGTGGACTGAGTAGCAAAGTTGAGATTTTATTAAACAACAGAACAAATGGCCTGCTCTTGCTCTTATTTACCATGTTTCAATAAAGGTGGATGAATAAGAAAGTGATTGCTTTAAAAACTGAAAGAACTGCTGATGCTATAAATCAGAAATCAAAATAAAAATTGCAGAAAAAGCTCAACAGGTCTGGCAGTATCTGTGGAGAGAAACCAATTAATGTTTCGGGTTGAGTGACCCTTCCTCAGAATATAGTTCTGAGACATTAGAAAAATGTTAACAAAATGCCTGTTTTTGTTATTGAAGGTGATTACATTGCTGAGAATCCTTCAGCAGCTTTTGCAACCATCAACAAGAAATTATTACTTCATATAAACAGAAATAAGCTGCTTTTTGGCGAGGGACAGATATAGTCCCACATTCAAACTCTGTTCCTATTTGAGGGACAGGCTGTCCAGCTGCTGTGGGGGAGGCAGAATTCAAATCAGAATTTGAACGAGGCAATCTTCTGGGAATCTGTGACAAATACTGGCAGATCTTTGATAATCAACAGACACATCGACCTAGACCCTATATACCGGCCACTGCAGCGGACAGCAACTGACAACCGGAAGCGGCAGATTCAAACCACTATAAATGCCGGAGGAATCAGCACAGAAGTGCTTCACAGGAGGCTCCCAAGCACTGAGGATGTCAACTAGAAAGGGGACAAAACGTTTGCAACAAAAACTCCCAGCTCGGCGAACAGAACCACAACATTTTTAACCAAGTTGATTTTAACTTTACTATTTTCCAAAAGAACACATTTTAATTTGAGAGTTTACAGAACCAAAGAGACCCTGGAACTATGATTGGACAGATGAACACTTGCTCAGAACTGGGCTGAAATATTTCATATTGTGGAAGTTAATCTTAAAATAAACCTTTCTCCATTTCTGAAATAATGAATATCTTTGACACTCCTTGGTTACTTAGAGCTGAGCTCACCACCATTCATGCACAGTCATCATCCATAGTCAGCGAGATCTATGAAAACACACAAGTTACATTTACTATAATGGGAATGATAATTTCAGAGGTAATCTGGTTAGACACACATGACAAATGAATAACATTACTTTGTTAGTTCAGCAGGTAAATGGATGTTAGGAGGTCCCTCATAATTACAAGTCCATGCAGGCAGACATTCAACATCTGCTTCTTCAGATGGGTTACTGATGACTCCAGGGAATTCATTATCCACTTTCTGTGAATGGCACTTAACGTGTGTAACAGCATTTTACAATAAACTGTTTCATGTAGTGTGCAGTTTGGTTAACACACTATTTCTTTATTAAAAGGTTTATAAAACTATTACGATGTCCTTGTTAAATATTGCCTCTCATTTTCAATGCAACAGATGGCATGGATCCAGAGTTGAAAATGTGTTGCTGGAAAAACACATCAGGTCAGGCAGCATCCAAAGCGCAGGAGAATCGACATTTCGGGCATGAGCCCTAATGGCTCCACAGTGTCTTGGATCAGTCTGATTAGCATTTTGAATGGTAGGCGTGAGCTGTGGGGGTGCAATTGTAAACAGTTGGTGATGATTACAACAAAACTGCGAGCAAATATTTCGAACATTTCTTAATACAGAAAAAAGACATGAACCATGCTCAGCAGTTTTCATTTTTATGTTTTTGATTCATTCACGGATGTGGGCATCACTATTTGAGCCAGCATTGCTTGTTTTTCCTTCACTGGCCTTGAGAACGAAGGTGATGAACTGTCTCCCTGAGCTGCTGCACTCCTCAGGATGTAAGTACACCCACAGTGTCATCAGGGAGGGAAGTTGGCTCAGTTTGCTGGACAGCGCTGCTTAATAGTATGGGTTCAATTCCTGCAACAGTTACCGTGAAGGATTCACATTCTTAACCTCTCCATAAGTTGTAGGAGCAGACTCTGCCTCATTGAGTCTGCTCTCCTGAAGAAGGGTTTCACCTGAAAGATCGACTTCTCCACCTCCTGATGCTGCCTGGCTTGCTGTGTTCTTCCAGCCTCCTGCCTGTCTACCTGCCGTTTGATCATGGCTGACATTTTTCTCAATCCAAGTTTTCTTCCTTCTCTCCATAACCTTTGATCCCCTCACCTGAGGTGTGATGACCCTCAGGTGTAACCACCACTGGTCATCTCTCTCTTGTCAGATGGTGACATTAATAGTTTTTTAAATTTATTTTCTTATGCTCCTCATTACTGAACTACTGTTAATACTTTAGTGGCAAAATAAATTTGATGTGCACCAAAGACTATGTTGTAAAGAGGACCCTGGTATGAATCAGGCCAATGCCAATTAGATACTGTCACTTGATTCAAGTTTCTCTCTTAATTATGGATTTTAAAAAAAGAAAGTTGTATTTTACCTTATGTTTGTTACTGCTGCTCATTGCTAGGATTTTCGGTCATCAGTAACAAGGCAACAAAGTGCCATACAGTTTCAATTCTCACGTACTAATTATCTCTTAGTAATTGCTGCAGTTGAGACCATCAATACAATTTCACAAACTTGTGTAATAATTGCTGTTTAGGGCCAACATGTGAGATTTGTTATGAAGCAGAATTTGTGCAAAAGCAAAGCTGACATTACACAGCCACCTTTGGAAAGACGTTAAGCTGTTTTCACTGAGCACCAACATTGAATTGGCTCACAATCTCGGAAATCACGTAAGTGATCCAGCAGGTTATAAATCTATTGATGAATCTTTTAATCTTTGAAGAGTGTGAACACTTCCACCTGCGTTCTTAAAATGTTGAAGAAAATTAATTTGAAATGAAATGGTAGCCTGAGGCCAAATTGCAGCATTTGTGTCAAATAATATTCAAGGATACTATTCAAGCAAACTTATAATTGATATTAATTATTCAGACTTGTGCACTTTAAAAATTAAACAATCATATAGCGTGTCTCTGATTTGTTTCCCTCCAGAGGAATGGTCCTTTCAACATAATCTGCTGGTTATGTCCAGCCCATATACTTCAGCCTGAATTGGAAATGTGCAGAAATCAGAGAGGACATGGTCATAGGTAGATTTGAAAACAAGGAGTGAAAATGTTGATATGTTGTTTAACCTGGATGTAATATGTGCCAGTAAGCATAGAAAATAGGTGCAGGAATAGGAAATTCCAATGTCTGAAGGTGTGCAAGTTAGGTGGATTGGCCATGCTCAATTACCCAGTGTTCAGGGATGTGTAGGTTAGGTATCATGATTTGGAGATGCCGGTGTTGGACTGGGGTGTACAAAGTTAAAAATCACACAACACCAGGTTATAGTCTAACAGATTTAATTGGAAGCACTAGTTTTCAGAGCGACGCTCCTTCATCAGGTGATTGTGGAGGGCTTGATCGTAACACAGAATTTATAGCAATGTGATGTAACTGAAATTATACATTGAAAAATTGATTGTCTGTTAAGCCTTTCATCTGTTAGAATACAGTGATAGTTTCACTTCTTTCATGTGTAAATCACAAAACCCTTTTTTTAAAAGTTGCATTCTCGGGTTAGCTGTTAACAATGGTGATAACTAGACAAAATGCTGAAGGTGTTAGTTCCCTGTGTTATCTGTGCATGACCTGATGTTTAGATTGATAATCTAAAAGGTGAGGTAACAGAGTTTTACATAAATTCAAGCAGTTTTTGAGCTCAGAGTTCTACATGAATGTATGTAGTTTTTGAGCAAAGTGCAATGTAACTCTGCAAGTACAAATTCACCCCACAAAATATATGTGTGCATGTGGGTCTTTGTCTGTCTGTCTGTGTGTGTGTGTCTGTCTGGGGTGGGGGTTGTGAGTGTGAGAAAGTGTATGTGTGCGTGTGTGTAGTGGGTGCAGAGTGTCTTAAGTCTGTGAGGGGGTGCATGCGTGAGTGTGCGAGTGTGTGTGTCTAAAAGGGTGTGTGTGGGTGTCTGTGTGCGCGTCTGTGTGTACCTGTGTCCGTGTGTATGTGAAGGTGTGTGTGTGTAGAAATATCTGTGTGTGTGTGTATTGCAATGGTGATCACCTGTAATGTGACATGAACCCAAGGTCCCGGTTGAGGCCCTCCCTATGGGTACCGAACTTAGTTATCAGCCTCTGCTCGGCCACTTTCCTCTGCTGCCTGTCCTGAAGTCTACCTTGGAGGATGGTCACCCGAAGGTCCGAGGCTGAATGTCCTGGACCACTGAAGTGTTCCTCAGCTGGGAGGGAACTCTCCTGTCGGTCACATACACAAACACACACACACACACACATACACACACACTTTCTCACACTCACAACCCTCACCTCAGACAGACAGACACACACACACAGACAAAGACCCACATGCACACATATATTTTGGGGGTGAATTTGTATTTGCAGAGTTACATTGCATTTTGCTCAAAAACTACATACATTCATGTAGAACTCTGAGCTCAAAAATTGCATGAATTTATGTAAAACTCTGTTATCTCACTTTTTAGATTAGAATCAATCTAAACATCAGATCATGGACAGAGAACACGGGGGCTAACACCTTCAACATATTGTCTAGCTATCACCATTGTTAACAGCTAACCTGAGAATGCAACTTTTAAAAAAGGGTTTTGTGATTTACACATGAAAGAAGTGAAACTATTACTGTATTCTAACAGATGAAAGACTTAACAGACAATCAATTTTTCAATGTATAATTTCAGTTACATCTCACTGCAAATTTTTGCTATAGATTCTGTGTTACGATCAAGCCCTCCACTATCACCTGATGAAGGAGTGTCGCTCCGAAAGCTAGTGTGCTTCCAATTAAACCTGTTGGACTATAACCTGGTGTTGTGTGATTTTTAATTAGGTTAGGTGTGTTAGCCATGGGAAATGCAGGGTTACAGGAATAGGGTAGTGGGATGGGTCTGTGTGGGATGCTGTTTGGAGAGTCAGAGTGGATTCATTGGGCCTAATGGCCAACTTCCACACTGCAGGGATTTTATGGTGTCTATGTATTTAGTCCTTGAGCCTACACCTCCATTCAATGCGATCATGTTGGTCATGCAGTATTCCATTCCGGCTCTCTCTTCATACCCCCAATCTCTGGGGTCAAAAGGGTCATGTCCAGCTCAATCTTGAATATATCTAACAAACTGGCCACCAACAGCTTCCTGTGGCAGAGAATTTTGGCACAGTAGCTCAGTGGTTAGCACTCATGCCTCACAGCACCTGGGACCCCATGTCTGAATTCTGTCTGTGTGGAGTTTGCACATTCTCTCCAAATGTGTGGGTTTCCTCAGGATGCTCCAGTTTCCTACCACACTCCAAAGATGCACAATTAGGGTGGATTGGTCATGGGGAAGTGCAAGGTTATGGGATCGAGGAATGGGTCAGGGTGGGATATTGTTTGGATGGTCAGCGTGGATTCAATGGGTCAAATGGCCTGCTTCCACACTGTAGAAATTCTAAGAGTAGCAGAACTTTGACTTTTAGCCCACGCATGAATCACTTGAAGTCTCTACATCTTTCTCATAACTCACCATTCTACCTACTCTGATATAATTCATTCAGCTTTCAGTCCCACTATTCTCTTCAGTGCTTTTGTTTTACAAATAGTAATTCATTTGGACAGGAAATATTCCATTTGATTCCCTATCTAAATGAAGGACATATATTGTGAATAACTGAGGCCTAAGCACTGATCCCCGAGGTATCCATTTGTACTTCCTATTTAAAGATAGACACATTTATTCCTGCTCTATTTCCTGTCTGCTAATTAATTCTCAGACTATAACACCCAATTCAATGAACTTTGATTTTGCACAATAACATCTTCTATGGGACTTTGTTAAAACTTTCTTTTAAAATCCAAATGCACTATAGCCATGATCCTCCTCCATTGACTCTTCTGTTTCCTCAAAATCTTCAGTCAGTTTGTCAAACATGATTTTTCTTTCAAACATTCATGTTAACTTTCTTTAACCATGTTGGTGTTATCCTCTAAATATCCTGTTATCACATCCTATAGTATACTCTTCAATGTTTTCCCTTGTACTGATTTTAGACTAACCAGTGCACAATGTTTTCTCCCTCCTGTCCTTGTTAAAGAACAATGTTGCATTAGTTATGCTCCAATCAGTCAAATCTGTTTCAGCATATATATAGAATTTGAAAAGTAACACCCAATATATCTGCTGTTCCTATGTCCTCCAAAGAAATAAAAACGTATTTGAATTCCTCCTGCCTGGTAGACGTTTGCTTCTGTAATAATTCTGGCAATTCATTTTTATCTTCTCATGTAAAGATGGAGTTTACGTATTATTTAATTGCTCCACCTCTTCCTTGTTCTCCATGATTAATTCTCCTGTTTCAGACTGTTTGGCATCTATATTTGCCTTCACTGTTCTTTTTTTTAACAAGCTTATCGAAACTGGTACGATTTTATTTTATTTTCATGTATATTCCTCTCATCATTAATCTCTTGGTCCTCCTTTGCTGAATTTGAAGTTAACTCCCATTTTCCAGGGCTGCTCCTTTGTCTTGCAATGTATATGACTCCTCTTTCCATCTAAAACTATGCTTACTTTATTTCGCTCGACATGATGAGCCAAATATCAAATTGAGTTCTTTATTCAGAAGGGAATGCAAGCTATCGGATTGCATGAATAATTTATTGTTTTTTGTTGTTTATTGTCACTTGCATTTTTACAAAAACTTACAGTCAAAACTATTTAGTCTCCGTACTCTAGAACTCATATTAATTACAGAAATCATTTATTTAAAAAAACACAAAGTCCATCTTTGTTCAATTCATGGCTCATGAATCCTGTGCTGTTTCTCTTGTGGAGATGTGACCTCTTATCAGGGTGACCTTGTGTCTTGTTCCTCTCAGGAAATGGAGGAGGCTCTATTAGCTAATGCCTCACCACCATCACTCCTTTTACTGAACTTACCCAATCTATTACAGTCAAGTCACTTTCATCCCTTTATAAATTTGTTCAGACTAGGGATTCTAGTTTTGGATTGGTCTAATTTACTTTCAATCCCAGTGAAGAATTCTGTCATGTTTGAGAAGATACTATAGCTTTAAGAGATTATTTTGTCCTGGTATTTTTTTTGAGGAGAGGTTGTAAGGCAGAGATACTGAACAGTCTATCAGAATCATTAAGTGAACATCTTAGGAGGGCTTGGGTTCTTTTTTTTAAAAACCTTTATGGCTATGGCCAGTTCTTTCAGATCAGGACTTCTGGGTTTATAGGGTTGACTTTAAGCAGAACCTATTGAGGTCTCAACAGCATTGGAAGCATCAGTGAATGTCTCCTCGCTGATACTCTCGATGAATTTTCTCTGGATATTTTTTCCTCCTGGATGGGAGAACTGCATGTGAGAAACTGTGTCTGAATTCTCGTTTTTGCCAAGGAGTATGTTTGTGGGATGTTACTTTATTGGAACAGTTAACTCGTAATAGGTACTGGATCTATTATTCTGTTACTTTTTCCAATATGGTTGTTATTCTAAATTCTTCTTTCTTTGGTTGTATTTTTAAACACACTGTTTGAATAAATTGTGTTTTGTTTCATTTCGAGTGGTTTGATCAGTCTCATTACATCAGGAACACGGCACTTCACAACTGCCTTGAAAATCAGAAAAAGTTCAGATCGAGGCTACCTTCTTAAACTATTTTGAGGGGGTCTGGTCTGTAAAACATTATAATCATTCTTTCTGAAAAGAACTCTCCCAACAATTAAACTCTGTTAATTAAACTCTGTTCATGCGCAAAATTAAATTCAGGATATCCTGCCACTTCTATTAAAACATTTTCTACACAATCGAACATTCTATGCACTATAGTATTAGTGCTAATGTAGTTTCTCCAGTCTATAGGGTAGTATCCTTGGTTCAAGAATCTCTAACTTTATATTTAATGTTGTCTCTCCCTCACCATTACTGTTTGGATGCTTAAAGACAACTCTCACTAATGTTTTACATTCCTTTTTTGTTGTTGCTTCGTAGCTCCATTGAACTGATTTCACATCTAGATTTCTTGCAAGAACTTCCCTACGCAATATTCCGCTGACTTCAACCTTCAGTAACAATGCCCCGTTACCTCTTTTCCCATTCATCCTGTTCTTCGGAAACATTGAGTACACTTGGAAGTTCCGTTCACACCATTGTCCCTTCACCTATGGATCTGTATTCGCAATCATACCCATGTAGAAATATTTGTATTCAAGGTTTGTGCGAAGATTTGTAGCTCGGGTGCCTAAGATGCCTAAGAGAAAGACCACGGAATGAGGACACGTCACAACCCAAAGGACTAGCCACACTACCATACATCAGGAGCGTTTCTGAACTGACAGCCAGACTACTGCGTCCCTTAGGACTCATAACGGCACACAAACCAACAGCCACGCTCAGACAACAACTCACTAGAACGAAGGATCCGATACCCAACATGAGCAAAACTAATGTAGTGTACAAAATACCATGCAAGGACTGCACAAAACACTATATAGGACAAACAGGAAGACAGCTAACAATCCGCATACATGAACATCAACTAGCCACGAAACGACACGACCAGCTATCCCTAGTAGCCACACACACAGACAACAAGCAACATGAATTCGACTGGGACAACACCACGATCATAGGGCAAGCCAGACAGAGAACAGCCAGGGAATTCCTAGAGGCATGGCATTCATCGACAAACTCCATCAACAAACACATCGACCTGGACCCTATATACCAACCACTACAGCGGACAGCTGAAACTGACAACCAGAAGCGGCAAGGACAGACCACTATAAATACCAGAAGAAACATCAATGAAGCGCTTCGCAAGAGGCTCCAAAGCACTGATGATGTCACCTAGCCAGGGGACGAAACGTTTGCAACAAAAACTTCCAGCTCGGCAAACAGAACCACAACAATATTTGTATTGTTCATTTATCTACATTATTCGGAATGCTCTATGCATTTAGAAAAAAAAAGACTTAGAGATGCCTTTTAAGTGCTTTTTACACTTTTTTCAATTTACTGGCATATCTGCTGCACGTCCTTGTTTCTTTTTGCCATCTCTTTTGATTTTACTTTTCTGTTTTTCATTTCCAGCTGGTTGCTTCCCTCATTCTTGTCTCTCCCCTCAAGTTTCCATTCCCTTGTTGACTACAGTTTAGATCCTTCACACTGTGCGAGTGAACTTTCCCATGAGGATCTTAGTGCTTGTTTTATTGGGGTACAACCTGCCCATCTTGAGTAGCTTGTATATTCTCCAGAACCTGTCCCAATGCCATAGGAACCTAAATCCCTCCATCCCACACCAACCCTCCAGCCAATAGACAATAGGTGCAGCAGTAGGCCATTCTGCCCTTTGAGCCTGCACCACCATTCAATATAATCATGGCTGATCATCCTTAATCAATATCCTCTTCCTGCCTCATCTCCATAACCCTTGATTCCACTATCCTTGAGAACTCTATCCAACTCTTTCTTAAATGAATCCAGAGACTGGGCCTCCACTGTGCTCTGGGGAAGAGCATTCCACACAGCCACCACTCTCTCGGTGAAGAAGTTTCTCCTCATCTCTGTCCTAAATGGTCTACCCCGTATTTTTAAGCTGTGTCCTCTGGTTCAGCACTCACCCATCAGCGGAAACATGTTTCCTGCCTCCAGAGTGTCCAATCCTTTAATAATCTTATATGTCTCAATCAGATCCCCTCTCAGTCTTCTAAACTCAAGGGTATACAAGCCCAGTCGCTCCAGTCTTTCAGCGTAAGGTAGTCCCGCCAATCCAGAAATTGACCTTGTGAACCTACACTGCACTCCATCAATAGCCAGAATGTCTTTCCTCAAATTTGGAGACCAGAACTGCACACAATACTCCAGGTGTGGTCTCACTTAGGCCCTGTACAGCTGCAGAAGAACCTCTTTGCTTCTATACTCAATCCCTCTTGTTATGAAGGCCAGCATGCTATTAGCCTTCTTCACTACCTGCTGTACCTGCATGTTTACCTTCATTGACTGGTGTACAAGAACCCCCAGATCGCTTTGTACTGCCCCTTTACCTAAATTGACTCCATTTAGGTAGTAATCTGCCTTCTGTTCTTGCCACCAAAGTGGATAACCATACATTTATCCACATTAAACTACATCTGCCATGCATCTGTCCACTCACCTAACCTGTTCAGGTCACCCTGTAATCTCCTAACATCCTCCTCACATTCCACCCTGGCATCCAGCTTAGTTTCATCAGCAAATTTACTAATGTCATTACTAATACCATCTTCTATATCATTAATATATATTGTAAAAAGCTGCGGTCCCAGCACTAATCCCTGTGGTACCCCACTGGTCACTGTCTGCCATTCCGAAATGGAGCCATTTATCACTACTCTTTGTTTCCTGTCAGCCAACCAACTTTCAATCCAAGTTAGTACTTTGCCCCCAATATCATGCGCCCTAATTTTGCTCACTAACCTCCTATGTGGGACTTTATCAAAAGCTTTCTGAAAGTCCAGGTACACTACATCTACTGGATCTCCCTCGTCCATCTTCAGAGTCACATCCTCAAAAAATTCCAGAAGGTAGTCAAGCATGATTTCCTCTTCATAAATCTATGTTGACTCTGACCTATCCTGTTACTACTATCCAGATGTGTCGTAATTTCATCCTTTATAATAGACACCAGCATCTTTCCCACCACTGAGGTCAGACTAACTGGTCTATAATTTCCTGCTTTCTCTCTCGCTCCTTTCTTAAAATGTGGTATAACATTAGCCACCCTCCAATCCGCAGGAACTGATCCTGAATCTATCGAACTCTGGAAAATAATCACCAACGCATCCACGATTTCCCAAGCCACCACCTTCAGTACCCTGGGATGTAGACCATCAGGCCCCAGGGACTTGTCAACCTTCAGACCTAACAGTCTCTCCAACACCAATTTCTGGCAAATATAAATTCCCTTCATTTCATGTCCTTCGGCCACTGTTACCTCAGGGAGATTGCTTGCGTTTTCCCCCGTGAACACAGATCTGAAGTACCAATTCAATTCTTCTGCCATTTCTTTGTTCCCTGTAATATATTTCCCTGTTTCTGTCTTCAATGCCCAATTTTAGTCTTAACCATTTTTTTCCCTTTCACATACCTAAAAAAGCTTTTACTATCCTCCTTTATATTTTTGGCCAGTTTACCTTCGTACCTCATTTTTTCTCTGCGTATTTCCTTCTTAGTAATCCTCTGTTGTTCTTTAAAAGCTTCCCAGTCCTCCATTTTCCCACTTATCTTTGCTATGTTATACTTTTTCTCTTTTAACTCTATATGTTTCTTAACTTCCCTCATCAGCCACGGCCACCCATGCCTCCTCCTAGGATCTTTCTTCCTTTTTGGAATGAACTGATCCTGCATCTTCTGCATTATACACAGAAATATCTGCCATTGTTCCTCCACTGTCATCCCTGCTAAGGTATTGCACCATTGAACTTTGGCCAGCTCCTCCCTCATAGCTCCTTAGTTCTCTTTATTCAATTAAAATATTGCCACTTCTGATTGTACCCTCTCCCTCTCAAATTGCGGATTGAAGCTTATTGTATTATGGTCACTACTTCCCAATGGCTCCTTCACTTTGAGGTCCCTGATCAATTCTGGTTCATTGCACAACACCAGATCCAGAATTGCCTTCCCCCTGGTAGGCTCCAGCACCAGCTGTTCTAAGAATCCATCTCTGAGGCACTCCATAAAGTCTCTTTCTTGAGGTCCAATACCATCCCGATTCTCCCAGTCTACCTGCATGTTGAAATCCCCCTTAACAACTGTAGTAACATCTTTGTGACAGGCCAATTTCAGCTCCTGATTCAACTTATATCCAACATCCAGACTACTGTTTGGGGGCCTGTAGATAACTCCCAAGAGGGTCTTTTTACCCTTAGTATTTCTCAGCTCTATCCATACTGACTCTATATACCCTGATTCTAGGTCCCCCCGCGCAAGGGTCTGAATATCATCCCTTACCAACATGGCCACCCCACCCCCTCTGCCCGTCAGTCTGTCCTTACGATAGCACGTGTAGCCTTGAATATTCCCTTCCCAGGCCCTGTCCACTTGGAGCCACATCTCAGTTATCCCCACAATATCGTATCTGCCAATTTCCAAAGGAGCCTCAAGCTCATCCATCTTATTTCTAATGCTTCGTGCATTCATATATAGTATTTTTAATTTGTTACTGCCCTCACCCTTCCCATCAACCCCTATTTCACTCAACCTTACAGCATGATCCCTTTTTGTGTTTTCGGCTTCATTGATACATTGTCTTTCTTGACTTCCCTTGTTCTAACTTTCCTTTCAATTTCCTTCTTAAACATCCAGCTTGTCCCCTCCCAATCCCCCCCATCCCCCCACCCCCCACCCCCGCTACTAAGTTTAAACGTAGCTGTGTTGCAGTAGCAAACCTGCCTGCCAGAATGCTGGTCCCTAACCTATTAAGGTGCAAACCGTCTCTCATGTATAACTTATGCTTACCATAAAATATACCCCCGTGATCCAAGAATTTAAATCCTTGCTTCCTGCACCAGTTTCCCAGCCACATGTTCAAGTCCATTATCTCCCTGTTTCTGGCCTCTCCAGTCCAAGGAACTGGGAGCAAACCAGAGATAACCACCCTGGACATCCTGCTTTTCAGCCTTCTTCCTAGTTCCCCGAAGTCCCCTGTAGTATGTTCCTCCTCTTCTTCCCAACATCATTTGTGCCAACATGTACCACCACCTCTGGCTCTTCACCTTCGTCCTTGAGGATTTCCTGCACTCTGTCTGTGATGTCCTTCACCCTGGCACCAGGAAGGCAACACCCCATCCTTAAGTCCCGCCTGCTGCCACAAAAACCTGGTCAGTTCCTCTCACTATGGAGTCCCCTATTATCACGGCTCTGTGCGATGTCCGGCTCTTCCGCTCTGCCTCCACGCCAACTTTTGATTGACAGACCTGGCCGCCTCGCGGACTGGCAGTGTCATCTGTCTCTCCTGTTTCCAAAAGATTCAACTTGTTTCTGACAGGTACTTCCCCCGGGGTCTCTTGCACCAGCCATACATTCATCGTGTCTGTTCTCCCATTCCTGATCTTGTTGGCACTGGGAATAATCCTGAGACTGTTACCTTTCAGGCCCTGCGTTTTGAATTTGTTTCCCATCTCAAAATTCTGCCTGCAGCATCTCATCCCCTTTTTGACCAGTGCCATTCATTCAAAGAGCACCACAAACTCTGGCTGTTCATCTTTTCCCTTCAGAGAATCTTGCAGCTGCTCAGTGATAACCTTGAACTTGGCATGAAAGAGGCCTCAGACCACTTGGATGTCCATCTGCAGCCTCAGAAACATCTATGTTCTCTATCACCAATGCTCTCACCCTCTTTCCCTTCTCCCTTTCCCCAGTGTAGTTGAACCACTCGATGTCACATGAACTTGGTTGGCACTTCATTCTGCTGAGAAACCACCTCTCTCAGCAAGATCGAAAATGGAAAATCTGTTAGAGATGGAGATGGTCCCTGGGTTCTTTTGCACAGCCTGCCTGGTATTTTTTAGTCTGTCTAGCAGCCTGCCATTCTCTTTCTGCTCTATGTACCTGTGCTGTATCCACCTCAATCAACATGCTGTCCATGAAAATCTGCATTTTATGGATACTCCACAGTGACTTGAGCCTCTGCTCTCAGATGTAAGACACCAATTTCCAGTAACTGTATACACTCTGGAAACTGTAAATGTCCCTGATTTCATCCATCGCACAAAATAAGCATTTCACTGGTCAAGCTGTCCTGACATAACTTCCCCTTCAACTGACCACTTCATGTTTTCTTCCTGTCGTTTAAAGAATATTAAATGTATATCAGGTATCTTACTTTATGAGTTACACTTTAAACACATTTCATCTAAACTAAAGACAAGTCTACACTTTAATGACTGAGCAGAAGAAATATTCACCAGGTGATACTTTCCAAAGCCCCTGCTCATCTTGTGTAGGTTCTTGGTTCCACGTTATATTTTCCGCTGTGACGTCTCCCTTAGATATTTCTAAAACTCATCCCTCTTGTGCAGCCACTAACCTCTGGATCCTCTTTAAGCTGAAGGCAGTGAAAGAAACAGTAAAGATCAAGTATCTTCCTTTTTTTTCCCAACTCCCCTCTTACCTAGTCGAGAGTGTATTGCTGGAAAAGCACAGCAGGTCAGGCAGCATTCGAGGAGCAGGAGAGTCAACCTTTTTGGCATAACCCTTAATCAGGAATGAGCCCCTTCTCCCCTCTTATCTAACTCAGTGTTTCCACTCTGACCCAGTACATTCTGTGAATGTCAGGCTAATAGAAGATTACAAGATACTTGAAGAAATTATCCTTGACGTTTTCAAGTCCAGATAAAAGTTTGAGCAGTGAGATCAGATCATTGTGGGTTATTGGTGTGGATATCTTTCTAATGCTGGGAGAAAGTGCTCTTGGCAACAGATCAGTGTGACTTTCAAAGCTTGTCTTGCAAGCCGATTTCAAGGTTGCATATCACTGAATCCATCGCCTGGCAGGTTTGTAAGGTGTTTGTTTTAGTAAGGTGTCACTCTTTCAGAATGTTTTGAGATGAACTGCGTTTTCAAACTCTTTATTTAATCAGTGTATTGTGAATCATGATGAGGAATCTTCTGAACACCTGAAATAAGTGTATTCTCCACTAGGTTGAACTTGTAGTTCTTCTCCAAAAGATTTTTTTTCTTAAAATAATGCTACAGTTATTGCATTTCAAATAGATTTATTTTCTTTGATGTTCAAGCAAAGTCCATTCATAGTCAACTGTTAAACGTCAAAGGTAGAAGTTCTTTCAGTTTTTGGTCATCGTTTCTCAGTCTTTGGATGTTAAAGTTGTATCGTGTGGTTTTCACTCCTCTGCCACCATAACATGGAAATTTTATCCTGTCTCACTGATCATAATCAAACACAAGAATTCACAAATTTATACAAGGTTTCCACAAGTTTTCAACTATATGCTTGGGTTAGGGATATTCTCCGCTAATTTAGTTTTTCCTGTGAAGCTTTATGAAAGACACTTCCTCAGATGAAGGATAGAAATGTGAAGTTGGTAGGAGAAATTGTAATAAGCGAGCAAGTAGAGATGGAAGAGAGATTTTGAGAAGATTTGCAAGAGGTGTTTGAACAATAAACAGTCAGACAAAACTTGTACCTAATGAACAATAAGGTAAGACCTGAGGAGGTGCGTGACCAAAACTAGACATTGTTGCCCAGGTGCAGTCTAACCAAGATCTCTACAATTGAAGCAAGATTTTAATCCTCTAGTGAAAAGGGAAAAGTAGCAGAATTGTTTTTATGCGGAGATCTATTGCCGTCATGGGAACAGTGCTTAACCTCTAAATTAGGCTATTAGTATTTAATAATGAACTAAGTAATTGGTCATGATTTGGAGATGCCAGTGTTGGACTGGGGTGTACAAAGTTAAAAATCACACAACATCAGGTTATAGTCCAACAGGTTTAATTGGAAGCACACTAGCTTTCGGAGCGACGCTCCTTCATCAGGTGATAGACTATCACCTGATGAAAGAGTGTTGCTCCAAAAGCTAGTGTCCTTCCAATTAAACCTGTTGGACTATAACCTGGTGTTGTGTGATTTTTAACTAAGTATTTGGTGAAAGAGAACATATTAAATATTAGAATAATTCCGAGTTGGCAGAAACTCAATGTGTCTTACAACCTCCTTCTGTGCTGCAGAGTGCATCAAGGGACTGATATTCTGACCATCCCTTTCAAAGCTCAAGTACATCTAACAAACATGGAGGCACTTGGCTATCACATGATGTTGGCAGACAGAAAACAAACAGAAAATGGACAGTAGGAATAAATGGTTCTTTTTCATATTGGCATGCTGCAACTCATGGGGAATGTCAAGGACCCTAGATGTTCATAATACATATTAACGTTTTGGAGTGGGGACCAAATATAATAATTCCAAGTCTATGGATGATACAAAGCTAAGAGGGAATGTGTGTTGTGTGTAATGGAAGGAAATGTGAGGTTAACTACATTGATAGGAAGAATAGATGTGCAGAGTAATTCCTAAACAGTGAGGTGCTGGAAAGTGTTGATGTTGAAAGGGATGAGGTTGTCCTTGCCAATAAATCACATTTAGGTGCAGCAAGCTTTTAGGGAAACTAACAGAATTTTAGCCTTTATTGTAAAAAGATTCAGTTATGGAGATAGTGAAATCTTGCTTCAATTGTATAGGAGCTTGGTTAGATTGCTCCTGAATTCCAATATGCCATTTTGGTCATGTACCTCAGGAAAGATATTATTGCTGTAGAGGGAGTGCAATGATGGTTTTTCAAACTTGTTCCCAGTTGGCAGGACTGTCCAATGAAGAGCAAACTTGGTGGAACACCATAAGAAATAGGAACAGGCTAGGTATTCGGTTTCTCGAGTCTGCTCTGCCATTAATATGATCATGGGTGATCTGACATTCTGACTTTCCTTTATTCTCCCCATAACTCTTGATTTCCTGAATGATCAAGAATCTCTCTATCTCAGCCTTAAATTTGCACAAGGATTCTTGCCCTGCAGCTCTCTGTGACAAGGGGTTCCAAAGTCTCAATCCTCTGAGAGAGGATTTCTCCTTATCTCAGTCTGAAGTTAATGCCCCTTTATTCTGAGACTATACCCTCTGTTCCTCGACTCTCCCATGACGGGAAACCCTGTTGAACCCATTAAGAATCCTCTATGTTCCATTGAGATCGTCCCTCACTCTTCTAAACTACAGTGAGTATAATCCTGACCTGCTTAGCCTTTGTTTGTAAGACAACCCCTCCATGCCAGGGGGTTTCTCTGAACCTTCTCTGATCTGCCGCTGATGAAATATGTCAATAAAAACAGGGACCAAAACTGCTCACAATGCTTCAGATGCAATCTTCCCAGCACCTTGTATATTTGGAATAAGACTTTCCTACTCTTATACTTCAATTCCCTTGAAATAAAGGCCAACATTCCATTAGCCTTCCCCGTTACCTGTCGTATTTATGTGCTAGCTTTCTGTGTTCCATGAACAAGTATCTCCAGGTTCCTTTGTGCTGCAGCTTTCTGCAGCTTTTCTCCATTTAAATAATATTTTGATCTTTTGTTCTACCTTCCAAAATGAACAACTTTGCATATTCCCATTTTGTACTCCAACCGCTAAAGTGTTGCCCATTTATTTAATCTATCATTGTCTCTCTATTAACTGCTTATATCCCTCTCAAAACCTACTTTTCCATCTATTTTTGTGTTATCTGCAAATGTAGTTACAGGATATTTGCTTCCTTCCTTCAAGTCATTAATATATTTTGTGGCCAGTTGCAGTCCCAACACTGATTCTTGTCACACAATTTTGAAATTATTGATTCTAAAAATAAGCACTTGTGTTTGTTTGAAGCTTCGATTTGGAGATAGTGACCAACCTGAACAAGTATCCCTCTATCCTGTACTCGCTTTTCCTGCCCTTTCGCCAAATCTCGATCTAGTCAATAGCATCAGAACCATGGGCTCTTGTCTTGTATCTTAACCTTTAGTGATGGACCTTGTTGACAGCTTTGTCCATATCACAGAATGAATTATTTTTAAATGCTTGATCAATGCAGCTAGAGATGTGTTTATCTCAAAAAAGAAGTATTTTCATTCATAGTCCAACCTATCACCTATGAGTGAACTAATTGTAAATAGATGAAAATGACATTTTAAAAAGATGGAAAACTCCTTACTGGTTAAATTGGAGAAAACTTGTCAGTGCTTCAGTGACTTTTGGAAAAGTGTCAGTGCCCTCGTGCACAAATATTCCAGTTTCTTTTTCTTTAAAACCTCCTTAAAGGGCTGAAACGAAACATCATTAAGAAACCTTGTCTTTTTGATTAACTCAATCTAATGATGTGGTTAAGCTCACGGGGCTGGGCTTGCTTCTGGTCAGATTAGTATAAAGCAATATAGAACCTGTCTGAATCACTCAATGCCCTTCCCACCTGAAGACTCAGGAAGAACAGAACCTCTGCCTGTTTTCTCCAAGGCATTGCCCTACTCCTGGCCATCTGCTGCAGAATTCCATCAATCTCCAAACTCCAAGAGAAATTCCATAATCTCTTTCACTATCTCCAAACCGAAGCTTCAAACAAACACAAGTGCTTATTTTTAGAATCAATAATTTTGAAATTGTGTGATGCAAAGATAAATACACCACAGTAGACTGTGAGAATATTTAATGTGCCTTCATCAGATCCTTTCACATTATCACTGTTGTGAGTTTGCTTCCAGTTTGTTACATCTGTCATGGCAGTGCTAATGTTCCCTTCCGTCATAAGAAACTGTGGGCATGGATTTCATGGTATTGAAGAATCCTATGGTGCTTTATTACCACCAGCCATTAGATATGAGTATTACATTTGTCAAACACATTAATATTTGGGCTAACACTAAGCTAGCACTTTCCAGTAGCATATCATGCTCCATGTTGTCCTGGAGTGAGATAGAGGAAAGGAACTTTATACCCTCCAGTCATGTGCTATGGTGAGCATGTATTTTATAAGTGCAACTGACAAAGTGATTGTTAGATGTAATAACAATTTCAAGAAGATGGATAAAGATCAGATGCATTAATCAATCCCTTCATTAACAACTTGAATTACAAAACTTCAACCAATTATCTCCAAAATTGCATACATTCAATGTTACTAAAGATTAGAAGGAACATGAGTATGAAAACATGATTATTCCTGGAGTGAAAATCCATTAGAAACCAACAGGAACTCTGCTATCCATTGGACCAATCCTGAGGGGAAATGTTGAATCTGCATCATCTTTTCTGAACATTTAATGCCAAAATTAGACTTTGAAGAAAATACACAAGAAGTTTTTTGTGGGAAAGATCACCAAATTCAGTGGACAAAAATACTTCACTTTCAAAAAAGTAATTTTGTTTTTTTTGCTGCCAGCAGTGTTCCTCAATCCACTGACTGTAAAAATCCAAGGGTTTGCAGCCTGCTATAAGGGATCGATTGTCCTGAAATCTCACTGGCCCTGGCACAGGCCAGGAAATAAAATAACCTGACAGGAATGATTTTGGCTTGTTCTTGAGGTTGGTATGCTGGATAAAATGAGGTATCAAGAGAAAAAAGGGACAAAACTGGAAATGAAAGCTTAAAAATACTAATTATGGTTTTGTTTCTCATTCTCTTAACAGCATGTCAAAACAATGATCATGATTGATGCTGATAGGTCAGGAGGAAAATTACTTTTCAAACACAGGAGGACAGAGTGCTCAATTTGAAGGATCCCAGCGGTGGAATCCTACAGGGCCTGAATGACATAGGCTAAAGAGAGACTTGCAGCAGAATCTTTCAAGAATTCCAGTGAGATCTGTCGCAATATTGCAAGCAACTTAGTGCATCTTTTAACAAAGTTCCGAGTATTGAGGTGAGATTCTTGCAAGGATATGATGAGTTGCTTATTAAAGGGGATTATTGCAAGTTAATGAACAGATTAACTGCAGATTGTTTGTAATTTTCAATTATGCCTTCCACCGGGAGTGAAACAGACATTGAGAAATCTTGAAATCGGATCAGAGTGGGTACCTGACAACGACGGCTCACCAGTCGCTCCAAAGAATCTACATGTTGAACACAGGTACCAACATCCATGGGCACACTCTATTGGCATTGGACATACGCATCCCGCATCAGCTGACACTGAATCCAACATTTGCCAAACCCTAGGGAACCCTCATTGCACATCTCTAATCCACTTAGAGGACACTCGTCTGCTTAATGCTGCTCCTCAGGTTGCCCTGGTAACTCTGATTTGGAACACAGCAGCAAGGACACTCAGGGACACCCCACTCCAGCTCAGGGAGTGCCCCAGGCTGTATCTCTGGGATCTCCCCTCGCTGTCAGAATGCTCCCTCACTCTAAGCTGATCCCGACGCTCACAGTAACCCTGCCTGGCCTTGCCTTTTTGTGTTTTTGCCCCACAGCCAGGGATACCAGGCCCACAGTGTTACTGCCTTGCCCTGCCCTTTAGCACAGGCACAAAGCCAGGAAGCCTGTCCTGGCTGGCAGCAGGTCCCTGCCAAGTCAACGGGAATAACCATCGCTCAGGGAGTCCCTGCACTGTAAGGCAGGGGCAGCCTCTGATCCCTGTCCAGGGGCTTGGACACGGTCAGTCAGCTGCTCGGGGCGGTCAGAGTCAGGATGCTCTCCTCGTACGGAATGAGGAGCTAAATGTCAGGAAGCTCCCACCTGCTGGTCCAGAGGGATGAGGAAGCCCCACCTCAGCACCACCCCGTCCAGCAGGAGCTCCAGTGGTACAGTGACTCCCCACCCCCCCCCCCCCCCCCACCACCCCCATCTCCCCTTCCCATCTGCAATGTTCAGGACAAAGGTCAGAGACCGTTCAGGGCAGCTCCAGACCCACACAACCTGTCCCGGGGTTGGGGTGGAGGGGGAGGGAGCACGGTGAAGGTGGTGGTGGTATATCCAGACCCACGCAACCTGTCCCGGGGTGTATAACCAGATCCACACAACCTGTCCCCGAGACGGTATAACCAGACCCACACAACCTGCCCCCGGGGGGTGTAAGCAGACCCACACAACATGTCCCCAGGGGGTATAACACACATCTAAAGATGGCACAGACGAAGGATGTTGGTGAATTCTGGGATATCTGCTGAATGATGAGTTGTTCTGGGAATGGTGCTTGGTCAGATCAGGCCAGAGTCAGATGTCAGAGGTGTTGAAGGGCCATGATAAGTTGTTAATGGGGTGTATTTGTAACATGCTGCAATAGAAATCAGTGGCACTCATTATGACAAACCCTCCTTAAAATGTCAATTCGCTCCCCATCAGTGGGAAAGGCAAAACCGCTCTGATATCAAGGATCTTTTTCAAAAGATTTTCAGAGAAGTGTACAAATCCGAGCAAGAGAATGTCTGAATCACCATAAGTAATGCAATGTCATCATTGTTTTTTTTTAACTAAAACAAATTAATCATCTCAATAAATATTGTTGCTGAATATATACAGAGGATCGAGGAATCAAAAGCATGAGTGGCTAAAGATGGCAGTCTTACTGAGGTAATTGTAATGATAAATATGACACAAGGAGTACTGACAGCAACGGGAATAAGGAATGTCACCCGCTCTCCTGTTCTTACAGGAGAGACTCTCCATTATATTTAATGCAAAGCAGAATTAAACTATTGGGAGCAGCCAGTATTGATTTTTCATACATCCAATGAATCCGTTTTGATGCAAGCAATATGCCACTCCCCCAGTCCAATTCCTTTGCAGTTGAATTCTTCACCTGGAACTTACTAAAATTCCTATGGTAATGTATCTGTGATTACAGATTATCTTCACATGGACAGTAGTACCCAGTGGTATATTTAGCTTCCTTTTTTATAGAGAAGGCAGTGCACATCAGGGCAAATAACAGCCCACAGTGGATCCTTAAATAAACCATTTCAACATTGAGAGTACAGATAATATTGACCTGCTTAACACCAAGATCATTTAAAGCATGCAATCTGTTTGATACAGTCGCATTTCATCCTCTTGAATCTGGTTTCAAATCTAAATTGATGAGGGAAGGTTTTTTTTAGCTGAGTGCAAGCCACTGATTGGAAGCATAAATCAATGTCACACTTGGAGCTAAGAGAAATATAATTTTATATTGTGTTCGCAGACCATTCAGCCCATCAAGTCAATACTGGTACTTACATTCTGCACACGTGTTCTCCCACATGACTTCATCTGAACCCAGTAACATATTATTCTATTCTGTTCTCCCATTTATGTTTAATGAGCTTCTACTTCAACTCACCTCATCACTCCTTTCTGGTAGCAAGTTTCATTTTCATGCCACTGTCTGAGTATTGGGGAATCTCATGAATTGACTACAGGATTTCTCAATGGTTTTTTCAAATTTATGGCCTTAATTCTGATCTCACTTTTAAGGTGAACCATCTTCATGTCAACTTTCTAGACCCGTTCATCACCTGAAACATCTCTATTAGGAGAAACCAGAGAACTGCAGATGCTGAAGATTTGAAACAAAAATACAATTTGCTGCCGTAATGTTTTCAGAAGGGTCACTGGACTCAAAATATTAATTCTGCTTTCTCTCCACACATACCATCAGACCTGCAGAGTTTTTGCATCAATGTCTGTATCTATATTAGGGTATTTCCCTTGACTAGAACAGAAAGCCCCAGTTTGGTCATCTTTTCCTAACTGGAATAGTCTCCCATTTCTGATATCATACTGGTAAATCCTTTTGGTGTGCTTTGATTTCTATCATTTTTAAAACATAGACATGGAGACTTGTTCACAGTCCTGCAAGTGAAGTCTAATGGATTTGGACATATCTGCTTTGCTATTTGAACTTACCCCTTGAAATAACTAAGACAGCTTTGTTTGTTTGTTGAAATTTATACCCCAATGTCAATTCTTTTTGTGATCTTTGTATCTAAACTCCAAGCTCCAGGTCTTTGAGACATAAAATTACAAAATTCTTAATTAGAGGGACAGGAGGATCTCAGGAAGGATTTCTCCTCAATTGGGGGAACTACCGCTGGGGTCGAAGCGATAAGCCACTGAAGACTAAAATGAAGATGATTTTCTTCACTCATTGGCTGCTGAACCTTTGGAATTCTTTACCCTGGAAAGCTGTAGAAACATCATTGTTGCATACATTCAAGATGGAATCATTAGATTCCCAGTTACTAATGACAGCAAAGTATATAGGTAAAGAGCAGAAGTATGATTTAGAATGGCTAAACAGGTTCAGGGGGCTGACTGTCCTCCTCTTGCTCCTATCTATGATCTACATTGATGTTCTATTTGCCAATTATATCCCTGCTCAGTATGTTTATTTACAGGTTCAAATAATTTTACTCAGATGGCCTGTAGAGACAGTTAGTATCAAATACAATACAGAGCTGGAATGGTGGAGATGGCTGGATATCACCATGAGCTTATAAATTGGAAAGCATTGGATACTGACAGTAATTCACTGAAAAAGGAAATATTCAATAACAATGATGTGTACAGAACTTACACAGAAGCTGACAATGCAATTAAAAATACTACAGCAAAATTCTCTGACCAAGTACAAAAATGAAACCATTTATTTTTAAGCTGAGGTGGATTTATTTACAATCAATTGAAATGTCATGCATAAATTGTTTTTTTTTTAATTAATTAATAGAGGATGTGAATGTTGCTGGCTGTGCCAACACTTGTTACTCATCAGTAATTGCCCTTGAGCAGCTGAGGTGGAGCAGCCTTGTACCATTTATAGTTATACACCTATTATTCTTGTCTTTCTGCATGGTGGAGGTCTTGGATTTGGAAGGTGTTGTTAAAGTAGTCTTGGTGAGTAGTTACTATGCAATTGCAGATGTATGCATTGTTACTACTATGCATCTGTGGTGGAGTATGTGATTGTTAAAGGTGGTAGATAGGATACCAATTAAATGGGTTGCTTTGACCAGGGTGGTCGGTGAAAGTGGGGACTGCAGATGCTGGAGATCAGAGTCAAGGTTAGAGTGGTGGTGGAAAAGCACAGCAGGTCAGGAAGCATCCGAGGAGCAGGAAAATCAATGTTTTAGCAGGAGCCCTTCATCAAGATTCCTGACGAAGGGCTCCTGCCCAAAACATCAATGTCTTTGCTCCTCGGATGCTGTCTGACCTGCTGTGCTTTTCCAGCATCACTTTAATCTTGTCCTGGATGGTGTCAAGTTTCTTAAATGTTCTGGAACTGCAGCCATGTATAGAAGTTGGGAGTATTCCACCAGAATCATGAATTGTGCCTTGTAAGTCACGGGCAGGATTTGGGAAGTAAGGAGGTGAGTTGTTCATTGCAGAATTCTCAGGCACAATATTTATATGGCTGGTCCAGTTTAGTTTCAGGTCAATGCTAATATACAGGATGTTGATCATGGGGGAGTATCATAATGCCTTTAAATCTTAAAGGACGCTGGTTAGATTTTTCTCTTATATGAGATGGACGTTCTCTGGCCTTGTGCCATGAACGCTATTTGTCTTTGATGTTGAGTAGGCCTTGCTACATTTGGGCATGGACTCCTTCAGTATCTGAGGACTCGCAGATGGCATTGAACATGATGCAATCATCGGTGAACATCCCCTACTTCTGACCTTATGATGGAGGAAAGGTCATTGATGAAGCAGCTGAAGATGGCTGGGCCTAGGACACTACCCCGAGGAACTGCTGCAGAGATGTCCTGGTTCTGAGATGAATTACCTCCAACAAATATGACCATCTTCCTATATGCCAGGTGTGACTCCAACCAGCAGAGATTTCACCTCCTGATGCCCATTAAATTTAATTCTACTGGCATTCCTTGATGCTACACTCAGTCAAATGCTGCCTTGAAGTGATGGGCAGTTACCCTCACCTGATATCGTGTTTTATTTGGAACAGCCATTGATTTCATTATTTAAACAAAAATCAGATGGAATCTGGTCTAAAAACATCAGCAGCATTTCGCCATAATAAGGCTGATCAATCATTTTAATATAAAAGTATGAAAATTAGGCTAATCTTAATTGATGAATCTAGTAAGAAAAGACCCTAAAATTCTGCTTGAGGTTCACTTTTGGTAAAAGATTAACTTCTGACTTTCAGCTGTACATTTTGTTTTCTATTATTATAAACTAAAAGACCACAGTTCTCGAGGTACTTTGGTAATGTCCCTGCCTCTGGTCCAGCTGACACAGGTTCAAATCCAACCTGTTCCAGAGGTTTGCAGGTTGATTAGAAAATATCTCTAAATCAAAGGATCCAAAGTATGCTCATCAGCCGTGGCTCATTGAACACCAGGCCCTCCCCTCACTTCTCAATCTGAAGGTTGTGGGATGAGGTTCCCTTCAACAGCCTCCAACTCAATCCACCCAAACACATCATGCAGCACAGAGGGAGTACTTGTTCATCAGCCAAACAAGAGGGAAGTTCTACGTCTACGCCTATTAGCCAGGACAGCATCTGTACAAAATACTAACCCCAGCCCCAGAACAGCCCATCCCAAAGGAAAACTTTTTTTTTTACATTTCTCCAATTTATATCAGCTATTCTCGGGTCTCTGGCGCTGTGAGGCAACAGTGCTAACCACTGTGCAGCCGTGCCGCCCAATACCACCGTGCTGGATCTGGATGGGATGCTCTTTGGAGGGTTATGTGGACTTGATGGGCTGATTGGCCAGCTTCCACGCTGTAAGGATTCTGTGAGTTCAGACAGTAATTGCAACAGCAGCAATCCTGCTGTCAGAATATAATCGAATGGATATTGTGGTGGACTGACAAAATCCTTTCCTTGCTTGATTCAAAAACAAAAATTCCACGGGACTATTTTGAGGAAAAGGAGGAAAATCATGTCTAGTGAACGGGTCAATAGTTATACTTTGATTGACATCCTGCAACCAGATAACCTGGTCAATGTCACTGTTTTGTGTGGAGTTGGCTGTACACAAACTGGCTGTTGCATTTCCACTATGACAGTCGTCCCAGTAATTTAAAAGTACGTTATTGACCTTAAAATACTTTAGGGTATCCAAAAGTCCGGAAGGAATCAGAGAAATTTGCACCTTCCAATTTCCTGTAGATTACTATAGTTACTGACCCTACATTATAATTTCTTAGTTAAGAACATATATCCATACAAGCTTCGAAGCTCAGTGTCTTCTGAAGACGTTACTTTACAAAATAAATCATCGTATGCCTCTTGAAAAAAGCTTCTCTATTTTATAGAATTAATCAAGGCACTTAAGAAAGAAAAGACATGCTGTTGAAATGGCCAAGAGTAACTGAGCATCCTGAAACAAAGCTCAGCATTGTCATATAATCAGTTTGTGTTTGTTTCGGTGGTTTCTAGAAGGTCTGTCACCATTACCTTCTCCCAGGTGTTGAGAAATGGGCAATACATTGGCAATCATGTCTCAAGAACAAATGCAAAAAAAAACAAGTTAGAAAGTGACCCAGAGCTCCAGAATTAAATCCAGATTCTCAATAAAATACTACTAGGTGTTTCACATCCAGTCATGCTCCTCCTGTTTGCTACAATGAAAACAAAGAAAATATCCGTATGTCTCTTCTGGACTCGGATTCTCTTTCTCAGTGAATTAGTTTGACAGAGCTTTCACTGTGGCTGTAACTGCTTAGTTAAGATTGTTGGCTGTTGGGAATAGGCCTGATTTGGAGATGCTGGTGTTGGACTTGGGTGGGCAAAACACACAACATCATGTTATAGTCCAACAGATTTAATTGGAAGCACACTAGCTTTCGGAGCGTCGCTCCTTCGTCAGGAATAGGTATGTCTGTGTGTTGGGGATAGGCATGTCTGTGTGAAAAGTGCACACCAGTTTTGCAACCTATCCTGCTGCCTGTGATGGTGAGAAGGTGAAAATCACAACTCCCCATCTCGTGACTGCTCCAGACTGAATATTCCAGGAAAGGATGGCTTTCCACCTGCTTAAAATTCAATTCTTCCCTACATTCTCATCATGCCATAGAGCAGCTTCTTTGCTGTTTCAATAGTATCTTTCAGTTGGAAAATATAGAACAATCCATCCTTCGCTGTGTCAATTGATATATCAGGTGCTAATTTTCTTGTCACTTTCAGTATTTTTCCAGTGTATTACTTAATCAAAGGCAATGTTTTTCTGCCATAAAATTGCTTCTTTGAAGATGTTGGCTTAGTCAGCAATTCACTCACCTGTTCACATATACTGGTGATGATATTGCAAGAGAAGATGGTACAGCAATAGCCAGATTCCTTGTTTTAGTCTGTGCAATCAATCCACTTATCATCCATACTTCAAACAAGACAAAGTTGCAGTATTGACTTGTTGAAGTGGCCCATGGCTTCCTATGGTTGTCCATATTAATAATTGTTGGCCTTGGAGAGTAACGTGACTCTCGTTTTCAGAGCTCTTCTTCATCAGAGTGTATTCCGAAGGGTCAGGTGTAAAGGTGTCGGTTTAAGATGATAAGGGTTAGGCTGATGCTGCACAAAAGGAAATGCCATTCATACTAACTTGTTGACTCTGATAAGTTTGTTCACCCTCACTGATATCCCTGTGAAAGGTCAATGTTAATTGAGTTTCTCTCCCACATATTTGTCCATGGATTCTGGAGAATTCCAAGCTGGCTTTGATTATCCAATCCCGGCCTTCTCGAGTTGCCCTTGCACTTGCTGCTCAAGTGTTCAGACAGAATTGTCTTGGTGATGGATTTGATTTGATGTCTAGTTTCTTAGTCCAGTTTATGTATGTTTCATGCAAAGGCCTTCTCTAATGAGCTTGCAAATGCTTGGGTCAGTCAGCAACCTTTACAATGTGTTTAACAGAGACACAAATCAGCATGAAGATACACTTCTCGCCTTTAGAACATGTACTGTATTATCAGAGACCATGCGCTGAAAGAGTGTTGGTGACCATGGAGGGTGGTGTTGGTCCAGTTAGGTTTGGCATGCTACTACAGAGGCTCACTCTTTCTTTCAGCACATGGCTGACTGAAGTCTCTCCTGTTCTTCTGAACTACTAATGGCTCACATCAGAAAGAGTTACAAATTGATCTTCCATCTGGTTGCAATGAATAGAAGGTCTTTACAGAATGAGAGGTGACCTTATTGAAACATACAAGTTTCCTTGAGAGATGAGGAGAATTTTTTAATCAGGCAGGGTATCAAGCATTATGGGGAAAGGGCAGGAAAATGGAGTTGAGGAATATCAGAATAAACATCTTATGGTCTCAAAGATCATCAAGTTCTGAAGTGGAACCTGAACCTAGGTCTTCCCGTACAGAGACAGGAGCAGTACCCCAGTGACATAAGACATCCATCAATGCACTATCAGTTATATATAAAAAAAACAACTGGAAAGTTTTGCTGCAAATTGATATGCTACAGACACCACTTAGGCTTCCATAAAGTTACTCCAAGTTGGAAATCACATAAATAAATATTACACACAGTACTGTTGCTTGCTGTTGCCAATACAGTGAGTGTGGGCCATCTGTTATCCCAACTTCAACCATCACGAAAAACAATCTGCTCACATCAAAGGGACAATTAAACATGTGCCATCTCTGACTGACTGTAGCTTTCCAGTGACAGTGATGCAAAAATCTTCACATTGCAATGTCATTGCTAATAGCATTGATACAACTAAAAAAAGTGCATATTCCTTTTTTAAATGAAATGATTGTTATATCAGCTTGAACTCAGCACCGCCTTCCTAACCTGCAATCTTCTTCCTGACCTCTCCGCCCTCACCCCACTCCGGCCTATCACCCTCATCTTGACCTCCTTCCACCTATCGCATCTCCAACGCCCCTCCCCCAAGTCCCTCCTCCCTACCTTTTATCTTAGCCTGCTGGACACACTCTCCTCATTCCTGAAGAAGGGCTTATGCCCGAAACGTCAATTCTCCTGCTCTTTGGATGCTGCCTGACCTGCTGTGCTTTTCCAGCAACACATTTTCAGCTCTGATCTCCAGCATCTGCAGTCCTCACCTTCTCCCTGAAATGATAGTTACTCAAACAACAATAAATAAGAAGATTTCTAAGAGAAGATTGGAATTTTTGAAGATCATTTTCCATCCAAAATCAACACCAAAATGAAAATAAATATCTGGCACTTGCCAACGTTCTTCAGTTTTAATTTTACTTGAATTGGCTTCAACTTTTACAAATTGTGAGTTTTGGCTCTGGAATACCATTAAAGATTTAACTAGCACATGAACACAGGACAACACAGCATCGGAATGTGGTCGGGGTTTGGAAGGCTTGTCCTTTCCCCAGAGATATTTACCAGTTTAGCAGCTGGCAGCATAACCCACGGCTTATTGGGTCGAATTCTCACTCCTCAGTCAGGATGCTGCTCTTTCACATTCCACTTTAAACCTCAAAACAGACAGTCACCGCCTCAGCCATAAAATAAGAAAATGTAATATAATGGCCAGAAACAGAGACTTGGGGGAAGATGTGTATGAAGGATTAATGTGACTTTAAATTTGATTGTCTACATCATTATTAGGAAGTGATGTAGCATCCTATGATGATAAGGAAATTGCTTTCACTTAGAAAGACAAGGGCAGCAAATAGATGGGAATACCACCCCCTGCAAGTTCCCCTCCAAGCCACTAATTCTGAATATGAAGTATATCACTGGTCCTTCACTGTCACTGGGTCAATATCCTGGAATTCACTTCCTGAAGGCATTGTAAGTCAACTTACAGCATGTGGACAGCAGCGGTTCAAGAAGGCAGCTCACCCCCACCTTCTCAAGGGGCAACTAGTGATAGATAATAAATACTGGCTCAGCCAGTGACCTGAAGTCCCACAAGTGAATAAAAACAAGATGTCTTGCGACAGAGAGACAATGTCTTGATCTGTACTTAGTTAGTATTTACAATGTTTAAATTAAAGGATAATGTTGGCTGATATCTTAACGTTCTTGCAGATTTTGTGACTCCTCTTCCAAACCTACTGACAGAAAATAACGAAGTGTTTTGCCAGTAGAAACACAGCACGGACTAAGATGAAATATTCATCTCAGGACCAGTCAGTCCTTTCAAGTGAATATAAAGTGTGCCAGGCGACAGTTTCAAAGAAGAAGAGACAAGTTATCTCTGGGGGCCCCGGTGATATTCACCACTGTACCAATCACGAAAGACAGGTGAACTCATCACTTCAATATTAATGTCAGCTGAGCTCAAATTGGCTGCTGTACTTCCTACATTCCAACTCTTCAAAAACACTTCCACTTTGGAATGTCCTGAAGTTGGAAAAGGTGCTGTACAAATGCAACTCTTTTAACTGGCATCTTTCAGGACAGAACTTCCTACTGCAGATGCTGGAGATCAGAGTCGAAAATATGTTGCTGGGAAAGCGCAGCAGATCAGGCAGCATCCAAGGAGCAGGAGAGCCTGCTTACACCCGAAACGTTGATTCTCCTGCTCCTTGGATGCTGCCTGATCTGCTGTGCTTTCCTGGAAACATATGCTTGACCCAGAATTTCCTACATTCAAAGATTCAATTAATCAGTAGAAGAATTTCTGAAAAGATATGTTATTAACATTGGTGTTTTTAAATATATATTAACAATGAGTGTAATACAGAACTAAATGTCATTCTGCACATTGAAAACCATCTCTGTTATCTGGTTATAATTGTAGTAGGAAAGAAAGAACTACATGTTACTCTGTCTTTGTGCTCCAGCTACAGAGCAAGACACAGGTATTGAGCTTTTAATGTGTGAAGCTTTTTCATTGATTATTACAAATATAGGTCATTATTCCACACACTGCCATAGCTTGTTGAAGTGACAAGGTTTACAATTATACAGAGACGGAGTGGTTGATCAGAAAAGATGCAGCGTACAGTGAAACTCTGCAAATTGCGACAAACATATGATGATGCAGGGCTCTGTCAAAACTCAATGCAAAATAAATGAAAATGCTTCCTTGATCTATGGCATTCCCAATCTGGATGGAAAAGCAATAGTTCAAACTAACTCACAAATATTGATCACCTCGTTTACGATAACTATGTGAATGATATTGCTGAAAGAAAGTTATTCTTTTTATTTTCAGATCCAATGTCTGATTAAGTAGATATTTCTCACAGGGATGTGATACAAATGAGGTGATTGCTTAGTTGATTAAATTAGATGCCTTGATTCACTCTTCCTAGCAAGTAAGTGACTTTATTTCTGCTCTTCAGAAATTGTAGAAGTTTCAATGTAAAAGGAGAACAACTACGTGAACTTGATTTACATTCATGGGATGCGTGTGTCACTGACAAGGTTAGAATTTGTTTCCCATCCTTGATTATCTTTTATGATTATTGTGAGCTACCTTTGGGAATTAATGTATTCAGAGTGGTCTAGACACCGCTATTAGAAACATAGAATAGAATTCCTACAGTTGGAAACTGGTCATTCGGCCCATCAAATCCACACTGAAGAGCATGCACCCCAGACCCCCTCTTTCCCTGTCACCCAGCATTTCCCATGGCTAACACACTTACCCTGCACATCCCTGGACACTATGGGCAATTTAGTATTGCCAATCCACCCTAACCTGCACATGTGTGAACTGTGGAAGGTAACCACAGCACCCAGAGGAAACCCACATAGACATGGAGGGAATGTGCAAACTCCACACAGACAGTCAGCTGAGGCTGGAATCAAATCTGATTTACTGTACCACCCAATGGGTGGGACTGCCAGGAGTTTGACCCTGAGACAATACATTTCCAAGTCAGGACTGTAAGCGTGAAGGAGGTGTTGTTTCAAAATGCCAACTATTTTACCTTCTTGGTGTTTAACTATATCCTTTGAAAGTTGGACAGAAAAATGGCAGATGGATTTAATCTGGGCAGGTGTGAGTTGATTCATTGTGGGAGGTCAAATGCAAGTGGAAAGCGTAGAGTAAATGGCAGGACCTTGAGGAGCATTGATATACAGAGGGTTGTTGGTGTACAAGTCCGTAGTTCCCTGAAAATGGTGACATGAGTGGGTAAGGTAGTACTGAAGGCATATGACATGCTTGCTTTCATCAGTCAGGGTACTGAGTAGAAACATTTACTAATCATATGACAGCTGCATAAGATTTTAGTCAGGCCACATTTGGAATGTTGTGTGCAGTTCTGCTGATCACACTATAGGAAGGATGTGGAGGCTTTGGAGAGGTTGGGAAAGAAGTTTACCTGGATGTTGCCCAGATTGGAGTGTATAAACTCTAAAGAGAGAATGGGCAAACTTGAATTGTTTTCGCTAGTGTTCAAGGCTGAGGAATAACCTGATAGAAGTATATAAAATTATGAAAGGCATGGATAGTTGGAGTCTCTTTCCCAGGGTGGAAATGTCAAATGCTCAAGGGAATGTTTAAAGGAAATGGGTAATGACTGTTTTTTTTTACAAAGAGGATAATTGCCTGGAATGCGCTGCCAGGGGAGGTAAAAAAGCAAATATGTTAGCAATATTTAAGAAGCATTTAAACAGACACATGAACAGGCAAGGAATAGATGGATACATACTATGGGCAGGCAGATGAGATTAGTTTACAATGGCACCATTGTCAGCTCAGACCTATTCCTGTGCTATACGCTTCCATGTCTGCTTAGCTTAACCACTTAGCTTAACCACTTAGCTTAACCACTTAGCTTAACCAGTTAGCTTAATTTCTGTCATGGTGAAAATGCTTGAATCTAATATCAAAGAAGAAATAGCAAGGCATCCAAATAGAAATTATCCTGTTGGGCAGAAGCAACATGGGTTCATGAAAGACAGGTCCTGCTTAACCAGTCTACTGGAATTCTGTGAAGATATTACGAGCATAGTAGACAACAGCGACCCAGTAGATGTGGTGTATCTAGATTTCCAAAAAGCATTCGACAAGGTGCTGTGCAAATGGCTGCTGAATAAGATAAAGCTGCATGGTGTTCTGGCCAATGTATTCGCATGGATAGAGGACTGGTTAACCAACAGGAAGCTAAGTGAGTGTTTTTCTGGTTGGTGATTGGTGATTACTGGTGTGCCTCAGGGATCAGTGTTGGGACTGCAATTATTCACAATTAACATAGATGATCTGGAGTTCAGGACCACGTGTAGTGTGCCAAAGCTTGAGGCTGACACTACGATGAGTGGCAGACAAGAGGACTGTGAAACTTTGTAGAGGAGCATAGATACTCTGAGTGAGTGGACAAAGGGCTGGCAAATGGAATACAATGTTAGTAAATGTGAAGTCATTCATTTTGGTAAGAGTAACAGTAAAAAGGACTATTATTTCAATGGTAAAACATTGCAGCATGCTGCTGTGCAGAGGGACCTGGGTGTCCTTGTGCATGAATCACAGAAGGTTAGTCTGTAGGTTCATGGGTAATTAAGAAGGCAAATGGAATTTTGTCCTTCATTGTTAAAGGGAGTGAGTTTAAAAAAAGGATTGAGCTATGTTGCAGTTATACAGGGTGCTAGTGAGGCCCCACCTGGATTACTATGTGCAGTTTTGGTCTCCTTACTTGAGAAAAGATGTACTGGCTCTGGAGGGGGTGCAAAGGAGGTTCACTCGGTTGATTCTGGAGTTCAGGGGATTGGCTTATCAGGAGGGACTCAGTAGATTGGGATTATATTCATTGGAATTTAGAAGAATGGGAGGAATCTTATAGAAACATATAAAATTATGAAGGGAATAGATAAGATAGAAGTAGACATGATGTTTCCACTGGCTGGTGGAACTAGGACAAAAGGACATAGCCTCAAAATTGGGAGAAATAGATTTTGGATTGATTGAAAAGGAACTTCTTCACCCAGAGAGTTGTGAATCTGTGGAATTCCCTGCCTGATGATTTAGTTGAAGCTTCTTCAGTAAATGTTTTAAAGCTAAGATAGATAATTTTTTGAACAGTAAAGGAATTAAGAGATATGGTGAGAAGGTGGGTAAATGGAGCTGAGGTCATGGAAAGATCAGCCATGATCTTATTGAATGGCAGAGTAGGCTCGAAGGGCCAGACGGCCTACTCCTGCTCCGAGTTCTTATGTTCTATGTTGTATGAAATGTGCTGCTCTAAAAGCCTTTGGAAGGTTCAGGTGTGCATCCTGTATAAGGGGCAAGCAGCTGCAATAGTGTGTCATTGTGGTGGAACCAAATGACTTTCAAAGAACTGGGTGTGATGCTAATAAAGTAGAATGCTTTGTCCATGATCTTGTTAAGCTTTTTGAGTGTTGTTGGAGAAGTGCACATCCAAGGGGATGGACAGTTTTTGATCACACTCCTGACTTTTGCCATCTTGGTATTAAATAGACTGTGGGCAGTCAGCAGGTGAGTTATTGACCTATCATCTGGCCTGCTCTTGTTGCCATTGTTTCTTTAACATTTTTTTTGTAGGACATGGGCGCTGCTGGCTGGGCCAGTAATTATGGCCTGTCCCTAGTTGAGCTTGAGAAATTGGGGGTGAGCTGCTTCCTGAACTGCTGCAGTCTGTGTGTGAGAGGTAGACCCAGAATGCCAGTAGTGAGGGAATCCCAGAATCTTGAGAAAGTGAGTGTGAAGAAACAGTAATATATTTCCAAGTCAAGATGGTGAATAGTTTGGAGGGGAACTTGCAGGGGGTGGTATTCCATGTATCTGTTGCTCTTGTCCTTCCAGATGTAAGTGGTTATGGGGTTGGAAGCTACTGTCTGAGAATCTTGTGGATAGTGAATCTTGTGGACAGTACACACTGCTTCTACTGAGTGTTGGTGATGGAGGGAATGGATGTGGTGCTAGGGAAGTGGGCTGCTTTGTTCTGGATGATGTTAAGCTTCTTGAATGCATTCATTATGGCAAGTGGGGAACATTCCATCACACTTCTGACTCGTGCCTGTAGATGTTGGACAGGCTTTGTGGAGTCAGGTGGTGAGTTACTCGCTGTAGTACTCCTAGACTCTGACCTGCTCTTGTAACCACTGTGTTTTTGTGGTGAGTTCAGTTGAGTTTCTGGTCAGTAGTAACCTACACGATATTGGTAAGACCATTGAATAATTATCATGTAATGGTGATGGTCATTGCCAGGTATTTGTGTGGCGCAAACGTATCTTGCCACTTGTCAAGTCTGATATTGTCCAGATGCTGTTGCATTTGAACATAGTTGCTTCAGTATCCGCGGAGTGGTAAATGGTGCTGAACATTATGCAATCTTCGGCAAACATCTCCACTTCTGACCTTGTGATGGAGGCAAGGTCATTGATCAAGAGACTAAAGTTGGTTGGGCCTGGGACGCTACCCTGAAAATCTCCTGAAGAGATGTCCTGGAGCTGAGATGACTGATCTTCAATAACCATAATCACCTTCCTTTGTGCCAGGTATGACACTAACCAGCAGAGAGTTTGCCCCGATACCCATTGATTACAATTTCTCTAGGGCTCCTTGATGTCACAGTTAGTTGAATGCAGCATTGATGTCAAGGGCTGTCACTGTCACCTCACCTTTGGAATTCAGCTGTTTTGTCCATGCCTGAACCAAGGCTGTAAATCTGGTCACAAGTTAAGTGGTTCTGGCACTGGCCCAAACTGAGCAGGTTATTGTTGTGCAAGTGAGAGCACTTCATAGCACTGTTGATGACCCCTTCCATCACTTTACGAATGATCAAGAGTAGACTGGTATGGCAGATCCAGTTAGGCTTCTCGTAACCTCCAAGATGTTTAAAATGGGGGATTCAATTTTGGTAAACCCATTGCATGTCAACTAGAAACTGAGGTGGACACGGTTTGGAATAGTTGTCATTTGTCGCTTTATCAGTGTTGCCCAGGTTTCTGTTGGATATAGGCACAGATTGATTCATTCTAAAGTTTGACACATGATGGATTGTGTCCAAAATGGCATAGTAGTGAGCACATCTAAATGTTACTTTTTGCTGAAAAAAAAAACTAGTATTCATGTTGTGTCTTTTATTACATCAAGGCATTCCAAAGCACTTCACAGCTCAATAAGAACTTCTGAAGAGAAGTCATTGCACTATCATAAACTGGATCTAAAAATGAGGCCATTACCTTTCCAATTACATGACCAATTGAGATGTTCCTCAGTCAGCATAAGGAGAAAATTTCAGCAGCTGTCGTGGGAAAAGTGAGTTTGAACTCAGATTTACCAACCCTCAAACTTCTTTCCCTTTTGCTGTAGGTCTTCCTCAATATTTTTGTTACTCACCAATGACAGCATCCAAATGAACTCTACCCTACCCTTGAGTGTTGAGAGCATCTGATTTGTTAGCAGCTCCACCAGTCTCAGCAGTGATAAGGAGGAGCCGGTGTTGGACTGGGCTGAACAAAGTTTAAAATCACACAATATCAAGTTATTGTCTAACAGGTTTATTTGGAAGCAGTGTCATAGCTCAGCAGTGGACACTGCTGGTACTGCAAGGATTCCTCAAGGAGGAGAAATAGCGACTGAGTCGAGGTAAGGTCTGGGTTTTTAGGAAGGTGATAGCAGGCACCGAAGTGCAGATGACCAAGTGGGGTCAACCTTCAGGCCCATAACTCCAGCTCCACTTCTAATCTCCAAACTGAGGTTCATGACCCATCCCTGACCAGAGCATCAAGGACCCACCGTTCCTCACTATCAAGCCCTGATATACCCATGTGCCAGGTTGTAGGGGTGACTTATTTGGGGTGGTGCCCTGATGCCCAGAGCTTTACCAATTGTTGTGCTCAGTACCTGCCTCTTCTTTCCCAACTTCTCAAATAGCAGCCTGAGCTTCCTCCCAAGCTTGTCACTGTTTGGAATTTAATTAGAGTGCAGGTTACACCTGCTGAGCACCTCACTGGCATGTCACTGCAGTTGGACAAGAAGGAACTATTGAGATTGTTCGTACTCAAAATCTGGTTGGAACCAGGCCCAGAATTAACATGATCCCAACGGTCTTGGAGGTCAATGACTTTGTTAAAATGCCCAGAAAGGCCCAGGACCAGGAGGCAAGTTTGTGAGAGGTAGAGAATGAGAGAATGGACCACCATTACCCATACTGTGTTCGTTGTGTGTGACTGGTTGTTTCCATTGGTGATCAATGTGGAGACCTCAGTGCTACACAGTCAGTGTCTGCTGGATATGTGCATGGACCTACACCCCTGTACTCTAGCCATAGGTACTCAGTGTCAATGGCAAAAGACAGGGGGTTGAGTGACACCTTAACCTCATCCAGGTGTCCCTTCATGCTGGCGAGACAGATTGGGGCCATTAGGTACCCAGTGGGGGGAGTAACAAGAGAAACATATTCCCAGGACACTCCATAGATACCTGATCCCTTTCATCCACACCAACAACCCCCCCATCCCACCCCATTACTATGATCATTCCCCACTGGAATGGCCCATGCTGAGAGTTGAGCTGCTACTTTTGGCAGGACACCATGACAAGTCCCTGACCACGATTGCCCACAGCACCAGGACGGACTGTCACTCCTCCCTTGGACTAACTTGGTAGCACAGCCTGAGTCAGCATGTTCCAGCGCCTGGATCAATATCTGCACAGTTTCCCAACTGATGACCTGTCATCCCAGATCAGTTAATCACTTAACCCGGTGAATTGACCATGGTCCAATCTCATGAATGCATGGACAGTAGCTGGGAGGGCTTACTGCCTGGCTGACCATGACCAACTCTTCAGATTGAAATTGGCAAGTCCCTTGACTAACTATAATGGTAGCCCCTACAGAGTTCAGTCCTCCCTCACCCCACGTAGGACTGCTCCCCTTGACTTTCACATCTGGCCATTCCATTTAAAGTCCATGCCAATGTGTTTGCCATGCGAGCTGTGAGCTCATTCTGTGGATGAGACATAAACATAACACAGTGCCATGCACTGGAATGTCTACCAATGTACAGGGTGCTGACTGTGACAAACTCACCACCCTTCCCCCACAATAATTACACATGGGTAATACAAACCAACCTCGCCAGCAATACCCACATCACAGTAGCTCCCTTCAGCAGGATGAATGCGTGTAATATCTGCATAAAAGCAATTTTAAACTTGTGCAAAATTTGTTTCTTTAATATGCAAGTTAATTTTGAACGATGTAATTTCTAGGAACATCGTAAGTTGTCAATGACAACGGTGATGATTGGTAAAACTATTTATATTATAATCAAAATAATGTTCAGCTCCATGCTGAATATATGTGAAATTTGATTCCCTCTGATTATAACTTCAAAACCATTTTAATTTAATATGTTTCAACCACATATCAATTACATAATATTTCAATATCAATAGCAGTGTCAGTACATGGCCTATGCATCGAAATAGGTTTATGATATTTCTTTCAGAAAATTTATGGACATGAGTCTGAAATAATGAAGATATATTGTGATTATTATATTAGATTAAATTATTTAGCTGGTGGGAATTGTTTGTAAACTCTTGGTAGTTATGTCACAAGGGCAATTTTTCAATATTTTATGAATAAAGTTACCTTCAAATGATATGTGCTGAATAATTCTAATACACTGTATGAAGTTATGAAAAATATTTGTTTGAGCATGTATGTTCACTTTGCAATACTGAAAAAAGCTGCTGTTGTCAATTTCAATGAAGAAGTTTCCTTCAGGAATATTTAACATTCGAAATTTGAGGCTATTGAAATTTGTCTTGAATTTTTTTTATTTTAATCCTAATTTCAGATTGCAAATTCAGAAGAAAATTGGTGAAATCACATAAAAAAATTAGATAAAACAGTTGAATACATTTTTCCAGGATTTGGCCCACTTACTGTCCTCATTGAAACATATCGGATTCTTAAGGGCCTTCACGTGATAAAGGCTGAGAGGATGTTTCCCTCATGGGAGAGTCGAGGACCAGATAGCACAGTCTCAGAATAAAGGGACATCAATTTAAGACTGAGATGAGAAGGGATTTCTTCTCTCAGAGGGTTGTGAATCTTTGGAACTCTGTGCCTCAGAAATCTGTAGGGGCAGAGTCCTAGTGTATATTTAAGGCTTAGATAGATTCTTAATCAGTCTGGGAATCAAGGGTTATGGGGAAATTGTAGGAAAGTGGAAGTGAGGAATGTCAGATGAACCATGGTCCTATTGAATGGTGGAGAATATAGAGCCAAGTGGCCTACTCCAGTCTCTCTCTTTTATGGTCTCACAGTTACTGAAGATCATCAGGAACTAAGCAGACAAATTCAAGGTCAGAGTCTATATATTGTGCTGTTCTTGGCTCTGGAATCTTAATTCTATTCTTGTCACATCAGAAAACCATATAATGCTTCTAATATTGTAAATACCAGACCAATTGATGATTTTTCTAAAATCAAACATCAGGTTGTATACTTAGAAGCTGAGAACAATAGGAAGATTCAGCCCTTTATATCTGCTCTACCAATCATTATGATTATGGCTGATCTTCTGCTTATCCTCACTCTTATGCTTCCCGTATCACTTAATTCTCTGAGTTCAGAAATCTTATTGACTTCTGTCCTAAGTATATTCAATGATTGAACATTCACAAGTCAGAAAGATAGCACAAAAACTAAACAGGTCATTTGGAAAGGTTGCTCTGATCTCTTGCAAAGGCTGTAGCAGAAGATCACTCAATAATATTCAGTTTCATCTTGTACTGATTCATGAAGACCATCTCTGCAAAGTTAACCTTTCATCACTATCCTGAAAGTGATTTGTCAGAGCTCATATTTACAACCATCAGATCCCTATTGATAAATTATTTTCATAGAGATGGGACCCAGCTGAATGACTGACTGATGTCAACCAGCTGATACCCTGAAGAAAGGTTACACCTGAAACAGTGACTTCACCACCTCCTGATGCTGCCTGGCTTGGTGTCCTCTTGCAGCCTCTTGCCTGTCTGTTTTGTTGTCAACCAGCTGACTAAAGAGAAAATGAACGGTCCCTGAGAAGTATATCATCTTGGGATTGACTTCCATCTGTCGCTAATGTTGAGCTTGACTCAGGAGGAGCAGGCATTTCTGCAGTTGGCATAGAGGAAAGCGATGCCTCACAATCAGCTGATGTTTTTGTGTCCTCCAGCAAACTCTTTTCCACCATTTGGTGATCCCTTTTTATCTTCGGCTTGTTCCATGCTGGTCACAGCAAGGAAATTTCCTGCATTGACTCCAATCCTAGCAATTCCATGTATCACAGATACAGCTGATTTATTGGCCTTGCATCAATAACAAGCTCAGCATGGCTAGGGATATAGCCATTGTTCATTGGACACGCATCAGTCAGTCAATGAAAGCAAGCATGCATGTACAGCAGGCAGTGAAGAAGGCTAATGGCATGCTGGCTGTCATAACAAGAGGAATTGAGTGTAGGAGCAAAGAGGTTCTTCTGCAGCTGTACGGAGCACTGGTGAGACCGCACCTGGAGTAATGTGTGCAGTTTTGGTCTTCAAATTTTAGGAAGGACATTCTGCCTATTGAGGGAGTGCAGCATAAGTTCAATTCCTGAGGTCAATTCCTGGAATGGCGGGACTATAATAACTTTAAAGATTGGAGCGATTGGGCTTGTATACACTTGAGCTTAGAAAGATGAGAGGGGATCTGGTTGAGACGTATATGATTATTAAAGGATTGGACACTTTGGAGGTAGGAAGCATGTTTCCGTTGATTGGTCAGTCCAGAACCAGAGGACACGGTTTAACAATAAGGGGTAGGCCATTTAGAACAGAGTTGAGGAGAAACGTCCTCACCCAGAGAGTGGTGGGTGTATGGAATATTCTGCACCAGAAGGCAGTGGAGGCCAAGTCTCTGGATACTTTCAAGAAAGAGATGGATAGAGCTCTTAAAGATAATGGAATCAAGGGTTATGGGGATAAGGCAGGAACAGGATACTGCTTGTGGATGATCAGCCATGATCATAATGAATGGTAGCGCTGGCTCAAAGAGCTAAATTGCCTACTCCTGCACCTATTGTCTATTGCCAATGCTGAGGTTGAGGATGCCAAGGATCCCTGCACGCTGGTACGTTTCCACATTCACTACCCTGTCCTACCTGCTGATACTCAATATTCATCTGAGTCAATGGAGCTGGAACCTATCCCACTGTTTCTCTTCACTCCAGTAGTTGACCATGTCTCACTCCTGTGAAAGGGCGTGAAACAACTTCACAGGGGTGAGTATCCCATCACCAAGTCATCCTTCATTTATATGGTTAAAAAATCACACAACACCAGGTTATAGTCCAACAGGTTTAATTGGAAGCACACTAGCTTTCGGAGCGACGCTCCTTCATCAGGAGATGCCAACACCAACATCTCCAAATCATTAATTTATATGTATACTGACTGTGGCCAACCAGCTCGGAGTCAATTCCTGAAGACTCTGACACTCCTGTTTATTAATTTATTTTTTCCTTTTTTTAACCCCCCACTCGACCATCCAACTGCGGCAGTGCTTATGTTTTCCCCAGCACCATGTTGTGTGAGTGCAGGTGTGAGACACAGTGAAATACACAAGGTGCACGAATTCTGTTTCCACCACCAGGAAGAAAGGTAGCACTCAGGTGGCCAGTGACAAGCAGTGCCCATCACATCAAAGGGCAATGCTGCCTGATCAAACAGTGAAGGGGAGGGCAGGGATTAAATCAAAATAGAGTTGGAGGGGGAAATGATGCACTCCACTCCCTGTGGCGCCCACCTCTCCCTGAACAACTCCAGGGTGTCAGTGGACACCACGTGCTCTTTCTCCAAGGACACCCAGGCTCTAACGTAAACGTGGAAGAGGGGCAGGCAGTCGGCCCTAACGACCCCCTCCACGGCCCGCTGCCTGGACCTGTTTATGGCCAGTTTGGCCAGGCCCAGGAGCAGACCCATGAGGAGGTCTTCAGACCTGCCCTCCCTCCTCCGCACCGGGTGCCCAAAGATCAGGAGCGTGGGACTGAAGTGCAACCAAAAGCAGAGGAGAAGGTCTTTGAGAAAATCAAAGAGGGAGTGCAAATGCCCACACCCAATATACACATGGTCCACGGACTCCACAGCACCACAGAACAAGCAATTGGGCTGGGAGTCCGTGAACCACGGCAATCTGCAGTTGCAGGGGACTGCTGCGTGCAGCACCCTCCACCCCAGATCCCTGAGAGAAAGGGGGAGGACTCCCGTGTAGAGGGCCCTCCACTGGGGATCCCCACCGCCCGTGGCAAATGGGCACACCAAGGCATGTCCGGACGTTGCATGACGGAGAAAAGATGGACGGTGTGCAGCAGCAGTTGATATAGGGCATGCCTTTTTACCCCCTGAAAGGGAACAAAATTAAAATTCCGGAGGCGGCTCAGGTTTTGGGGCACAGGCTCCCGCAGGAAGTACGGGACCTTGGGGCCAATGTGAAATTCCGTCACATTCCTGTTTTTTTATTTTATTAAACAATTACAAAGAGTTTACAGTAAAACAGTTAACATTTACAGCTGTATACAACAGCAATTTTACAAGGGAGAGGAGCAGCAAAGCCAGGCCCCAAACCCTACCGTTCAACCAGTATACAGGGAAATGAGGACAAACCACAAATCCCAGTTTCACATATGAAAAGACATCAACAATGACATTTGTACATGAAACAATCCTGTTAACATTCCTGCTTATTTTTTTTTGTTGTTAACCAGTTTATTGCATTTTTATAAACCCATTTTGTAAACCCAAAGATAACTTGCTGGATGGTCTCTGGACAAAAAACCAGGGCAAGGTGAAGATTTACAAAGTAAAAATCCAAAATGTGACATGCAAGGACATCAGACATACAGTCTACACAGCATGCTACACCATGAAGTAACAATGTCATTGCTTCCCAGAAAGATTTGATGATCTAGGACGTGAGAAATTACAGTTCAGAGAACGTTTGAACCACCATATGTCTGACTGCTTCCCCCTAAATTTAGTCAGAAGTGATGAGGTAGGGGGTTCAAGGCCTACTTCAGAGACTATGCTTGCATACAGGAAGAAAAAAAATCTGTAACCACCACAAAGTCCTTTCTAAAAAAGAACAAGTAAAAACTTTTAAAAACCCTCATTTACAAAAATGAAATCAGTTATCAAAATGTGGAATTTTCTTAAAAACGTATATCTAACGTTTCAGGCCTTGCAACGGTCACTCAGGTGAGGTACATTCGGGTCATCTTCCCTACATCTTCTTACCGTTGAGAAACTTACTCTGACCGAAGATTAAAGGGGATGAGGCTACCATTCCTGTTTATTTTTTTTAATTTTATTAAACAAATTACAAAACAGTTTACAATAAACATTTACAGCTGTATAAGAGACAGCAATTTTACAAGGGAGAGGAGCAGCAAAGCTAGGCCCCAAACCCTACTGTTCAACCATTTTACAAGGAGATGAAGACAAACCTCAAATCCCAGCATTCCTGTTTATATCTGTCAGCTAAGACTCCCTGATTGGCCCAGGTGAACACCCCCAATCAAAGATCTCAGTCAATGAGAATCACCTGGTTCCAATCAGTACAGATGGCTTCCTTAAAAAAAAATTGATTCAGGGGATGTGGATATTGCTGATGAGACCTGCATTTATAGTCAATCCCTAATTGTCCCTTGAACTGAATGACTTTCCAGGATCATTTAAGAGGAATTTAAGAGCCAATACATTGCTTGTCAGTTTGGAGTTACATGTGGGTCAGACCACATGAGGATGGCAGATTTCTTTCCCTAAAGGATGTTAGTGAACTGGTTTGATATTGATGACAATTGGCAGTGACTAAATGCTTGCTTTTACAATAGATTTCAATTCTAGATATTTTCCTCCCCCATTTTAATCTTGTTACTGAATTCAAATTTTATCATCTCTCATAATGAGATCTGAACCCCTGTCTCCAGTGACTTAGCCTGGGTTGTGAAATTGTTAGTGTACTGACATTACCACGATACCACCGCCTCTCTGAAGATGAGTGGACGTAAAGCTGTGTTTTACTCAGTTACTTTGCTGTTGTTCCAAACTCAGCTTCCCCTAGCAAGTTTTGAGAAGATTTGTTCCAAACTCAGCTTCTCCAATTGGACATAGTAGTGACAGCCTTATAAATCCTGGTGCTGAGTTTGACACCGAGTGACAGGCTTCCAGTAACTGTTGGTCCAAGGAGTGTGAAACTGTTGATGAGTTTAGATCAGAGCAGTGCTGGAAAAGCACAGCAGATCAGGCAGCATCCGAGGAGCAGGAAAATCAACATTTCGGGCAAAAGCCTTCATCAGGAAATGAAGGGCTTTTGCCCGAAGCATCGATTTTTCTGCTCCTCGGATGCTGCCTGACCTGCTGTGCTTTTCCAGCACCGCTCTGATCTAAACTCTGGTTTCCAGCATCTGCAGTCCTCACTTTTGCCTAACTGTTGATGATCTCTATAGTGAAATGGTTAATGTTGATAGAAGGTGGACCCAGCTAAATAATCTTATTCATTGTGATGTGTGATGTCAGCAGCATCTCCTAACTTGAACATATATTGCTGTTCCTTTGTCAGTGCACAGCCAACATTTTGTGGACCTTGACAAGCTCTTCACCACTTGATTGCAGCATTTCAAGAAGATGTCATTTGAAGGGTAATTAGGAAGGGGCAGTAACAGGCCACTCACATCCTGAGAATGAAAGGTAAATTATACAGTTTAAGATGTTGAGTTTATTCCAATGCTTAATAAATTATATGCAGTTGGTTCCTTTGGAGATTAATCTATTGCAAGCAAGTACATATTGGAAGGCCAATTGTGTTCAAAACATTCCACAATGTAGGAAAGGGAATAAAGATATTTATTCCTTGCACTTCATAGTCTGAAAGTCATCACCATCTGGCAGTGCCAGTGGCAACTCCTGGAGCAGTGCTGGCGAATTATTTTTGATTACAGATAACAAAAAACAAACAAGAGATGATCCATTTTAGATGACACTCAGTGAGTAATGCTGGCAAATGTTTACAAATGCCTTGTCTTCAATGTGCATGTGTTCTTTGTCTCACATTAGCTACAGGCAAGCAATCAGCAAATTCACCAATTCAGGAGTGTCAGAAGATGAAATTAGTAAATAACAGACACCATCTTTATTTTAAGAGATATCTATTTTTACCTTGGCTATATTGTGTTCAAACTGAACAAAAACTGTTCCATAACAAGACCCTACTTTTGAACCGGTGTATCTCAGAATGCCAAAATCACTTGTCAGCTGTATAACGTATACCACATTGTTATTTTAATATATTTCACTGTGCACACCATGTCCTTTGATTTTCCCATGGACAGATGACATATTATCAGTCTCAGATCTCATTCAGGAGGAGATGTCAAACTACCTCTTCTCTGATGGAATTAAATGAACTGTGTTCACTAAACCGTGTCAATCAATTATATATGTTCACCAAAAGCAAGGAGAGATGAACCACTAGATGTTATTAATTTCAGTGAAATTTACAAGGTTCTACATTGTTTAACAGTGATGTTGCTGGGTAGTGAATGGTGACAGATGTGATCACAGTTCATGAGAAAAGATACTAATGCAAGAAAACTATCAAGAAATTCAGAGCTATGTGCTAGGATGAAACTCAAAGCACAATATTTTGCAAAACATGCTGGAAGGTTTGTCAGTCTGGTTTTTGCTTCAACAACAAACAGAGCACAGAATAATAAACATTTCTGAATGGAAAGTGGGTTTAAATTGAATCTATAAATATAGCATCAGCAAGGAAGAACGATTAAAACCTGCAAATATGCAAATTATCATTCACATTAGCCATAATTATGATTTAGCTTCAAGGTTGAAACAGGTGTTTTTTTTATTCACTAATGGGACGTGGGCATTACTGGCTGGGCCAGCATTTATTGACTATCCCTGGTTGCCCTGGAGAAGGTGGTGGTCAGCTGCTTTCCTGAACCACGTGCTGTAGGTACAGCCACAATGCCCTTAGGGAGGGAGTTCCAGGATTTTGACCCAGTGACAGTGAAGGATTGGTAATATATTTCCAAGTCAGGTGACTGAGGTGTCAGTGGTGGAGCACTTTGGGGCCAGCGACCATAATTCTATTTGTTTTAAAATAGTGATGGAAAAGGATAGACCAGATCTAAAAGTTGAAGTTCTAAATTGGAGAAAGGCCAATTTTGACAGTATTAGGCCAGAACTTTCAAAAGCTGATTGGTGGTAGGTGTTCGCAGGTAAAGGGATGGCTGGAAAACGGAAAGACTTCAGAAATGAGATAACAAGAATCCAGAGAAAGTATACTCCTGTTAGGGTGAAAGGGAAAGCTGGTAGGTATAGGGAATGCTGGATGACTAAAGAAATTGAGGGTTTGGTTAAGAAAAAGAAGGAAGCATATGTCAGGTATAGACAGGATAGATTGAGCGACTCCTTAGAAGAGTATAAAGAAAGTAGGAGTATACTAAAGAGGGAAATCAGGAGGGCAAAACGGGGACATGAGATAGCATTGGCAAATTGAATTAAGGAGAATTCAAAGGGTTTTTACAAATATATTAAGGACAAAAGGGTAACTAGGGAGAGAATAGGGCCCCTCAAAGATCAGCAAGGCAGCCTTTGTGTGGAGCCACAGAAAATGGGGGAGATACTAAATGAATATTTTGCATCAGTATTTACTGTGGAAAAGGATATGGAAGATATAGACTGTAGGGAAATAGATGGTGACATCTTGCAAAATGTCCATTTAATAGAGGAGGAAGAGCTGGATGTCTTGAAATGGGTAAAGGTGGATAAATCCCCAGCACCTGATCAGGTGTACCTGAGAACTCTGTGGGAAGCCAGAGAAGTGATTGCTGGGCCTCTTGCTGAGATATTTGTATCATCGATAATCACAGGTGAGGTTCCGGAAGACTGGAGGGTGGCTAACGTGGTGCCACTGTTTAAGAAGAGCGATAAAGACGAGTCAAGGAACTATAGACCGGTGAGCCTGACCTCGGTGGTGGGCAAGTTGTTGGAGGCAATTCTGAGGGACAGGATGTACACGTATTTGGAAAAGCAAGGACTGATTAAGGATAGTCAACATGGCTTTGTGCGTGGGAAATCATGTCTCACAAACTTAATTGAGTTTTTTGAAGAAGTAACAAAGAAGATTGATGAGGGCAGAGTAGTAGATGTGACCTATATGGACTTCAGTAAGGTGTTCGACAATGTTCCCCATGGAAGACTGATTAGCAAGGTTAGATCTCATGGAATACAGGGAGAACTAGCCATTTGGATACAGAACAGGCTCAAAGGTAGAAGACAGAAGGTGATGGTGGAGGGTTTTTTTTCAGACTGGAGGCCTGTGACCAGTGGAGTGCCACAAGGATCGGTGCTGGGTCCTCTACTTTTTGTCATTTACATAAATGATTCGGATGCGAGTATAAAAGGTACAATTAGTAAGTTTGCAGATGACACCAAAATTGGAGGTGTAGTGGACAGTGAAGAGGGTTACCTCAGATTACAACAGGACCTGGACCAGATGGGCCAATGGGCTGAGAAGTGGCAGGTGGAGTTTAAATCAGATAAATGCGAGGTGCTGCATTTTGGGAAAGCAAATCTTAGCAGGACGTATGCACTTAATGCTAAGGTGCTAGGGAGTGTTGCTGAATAAAGAGACCTTGGAGTGTAGGTTCATAGCTCCTTGAAAATGATCTATTGCAGATAGGATAGTGAAGAAGGCATTTGGTATGTCTTCCTTTATTGGTCAGAGTATTGAGTACAGGAGTTGGAAGGTCATGCTACAGCTGTACAGGACATTGGTTAGGCCACTGTTGGAATATTGCGTGCAATTCTGGTCTCCTTCCTATCAGAAAGATGTTGTGAAACTTGAAAGGGTTCAGAAAAAATTGACAAGGATATTGCCAGGGTTGGAGGATTTGAGCTACAGGGAGAGGGTGAACAGGCTGGGGCTGTTTTCCCTGGAGCGTTGGAGGCTGAGGTGTGACCTTATAGAGGTTTACAAAATTATGAGGGGCATGGATAGGATAAATAGACAAAATCTTTTCTCTGGGTTCAGGGAGTCCAGAATTAGAGGGGATAGGTTTAGGGTGAGAGGGGAAAGATATAAAAGACACCTAAGGGGCAACTTTTTCATGCAGAGGGTGGTATGTGCATGGAATGAGCTGTCACAGGATGTGGTAGAGGCTGGTACAATTGCAACATTTAAGAGGCATTTGGACGGGTCTATGAATAGGAAGGGTTTGGAGGGATATGGGCCAGTTGGACTAGATTGGGTTGGGATATTTGGTTGGCATGGATGGGTTGGACCAAAGGGTCTGTTTCCATGCTGTACATCTCTATGACTCTAAGTCAGGGTAGTGAGTGTCTTTGGAGGAAATGTGCAATTAGTGATATTCCCATGTCATCTGCTGTCCTTGTCCTTCTAGATGGAAGTGGTCATGGGTTTGGATGGTGTTGTCTGAGTATCTTTGGCAGATTTGTATAGTGTATCATGCAGACAGTACACACTGCTGCAACTGAGGTGGCAGGAGTTGAATGCATGTGGATGTAATGTCAGCCAAGCGGGCTGCTTTATCCTGTATGGTCCCAAGCTTCTTGAGTGTTGTTGGAGCTGCACTCATCCAGGCAATTGGAGAGGATTCCATTGCACTATTGACTTGTGTCTTGTAAATAGTAGACACGGCTGGGGAGCTAGGCGGTGAGTTACTCGTTGCAGTATTCCTATTGTCTGACCTGGTCTTTTGGCCATTATATTTACATAGTCACCACCAGACCCTAAAAGGAAGAACGCCTCATCTTTGGCCTCGGAACCCTTCAACCCCAGGGCATCAATGTGGACTTCAACAGTTTCTTAATTTTCCCTTCCCCCACCTCACCCTAGTTCCAGACTTCTAGCTCAGCACTGTCCCCATGACTTGTCCAGACTTGTCCTACCTGACTATCTTCTTTTCCAACTATCCACTCCACCCTCTCCTCCCTGACCTATCACCTTCATCCCCTCCCCCCCCCTCACCTGTTGTACTCCATGCTACTTTCTCCCCATCCTCACCCTCCTCTAGCTTATCTCTCCACCCTTCAGGCTCACTGCCTTTATTCCTGATGAAGGGCTTTTGCCCGAAATGTTGATTTTGCTGCTCCTCAGATGCTGCCTGAACCGCTGTGCTCTTCCAGCACCACCAATCCAAAATCTAGTTTCCAGCATCTGCAGTCATTGTTTTTACCTATTTACATAGTGAGCCCAGTTGAGTTTCTGATCTATGGTAACCCTCAGGATGTTGATAGTAGGGAATGCAGTGATGTCAATAATGTCAAGGGACAGTGGTTAGATAGTCTCTTCTTGGTATGGTCATTGCATGGCATTTGTGTGGTATAGAGTTTAATTGCCACTGTCAGCTAAAGCCTGGATATTGTTCTGATCTCGTTGCATTTGAACTTCAGTATCCGAGAATTCATGAATGGTGCTGAACATTGTGCAATCATTGGTGAACATCCGCACTTCTGACCTTATGATGGAGGAAAGGTCATTGAAGAAGCAGCTGAAGATGTTGAGTCTGTGCTGTATCAGTGGGTCAAAGGGCCTTTTGCTGTGCTGTATGATCCCACAAGTGACACAGGTTGGTTATATTTGCTGAATTCAGCAAGTAACCAAACTTGTTTTTAGTGTCTTTTTCTGTTACCATTGGCTGCATCTTGGAATGCATATGAACTGGAGGGTTTGCCTCCTTCCTGCTGTGCATGTACTCTATTTTCCGTCCTTCCAGAAGTTACATTTTTGCAACTGAAGAAGTGGTCACGTTTCTTGGCCATTGTTCCACCCACACAGAAAAATAAACAATTTTTTAAATTTCCAATTTGTGATCAAAAGTGCAACAATTTATTTCCTCAACGCTTAAGGAGAACTTGGAAAAGAACAGTGGACCACTGGACACAAAACCCACAACTGCACACTTGGATCAATGAGACGTTTATAATTGAATACTGGTTCAAATGCTCATTAGTTGCTAGCAAAATGCAAAAAGAATATAATTCCATGGTGCTGTGTAAATAACCAGTTTTCTGATATTATTTAGAATTGATTTACATTGCATATTCTCACCAAAGGATCATAGGTGGAGTAGGAAACAGAGCAGGCCTGATCTTATTAACTGGTGGAACAGACTGGACCTACTGAATCACCCCGTTTTCTCCTCTGTCCTGTTTGTGTTATAGCTTGACTGGAACAAATAGGCTTGGAGCATGGCTCACTCGGGGGGACAAACTTTCATCACAATTGCTGGAATGTTGTTAAGGCCCACAGCTTTTTCAGTATTCAGTGCCTTCAGCTATTCCCTCATATAATATGGAATTAACAAAATTGGCTTAATACTGTCATCTCTGATGAAGGGTGCCTTAGAAAGAGGCCAAGATGGATCATTCACTTGTCCCAGTTGTGCCACTGTGTTAAGAGCTGAGTATATTAATAAACAAAGAGGCAGGATAACACCACATGACCATGCAGCCTGATAGAAGGAGGATGTATATGGACTCTGCTTGGCAATTTCAAACTATCAATTTGTTTGTTAAATCAAGCTGCTTGTGATTTTTAACTAAATTGAGTCAACAGTACTTCCCAGTCCCGGCTGAGAATATAAATACTTTGTTAAGGAATGCAACGTAAGGATATAAAACGGAGATCGACAATAATTTTTCTGAGAAAAGAAAGCAGTTGTGCAAACTTCATCACCACAGGAAAATGCCTCAGTCAATATATCTGAGGTGGACAAGCAGGAGACTGGAACAACACAGCAAGCTAGGCAGCATCAGGTGATAGAGAAGTTGACATTTTGGGCGTGACACTTTTTCAGGACGTATTGAAGGCAGTGAAGGGGAGATCACCAGAGACAACGAGGGACGGATAGTGGGAGTGATTTTGGCCTGATGGGTCGCAGCGGGGTTGTGAGTGAGGGGGAGGTAGGACGTGGTGTTGGAAGGTTGGCATTCAGCCTCTGTGATGTAGAGGTCCATTCTCCAGACTACCACCACCCGACTTGTGTCAGCGGGTTTGATGGTGAACCAGGTGGAACGCTGAACATTTGGAGCAGGTGAGGTTGGAGTGGGTGAGGGGAGTGGAGAACTTGATGCAGTCAATGTCATGTTTACAGTCAGCAATGAAGAGGTCCAGGGTGGGTGCAAGGCCGGGGGCAGGGGAGTGGGGGAGGGGGTTGTTGGGGGACGAAGGTTGGAGGTGGGAGAAGGGGTCCTCAGAGGGAGGTTGGAAATTTTTGTCAAAGAAGAAGAAATGGGGTTGGAAGCAGCGGATGAAGAACTCCACATCATGGTGGATGTGGAATTCAGTCAGATGGGGGCAGAGGGGCATGAACCTGCGCCCTTTACTGAGGACGGAAGAAGTCCTGAAGAAGGGTTACACCTGAAATGTTGACTTCCCCACCTCCTGATGCTGCTTGGCTTGCTGTGTTTTTCCAGCCTCTTGCTTGTCCAGTATCTGCAGTTTTTTTTTGTCTCAGTCCATATTTGAAGCAGTGCTTCTGACTGAAACTACAGGAAAGGTGTGGAAACAGTGTGTACATGATTGGTGAGCTGTTCAGCTTGTTAATCCAAGTGGGCGGTGAGTTGGTTATGAGTTGGACTATAGTAGCTACAGATCCATTGAGATAACCTTGGGGAGCCAGTCCCATGTCAAAAGAGAAATTGCATGAAATGAAAACATTTTAGCCACAAACATAAACAGTACAGGGAAGATTTAAAAAAATAACAAGGAACCAGAAGAGCTGCATTGCTTAAATGTTTTATTCTTTCACAGGATGTTTGTGACAATGGCATTTATTTCCCATTCCTATTTGCCCAGAGGACAGTTAAGAGTCACCATCATTATTAGGTCAGGATAAAGGATTTACATAGCAACTAACAGTGGTCACATAGTCATCATGAGGCGAATCTTTTTAATTCCAGAGTTTTCTAATTGGTTTGAACCCCCATCTTGAAATTTGAATTCAATGTGTCCAAAATATTAATCCGTGGCTTAGGATAGCTCACCAAAATATATAATGCTACCTCTCAACCCCACCACTTTCAGACACCGTTTGGAAGATATTTCAGTCTCTCTCTACAAGTTAGGACTTGTTCCAGTATCAAATGGATGGAATTCCAGAACATAACCCTTAAAATGTATCATTGGGTAGGCATGCTGCCCAGTAGTGGTGACATCTCCATTGTAAAGTTCAACCTGTTGTCCTATGTTTCCTTTTGCATTAAAGAATCTAATTGGTACTGGTCTTAAATATGCTCAATAACTGACTATTCACAACTCTCTTGTTGGCAATTCCAAAGATTCACAGTGTTTGATGTGAAGAAATGTCTCATGATCTCAGTTCTAAATAGCTGACTCTATCCTCTTATTGTAGATGCTCCAGCTAATGGAAGCAGCCTCTCAGATCCTACACTGTCACGTTTTCTATCAATTTGATACATTTGAATGGAATTATCCCATATTGTTCATGGTCGATGGATGTGGTGTGGGCAATTTAAAACTGAGATGAGGAAATACTTCTTCACTCAGAGGTTGGAGTGACTGTGAAATTGTCTACCACAGAAGGTATTTTAAGATAAAACATTAAATGTTTTCAAGAGGGAGATAGGTATAGTCTTTTGGGTAAGGGTGTTGTGTGAAAGCAGGAACAGGATTCTGCTAGGATGATCACCTGTGATATGACTGAATGGTGGAGCAGGCTTGAAGGCTGAATGGCCTATTCCTGCTCTTATTGCTTATGTCTCTATATTTCTATGAGTATTTTATACCAATTCTAGTCAGTTTCTCCTCTCAAACTAACACTCCCATTCTTGGAATCAGTACAGACAACTTTTGGCAACTGAACTCAAGGCATACATATCTTTCCTGAGGTGATGACACCCAAACTACCTCAGTATTCCAGGTGAGGTCACACCAAAGCTGTGTTAAATTGTAGCTAATCTTTACTATTGTGCTAAACGTGCGAACACATTGCCTTTCCGACTGCTTTCTGTACCTGCACATTAACCGCCAGTGTTTCATGCACAAAGACACCCAAGTCTGTATGATTACTAATATTTAACAGTTCCCAGCAACAGACTGAAGGGCAAAAGCCTTGACAGCACCAACACATATCAGTAAAATTAGCAAATCAAAAAAATCACAAAGTGTACGTGAGATCCATGAGATTTATGGTTCAATCTTAGACCATGACCCCATCAAATGCCATCCACCAAAGTTCCACAAGATAATTTATTCATTTTATGAATTTATATTGATATCAGACATGGTATGAACATAAAGCACAATCATAGACACATATTTCACATCCAAACACATTAAAAAAGACAAAATAACAAGTCTATCGGAAATTACCCAAGATAGCACCACAATGTATTTTGAACATCATATTTTACTTACTGCTTTTTTCAGATAAATCTGGTGCTCTGAATAAATGCATCTGTGATAATGCTTTGGGAGTAATTGCTCTTTTTAGTTACACACACAGATTGGCTGTGAGATCCTTCAGTGCTACTATGGTGATTTACATTCTCTGTAGATATTGGAAATGCTTCTGAACTACCATTCATCAGTGCTAAAACGTAGTTTCTAATGGCTTAGCTTTTACTGATGGTTGCACCTGAATCCGAGATGCAGACTGCGATTCTCATGCAAAGGTGCAGCATCAAATTAAGTTCCAGGAGGTGGAAGAAAATATTGGCAGCACCTTAACTGAGATCGTCATACAAACTCAAACACTGGAGACACCAATGATCAGCCAGTCTAGGCACTGCACTGGAGTCAAAGCACAAACCAAGAGACTAAAAATTGCACCCAAACTTTAAATATTTTGTAGCAGTTTGGTACCATTGCAAGTAAAACTGTTTACAGGCTGTTCAAAAGAGCAATCAAAGTCAACCACCTTGCTCGGTGTCAGGAGTCCCAAGGTAGACAGGTAGGACTGAGTAAACATAGTAGATTCCCTATGGTAAAGGGCAATAGTGAAGCCAAAGGGTTTTTACAACAATCAATATTAGGTTAATGGCACAACTACCAAATGTGGGTTTTGTGTTCAGATTTTATTTTTAATTAAACAATTGAAAAAATTCATTGAATTTAGATTCCACAAGCTGTCACAATGGGATTTGTGTAGTCAGGGTATTAGTCTGATACTTGAGATTTTCAATCCAATACCATGGCTACTCTCAATCTGATATCATTGCTAATATCAATCCAATACCGCTGCTAATCTTAATCTAATACCATGGCTAATATCAGTCCAATACCATTGATAATCTCAATCCAATACCTATTGCTAATATCAATCCAATACCATGACTAATATCTGTCCAAAACCATGGCTAAAATCAATTCAAAACGATTGCTAATAACAATCCAATACCATAGCTAACATCAGTCGAATTCCATTGCTAATATCGATCCAATACCATGGATAATATCAGTGCAATATCTTTGCTAATATCATTACAATACTATTGGTAATATCAGTCCAATATCATTGGTAATATCAATCCAATTCCATTGCTAATATCAATTCAATACCATGGCTAATTTCAGTTCAATACCACATTACAGCCTTGAACACAATATCTGAATTCAAGAGGTAAGGTGAGAATAAATGAAAATTACGTCAATGCCACATTTGACCAAGTGTGGCAACAAGCTTTCAAAAGATTGAACTCAACAGTTTTGTATTTGCTGTGATAGCTGTCGGTCTTTCCATTTTTGGAGAAACAAACACTTCCTAAGCAGTCTTCTTCCCTTCCTCCCTGTAATATATTTGAGGAAGTGAAAAATTCAGTGATATAGAGATCCCGCTCTAGTTTGAACAATATATTCTCTTTGTTTCATTTTTTTTTGTATCCTAAAATGTATCATACTTTTGAATAAAACCCTCCTCTTGGAATTGTCTCACCATGATTTGTTCTAAAGAACAAATAAGGTGCACATATACTGATGGTTTTCAGCAAGCATACATGAAGACTGAATATTTATTTCAGATGTCATTTTTTAAATTTCCTTAGAGATTATTAGTTATGTGAAGAAGAAGAAGGAAGTTTTGAAATAGCAGTATTAGATTGAAATCAATGCATACCTTAAAAAGTGTTTCCAACTCATAATGTTTTTTTGACAGCTCTTACAACAATGTGCTGGAAGGCTGTACTCACTGAAGCTTATGGTGGAGTGGTGAAACATTATTCACACCCTGAGTGCTCATATCTTGGTACTGCTCCATGATGCACAGCACTGTGTACTCTATCTTCATTATTTTGTTTTGTGTGCTATCATTAATCAGGCAGGAATGAAGCAATAATTACTCTTCCGTTATTAGTTATGTCAAAGAAAATGCATTAGCATCTATAATTTCATTCCCTTATGGAGATATGGTTCAAAATTGCCTTGGTTCTGCTTTGTTCCCATTACTGAGGGTTGGAGCTGATTTATGAAGTATGGTATTTTAATGTCATCATGATCAAATCAAATTATTATGACATATCCAAATGAAACAATACAGATCATACAATGAAGTGTTGAGAACGGAAATCTAATGGTAAAGTCTTGTTCTTCATGTTGTGGTCTATTTATAAATTATGAGATAATGTACAATGGTCCACTAGCTTCATTGAACACACTGAAGTTGAAAGCTTACATCTCAATCTCCGTCTTGACTGGTAGGAACTCCTCTTCTTGCTGGATTGTGGAATCACTGATTCTTAGCCATCTTTGGAAAAGTTACAATTAGCCCTATTCTGAAGTTTAAACCTTGGACCTACTAGACCTACATGGTGCAAGATTATGTATATTAGTGGTTCACACATCCTCCTTGACAGTGCAATCCCAGCAAGAAACCTGCAAAGAAATTGGAACTTTTTTTTATCATAGAGGACATGCAAATGTAATTTGAAAATGTGACATTGGTCAAATTGCTCAGGGTTTCTGTTCCACAGCTGTAACTCTGGTGGATTCAGATTGGAAAATGCTAACTGAGTTTTGGGGGAAGTGAATTATGATGAAGCAAGAGCAGATTGGTGTTTTGTTTTAATTCATAGTTTCTGATAAAATGGCCTGATGCTTATTAAATCATGTTCCAGCCTGTGTGTCCCAACATTTCAGCCAGAGAGAGAAATTCCAGTTGCTTACAGCTCGTTGACTGATTGGAAACAATGCCTATTTCATTCTGAGGGACAATGTGAAATTACAAAAGTTTCATCAGCATTGAAATAAATCAACTTTCGAAAAGTAAACACAAATAACTTATTTTCCAATTTAGCTTATCCTTTAATTTTGTTTGTTAAAAAGGATTCATTGCAATTTTGCACAGATTTTGTTGATTGCAGCCAAATAAGGCAGCTATAAGCATAGCATCTTTTTAGTTTGCTCTTTGTTTAAAACTCTCGATTAAAATGCGAGAAAGAGCTGTTTTAAGAAAGTGATTAAAAGAATGGTTGTGCATTTTGAAAGTCAGTAACCTGATAGCTTCTGTGTTTCACCAACAATGGAAGCATCTGGAGATAAATGGGTTAAGCAACAAGTCATAAAAGATCATTTCAGCCACAGAACCTGGTAACACATGTACTTCCAGTCTCTTCCCTTTGTCTGTGACCTATTTACCCCCACTCACCCATTGTACTCTATGCTATTCTCTCCCCACCCCACCCTCCTCTAGCTTATCTCTCATGCTTCCAGCTCACTGCCTTTATTCCTGATGAAGGGCTTTTGCCCGAAACGTCGATTTCGCTGCTCGTTGGATGCTGCCTGAACTGCTGTGCTCTTCCAGCACCACTGATCCAGAATCTGGTTTCCAGCATCTGCAGTCATTTTTTTTACCTATTTACTCTGTCTGTTTGTTGAGATGTGTATGGGTGAGTTTAAGTGGGCTAGAGTTTTAATTAATAGTGTTATATGTTGATAGTTAATAATAGTGTAATTTAAGTGAGAATTTAATTATTTGGAATGAATAGTAATTGTTATTAAGTACAGAACCCTGGTATCTGATTTCTATCAAACTGTGTCTGAACAATAGGTAAATTGTGGACTGAAAACGAATGCTGAGAATCACAGAAGGTCAGGCCTTCTGGATTTAATACTGAGTTTGGCAGATTCAGATTGGGAACCGACTCCCATTCCTTCCTTTTCTTTTAGTTTTACTTGTTACATTTTCTGTCACCATGTCCTCACTCCCCTACCCCCTCCCCTGTGGGACTGTGTCCTTCTCTGTCTGACAGTTAGAGACAACATTGTTCTGCCATTCTCACATTCTGATCACTTAATCTGCTCTGTCAGTATCTATTTTCCCCCAGCACTCCACCCCGCTCCCCCCCCCCACCCCGTCTCTCCCCCAACAATAGCATAAATGCTGCCCTCTCCATACTTCACTTCAACCCTGATGAAGAGTCATTTGCTTGGTCTCGCTCCATGGATGCTGCCTGATCCACACGTGATCTCCACCATTTTTTTGTTTTCAGTACAGATTCCAATATCTGCAGTACATAGAACATAGAACATAAAAACAGCAGTACAGGCCTTTCAGCCCTCGATCTTGCGCCTACCTGTCATACAAATCTGAAGCTCATCTAACCTACACTATTCCATGTATGTCCATATGTTTGTCCAATGACAACTTAAATGTACTTACAGACAATAGATGCAGGAGTAGGCCATTTTGCCCTTCAAGCCTGCACCACTTAAAGTTGGCGAACCTTCTACCATTTCAGGCAAAGCATTCCTTACCCTTACTACTCTCTGAGTAAAGAAACTACCTCTGACATCTGTCCTATATCCATCATCCCTTAATTTAAAGCTATGCCCCTTCGTGCTCACCGTCGCCATACTTGGAAAAAGGCTCTCCCTGTCCACCCTATCTAACCCTCTGATTATCTTATATATTTCTATTAAGTCACCTCTCAACCTTCTTCTCTCTAACAAAAACAGCCTCAAGTCCCTCAGCCTTTCCTCATAAGACCTTCCCTCCATACCAGGCAACATCCTAGTAAATCTCCTCTGCACCCTTTCTAAAGCTTCCACATCCTTCTTATAATACGGTGACCAGAACTGTACACAATACTCCAAGTGCGGCCGCACCAGAGTTTTGTACAGCTGCAGCATAATCTCCTGGTTCCGGAACTCAATCCCTCTATTAATAAAAGCTAGAACACTGTATGCCTTCTTAACAACCGTGTCAACCTGGGTGGCAACTTTCAAAGATCTGTGTACCTGGACACCTAGATCTCTCTGCTCATCGACACTGCCAAGAATCTTACCATTAGCCCAGTACTTTGCATTCCGGTTACTCTGACCAAAGTGAATCACCTCACACTTGTTCGCATTAAACTCCATTTGCCACCTCTCAACCCAGCTCTGCAACTTATCTATGTCACTCTGTATCCTAAAACATCCTTCGTCACTATCCACAACTCCACCGACCTTAGTGTCATCTGCAAATTTACTAACCCATCCTTCTACACCCTCATCCAGGTCATTTATAAAAATGACAAACAGCAGTGGACCCAACACCGACCCTTGTGGTACACCACTAGTAACTGGACTCCAGGATGAACATTTCCCATCAGCCACCACCCTCTGTTGTCTTTCAGCAAGCCAATTACTGATCTAAACTGCGAAATCTCCCACAATCCCATTCCTCTGCATTGTGTACAAAAGCCTACTGTGGGGAACTTTATCGAACGCCTTGCGAAATCCATATTCACCACATCAACCAGTTTACTCTCATCTACCTGTTTGGTCACCTTCTCAAAGAACCCAATAAGATTTGTGAGGCACGACCTACCCTTCACAGAACCATTCTGACTATCTCTAATCAAATTATTCTTTTCTAGTTGATTATAAATCCTATCTCTTATACCCTTTTCCAACACTTTACCAACAACTGAACTAAGGCTCACTGGTCTATAATTACCAGGGTTGTCTCTACCCCCTTTCTTGAACAGGGGAACCACATTTTCATCCTCCAGTCTTCTGGCATTATTCCTGTAGACAATGACGATTTAAAGATCAATGCCAAAGGCTCAGCAATCTCCTCTCCCGCTTCCCAGAGGATCCTAGGATAAATCCCATCTGGCCCAGGGAACGTATCTATTTTCACACTCTGCAAGATTTCTAATACCTCTTCCTTGTGAACCTCAATCACACCAAGTCTAGTAGCTTGTATCTCAGTATTCTCCTCAACAACATGTCGTTTTCTAGAGTGAATACTGTCGAAAAATATTCATTTAGTTCTTCCCCTATCTCCTATGACTCCACACACAACTTCTCACTACTATCCTTGATTGACCCTAATCTTACTCTCGTCATTCTTTTATTCCTTAAATACTTATAGAAAGCCTTAGGGTTAACCCTGATCCTATCCGTCAACAACTTCTCATGTCTCCTCCTGGCTCTTCTGAGCTCTCTCTTTCGGTCTTTCCTGGCTACCTTGTAACCCTCAAGCACCTTAACTGAGCCTTCCTAACATAAGCCTTCTTCTTCCTCTTGACCAGAGATTCTACTTCCTTCGTAAACCACGGCTCCTACGCTCTACAGCTTCCTTCCTGCATGACAGGTACATACATATCTAGGACACACAGGAGTTTTTCCTTGAATAAGCTCTACATTTCGAATGTGCCCATCCCCTGCAGTTTCCTTCCCCATCCTATGTTTCCTGAATCTTGCCTAATCATATCTAAATTGACTTTCCCCCAGCTGTAACTCTTGCCCAGTGGTATACACCTATCCCTTTTATCACTAAAGTAAACATAACAGAATTGTGATTGCTATCACCAAAGTGCTCACCTACTTCCAAGTCTAACACCTGGCTGGGCTTGTTACCTAGTACCAAATCTAAAGTGGCTTCGCCCCTTGTTGGCCTGTCTACATACTGTGTCAGGAAGCCCTCCTGCACACACTGGACAAAAACTGACCCATCTATAGTGCTCGTAATATAGTATTCCCAGTCAATATTTGGAAAGTTGAAGTCCCCCATGACAACTACCCTGTCTCTCTCACTCCTATTGAGAATCTTCTTTGCTATCCTTTCCTCTACATCTCTGGAACTATTTGGAGGCCTATAGAAAACTCCCAACAGAATGACCTCTCCTTTCCTGTTTCTAACCTCAGCCCATACTACCTCAGTTGATGAGTCCTCAAACATCCTTTTTGCAACTGTAATATTGTTCCTGACCATCAATGCCACACCTCCCCCTCTTTTGCCATCTTCTCTGTTCTTACTGAAACAACTAAATCCTGGAACCTGCAACAACCATTTCTGTCCCTGCTCTATACATATCTCCGAAATGGCCACAACATTGAAGTCCCAGGTACCAATCCATGCTGCAAATTCATCCACCTTATTCCATATGCTCCAAACCAACGTCTTGTTTGCCGGTGCCATCTTGTGTCCCTGAAACTTGATTTCGGCCCTCCCTCCTCTCAACCTTTTCTATACTCGAACTACAATCTCGGTTCCCATCCCCCCCCGCTGGATTAGTTTAAACCCACCCCAATAGCCTTAATGAAACTCCCCCCCCAAGTTATTGATTCCCCCCTCTGGTTCAGATGAAGACCATCCTGCTTATAGAGGTCCCACCTACCCCAGAAAGAGCCCCAGTTATCCAAGAATCCAAAACCCTCCCTCCTGCACCATCCCTGTAGCCAAGTGTTCAACTCCTCTCTCTCCCTATTCCTCACCTCACTAGTACGTGGCACGGGCAACAAACCAGAGACAACAACTCTGTTCATCCTAGCACTAAGTTTCCATCCTAGCTCCCTGAACTTCTGCCTTAAATCCCCATCTCTCTTCCTACCTTTGTCGTTGGTGCCAATGTGGACCACGACTTGGGACTGCTCCCCCTCCCCCTTAAGGATCCTAAAAACATGATCAGAGACATCACGGACCCTGACACCTGGGAGGCAACGCACCAACCGTGAGTCTCTCTCGTCACGTCAGAACCTCCTATCTGTCCCACTAACTATGGAGTCCCCAATGACTACTGCTCTACTCCTCTTCCCCCTTCCCTTCTGAGCAGCAGGGACAGACTCTGTGCCAGAGCCCTGTGTCCCACTGCTTTCCCTGGTAAGTCGTATCCCCCAACAGTATCCAAAACGATATACTTATTGTTGAGGGGAATGGCCACAGGGAATCCCTGTACTGCCTGCCGGTTCCCTTTCCATCCCGACTGTAATCCATTTGCCTTTTTCTTGTACCTGAGGAGTGACTACCTTCCTGTAACTCCTCTCAATAACCCCCTCTGCCTCCCAAATGATCCGAAGCTCATCCAGCTCTAGCTCCAGTTCCCTAACGCGGTTTTTCGAGGAGCTGGAGTTGGGTGCACTTCCCTCAGATGGAGTCAGCAGGGACACCAGCGGGTGACCCTTACCTCCCACATTCTGCAGGAGGAACATTCAACTGCCCTCACCACCATTCCCACTATTCTAAATTCCCAAAGAGACTGTTGAAAAATAAGGAATAAAAAATAAACTCGTTACCTTACCAATCTGGCGCACAGAACCTTTTTTTTTGGTTAGAGGAGGAGGACGGTGGGAGACACTACCAATTAGTGTTTCGAGCAACGCAACCACACAAATATATGACTTCCCAGAAGTCCTTCGCTCCTCCCTCGCATCCCTCAGCAAATGGAGGCCCGACTCCCGAGGTAAGTCCCTTTTAATGCGGGAAAACCCGCCCCAGTAATTTGCTCCTCTTAGATAAATTGTGGAACTTTGTGTACTTTTTAAAATCTTTAACTTTTGTGATGACTCTGAAAGTAATAGTGCTTCTCAACTTCTGCATTTTTATTTATTTCAAAAATATACTTTATTCATAAAATATTTTAACGATCTGTACAATTGGTGGTGCCATTCATAGGCGCACCTAGCATTTCTTCACAAGAGTTCGGAGTTAATCATTCATAATTACAGGTCTGTACGTTTACCATCCAGATATTTAGCTGAGACGTCAACGGTGCCCACTTACTTCATGGGTTACCTGTTCTTCTTTGGCAGGCAAGCATTAGACAGTGGTCTTTTCCCACCGTGCCTTGGCAGCAGCTGCCCCAAGCTTCAGCATGTCCCTCAGCACATAATCCTGGACCTTGGAATGTGCCGGTCCATAACACTCAGTCGGGGTCAGCTCCTTCAGCTGGAAGATCAACAGGTTTCGGACAGACCAAAGAGCGTCTTTCATCGAGTTGATGATCCTCCAGGCGCGGTTGATATTCGTCTCGGTGTGCGTCCCGGGGAACAGACCGTAAAGCAAGGAGTCCCGCGTTACGGAGCTGCTCGGGACGAACCTCGACACACACCACTGCATTCCTGTCCAGACTTCTTCTGCGTAGGCACATTCCAGAAGGAGTTGTGTGACAGTCTCGTCCCCCCCCCCGCAGCCGCTTCGAGGGCAGCGTGCGGTGCGGCTGAGAGTCCGGGCGTGCGTAAAGGATCTCACAGGCAGAGCCCTTCTCACCATCAGCCAAGCCATGTCTTGGTGCTTGTTGGAAAGTTCTAGCGATGAGGCATTCTGCAAATGACTTTGACAGTCTGCTCAGAGAACTGCTCGATAAGATCCGCCCTCTCTTTTTCCCAAAGGGTCTCAAGGACACCACGTGCTGACCACTTCCTGATGGATTTGTGGTCAAAGGTGTTTTTCTTCATAAACTTCTCCACGAAGGACAGGTGATATGGAACGGTCCAACTACTCGGAGCATTCCCCGGCAGTGAGGCCAGGCCCATCCTTCACAACACCAGGGACAGGTAGAGCCTCAGTACGGGGTGACACTTGGTGTTTGCGTACCGGGGATCCACGCACAGCTTGATGCAGCCACACACAAAGGTGGCCATCAGGGTGAGGGTGGTATTGGGTGTGTTTTCTCCCCCCACTGCCCAGAACTTTGTATAGTGAGTCCCTTCGGACCCGGTCCGTCTTTGATCTCCATAGAAAATGGAAGATGGTACCAGGTAACTGCAGCGGCACAGGTTCTGGGAATAGGCCAGATCTGTGCCACATATAACAGCAACGACAGTGCCTCACACCTGATGACCAGGTTTTTACCTGCAATGGAGAGCGACCGTAGCTTCCATCTGCCCAGTTTCTGCCTCACTTTCCTGAAACGCTACTCCCACGACTTAGCACACGCCCCAGCCCCCCCCGAACCAAATACCCAGCACCTTGAGGTGGTCAGTTCTGATGGCAAAGGGGAAGGAGGATTGGTCAGCCCAGTTCCCGAAGAGCATGGCCTCACTCTTGCCTCGGTTTACCTTGGCCCCCAAGGCCCGATCAAACTGGTCACATCTGCACATGAGTCTGCGCATGGATAGCGGATCCGAGTTGAAAACGGCGACATCACCCATGTACAGGGAGGCATTACCCCAGGGAAATGTGACATCGCTGTTGATTGTATTCAGCATTCCTCAGTTCAGGAAGGAAAAATTAACCTACAGTTGTGTCAGTGATCACGAACCAGTGACTGAAAGTTTAAAGTTGTGGGTAATGTCAGAATCCAAAGAATTTTGGCAGCCACCGACTCTCACAGCTACCTGGATTACACCTCTTCCCACCCTACCTCTTGCAAAAATGCCATCCCGAATTCCCAATTCCTCTGCCTCCACCGTATCTGCTCCCAGGAGGACCAGTTCCACATAGAACACACCAGATGGCCTCCTTCTACAGAGACCACAATTTCCCTTCCCACGTGGTTAAAGATGCCCTCCAACGCATCTCGTCCACATCCCGCACCTCCGCCCTCAGACCCCACCCCTCCAACCGTAACAAGTACAAAACATCCCTGGTGCTCACCTTTCACCCGACCCACCATCGCATAAATCAAATCATCCACCGACATTTCTGCTACCTCCAAAAAGGCCCCGCCACCAGGGATATATTTCCCTCCCCACCCTTTTCCGCCTTCCACAAAGATCTTTCCCTCCATGACTACCTGATCAGGTCCATGTCCCCCTACAACCCACCCTCCCATCCTGGCACCTTTCCCTGCCACCCAGGAACTGCAAAACCTGTGCCCACACCTCCTCCCTCACCTCCATCCAAGGCCCTAAAGGAGCCTTCCACATCCATCAAAGTTTTCCCTGCACATCCACTCATATCATTTATTGTATCCGTTGCTCCCAATACGGTCTCCTCTACATTGGGGAGACTGGATGCCTCCTAGCAGAGCGCTTTAGGGAACATCTCCGGGACACTCGCACCAATCAACCACACCACCCTGTGGCCCAACATTTCAACTCCCACTCCCACTCTGCCGAGGACATGGAGATCCCGGGCCTCCTTCACCACCACTCCCTCACCACCAGACGCCTGGAGGAAGAGCGCCTCATCTTCCACCTCAGAACACTTCAAGCCCAGGGCATCAGTGTGGACTTCAACAGTTTCCTCATTTCCCCTTCCCCCACCTCACCCTAGTTCCAAACTTCCAGCTCAGCTCTGTCCCCTTGACTTGTCCTACCTGACTATCTTCTTTTCCACCTATCCACTCCACCCTCCTCCCTGATCTATCACCTTCATCCTCTCCCTCACTCACCTATTGTACTCCATGCTACTTTCTCCCCATCCCCACCCTCCTCTAGCTTATCTCTCCACCCTTCAGGCTCTCTGCCTTTATTCCTGATGAAGGGCTTTTGCCCAAAACATCGATTTTGTTGCTCCTCGGATGCTGCCTGAACTGCTGTGCTCTTCCAGCACCACCATTCCAGAATCTGGTTTCCAGCATCTGCAGTCATTGTTTTTACCTGATTGAATAGACTGACCACAATCTGTGTTTGTGTACACAGGCAGAGACAGTGAATCTAGTGGGTTTCCACAGGATATCCACACCATAAAACCATAGTCCATGAAAAGTGTTGCAAGGTCATCAAGGAATTAAAAAAAATTCTCAAGTTTTGAAATTTGATCCATGGTTTGGAATCCTAGCTCGTTATATTACAGATTCCTTTTCAAAAGCCAAATAGCTGCTTCTTCATAACTACCACAGTTTTGGTATCAAGCTTATTGTCACTGTCATTTTAGATGGTATCACAAACACTACATAAAGAGCTTGTAGTCTTCAAATCAAAAAGTCCATTGTAAATGGCTGAAAACATTCTGTGACTTGAAAATAAGACAATATTTTTGTTTGAGAAGGGTAAATTCAGGAATCCAGTTAGCTGTACAATCATAGCAGTAGGCTATTCAGCCCATCAGCCTGTTCTGCCATGTACTCTAATCATGGTAGATCAAACAGTTGTCCATGCTTTGGGCACTTCTAAATAAACTAATTTCAGGCAGGTGTTATATCTCAACAAAGGGGTCAGGGTCAACTTGCAATTCCATCCAATTTCATTTACAAAGGAAATAAAAGAGGCCACATGATCAAATTATATCCAAAACCCTGCTCTTTCACTGTAAAACTCACAAGCATTATATTAATTTGCTCTAAAAATCAGGACATAATGCATTTGTCGGGATTCCTGAGCTATGGCTGGGAACAGGTAGTACCAATGGGGTTAAACTTGACCGGGCTGGTCTCACACATGATCATTCTCTCACTCTCACTCTCACTCTCACTCTCACCATCTCTCTCTCTCTCTCCCTCTCCCAGTTGTCAGAACTCCACTGCTGGACCAAGTTGAGTCTTGGCTGAGGGAATGGCTGCACAGTGCCCCTTCTTATCCTACCCTGCTCCCATCCTTCCAGAATGTTCTCCAGCACTCAGCCAATCATTCTTTCAGGTTATGGTCACATCATCCTCTGTCCTGATGTGTCAATGGCACAAATCCCTCTCCAAGGATGGTCATGTCAGGAACCCAGGGCATTAGTGAGCCTTCTCTCTGTGTTCCCATACACAAACCAACCTCGATTTCCTGGGTAGTTCCAGCCTTGTCCTTACCTGCCTTTGGCATGTATGGATATTTTGTGCTTACCTTGTCCTGAACGTCCCATTAGGCCTGGCTGCTCAGAGGTTGTCCATTATGGGGCTTTCAGGCCTAACCATTTCAGGCCTGGGATATTTGGCCACAAAATTTCTTTATGTCATCTTACTCAGGCCATCCCAGTAACCCTGTACCCCATCACTCTGAAATCTATCAATCTCTACCTTAAACATACTTGAAGACTGAGCTCCCACAGCCCTGTTTGGTAGAGAATTTTAAAGGTACATATCCCTCTGAGTAAAATTCAAATGATCCTGAAATCAGACTTAAGTAACATCCCTCTTATTTTAAACCAGGGCCCTTGGACCTAGACTCCTCAGTCAGGGGAAGCATCTCACTTGCATCTAAACCTAGCCATGGTCCCAGAGAACCACCCTGTCATAGGAAAGAGAATGAATGAGGTCTCCAGGAAGGTCTAAGAAGGTAGAACCTTCACGATGACTTCAGTTGGTGCAGGAATTGAACCCACACTGTTGGCATCACTCTGCATTGCCAACTAGATGTCCAGCCGACCTGAATTACCTGAGCCCTCTTTGCTGTCTGTCCTTGAAGTATTTCTGAAGTTTCAATGAAGTCACCCCCATCCTTTGAATCTCTGGAGAATACAGGCCCGGTTTGCCCAATCTCTCTTCATAGGACAGTCCCGTTTTTACAGGAACACATCTGCTAAGCCTCTCTTACACCCCTTCTATGGCAATAATAGCCTTCTTGGGATAAGGAAATCAAAACTCTACACAGTACTTCAGGTAAAGCCTAACCAAGTCTACAAAATGACAAATCCCGGGAGGAATTGAGGAGAAGCATTTTTACCCAGAGATGAGTGATAATGTGGAACTCACACAGCAGTTGGTGCGAATATTGCATTTGAAGGGAAACTAGAGGAAGGGGGAAAGCAACAGAGGGGTCTGCAATGGATTTGAGATGAAGGCAGACAGGTGGATGTTCATTTGGAGAGTAAGCATTTGCACCAACCAATTGGTCAGAAACCTGTGTCTGCTGTGCCTTCTGTCACTCGTTATTTTATAGAAAATATTTGATCCATATCTAAATAATTGGTTCATACAAAATGTTGTCTCAATCTCTGAAAAAAAATCAAGTGCTCATTATGTTGTACCCTCTCTCCATCCCTTTCAGTCCAATGATTTCATTTATGTTTTTGACTTTGTATTCAGAATAAAAGTTGAGAAAAACAGTAATCACCAAACAAAGAAAGATTTCCTACCATCCAGTTTATCGACCCTGAGTTCCCCAGGTAAATATACAGGGTATGAGCACGCCTCCACTTTTTCATTGCTCACATTATTAGCTGGAGATTATTTTACTTCCAATGATCTGTGCAGCAAAACTTGGTAGGGTCTGAAATGTACATTAATAGTGACACATCCAAGGGAGTAACTTGGCTGTGTATTGCTATACTGACATCTGTTTATTTTCGCTACATGCCCCAGTGACTAAGTTTTGGTGTTTCCTTTTTCCTTTCAATATTATTCCTTATAGCATGGAGTGGTGACAGGAGATGGTTCCACCTGAATGGGGCAATGACAACTCAAGACCTGCTTCATTGGGGTCCCATCGGGTTCCGTGAAATTGAACTAACTGGAGAGCCGAGAAGAGGAAATGTCCTCATGGAAAAGGAGCAAGAAAGACAATGTGACATACCTGAACAAAGATGGATATGTACAGGAAATGGGGGACTGCCAAGTGGAAAGTAATTACGGGCTTGTAGAGGAGACAAGTCGAATAAAATATAGACAACTTATCCATCAGTGACAACTATATCTGTGAAATATGTAAATTTATTATCTTGATACTATTCCATCTAAATGTGAGAATGCTAACATTGGCATCACAAACTAATATTGAAATAATGGAACTCTGCACTTTGTCCCTAACATGAGCATTAAAAATGATCTATCCATTTTAAACAATATTTTAAATTATTTATGGAAATGTGTTTATTTTTTAAAGGTCTCCCCTTTTAACATTTTTATGATTTGCCTCAAATCCTACTGCTGAAAAATCACTTGAAAACTGCATGTGTACAGTGAGGGCCTGAGATTGCTTGGTAACAGTTTCCAACCATTAATTTCCAAGACAATACTTTCTTCAACTGTGCCACCATGCACCAGCTCTGATTTATTTTAGAAGCATCCATTAAATGGGACAGCTTAATTCACCCAAAGTATCTATTCCAATACCAGATATTGGAGGATCACTGGAGATTGCCACAAACACAATGCAGTTTCAGATTTCCTCCTTCATGCTATCAATATTAAATGGAGATTATTCTATTCCTCATCCTTTCTTTGTTATATTTTTATTTCTGTTTCTGATGACATCATTGACCTGAAAGATCAGATGGAAGCTGGTTGAAGTTTAGGGAATCTTTCTCACTCCTAGAGACTTAGCAAGAGCTGCTTCTGTTCAAGAAGGCCAACCCAACAATAATCCAATCAGGCAGTGGCTAGGCCTGATCTGTCCTCAGAATCAAGACCACAGCACAGGGTAGCCACCAAGCCACAGCTGCTGGCCAATCAGAGGATGGTAGCTCTTGCAGCATCACTGGCATGTCACAACTGCTGCTGAGAAATAACCTATTGGATTCTCAGGATCTATGAGTAGCCAAGGTTACAGGTAACTACTGTGGGGGCATGGAGAGAGGTGGGGGTGGGCTAGAAGGGTAAGGTTGGTGTGGGTTAGGGGATCACTGGGCGAGAGGGGCAGAAGAGCCAGTGGCAAGGGCAGGTGAGTGGCCCCATTGGGTAAATCTCCCCCCCATTCAGCAGGAACTGAGTGCTTTTTATGAAGGAATGTCCAACCCTGGTCAGGAGATGACAAGCCGCTGATCAAACCACAAAGTGACACAGCCACTGACAGCTGTGTTGACACAAGGCTGGCTGAAAGACTTGAGTGGTCATGAATTCAACATTAATCACAATTGGTCGGGGGAGAATGGGGGAGAAGGCCGACCATGGGTCATTCCAACCCAGTTTAATTCTGGCCAGGGCAGAACAAGTGCTGCTTCACCATCCCACTGAATAAAATGCCCTCTCCATCTTCACACTCATCAGCAATAAGATGTGAAGGATTTTCCTGTAAACTCTGTTTCTGATGGAGTTGCTGATTATTTGCAGCATTTTCTGTTTCTGTTTCAGATTTCTTGCATCCTTTCTAACAATACACACAGTGTTTTTCCATGGTGTTACTCCAACTCTGTCACAGTCCTTTGGAAGTACACCAATGTCTACAATATTTTGAAAATGATATTAAACATTGAGCGTAAAATGCAATTGGTTGACACGGGGCACTTTTCACCAGTTACATAAAAACAAAATACTGCAGAGGGTGGAAATCTGAAACAAACACAGTGAATGCTGGAGAAACTCAGCAGGTCCTTCAGCAAGTGTGGAGAGAGAAACAGAGTCAATGTGTTGGGTCCAGTGACACTTCTTCAGCCATAACTGTTGTGAGGAAAAGGTTAGTGTACATGGTAAAGATAGGGTGGACAGAGAGTAAGGGAGAGGGTAGTGAGGGAATGAAAGACAGGTGGAAATGGAACTCAGAGAGAGAGAGAATAGCAGCTGATAAGACAGAGGAATAGGTTATGGTGAGCAGGGAGAAAAAAAAGCTGCTAATGGGGACAGCCAGTGGGTGAAAATGGTGTGACAGTGATGGAAGCAGTGATGAGAAGGCCTGGTGTGGGAGTTGAGGTAAGGACATGGGAGAAGATGCTCAGGTCTTAAACCTTATGAGTCCTGAAGGCTGCAGGGTTCCCAAGTGGAAGACAAGGTGTTGTTCTTCCAGTTTGCACTGAGCTTCACTGGAGCACAGCAGCAAGCCCGAGGCAGAGATGTTGACCAGGGAATATGGTGGGATGATAAAGTGACAGGCAAGTGGATGCTCGTATTCATTTTTGTGAACAGAATGTAGGTATTCTGTGAAGTGGTCACCCAGTCTATGCTTTGTTTCCCCAATGTCGAGGAGACCACATTGTGAACAGGGAATGCAGTAGACTAGACTGGGTGAAGTGAAGATAAAGTACTGCTCCACCTGGAAGACGTGTTTGGGTCCTTGGCTACTGAGAAAGGAGGAGATATACAGGCAGGTAAGGACAAAGGGTATCCTATCTCTGTTATGGGAGGGAAGAGAGGGAGGGTGAGGACAGAAGTGCAGGAGATGGGTCAGATCTGGTGAGAGCCCTGTCAGTCACAATGCTGTGGATTCCTTGGTTGAGGAAGAAGGTGGACCCCTTGTCAAAGTTGGCATCATCAGAACAGATGTGACGGAGATGGTGGAACTGGGAGAATGGAGTAAAGTCTTTACAGGAAGTGCGATGCCAGGATATATAGTTCAGGTAGCTGTGGGAGTTGGTGGGTATATAGTGGATGGTCGTGGTCAGCCTATCCTCAGAAAAGGGAACAGAGATGCTGAGGAAAGGAGGTAAGGAGTCAGGTGGATGAGGTGGAGATGAGGGAAGTGTGATCAATATTTCCAATTCTGGGTCATCAATGTGGGTGTTGTGGGTGGAGTGCAGAGTCAGACTGGAACAAGGAATGCTCCACATATCCCATAAAGAATCAGGAATAACTGGGGCCTGTGCAGGTACTCACGCCCACCCCTCTGACAGGAAAAGTGGGAGGAGTTAAAAGAGAGGTTGTTCGGAGTGAGGACTAGTGGGGCTTGGCAGAGGAGGATGGGGTTGGGGGGGGGGGGCGGTGGGGGGGAATACTTCAGGCCTTTGCTCCAGGAAGGAGCAGAGAGCCCTGAGAGCATCCAGGTGGGAATGGACGTGTAAAGGGTTTGCACATCCATGGGAAAGAGGAGGCAGCTGGAGCTCACATACAGGGAATTTGAGCTGAGGTAGGAAAAGATGAGTTCAATGGGCCAGGAGCAGGCAGAAACAATAGGTCTGCCCAGGCAGACCTGTGTATGGGCTTTGGGAAGGAGGTAGAAACTAGCTGTATGGGTTTGGGGAACTATGAGCTTGGAGGCAGTGTTGGTGTGGGGGCAGAGCAGTGGAGTGGACTTTGGTGTGTTCAGGGATCTCCAGATTCAATGAGATTTGTGACTGTTGTGGGCACAATGGCCTGGTGTTCCATGGTGTGGTCATGGTTCAGGGAGAGATAGGAGGAGATGTCTGAGCGCTGGCGCTCAGCATCAGCAATGTAGAGATCGGTATGCCAGACAACAACAGCATCCTTGTCAGGAGGCTTAAGCACAAAGTCAGGATTTGATCAGAGAGTATAAAATGCAGTCAGTTGATCAGGTGATTGGTTTGAATGGGTGAGGGAAAGCAGAAAAATTAAGGTGACTGATATCACATCAACAGTTCTCAATGAACAGGCCGATTGCAAGTGAAAGGTCAGAGGGAGGGGAGATCGAAGGGGTCTGAGGGACACGGAGAGGACTCTTCTCACTTCTTGACTCATAACTCTCCTACAGAACTAATGTGTCTTGGGGGTGTCTATAGAGGGATGAATCCAGATCTTTTCTGACACCAGATTTGATTAACATGGTTGTTTAGGAACAGAAATCTGCCATCCTGATCTGGTCTTTTGTTTTCGGTAATGGTCTCACTCAATCCATCATAACTTGACTAAATAGCTCTTCAAATATTGGTCTGGGTATCAATGCTGCCTACCTGACTGCATGCTGAAGATTTCCTATGTATAACATGTTTCATAGAACTGTAATACATCTTTTATGAACTCCTGTCCTGTATCAATGCCCACATTTCCTATATTCCTATGGGCCAGAGGAATTCCATGTGCAACTTGAAATACATCATTACAATAACCCTAACTCTCACCCTAACCCTCACTCTAACTCCCACCCTCCTGATGAACTATTGTTTGTTCCTCTTCGACAGGTCTGTGAAGATGTCTCAATTTCCTCGTCAGAACTCAGTGTTTAATATAAAACTCCCCGGGAGCTTCTGCTGCCTCAGCTTCAGTGTGAACTATCTGTGTTATCCATTACTTAACTTGTCTGATCTCCTGTCTGATCCTTCTCCTGGCTGTAGATCTCCCCAGGTCTTCTTCTATCTTTCAATGCAAAAATGTCTCATATGAAAAGGTACATTTGATAGACAATGTTTTGCATGGCAGTCTCTCTCCAGATGACAGTTTACTCTCTGTCTAACTGTCAAAATGCCGGCTTCTTTATATCCTTAATATCGGATGGTCTCATAGCTTCGATATTGACAAAAACAATAAATTCAAACTTCATGGGTTTTAGTATCCTGGGGCATAACTTAAACAGATTGGTTACATTCAAATTATGGTCAAAACAACTGAGGTATTTACAGCCAAATGTTATATATTTTCAATTTTCCAGTACATTCTGAGACTGCTCGTCAGTCACATGACATGTACCTGCAAACTCTCAGTGCAAAACACCCTTCACTCTCTCTTAAAGGTATAATACATGCCTTCAACTTCATAACACCTGTCTCCATTAATATAATTGTGTTTTGCTACATCATTTGAATAAAACGTTGTTTTCCCTTCCAAAAAAAAACCCATGATACTTCTCTTGCAGTCACAGCAATGTTTATCTCTTGTTTCCTGGTTGTACTTAAAGCCAAAATTTGATTTGTGGCATTTCCTTTCCAAACTCCACATTATGAAGCTCAATGAGTCCAGGAGCCACTGTCATCAGAATCCCTACAGTGTGGATGTAGGCCATTCAAACCATCTAGTTCTCACTGCCCATCCGAAGAGCATCTCACCCATAACCATGCCCCATCCCCATAACCCTACATTTTCCTATGGCCAACCCACCTGATCTGCACATCTTTGGATTGGAGGAAACTGAAGCACCCGGAGGAAACCCATGCAGACACGGGGAGAATGCGCAAACTCCACACAGACAGTCACTCGGGGTGGAATCAAACCCAGGCCCTTGGCGTTGTGAGGCAGTAGTGCTAACCACTGAGCCACCGTGTCACCCATTGCTTTCAGTGTTGTGAATGAAGGTGTCTAACTTCGTTACTGTGGGTTTTTGCTTTTCAGCTCAGCTTCAGTGTGAACTATCTGTGCTATCCCTTACTTAACGCTGGATCTACTGTCTGACCCTCAATTAACAAAGATATACCAAACACTTTGTTTGAATTATTCCCTTGTTTAAATAAAGTTTCTGCTATTCTAACATGTGCTTGTGGTGTTATTTTGACCTCTCATGATGGACTGTATTAAGCCATCACACAGTTCATGATACATAAAGGAAAAAAATCTCAAACTTTTCCCCATAATTTCTCTGCCTCCTTAACCTCTCTGGGCTCCTTCTTTTCTGATCTGAAGACAGGATCTTGGCCTGTCCTTCTTTACCCTTGCTTTCACTCTCACACATACTTTCCTGTTCAGATTTATTGTTACGAATTTGCATTTACTGCACATTACACAATGATTGGCAGTGACTATGAAATATGGACCAGTCTGTAGCAACATCACGGAATCACAGGAATTTTACGGATCACAATCAAGCTTTCAGCTCATGGTATTTCTACCGGCTCTCCAAATGAACAACAGGACTTCCTCCTACCTTTTCTCTGTAACCATAAACACTGCTGCTATTTCAGTAATTATCCAGTGCCCCACCTCTATATGTGTCAATTGAATGATTAGATTAGATTAGATTCCCCACAGTATGGAAACAGGCCCTTCGGCCCAACAAGTCCACACCGACCCACTGAAGAGTAATCCATCCAGACCCATTCCCCTCTGACTAATACATCTAACACTATGGGCAATTTCACAAGGCCAATTCACCTAACCTGCACATCTTTGGAATGTGGGAGGAAACCAGAGCACCCGGAGGAAACCCACGCAGACAGCAGGGAGAATGTGCAAACTCCACACAGTCAGTCAGCCAAGGCTGGAATGTGCCTCACCACATTTCCAGAAATACATTCAAGGTCTGAACCGCTCATTGTGTGTAAAAAAGATTTTCTCATGTCACATTTATTTCTTCTGCAAATCACTTTAAATCTGTGCACTTTCATTCATGATTCTTTTACAAGCAGGAATAGTTTCTCCTTGTCTACTTGCTCCTGACCTCTCCTGAGATTGGAAACTTAAATCAAATCTCACATTTGCCTTCACCTCTCCAAGGAAAATAGTCACAGCTTCTCCAATCTATCTTCATAACTGAGGTTTCTCATCTCCGGAGCTGTTCTCATAAGTATCCGTGACACTTTCTCTAATGTGCCCTCATCCTTACAGAGATATGGTACTGCAAGTTACATACAACAGTTAGCAGATTATGTACTCTATTGACCATTATTTTCAACTGAAACAAAAACTTAGAATGGTGGGGAAACTCAGCAGGTCTGAGCATCTAATCGAATAGGTACAAGAAAAAGTGCACTTTGGGAAGTCATAATGAATGCACGGTAGTAAACATTCAAAACTGATAATTAGGTCACCTCATAAATATATTTTTAAAATTTCTTCTTAGTGAAGATTGATAACTGACTGATCAGATTACTTACAGTGTGGAAACAGGCCCTTCGGCCCAACAAAGTCCACACTGACCCACAACCCTTCACCTAATACTACGGGCAATTTAGCATGGCCAATTCACCTAACCTACACATCTTTGAACTGTGGGAGGAAACCGGAGCACCCAGAGAAAACCCACACAGACACAGGGAGAATGTGCAAACTCCACACAGACAGTCGTCTGAAGCGGGAATTGAACCCGGGTCTCTGGCGGTGTGAGGTAGCAGTGCTAACCACTGTGCCACAGAATTTGTTGTAGATAAAATCCTATATCATTTGCTTCTTGGAACAGTGCTATGAGTTTCACTGATCTTTCTTCGATCCTCAAATTTGCATTACAACTGGACCAAAGTATTCACATGCCTCAACCTCAGGTAGAAGGTCTGCAATTCATTGTAAAACATTTGTAGGAAGTCTCTGCAGACCTCCAATCAGTAAAGATAAGACAGGAGACAGCATTAAAGAAAAAAATAAAAATATGTGTCAAGAAAGGAGCTACAGTACTCAAGGGTGACTTTAATTTTCAAACAGACTGGGTAAAACTACATGTGCAATAATACAGTGATGGGTGAATTCCTGGAGTGAGGGTTTTATAGACGGATTGGTTGAAGAACCAATAAGGGAACAGGTTATCCAAGACTTGTTATTGTGAGATGAAGGGAATTTAATTAATAATCTTGCTGTTTGAAATCGCTTAGGGAAGTGTGACCAAAGCCGGATAGAATTCTTTACTGGAATAGAAAGTGAAGTAGCTCAACTGGAACTGGGGTCCTGCATCAAAACAATGCAAACGATGAAGGAACGAGACATGAGTTGGTTGTAATTAATTGGGCAGATTCATTAAAAGGTGGATAGACCATTGCTAATATTTGTGAGGAGTAAGGACATCCTTTGGAACAGGTATGCTTTCAGTCATCCTTTCTGCTACAAAAATACAACAGAAAAAAATACAGCAGAAAATGGAGTCCTACACACATCAAGAAAAAATACTTCAGGGTGAGATTAGATCTGAAAGGGGGATAGATAAAGTTTCTTTAAAAAAAAGAGCAAGCCTGAGGATTGAGAGCAGTTTACAATTTAGCAACGGGGGACTAAGAGATTAATTAATTAGTGTTCAAAGGTCAGGCAGCATCCAAGGAGCAGGAGGGTCAATGTTTCAGGTATAAACCCGTCATCAGGAATATGGGGGGGAGGGGGCGGGGGCGTGGGTGCTGAGAGATAAATGGGTGGGTGGGGGTAAGGTAGCTAGGAAGACAATAGGTACTTGCAGGTGGGAGTGATGTTGATTGGTCAGAGGGGAGGGTGGAGCGGATAGTTGGGATGGAAGATGAACAGGTAGGACACTTCAAGAGGTCGGTTCTGAGTTAGAGGGTTGGACTTGGGATGAGGTGGAAGGAGGGGAGATTTGGAAACTAGTGAAGTCGATGTTGATGCTGTGTGATTGGAGGATCCCAAAGGCAGAAGATGAGGTGTTCTTCCAGTCGTCAGGTGGCTAGGATTTGTCGGTGGAGGAGACCAGGCCTTGCATGTCCTTGGTGGAGTGGGATGGGGAGTTGAATGAAAATAGAATGAGAGTAAACTTGCAAGGAACATATAAAACAGGCTCGAGGAGATTCCCTATTGTGTAACAAATACAATGGTAAGGAAAAATGAAATCCTTTTACAGTCAGAAGAGAGAATTGATATTAGAGAACAAAGAAATGACAGAGCTATTAAACAATTGCTTTTGATCTGTGTTCACAGAAGAAGACTCAAAGAAATTCCCAGGAATGCTGGGAAAGCAAGTGTCTTTTGGGAAGGATGAAATAAAGGGGATTACTATGAGTACAAAAGGTTACAAAAAGAGGTGGCCATGGAAATAGTGAATGCATCATATTCTAAATTCTGCAGGTTCGAGAACCACCACAGCAGATGTGGCGTGTGACAAATGAAACCCCGCTATTTTATAAAAGGAGGGATCATGCAAAGGTTTATCTTGAAAATTCAAACATCTGAAAGGATATTGCAGGAGACCCATCATAAGACATTTTGAGTGAAAATTTGCATTGCACTGGCTCTGGATGTGCATTGGAACATGATAAAGGTATTGATTTGCATCTGATTGGCCACAGTTTTTTTGGATACGCTAGACAGCCAATAAAAAAAATTAAATGTAGATCTCCAAAGAGTAATACAATGGTATTATATGATTTTAAAGATCAATAATTCTGAGTCACTGATTTTGACTTGAACAAGGACAGCTTATTAAAGCTCAATTTTAAAGTTTTATAGCCTTTATAGATGATTTGGCAGGGGGAACTGTCTTGATATTAAATTGTCTACTAAAGCCAAATGGAAGTCAGAAACAAAATAATAGAAGCAAATTTGAAAAGATCCCAAGTATAGATAAAATTACACATGTCTAATGAGGTAAAATTATACTCTGATAAATAGAACTGTTAGCAAAGGTCATTGAATGAATAGGATGTGATTAAAGGATTAATTCAGAATTCACAAGTATTCATTATGTTCTTCACGTAGGGAATCAAATGACTATTCACACATTGACCACGATTGGGTATCTCTGCATTATTAAAAGAACCGAATTATTTTGATCTCAAAAATTGAAGCCTTCAATCTGTAACTAACGTTTTACAAAGAGAATAAAGTCTTTTTTTTTGGATGATAAATCATTTTGGCAATGGCTGCCTTTAAGGTGTATTCTCTTGTAAAATAAATCAAAGAAAGAGAAACAAAGAGCACAGGATTGGGTGGGGGAAGGATGTGGAGTTCAAATTCACTCTCCCCATTTTAACAAAGTCAACTATGGATCGTTTCACCTCCATTTTACCATAACTAGTGATAAACCTCCATTTTGCTCAAATTTCTGGGATAACTTTGTTATTTAATGAGATTGTAGTGTTGTAAATGATTGACCAGCAGGAGAGAAGATATCAATCTAGAATGAGCAAGTGAACAAACTTGTCTTAGGCATCACACCAGTAGCGACTTGCTATAAAGTGATGTAAATAAACCAGTGTTACAGATCATAAATAGTTAAAAAAAAATCTTTGCTTCGAGATAAGCTGCAAGCAGCCTTTGGGACAGTATGCGTGCAGACACCAATAGCCTGAGATACTTTATGTTGGTATCTCAATGTGCAAGTAACAGTATTGGCTGAAAGCACAAGATAAAGTGTGCCTGATCTGAATATTTCACTGGGGAACAAAGAAAGTTACCAAAGCATACATGTACATAATAATAGATATCATCATTTTTCAAAGCTATTCTGAGTTTTAAAAAAAAGATCTTTGTGTAACAATGTCGTTCTGCATCCATTTTTCTTGTTTCTATTGCATTAATACTTCATTGACGGAAGTCAGTCACATCGTTTGAATTGAGGCACATGGAAAATTAAATTTGAATCCATCTCTGGTTCGATCTAATGCATTGCCTGTCTCCTCATCCTACCCCACAATCAGGAGCGGGGTAGGGGAGAAAGGAAGACAACCCACTTTCTGAAAATAAAGGAAGTCTGATTATTTTAGGCTTCTAACCATAGGGGATGTAAAATGTAGTTCTTTCAAATTTAGTGCAGTTGATGAATGAGCAGGCCAAACTGTCCACTGGAAGACCCAGGATTAGAATGGATAGCCACCTTGAGATCACTGGAGAAAATGGCTCCAGTGAACAGAACATGAATCATTAACTTACCCACACTCAAGGGTCTCGCCCTCTTTTACTTTGTTTCCCATTAACATGCTCCAGCTGTCGTTACAGCTGAAAGTGGTTAAATGAATTGGTCAGGGACACAAAAAAAAGGGATCTGGCACTCGTGAAATTAATGTCAGTGGATGGAGAAATATGGTCCTGACTGGAGGAGCTGGCAGAATGCAAGGACTAAAACAGAGTTTGAACTAATCAGCAAGACAAGAGCAGTAACCTGAGCTCTTTACTTGAGATAAAGCCGTGAAAATAGTGAATGCAGATCACAAACCGGATTATTTAATTTACAGGTTATAGAAATATTTCATCTGTAAAATCAGAACACACCATCAATATCTTTAGGATTGAATAATTTTTGGAACCAGACAAAAGAATCATAAAACATGTGCTCGATTTTCAGATGTGGTACATTTTGGCACTTTGTACATTTTCGGTCAAATAATATGAGACTTCCAGCTCACATTTGTCACTGTGGTTTCCATCACTGGAACAATGACCTCTTGATGCCTATCCCCCTCCATTGAATAGCAACAGTCTCCAGTTCATTAGAACATAAAACAGTTTCAGGCCCTTTGGCCCAATGTATCTGTGCTGACCATGATACCATTCTAAATTAATCCCACTGGCCTGGAAGTGGTCCTTCTATTCCCTGCCTGTTTATGGGTTTATCGAAATGCCTCTTAAACATTGCTATCATGTCGGCTTCTACCACCTCTACTGGCAGCACATTCAGTCACCTACTACCCTCTGAAAATAAAATGTCTTGAATATCTCCTTTAAACTCTTCTCCTTCTTACATTAAACCTATGTTACTTAGTATTTGACATTTCCACCCTTGGCAAAAGACTTGATCCACATCTCATAATTTTATAAGCTTCTATCAGGTTACCTCTCAGCCTCCAATGCTCTCATGAAATCAAACCAAGTTTGTCCAACTTCTCCAATAATACACTCCAATCGAGGCAACATCCTGATAAACCTCTTTTGCACCCCCACTAAAGCCTTCAGATCCTGCCTATAGTGCAGTGACCAGAACTGCACACAATATTCTAAATCTGGCCAAACTAAAATCCAACACAGCTACATTCAAAAAACATTTCTACAGTCATTGTATGCTGGACTGGAGAAATATATAACTGGAGCCAACTGATATGAACTGGATTTATTAATTCTTAGTTTGACTTGAGTTGGTTGGGTACAATTTTTCTCATCCTGGTGTGGTGTGAGTAATGATGAGGAATGTGGGAACATCTTCAAAATCTTTAAGATCTTTGAAATGTCACAAACAAATGCAGAAAATAATTAAGAAGGCCTACAGAATATTGATCACTATCTGTCAAGGAGTGGGGAGAGGGTTACATGTTATGCTGCTGTTGCACAGAATCCAAGCTAAACCCCACTTGGAGTACTGTGGGCAGATCTGGGTACCCCACCTAAGGAAGGATAGATTGGCCAGGGAGAGAGTCCAACGGGAGTTTGATGAGAATGATGACTGGACTTCAGGTATTATGAGGAGAGAATGGATAAATCAGGCCTGTTTTTCTTTCAAATTTAAATGGTTAAGGTGTGATCTTATCAAAGTTTTACAGATATTAACAGGAAAAGACAGGGTTGATAAAGGTAAAGTACTTCTACTGGTGGGAGACTGTAGAAGACAGTCTGAGAATTAGGGTCAGGTCATTCAGGTGAGATGTTAGGAAGTACTTCAACACACAACGGGTGGGAAAGGTTTGGAACTCACTTCCACAAATGGCAGTGGATTCTGGATCAGTTGTTGATTTTAATTCAGAGAGAAATGAAGTTTTGTTCGGTGAAGGTATTAAGGGATATGGGCCAAAGGCAGGGAAATGGAGTTAGGCTACAGGCCAATCATGATCTCATTGAAAGTTGGGACAGGCTTAAAGGGCTGAATGGCCTACTCCTGTTCCTTCTTTCCTTAAAATGCTGAGAGAATAAATAAAATCAAAAGTTGAGAAAAAATTTCAAATTTTCCATCAAACTTTAAATGGTAACTTCAGAATCTCACCATTGAGTGTCACTGACTCATTTGTATGCATTTGCATCTCATTGAATCCTGAACTCGTCTTATTTCTACTCCCCTTCCAATTCTCCTCTCCCTCACTAAGGAAATAGATGGTGCAAATTCTCGAAAGGTAACTTGGAGCAGGGACTGGGTGGCTGAAGCTCACCAGATGGTTGTCCCTGACATTGCTTGTCTGCACAGCCATGTCCCTGTGTGCTCCATGGTCAGCTGGATTCACCATTGTCTGTTCACCCAGCTTAGCTGCGGCAATCCACCAGCCTCGCCACATCGTCACTCCTGCTCCCAGACCGAGGCGTTGTATACTTTCCCCTTGCAGGCACACACATGTATATGCATCTCATGAATCTACACAAGCTCAGGGCTCCTGGCTCCATTTCGTAGCACTCACTCGCTTTGCATTTACTTGGAAACTGCCAGCCTCTGTCCACAGAGGGAGAGAGAGTGAGAGAGTGGCAGTTTGTCATGGTGGGGAGAACTGTATCGAGCAGTCAGTTAGGTGCTGTACATATCACTGTGCGATGTCAATCTATGTCAATATCACACCTACAATATCTGTCAGGAAGGGGTGATGGAGGTGGGTCATGGTCAGTCAGGTTGTCCTGTAGGTTAGTGCAGGGGCTTGGACATTGTATTTTCTTACATTGTGATCAAAGAGATTAAGTATGATGGAATGGATGAGAGAAAAGTTAGTGATGGTACAGGTATAGGAACAGGAGTTGTGGTGATGTGTCCTCAGTGAGTAAGTAGGAAGCTTAGAGGGAGGGAAGGAGAATGAGATAGGTGAGAGTCATTGGATGGCCATGATGCATGTAATAGTGAGAGCATAGTCCGTGAGCCCTGGGGAAAGGTGTGTTGAGGTAACATATGTTAAGTTGGCAGAGTTAGAGTGAGTTAAGTGAAAGGTCCTTTTCCCTGGGTTATAGCTTTCAGATATTTTACATATTTTCTGCTCAGATATTCCATTGCCTTGTTTCATGGCCTGTTATTTGTTATGGAGAAGTGGGTGTACTGTACCTTTAAGAGAATTAAAAGCTAGCAGTGACAGCACCAAGTGTTCTTAATAAAATACAATGTGACAGGTGCTACAATGGGCTAGTTAGGGTAGCTGGTTGCCTGGAGACAAAAACAGATTCGAATGAGACCAATCAGTTTAAATTATACCCCGAAAAATACCAAATGCCAATCCAGTTTGAATTGAGTGTAGTGACAATCTTAAAAGACAATGACACAATCCGATGCTTTGGGAGTATAAGACCAGGAAAAATTGAACAGTTGAGAGGAGAACTGCCAAGGCACCCACATGTACAGACTACCCCAAGAATAGCTCTCTTAAGGGTACCTTTATCAATCGTTGACCTGTGAAGCATAATCCCGAAGAAAAAGAAAAGAAGACACAGCAAAATCCAGACAGAAGATTTGGCAGCTGGCTGGTTTTGAAAACTTGAATTTTTGATAAATCTTAATCCAGGGTTTCATCAGACTAGTATTACAGAGGGCAATGTAAAAGATAGGTTAGAGGAAGGAGTTGTAAATAGCTGTTAGCTAATTATTCTCTGTTATACCTTTAGAAATAAAGTTGTTAATTTTTACTTTAAATAGTTCTTGGTCTCTTTAATTTTCAGATTACTGCACAGGATAAATCTTTTCTGTGTTGCTCTTCTTTAATTAACCAGGAGGGTCTACACCATGTCGTAATATATTAAACTGAGAAAATTACCAAGGTTTCCAAATGAAAGGAAAGGAAGAAATGATGATCTTTTACATAACTTAAGAAACTTTCACCGAGATCCCTATTGTTCAGATTTAATTGGCTGTGCTACAATGATGAATAATACAGGCTACCTGAGGATGGAGCAGCTCTCCAAAAGCTTATAATTTCAAATAAACCTGTTGGACTGTAACCTGGTATTGTGTGATTTTTAACTTTGTTTTCATGTGACACCATTCCTGCTTACATTCAATAATTTTGATGGATTCACTTTGCTAATGCTTGTCATCCCTTTAAAACCAATGAAAATCTCCCACACAAATAATATTCAAGCAGTTAACACCCACAAGGAAATATAAGGGGTGACAATAATAAAGAATATAATTACCGCAGACACTTACTACTCCCAGAAGGCATAGTGGCAGAATGGTTATGTGTAAAAAGTGAGTGAAATGATCAACTTTCCAGAAAGGCAGGATAGAGTGAAAGAATGAGCAAGTTGCAGTTGAGTTTCTGTTTAGAGTACAATCAGCAATTTAGGGACGAACTGTGTGAGAAATTGCACTGGTTCAATTACAGATTACGTTTCAGCTAAAAATGCATTTGCACTGCATGTATGTTTCCCTATGCACAGCTCCCAGTTGGAACACAGATGGAACATAACCACTCTGTTTCCTCTGCATTGAAGATATTCTATGGTTTATTTAAAAGTGATTACCAGGTGCATTTTAATAATTAGAGCTGAAAATAGTTCTATCAGAAAAATCAGCAATTTTCAGAAACATGTACCGATTTCAAACTGTCACTGACCTGATTTGAAATCAGTGTTTTACTGAACACCTTACCATTTTAATTTTGTCTTGTGTTAATGAGTCAGTCTTACTAAATTTATTTTAAAATATCTGGTGTCATTGGAATTAAAATAAGTGAACTCAATTTAAAGAGTTTCCTTAGAGAAGTATAATGAGCTAATTCAATGGAAACAGATCATTCTCATGGGCAGAGCAAGATTCAGGTGGATTTATTTTTAAGCCATTAATGATTGCAGAAGCTCAATTTACATTTAATGTAACATATGCTTAAGTTTTTGTAATCTATTGAGCTGGTTCAACTGATCTCACTCAGGTGGTCTTCTATGAAGACAATGAAAGTTAGCAGAAGCCTGCTCCCCCTACAGTTACTGACAGAGTTACATGTAACTCTGTTATCTCACTTTTTAGATTAGAATCAATCTAAACATCAGGTCATAGACAGAGAACATAGGGGCTAACACCTTCAACATATTGTCTAGCTAACACCAATTGTTACAGTTAACTTGAGAACGCAACTTTTAAAAAACAGTTTTATTATTTACACATGAAAAAAGTGAAATTATCATGGTATTCGAACAGATGAAAGGCTTAACAGACAATCAAGGTATTTTTCAATGTATAATTTCAGTTACATCACACTGTAAACTTTTGCGATAAATTCTGTACCTTGCGATAAATTCTGTGCCTTACAATTGCGTCCTTCACAACCACCTGATGAAGGAGCAGCGCTCCGAAAGCTAGTGCTTCCAATTAAATCTGTTGGACTATAACCTGGTATTATGTGATTTTTAACTTTATACACCCTACAGTTACGTAGCAACTAGGAGAAAGTGAGGACTGCAGATGCTGGAGACACGAGTTGAAAAATGTGGTGCTGGAGAAAGACAGCAGACCAGGCAGCATCTGAGGAGCAGGAGAATCAACGTTTCGGGCTTATTCTTCAGGAATAAGGCTGGTGTTCCAAGCTGGCTGAGATAAAAGGTGGGGGGAGGGAATTTGGGGGAGAGGCATTGAGGGTTAGGACTGAGATAAGGTGGGGGGAGGGGAAATGAGGAAGCTGGAGAAATCTACATTCATCCCGTGTGGTTGGAGGGCTCCTAGGCGGAACTTGAGGCGCTCTCCTCCAGGCGTCATGTGGCCAGGGTCTGGGGAAGGCCAAGGACCTGCATGTCCTTGGCGGAGTGGGAGGGGGAGCTAAAGTGCTCAGCCTCGGGGCGGTTGGACTGGTTAGTGTGGGTGTCCCAGAGGTATTCCCTGAAACGTTCCGCAAGTAGGCGGCCTGTCTCCCCAATGTAGAGGAGACCACATCGGGTGCAGCGGATGTAGCAAATGACGTGTGTGGAGGTGCAGGTGAATTTGCAAAGGATATAGAAGAATCCACTGGGGCCTTGGAGGGAAGTGAGGGGGGAGGTGTGGGCACAAGTTTTGCACTTCTTGCGGCTGCAGGGGAAGGTGCCGGGAGTGGAGGTTGGGTTGGTGGGGGGTGTGGACCTGACGAGGGAGTCGCGGAGGGAATGATCTCTCCTGAATGCTGATTGGGATGGAGAGGGAAATATATCCTTGGTGGTGGGGTCTGTCTGGAGGTGGCGGAAATGACGGAGGATGATACGATGTATCCGGAGGTTGGTGACGTGGAAGGTGAGGACCAGTGGGGTTCTGTCCTGGTGGCGATTGGAGGGGCGGGGTTCAAGGGCAGAGGTGCAGGAAGTGGAGGAGATGTGGTGGAGAGCATTGTCAACCACGTCAGAGGGGAAATTGAGTTCTTTGAAGAAGGAGGCCATTTGAGTTGTTCGGTAGTGGAATTGGTCCTCCTAGGAGCAGAAACGGTGGAGGCAGAGGAATTGGGAATATGGGATGGCATTTTTACTGGAGGCGGGGTGGGGGGAGGAGTAATCTAGGTAGCTGTGGGAGTTGGTCGGTTTGTAGTAAATGTCTGTGTTGAGTCAGTCACCTGAGATAGAAATGGAGAGGTCTAGGAAGGAAAGTTATGTAGCAATGTTTGAGATTGAAGTTCCTCAACATGGTTTCATGGTCAATGTGATAACTGGAATGAATGATGGTACTGTGTAGGTGTCTGAGCTGTCCAATTTCAATGTCGCACATTTTCACAAGCAGCACTAAGATGAATTGACATCTGGAATTCTGAAGGAAGGTCACTGAACCCTAAACGTTAACTCTGTATCTCACTCCACAGATGCTGTCAGACCTGCTGAATTCCTCCAGCAAGTTTTGTCCTTATTTCTGCTTTTGATGTTTTGCTTTGAGCAGCTTGGAGATAGTAACCAATGCAGATGCTAGAAAGTCAGAGGCGACAAAGTGTGGCATTGGGAAAAAGCACAGCATTTCGGGCAGCATCGTAGGAACAGGTGAGTTGACATGTATGGCAGGGCTCTTCATCAAGACTGGGAACAGGGAATGAGGCTGAGAAATAAATAGAGGGAGGGTGGAGCTGGGGGAAAGGTAGGTAGATGGCGATAGATGGATGCAGGTGGGAGGTGATCGAGTCTGTCAGTGGGAGAGGTGGAGCAGATAGGTGGGAAGGAAGATGAACAGGTAGGGTTCGGTCAAGGGTTCAGAGGGGAGAGAGAAAGGGCTGAACCTGGGATAAGGTGGGGATAGGGAGATTTAGAAGTTATGTTGAGGCCATTAGGCTTTAAGCTCCTGAGGGGGAAGATGAGGTGTTCTTCTTCCAGTTTGCACATGGCCTTATTTTAACGGTGGAGAAGCCTAGGATGGACATGTTGGAGGAGTTGGAAGAGGAGTTGAAATGGTTGGTTTTGCCTAAAGGATAAATGCTGGCCATGAAGAGTGTCATGGAATCCTCCACAATTTTCAGAGATCATAGACAATTCATCAAATAAGGCAACACTTCTCAAAGTACAGTATAATCTTTGCAGTTTAGTGTCAGTATCAGTTCAGATCCGAGTCAGCCCTTTTCAGTGAGACTTGAACCCATGACCTTCAAAAGTGAAGACACAAGCAAATCTGTCACCATACGTTGAGGTAGAAGACACTGAATATTAATTAAATTGATCAGAACCGAGGCAAAGTCTGGTGGGACAAATTGTCAAACGTGAAAATGAAGACTTGAAAATAAGAATTCCCAGATCCTGAAAGTGAGAAAGGATACAGTGTCACTTTACTGAACTCTGTCCTAAGGGGCTGAGGTGCTTTTTTAACAAAGTGATGGTGGGTATCTCAAATGACCAATTAAAGATGTTTTAGAGTAAATAATCATTGATCCATCCTGTACTGAAGAGCCTTTGGACCATTGAGTCTTCACCAACAAAAACTTACTCTAAGTCGATACTAGGTCCCACTTTCCATCACACGGACCATAGCTTTTAAGGTAATGATATTTCTAGTGTACATCCAGATTTCCTTTAAAGATAATGAGGTTTTCAGCCTCAGCTTTCCTCCCAGGTAATGCATTTTTGATTCCACCTTCTAAATGAATGAAGTTTTCCTCAAATTCCCTATGACTTTAAAATGATGCCCCCTATTACTGACTCATCAATTAAAGGGAACTGCTGCATTGTATCCTGTCCAAGTCCCTCACAATCTGATACACTCTATAGGGACCACCCCCTCAACCTTTGTTGCTCCAAAGAAAACAACCCGAGTTTATCCAGCCTCTCTTCATCGCAACATCCTGGGAAATCTCCTCTTCATCCCCTCCAGTGCAATCACATACTTCCTACAGTGAGGTAACCTAGAACCACTCACAGCACTCCAGCTGTGGCCTCAGTAAAGTTTTGTACAGCTCCCATTTAACCTCCCTGCTTTTATAATCTAGGCCTGAACTAATTAAGGCAGATGTGCCATTTGCTTTCTTCAATACTCTACTAACCTGCGGACAGGCGGTCCAGGATCCCTCGATTCCTCTGAGTTTTCCAGTGCCCTGACATTCATCAAACATGGCCTTATCGTATTACTTCTTCCAAAGTGCATCACCTCACATTTATCAGGGTTAAATCTGATCCGCCACTGATTTGCCCTATTTTCCAATCTATCTATCCTCTTGTAACCTGTGACACTGTTAACCACCTTTCCAATCTTTGTGCCATCCACAAACCCCACTTATCCACCCCATACTTTCTTCTTCCATATCATTAATATATCATGAACATTATGGGACCCAGTGCTGATCTCTGTTGTACACAACTGAACACCAACCTCCAATCACAAGCACTGGACTCTCTCCCATCACACTCTGTCTCCTGTCACTAAGGGGAGAAAGTGAGGTCTGCAGATGCTGGAGATCAGAGCTGAAAATGTGTTGCTGGAGAAGCGCAGCAGGTCAGGCAGCATCCAAGGAACAGGAAATTTGACGTTTCGGGCATAAGCCCTTCATTCCTGATGAAGGGCTTATGCCCGAAACGTCGAATCTCCTGTTCCTTGGATGCTGCCTGACCTGCTGCGCTTCTCCAGCAACACATTTTCAGCTCCTGTCACTAAGCCAATTTTGGATCTGTCTTGTCATTTACCCTGGTATTTTTACCTTCTTTATCAGTCTCCCATGTGGGACCTTGTCAAAGGCTTTGCTGAAATCCATATAAATGACATCAACTGCTTTACCCTTATCTGCACACTTGATCACCTCTTGAAAAATTGAGTCAAATTTGTTAGGCATGACATCCCTCTGACAAAGTCATGCTGACTATATGCTCAATTCTGATGGCATTGTTTAAAATCCAAATGTCATATTTTATAATTGCAAGTGTAAGAAATATAAACTATAAATGTATTTCACTTTCAATGTAAAAATTATGGATATTTCTGGAGAATCCTCACATTGAATTGTATAACTTCACTATTTCATTTTCGCAATATAACATTATCTTTCTTCCTTCACAGAGGGAGTGTCAGGCGGACTGCTCCTTGAGATCACAAAGTCTGAGAAACAAGACAGGGTTATAGCTCCTGCACATTTTTTTTTAAAAGATGCTTCAGTTAATGAATGAATGTTGTGTGTAAGATGAACTCAGGGATTTTGCCCATTTGATTATCCTCCTCACTCTGAGACACAATTCTTTACATAGTACAACTTCAAAGGAAGTTACTCCATTGCGATGTCCCAGGGAGGTTTTGCGGGTTTAGATATCGGGAGATAATCTCATTATTACTTTTGCCGAGGGTTGTATCAAGCTTACACAAGGAATATTTTAGCAATAGGAAATGCCTCTGTGGTTGCTTCCACTTTGCAGTCATAACTTCATCCCAGAAGCTGTGGAAAGTTTTTATTTTCTGCTTTTTGTGAAGATGCTGCAAAAATGTGGGAGTATCTCTGAGCTCTCCTGACTATTGATAGTTTGTGAAAATAACAAAATCAGACAGAAATCATTCCATCCATTTGTCACCGAAACATGAACTTATACAGTACCTTGGAGATGGGAGATGTCAGAGCCATGATAAAATAATGCAGCTAGACAATGGAAATTCCGCTCTCAAGGTGTACAGACATGAAGGTGCCGGTGTTGGACCGGACAGACAAGGTCAATGTCAGATGACACTAAGTTATCATCCAACAGGTTTATTTGAAATCACAAGCTTTTGGAGCAGTGCCTTTTTGTCAGATGAAGTCAGATATCGAGACTGGATACAGATGCATTCAAGGTGGAGTCCTGCAGGATTCTAAAGCTAAATAGCAGATGTTCATCCTCTGTGGGTCTGAGCACAGGTTAAGAATATGTTTCTGAACAATGGCCAATCCTACCAATCTGCTAACTTGACTGTTGCCCTTTAAGTAACTTTCTGATAAAAGTTTAAGCGATGTGCATTTTAACTACAATAAAGGCTTCAAGCACTTACATTTCTTCTACAGGATTTATTTCAGTAATTATTTCAGTGATCATTTCAGGATTTGTTTCAGTGAGTCTTGAGCACTCTATTTTCTTGGTTTGTTGTCACTGGGAAGTATTACATAACTGTGAGTGCATTGCTGTAGATACTCAATAAAAGTTTGATGAAGATATATATTAGGGTAAAAAGGACTTGACCACAACTAATCAAACATTCCTTGTTTCTAAAGGTATCAAAGTAGCTTATTAAATATTGAATGCTTTTTCAAGGAGTCAGTGTGTGGTGTCCATGTTGTAATTTGGATGTTAGATTCTGAACCTTACATTTGCTGATTTTACAAATATAATTCTTTTTTCCTCATTTTTCAGAAGAATCCTGTCAGTTCAATTTATCAGTCCTAAACTCCCAAGAGGGATTTGTGCTTTGATAAAAGTTTAAGGAGGAAGATTCCAACACTAACAGTTACTCTCTGATTTATAAACCTTTGAGCAGCCCCCCCATTGCAAAAATAGTTTCTTTAGAATTACTGAGAAAATACAGAACAGAACAGGCCATTCAGCCCAAGAGATCCATGCTGCTGTTTTAGAGAGACCCTTCCACCTTTCCATCTCTAAGTCTATATTAATGTCGCCATTTATTCATTTTTGTCCTCATTCCACAATCTCACTACTCACTGGGTAGAGGTTTTATTCTAAATTTCCCATTGGATTCCTTGCTGACTATTATTTCCCCAACAGAAAGACACTGAGCCTGTAAATCCTGTGCTGATATATTAATACACACTTTGCTGGTATCATATTTGTACATCTTCTTTGCATCATAGAGTCATAGAGATGTACAGCACAGAATCATACCCTTGGGTCCAACTTGTCCATGCCGACCAGATATCCTAAATTATTCTAGCCTGCTAACCATCATTTGGCCCATATCCCTCTCAACACTTCCTATTCACGTACCGATACAGATGCCTTTTAAATGTTGGATTGTACTAGCCTCCACCACTTCCTCTGTCAGCTTATTTCATAGATGCACACCCTCTGCATGAAAAGTTGCCCCTTAGTTTCCTTTTAACCCCTTTCCCTCTCACTTTAGACCTATGTCCTCCAGTTTTGAACTCCCCTACCCTAGGGGGACTTGCGTTTCTTCATCTTGTTTATAATAAGGTGGTGAAAGTTGCATGCTGTACTCTAAATGTGATCTTACCAAAGTGGCACAGTGACTCAACACAACTTCACTACTTTTCAATTTTATCCCACTTGAAATCAAGCTAAATGTTCATTTTGCTTGTCTTATGACTTTGTTTGTTTGTGATGTAACATCAAATAATTACACTCTTGTGTCATGAAACAGTAGGGTATAACTTTTGCTGACAACAGGAACTTTAAATAGAATAACACAAAAAAAACTTAAGTCTGTATACCTTATAGAATCAGACAAAATTTTGAAGGGAATAGATAAGAAAGAAGGAGGGAGATTGTTTCCACTGGCGGGTGAAGCTAGAACAAGGGGGCATTGCCTCATAATAAAGGGGACAAGATTTAGGACTGAGTTGTGGAGGAACTTCTTCACCCAAATGGTTGTGAATCTCTGGAATTCCCTGCCCAATGTTTTAAGGCAAAGAGAGATTATTGAACAGTAAAGGAATGATGTGTTATGGTGAGCAGGTTGGTAAGTGTTCTCATTGAATGGTGGAGCAGGCTCGATGGGCCAGATGGCCTATTCCTGCTCCTGTTTCTTATGTTTTATGTTAAAAATATGTGGAATTCATGGAATAAAATGGTAGCCAAGGCTGGATTTCTCACAGACAAGGCAAGATTCCACAAATGTGAAGGCATACAAGACTATGGATCAAAAGCTGGAACTCCAATTAGAATAGTAAGATGGTTCTTTTTGATTGATGTCAGCTTGATGGACTGAAGGGCCTTTTTGTGTTGTAGATCTCTAGGACTCGTATATTGACCTTTAAGAATGGATTGCAGGACCTGGCTGTAGAATTCCCTCCACCATTTCAAATAGGTCCAATTGATGCCAATGGGGAATAGGGGCATGACTCAGAAAGGAGGGAAACCCAAGCTCAGCAGGCAAATGGTATTGCAAACCCCATATTGGCTGCTCAGTGGCCTAAATCTGCAATGTGGTTCACATAAATGTAGCCATAAACACTCAGGAAGACTGGATCAAGTCTGGATAACTGTTACAATCTGAATTTTATAAATTCCCACTCTGTTTAAAACTGAAAGAAAGGGTAAATATAATAGGGCAACTTGGAAACAAAATCTCTGTTGAACTGATTTGATTGACATGTCAACTGAATTGTGTTAGAAAATAAAGATATTGCCGTCTGTTAATAAAGTTTCAATGAGTTATTTTTCTACTTTGTCCCAATGATACTATTATAACATTATGAATGCTTGGCTGGGTTTCGAGTGTTGAAATAATTTCAGAACAGAGTTTCAATTCACTGTTTGATTGGTAGTTTAAATTGGTTATTAAAGAATTAACCTTCTTAGATGTGGTGGCTGAATAAAAATACATTATTTTTCATAGATTGGTGACTTTAAAAATAAATCATGAGATAAGCCTAATCATGCTGTCTAGATCAGCATTTATCACCCATTCTTTATTCACTGCTGAACAAGCTATTTTACTGAATTACTGCAAGCCTTGGGAGTGTAGGTGTATCCACAGTGTTATTACAAGAGGAGTTCAGGACTTTGACCCAACAATAGTGAAGGAATGATGATGTTTTGAGTTTAATGTATGACTTGAAGGGGAACTTCCTGGCAGCAATACGCTTACGTCAATGTGGTTGCAGTGACAGTTTTGAAGGTGTAGTCAAAGTAACCTTGGCAACTTACTGCAGTGCATTTGTAGACGGTACATAGTACTACCACAGTGCCTCAGTGAATGTTGAATGAAGTGCATGTGGATTCACTCAAACAAGCTACTTTATCCTGGATGGTGTCAAGATTCTTCAGTGTTATTGAAGCTGCGCTCATCTAGGCAAGGGTGGAGCAATCCATCTCAATCCTGTCTCGTGCCTTGTAGATGGTGGACAGACTCTGGGGAAGTGAGTTACTTGCTACTGGGCTCTCAGCTTTTGACCAGCTCCAGTAGTCACTGTGTTTATGTCTAGTTCAGGTCAGTTCTTAGTCAATGGTATCCACCAGGATTTTGGAAATGGGAAATTCAATTCTGATAAAATGCCATTACATGTCAAGATGAATGTAAAAGAGTCCATAGCATTATCTTAACAAAAATCAGGAGTGCTCTCCTGGGGCCTTAGACAACATTTTATCCATCAATTAGGATCACTAAACTGATTGTAAGATGATATTCACCTTGGTGCTTGTAGGAGTTTACTTTGAGAATGTTGGCTACATGTTTCTTACCTTCTCTCAGTGACTATACTAAAGAATTACTTCCTTGATTGTAAAACACTTTGAGGCATCTGCTTGGTTATGAAAGGTGCTATAAAAATGCAGCATTTTAGAACAAAGAGAACAAAGAACAACTCAGCACAACAATAGGCCCTTCAGCCCTCCAAGCCTGTATCCATATATTCTGCCCTTCCATACTAAAACTATCTTCACTTACAGGATCCATATTCCTCGATTCCCTTCCTATTCATGTATCTGTCCAGGTGCTTCTTGAATGCTGTTATTGTGTCTGCTTCCGCCACCTCCTCTGGCAGCAAGCTCCAGGCACTCACCACCCGTTGTGTGAAAACTGTGCCTTGCACATCTCTTTTAAATTTTCCCGTCATCCCTCGCACTTTGGACATGTGTTACTTATTAATTGACTCCTCCATCCTGGGAAAATAAAATGCTTCACACTTTCCACTCTATCCATACCATTCACAATCTTTTTAACTTCTACCAGGTGGTCCCAGAATCTCCTGCCTTCTAGTGAAAACAAACCCCGTCTATCCAACCTTTCTTCATAGTTAAAATCCCCCCAGCCATGCAACCCTGGGAAACCTTTTTTGTACCCTTTCCAAAGCATCCACATCCTTCTGGTAGTGTGCAAGACCAGAACTATATGCAATATTCCAAGTATAGCCTAACTAAAGTTCTATAAAGCTGCGGAATAACTTGTCTACTCTTGTACTCAAAGCCCTGTTACTGTATTATTACTGTAACCAGTTAAAATGGGTGTGTTATTGATGCCTGATTAATCTGTAGCGAGTTGCTGTTCTGCAGCACCATGGTTAATTGGTGTAACAGCAGGCTGCATTATCATCTCTGCTTGCTGTAGGTGTCTCCCAAACTCCTTGCAGCATCTACGCTTTAGCAGGGGACTCCATACTGTCTGGGTCAATTCCAGTTAAAGGCAGCATTGGGGTCCTTTGTTACACTGCCTCTGTAATCTGTGGAGTCACAGCTAAACTGGCAAGAGTCAAGAGGAAGAACACAATTGTGTCAGGAGCAGACGAAATTAATTGTTCATGACACCTTTGAATAGCTCCACTGATGGGAGCAAATTGTGGGAGGATGTGAGCATCACAGCTTCGGATGGATGCATCAGCTCTGGAGGGACTTGGATGCAGGGTTACAAGAGTGATACCTGGGTATCAGGGGTTATGTTAGGAGGCAAGTTTAGACAAATTAAACCTTAATTAGAACACCCTTCACCTTCTTAATTCGAGAAAACAGAGATCTTCATGATATTAACAGGGAAAACAGGGTAGATAATGACAAACTATTTCTACAGGTTGAAGATTCCAGAACTGGGGATGTAATCTAAGAATGAGGGTCAGACTGTTCAGGAGAAATGTTCGAAAGCACTTTGGCCCACGCAAAGAGCAGTGGAGGTTTGGAGATCTCTTCCTCAAGAAGCAGTCAATGTTAATTTAATTGTTAAATTTAATCTGAAATGGACACATTTTTATTAAGCAAGGGTAACAAGGGATATGGGCCCAAGTCAGGAACATGGAGTTAGGCCACAGATCAGCCATGACCTCATTGAAAGGCAGAGCAGGTTCGAGGGGCTGAACGGCCTGTTTATATGTTCCCAATGTTCCTATGACTTGTTCATCCTGCTTGATGTTGTGGCCATGCACATGAGGTTAAGACAGAGTAGGGCTTTATATCAGAGTTGTGAATTCATTCGCATGAACATCCCATTGCTTTGGATGATGCTGGTGGCCATTAGGTAGACAAACATTTTTACAAAAATGCAACTTTTGTGCACTTAATCTCAAAAGTGTGTGCTTGCATCTTGCACCCCATTTTCATATTTTAATTGGCCACTTAATGCCTAAAAATGGGAGTTACGTGGCCCAAATGAGTCCCGACAAAATGATACAGGACAGTAGGAGGCTTTTCACTTCTGTGTTGTACCTGGTTTAGCTGTTTTAGGGAGCTATCTGATTTATCACCCTCCCTTCTTCATCCCTCATTTCCCTGTGAATCTGCCTCCTTTTGTATTTCAGGCTGTGTATTCTGGTTCATTACAAGATACTGAGCACAAATATAATTTCTCTCAATGTCTGCCTCTTTATGCTTCCAATCAATCCAACTGTATTTCCTGGTTACAATATCACTGCCCGTAAAATAATTCCTCAATTATTTTATTCATCAAAACCTTTCATCAAGGAAACAACAGATTTTAAAATTTATAAATTTATCTCCCAATGACACATTTTCAGAAATTCACAGCAGTAATGTAGTTATAATAGCTGCTGATGTGAAAGGACCTATTCACTCATCATGGGTTATACAATAAAACAGAGACAATTATATCTTCCAATTACAATTTACCTGACACCTAATTGATGTGCACTTCATAAGTATCACAGTTTATTATTGTGCAATTGCAGTATACACAAAAACTGTTATCAAATCATTAGTCTCTCATAGTTTTTCTTTCCCTAAATAACCAACAATTAACCATCAGTACATGACAGTAAGGATGAAATATGTTATTGCAATCTCAGCAAGTACAGATGTTGTATATATTCATTCTATCTTCCTGTTTGTGTGTTGTAAACAAATCCTTAGTTCTATCCTTTCCTTGGCTGCACAAGAAGTTCTTGCACCTTGCAATGTATCATTTCTTTTAATCATTTATTGAATGTGGACATTGTTGACCAGGCCAGGATTTATTGCCCATCCCTAATTGCCCAGAGGGCAGTTAAGTGTCAACCACATTGCTGTGGGTCTGAAGTCATACGTGAGCCAGACCAGATAAGGATGGCAGTTTCCTTCCTTAAAGGACATTAGTGAACCAGATGGGATTTTTCCCAACAATCTGCGATGGATTCATGGTCATCATTAAACTCCTAATTCCAGATTTTTATTGAATTCAAATTTTACTGACTGCTATGGCAAGATTTGAACCTGGGTCCCAGGACATTACTCATGTCTCTCGATTAACAATCCAACAATAAAACCACTCGGCCTTCCCCAGTGTATTAACATGGTATTAATATGCAATAAACAATGTCCTAAAAAAAACCTATTCATGAAAATAGTTCTTGACTTTGCCTTCTCCTCAGCTAGTCTAAATTCAAAGTGTGACACTCAGACAAAGGATTATACAAACACACACAAACTCTGTTGCACTCACACACATAAACACACACACATTAAACAACCAACTGGTCGAAAATGAGTGGAGTTGATGCAGACAATGTAAAGCAGTCCCACAAGGCTGAGTCACATGGTAAAAAGTTGGCCTCTATATACCTTATGTATGCCTCTTGTAATTTTATATATCTCTATAAGGTTACCCCTCAGTCTCCTACGCTCTCCAACCTCTCTGTCCAACTGAAACCTTCCAGTCCACCTGGCGTCCTAGTAAATCTTTTCTGCACTCTTTCTAGTTTAATAATATCCCTTCTATAGTAGGGCAACCAGAACACCATGCAATATTCCAAATGTGGCCTCACTAATGTCTTGTACAGCTGCAACAAGATATCCCTTCTGCTATACTCGGTGGGCTGACTGATGAAACCAAACATGCTGAAAACTTTTCTCACTGCCCTACCTATCTGTGACTGGATTTTCCAGGAGTTACAAACCTGTATCCCTAGATCTCTTTGTTCTATTATACTCCCCAGGGCCTGACCATTGACTGCATAAGTCCTGTGTAAGGAACCTGAGGAGCAACATTTTCACACGGCAGATGGGGTGTACATGGAACGAGCTGCTAGAGGAAGTGGTAAAGGTGAGTACAACTGCAACATTTAAAAGACATTTGGACAGGTACATGGATAGGAAAGCTTTAGAGGAATATGGGCCAAATGCAGGCAAATGGGAATAGTTCAGTTAAGGAAACCTGGTTGGAATGAACAGAAGGGTCATTTTCCATGCTATATGACTCTGAGATTTGATGACTATAAATATTTTTATTGCAATTTATGGAGGAGAGGCTATCTGATTTTATTGTCCATCAACCAGTAATAACCAAAATCTAGCAGAGTCTTGGTCCTGAAGATATTGCATTTGAGACGTCCTTTCTTTAGTACATAGAGAGCAGAAAGAGGAGAATTTTGTTTCTGTTCTGGGCTTGAACCAAAATCAGAGAGATAAAGTGGTGTTGCTGGACCCACTCCCACATCTAATTCTTTCGACTTTCAAAATTTATTCAAAGAAACATAGGATATGGCTATTGCTGACAGGGCCTGTATTTGTTGCCCATCTCTAGTTGCTCAAAGGGTAGATAAGGGTCAACATTGCGGTGGGACCGAAGTTCCGTGTTGGCCAGATTAGGTAAGGGGAGCAGTTTCACTTCCTAAAGAGTATTATTGAACAAATAGGTTTTTCTAACAAAAGATAATGGGTTCATCATTATGATTTGGAGATGCTGGTGTTGGATTGAAATGTACAAAGTTAAAAATCACACAAACACCAGGTTGCTGTCCAACAGATTTATTTAGAAGCACTAACTTTCAGAATGCTGCTCCTTCATCAGGTAGTTAGGGAGTATAAGATGGTAAGATACAGAATTTATTGCAAAGTTCATAGTTATCATTATGCTCTTAATCCAGATTATATTGAGTTCAAATTTCACCATCTGCCGCGGGAGGATTCAAACCCACATCACCAGAATATTACCTGGGTGTCTGCATTTCCAGTCTCTTGACAACACCACGAGGTCAATGCTGTGTGAATTGGCTGAAGACTGGCACCTGTGATGCTGGAGAATTTAGGAGGAGGCGGAGATGGATGGTCCATTCTGCATTTCAACTTCCATTACGACAGAATAAATTTTTAAAGAGTCAAGCCAAAATTGTCCAGATATTTTCTGGATTTTTATTTAAAATTTTAGGTTTACTGATTCAACCCATCAATCATAAAGTTATTAAATTCTAGCTGAATTACAATGAAATGTACGGACATAGAGGGAGTTTACCTGCTTCTGACCCAAGTGTGATGTATCAGCAGATTTTTGTGATTCTTATTCAGAAATTCAGGCTATTGATTTACAATCCATTCCTTGGATTTCCTTCGCTGTGCTCGAATATGGTTATACAAACTGGCTGAGCATGGAAACAGGAAAATGCAGCGTCAGCCTGGCATATACCTTCTAACTAAAAATGAAAAGTTAAATAATATATCAATTGCAGATTAAATGCCATTATATTGTCGTGTATTTTGTTTCATTCTCTTTAATATCCAGTTGTACATCATATTTCACTGAACTGAAAAACATAACCCAAGTTTATCATCCAAGGTGATTAAATGTATATAACCAGTTTAGACTCCAGAGTCTTCAGTACCTATCTTGTAAATTTTTTGAAATCCTATGAGCTCATGCAATTTTCAAAGAGTACACACTAATGGGAACTCAACTAGGGCTCTTAGAATCCCATTAATTTTCAACATGAAATGTTGGAATGCTTCCAAACAAGGGGAGGCCCAAGAGATTTTTTGTTACACTCTGTTTTTACAAGATGTGCTGACATTTTAATTTCAAAGGTTGCAGGATTTCACTTTAAAAAATGATATTGGGAATCAAAAGGTTAATTATACGTACCAACAATAATTAAAACATAATTTCAGAACAATGAGAGATTAAAGTTGAAGTTGAAGACAGAAATTCCAAACATTGGAATTGAAAAAAAACCTAAGATGTCTTAATAAGTTGTAATTATGGAACAGAATACAAATTTAGGGTTATTTGATGTACTGTGTTAAATTAGCACTGAATACAAAACCACCCAGCATCTCAGAGGGCCTGCCTTCCTGACCATTAGGCTTAGAAACAGTTCCTATTGTATTGCACTCCCAATGGCTTTGTATCATATAAGGAACAGTTACTGATTAGAGAGCGTAGATCTTACTTTGGCTCCTTACAATTTTGAGCTATGTGGTATTGATAAAAAGGTAACGACGGCTTATGTGCAATGTCTTTAGATCAATGTCCAGAGCACAAGAGTCAACAATCTGGTCAGAATGAATTCTGTACTGTAGTGTCAGTGAGACAATTGCCTGCAGCATGTATGATCCACTGTGGAGGTCACATGAATATGCAGACCTGAAAGGCCATTTGTTAAAGACTCCAATTTAATCCTCACTACCAGCACAGACTTAATGCAAATATGCTCAGGGATAAATGAGTCGCTGTTTGGGAATCCAAAACAATGCTACATATGCTTGGAGTGAATAGGGAGCAGGATTCTTGCAATGTAATCTCCAAGGTATGGGGGAAAAAAAAAGTCTGAGTGTGCTGACAATGTTGCCTCAGACAGAGGACTGGTTTTATGACACTGGATGAGTTATGAGACATGGAAGGTCAACTAGAGAAATGCAGGGGTGGATTTATTGAGTTCTGTAAATTGGCCACATTTATAATCATGATAACTGACAGTCATTTCATGTGCCCAGTAAAGAACTAGTTCACACACACACACACACACACACACACACACACACACACACACACACACACACACACACACACACACACACACACACACGTTGTCCCCAACACATGCGTTTAACCCAGGTGAGTGTCAAATTAATAAACAACGGGAGAAAGATTCATTGGGAGTGGAGTGATTGGGAAGGGACTTTGGCCATGACATTGAACAACTGCAGTTGCATTATCATTCTAACTGGGGCGGTACATGACATGAAAAAAATGCAAAGGTAGAATTGTAACACTGTCTTCAATTATGAAAGTTATTTCAGAACTGACACTGTGTCCCTGCAGCAAGTGGTGTCTCTAATAAACTGCATTGCTTTAGTGGGTTAGATAAATGCCAGCATCTGGGACTCACCCGACTCCAAAGCAGAACAAGAGGTTTTAATTTTGTTGGAAATCATTATTAAATAGTAGCTTTAAAGTCTCAATCAAGAAACTATGAAATCCCTCTGATGTGCGATGTGCAGACCTGTTGTGTGCTGCATCGCAGGATGACCTATTTATTTCAGTGCAGCAGCAGTTTAATTGCTTCTGAAAGGTAGACTAGCCTACTACTCCTCACGCTGGCATAGGAAGCTTTGTGCAAGTGCAGTGGGAATCCGTTTGTGTGTGCAAACCCCAATTTCATATTCAATCAAGATTTTTGCAGCAAGTTTCAGAGCAGAGTGGAGGGAATTTGTAGGAAACCTCAGATGGTGATTACAGTAGCAGTGATGCTGATTTTTATAAAAGATTAATAATACATATGTTACAATCATTACTGTTACTTATTGTTTACTCCCTCAGTGTCTGTAACATTTCCAGTCCTCTCTGTCATGGATGTAGAGCCGTGCAAAGCCAAAGAGTTAAGTTAAAACCTTACTTATCCAGGACAGAACTTTCAGACCAATCATACGGTTTTCACTCTGACTGAACATAATAAATACAAGCAGACATAAGTCATGTGACCATTTGATTCTGTTCTACTGTCCAGTGGGCGGCACGGTGGCACAGTGGTTAGCACTGCTGCCTCGCAGCGCCTGTAGACCCGGGTTCAATTCCCGACTCAGGCGACTGACTGTGTGGAGTTTGCACGTTCTCCCCGTGTCTGCGTGGGTTTCCTCCGGGTGCTCCGGTTTCCTCCCACAGTCACAAAGATGTGCGGGTCAGGTGAATTGGCCATGCTAAATTGCCCGTAGTGTTAGGTAAGGGGTAAATGTAGGGGTATGGGTGGGTTGCGCTTCGGCGGGTCGGTGTGGACTTGTTGGGCCGAAGGGCCTGTTTCCACACTGTCAGTCTAATCTAATCTAATCTAAATTTATGGCTGATTTTTTCACCATATGCTGCCTTGCTGCATTACCTTCATGTCCAGAAATATCTGCAGTGCCCAAATATTCTATTAATCACCAAAAACCAAACATTCACAACACCCAGGGGGATAAGAATTGCAAAGATTCACACCATCTTGTGTGAAGAAAATTGGCTGATCTCCACCCTAAATAACCAATCCCTTATACTGGCCATGTGATCCTTAGTTCCAGACTCATCAACCAGGGAATATTGCCTCAGCATCTAGTTGATAAGCCCTCAATGAATGTCACAAGTTTTAATAAGATCAACTTTTATTTTCTCAATTTGAGACTATTAATTGATTTCAATCACTTTCTCCCTATCGGACAACCAGCTTAGTGCACATTTGTGGAGTCAACTAAGAAAGGTATGTCCTTCCCTCATTAAGGAAACAAAACTGAACATGAATCTTCAGCATCACCAGACCAGAAACGTGAACTCTGATTTCTCCTCATGGATGCTGCAAGACCTGCTGAGCTTTTCCAGCAAATCCGGATTTTGTTTATGATATTTCAGGTGCAGTCTCACAAAAAAACCCGATGCAATTGCCGAAAAACCTCCTTACTGTCACAGAGTACTTGTACAGAGATATAATTACACACCTTTGGAGCATGTGGTACTTGAACCTGGGTCTCCTGGCATAGAGGAAGGGACTCTATCATTGTTCCACCAAAGTCCTCTTCGGTGGCACAGTGGTTAGCACTGCTGCCTCACAGCGCCGGAGACCGGACTTAATTCCCGCCTCAGGCAACTGTCTGTGTGGAGTTTGCATGTTCTCCCTGTGTCTGTGTGGGTTTCCTCCCACAGTCCAAAAACGTGCAGGTTAGGTGAATTGGCCATGCTAAATTGCCTGTAGGTTAGGTGAAGGGATAAATGTAGGGGCATGGGTCTGGGTGGGTCGCTCTTTGGAGGGTCAGTGTGGACTTGTTGGGCCGAAGGGCCTGTTTTCACACTGTAAGTAATCTAATCTTTACAGTTATGTACCAACCTAATTGTAATAGACACCAATATCTTGTTTGTTTTTTTTAATTGTTTACTGAAATTATATTGTAAGGATTTGCCGGCTGCAATGTCAATTAGAAAATTAAACCAGCTCATTAAAATATTTGATCAGCATTTGTTCATTGCATAAATAAAACCCAATGTACAACAAGTTGCTTGAAGGCTCTGTGAAGGCTCTTGTAATATACTGGCAGTCACTGTCTCTGAGCCAAGAGTCCTGCCTGCTGCAGAGATGTGTTGTTAAATGTCTGAATAAGTTGTTTGCAAACAGTGACAGCTGTCTATGTTGTCCCAGGATGTGTTTTTTAGATTAACTTTTTAGAGGAGTTGAACATGTGGCAAAGGGATGGTGCAGGAGGGAGGGATTCAGATACCTAGATAATTGGGACCAATTCTGGGGTACTGATATTCTGGGGGGTAATTTCCTAATACTCTTCAGGAGGGTTTAAACTAATTCAGCAGGGGGATGGGAACCTAAATTGTAGCTCCAGTGTCCAGGAAGTTGAGAGTAGTGAGGTAATAAATAAAGTTTCATGGTCGCAGAAATGTGCTGGGCAGGCATGTAGGTGGTTTAAAGTGTGTCTACTTCAAGGATTACCTCAGATTACAACAGGATCTGGACCAGATGGGCCAGTGGGCTGAGAAGTGGCAGATGGAGTTTAATTCAGATAAATGCGAGGTGCTGCATTTTGGGAAAGCAAATCTTAGCAGGACTTAAACACTTAATGATAAGGTCCTAGGGAGTGTTGCTGAACTAAGAGACCTTGGAGTGCAGGTTCATAGCTCCTTGAAAGTGGAGTCGCAGGTAGATAGGATAGTGAAGAAGGTGTTTGGTATGCTTTCCTTTATTGGTCAGAGTATTGAGTACAGGGGTTGGGAGGTCATGTTGTGGCTGTACAGGACATTGGTTAGGTGACTATTGGAATATTGCGTGCAATTCTGGTCTCCTTTCTATCAGAAAGATGTTGTGAAACTTGAAAGGGTTCAGAAAAGATTGACAAGGATGTTGCCAGGGTTGGAGGATTGAGCTATAGGGAGAGGCTGAACAGGCTGGGGCTGTTTTCCCTGGAGCGTCAGAGGCTGAGGGGTGACCTTATAGAGGTTTACAAATTTATGCGGGGCATATATAGGATAAATGGGAAAAGTCTTTTCCCTGGGGTCGGGGAGTGCAGAACCAGAGGGCATAGGTTTAGGGTGAGAGAGGAAAGATATAAAAGAGACCTAAGAGGCAACTTTTTCACACAGAGAGTAGTACGTGTATGGAATGAGCTGCCAGAGGATGTGATGGAGGCTGGTACAACTGCAGCATTTAAGAGGCATTTGGATGGGTAAATGAATAGGAAGGGTTTGGAGGGATATGGGCCGGGTACTAGCAGGTGGGAGTAGATTGGGTTGGGATATCTGGTCGGCATGGACTGGTTGGACTGAAGGGTCTGTTTCCATACTGTACATCTCTATGACTCTATGACTCTACTTCAACACCAGAAACATTCCGAAGAAAGTGGGTGAACTTGCAGCTTGGGTTGGTACCTGGGACTTCAATGTTGTGACCATTTCGGAGACATGGATAGAGCAGGGACAGGAATGGTTGTTGCAGTTTCTGGGGTTTAGATGATTCTGTAAGAACAGGGAAGGTTGTAAAAGAGGGGAAGGTGTGAAGGTGTGACATTGTTAGTCAAGGACAGTATTACAATGGCAGACAGGACATTTCATGAGGACTCGTCTACTGAGGTAGAATGGACTGAGGTTAGAAACAGGAAAGGAGAGCCCACCCTGTTGGGAGTTTTCTACAGGCCTGTGAATAGTTCCAGAGATGTCAAGGAAAATATAGCAAAGATGATCCTCGATAGGAGCGAGAGTAACAGGGTAGTTGTTATGGGGGACTTTAACTTTCCAAATATTGACTGGGAATACTATAGTTTCAGTACCTTTGATGGGTCAATTCTTGACCGATGTGTGTTGGATGATTTCCTGACACAGTATGTAAACAGGCCAACAAGGGGCGAGGCAGCATTAGATTTGGTACTGGGTAACGAACCCAGCCAGGTGGTGGATTTGGTAGTAAATGAGCTCTTTGGTGATACTGAATTCAATTCAGTTACATTTATTTTAGCGATGGAAAGGGATAGGTATGTATTGCAGAGCAAGAGTTATAGCTGAGGGAAAGGCAATTATGATGCAATTAGCCAAGATTTAGGATGCATAGCCTCGGGGAAGGAAACTGCAGGGAATGGGCACAATTGAAATGTGGAGCTTGTTTAAGGAACAGCTATTGAGGGTCCTTAATAAGTATGTACCGGTCAGGCAGGGACGAAGTGGTCGAGTGAGGGAGCCGAGGTTTACTAAAGAAGTTAAACCTTTTGTCAAGAGGAGGAAGAAGGTTTATGTTGGGATGAAAGGTGAAGGCTTGCTTAGGTGGCTTGAGTGTTACAAGTTAGACAGGAAGGACCTAAAAAGAGAATGAAGAAGAGCCAGGAGGGGCATGAGAAGTCTTTGGCAGATTGGATCAAGGAAAAACCTAAAGCTTTCTGTGGGTATGTCAGAAATAAAAGAATGACTAGTATAAGACTTGGACCTGTCAAGGACAGTAGGGGGGAGTTGTAGAGGAGATAGGGAAAGTGCTTTTCATTAGTATTCACATTAGAAAAAGACAATATTGTCAAGAAGAATACTGAAATACAGGCTATTAAACTAGACGGGATTGAGGTTCAAAAGGAGGTGGTGCTAGAAATTCTGGGAAGTGTGAAAATAGATAAGTCCGTGGGCTGGATGGGATTTATTCCCAGGTTCTCTGGGAAGCCAGGGAGGAGATTGCAGAATCTTTGGCTTTGATCTTTATGTCAACATTATCTACAGGAATAGTGCCAGAAGACTGGATGATAGCAAATGTTGTTCCCTTGTTCAAGAAGGGGAGTAGGGACAACCCTGGTAATTATAGACCAATGAGCCTTACTTTGGTCGTGGGTAAGATGTTGGAAAAGATCATAAGAGATAGGATTTTAATAATCCAGAAATGAATAACTTGATTAAGGATAGTCAACACGGTTTTGTGAAGGGTAGGTTGTGCCTCACAAACCTTATTGAGTTCTTTGAGATGGTGAGCAAACCGATGGATGAAGGTAAAGCAGATGTTATGGCGTATATGGATTTCATTAAGGCATTGGTAAGGTTCTCCACACTAGGCTATTGCACAAAATATTGGAGGTAAAAGATTGAGTTTGATTTAGTAGATTGGATCAGAAACTGGCTAGCTGAAAGAAGCCAGAGGGTGGTGGTTGATGGGAAATGTTCATTCTGAAGGTCAGTTGCTAGTTGTGTACTGCAAAGATCTGTTTTGCTTCCACTGCTGTTTGTCATTTTCAAAAATGACCTGGAGGAGGACGTATAAGGATAGGTTAGTAAATTGGCAGATGACACTAAGGTCGGTGTAGTTGTTGATAATGCTGAAGGATGTTACAGGTTACAGAGGGACATAGATAAGCTGCAGAGCTGGACTGAGAGGTGGAAAGTGGAGTTTAATGCAGAAAAGTGTGAGGTGATTCACTTTGGAAGGAGTAACAGGAATACAGAATACTGAGATAATGGTATGATTCTTGGTAGTGTGGATGAGCAGAGAGATCTCAGTGCATAGATTCCTGAAAGTTGCCACCCAGGTTGATAGGGCTGTTAAGAAGGCATATGGTGTGTTAGCTTTTATTGGTAGAGGGATAGAGTTTCAGAGCAATGAGGTCATGTTGTGCAGCTGTACAAAACACTGGTGCGGCCACATTTGGCCTATTGCCTACAGTTCTGGTCACCACATTATAGGAAGGACATGGAAGCATTAGAAAGGCTTCAGAGAAGATTTACCAGGATGTTGCCTGGTATGGAGGGAAGGCCATAGGAGGAAAGGCTGAGGGACTTAAGGCTGTTTTTGTTAGAGAGAAGAAGGTTAAGAGGTGACTTAATAGAGACATACAAAATGATCAGAGGTTTAGGCAGGGTGGACAGTGAAAGCTTTTTTCCTTGGATGGTGATGGCTAACATGAGGGACATAGCTTTAAATTGAAGAGTGACAGATATAGGACAGATGTCAGAGGTAGATTCTTTACTCAGAGAGTAGTAGGGCTGTTTTTGCCCTGCCTGCAACAGTAGTAGATTCGCCACCTTTAAGGGCATTTAAATGGCCATTGAATAAACATATGAATGTTAATGGAACAGTGTAGGTTAGATGGGCTTCAGATTGGTTCCACAGGTCGGCACAACATTGAGGGCTGAAGGGCCCGTACTGCGTTGTAATGTTCTATGTTCCATGTTCTTCACACAATGTTGCGTAATGTTACCATTTCCTGATGCCGCATTACTTTCGCTAGTCACAGCCTCATTCATTTAACAATCGGGTATAATCCTAAATCTAATCAAATCAAAGTGTGATTTTAAAATACTCCTGACTTTGCTTGCCAAATGCTTGTCAAATGCCTTGTAAACAAGTTATATTCATGAATCATTCAGTGAAATCAAACTGAACTGAAAATGTAATAAAACCGAAAAATGCTGGAGAAACTTAGCAGTTCTGGCAGTGTCTGTGGAGACAGAATAGAGTTCCCATTCCAAGTGTGACATGGCTCTTCTTCAGAATACGAAAAGAAACTCTTTTAAAGGACTAAATATAGCTTAACTTCGGTGCTATCCCATGAGTAAATGTACACTATTTACCAAATGTGCTTGGTGTGACATGAGCTGTCCCAAATACCCACATGTATCTCTGAGTGAATGGATTTATCAAAAGGATTGATGACAATCTAATCCAGGGAGACAGCAGAGAATTTGTCAATGTCTGCTGCCCAGTACCTCCAATTAGGGGCTGCCTTTTAAAAGCAAAATCCATAACAGCTGCATTGTGCAGAAAATATTGTAAAGAGAAACAAGGAGGCGTGTTAGTATGCTGGACGTTTGATTGGTCGAAAATTAAATTGAATACAAAATTTGCAGCTCAGGATAGCACACTTGTGGTGTCTAATAATTGTGCTTCCTAAGGTTCAGGTTTTTGTTGTACATTACAACGATGTTTTATCGGTAGTATACAGTGACCTCGTGCAAACTGTATCAATTGGATGTTATAACCTACCTTGTCATCAACTGCCATACAGCTGTTAACATTGTCAACAGCTCCTAAACAATCATGATAGACCAGTGAATAAGACTATAATGTAGAGACAGCCCATAAGAAGGTCAGCATCACCCTGTGATTATGCTCTTTGTGGTTATAACCTCCACAAGGAGAGTTTACATTGTAGATAATTATGTCCCTAAACATGCATTTAGGGACATATCTCCAGAGAAAGAAAAAACATTGCCACTTTCACTTCAATGTGAAATTTTGGCTGGTTGGGTGATAGCACTAGTGGAAACTTGGAAAGCACCAAATCCCATGGATTATTTTCTTGAAGTTAAAAGGGGGCACAGTCAGAGAGACAGAGTGAGAGAGGTGTTCGAGTGTAGGGAGGGGAGGAGACAGAGCAGAAAGGATGATAAAGTGTAGGAAAGTTGAGAGAGAGAAATTGGGAAAGAACAAGAGAGAGGGAAGGCATGTTGTAAGAAGGAGAAACCACAGGCTGAAAGTCAGCTCACCCCAGTAGGCCCTCCCCCCGTATAATAGTGGACCACTCCGGGTTTAAACCAGAAGTATTTTCCTGTGTCCAGACGAAATAACATGAATCTTAAACACTACAATTTATCTTATCAATCAGTTAACTTAAAGACAGTAAAGGTACAATGAGTTCAGTTAGTTACTATTCAAATCAAATTCCTATAATTAGATTTAGTTCTACATCCTTAAGGCTTTACGCCTTCAATTACGCATATCAAATACTTCTGAAAATGTGAAAGATTGACCGTGTGACTGTTTCAAAAGGTAGACAGGAAATATCTTGGTCCTTTCATTTAGTTCCAGTGGGGTTTTCCTTCAAACCTTGTCCAGCCATCCTATGGATAAAACACCTCCCCCAACAGGCTGCCAAAGGAGGTGGGTACAATTACAGCATTTAAAGGCATCTGGATGGGTTGAGGAGGATATAGGTCAAATGCTGGCAAATGGGACTAGATTAATTTAGGATATCTGGTCAGCATGGATGAGTTGGACCGTAGGATCTGCTTCTGTGCTCGACATCTTTATGAATCTATAATACAGGTGTCTCAAACATAGCCATATTGGGTCAGAACAATCCTGGTTCAAATATTTTTAAACTCTGAAGTCCCACAACTAAAACTCCTGCTCTACTGTTGTTAAACCAAAATCAGTCCTAAGATAAAGCTCATTTTTGAATTAGTTCACATGAAATATTACATTTTCTCAAAAGCACAAGAGCAATTATGACATCGAGAAAATGTATTTCAGCAATTCTACAATCCTTTTTTGATAGCACCTTCTAAATCCATATGCTATACATCTAGAGGGAGCAGGCCAGCTTACACTCAGGAACATAACCACCTGCAAGATCTCTTCCACGCCACTCACAATCCTCACTCGGAAATACATCGCTGTTCCTTCAGTGTTGCTGAGTAAAAATCTTGGAATTCCCTCCCTAACAGCATTGTGGCTCTACCCACAGCAGATGGACTCTAGTCAAAATAACAAGGCAGCAAGGGATGGGTAATAAATAATGATTTTGCTAGCAATGTCCACATTCCAATTGTCATGATGGACAGTTATCCTATGATATAATTTAGAAAGAAAGCCAATCTATCTTTAAATTGGATTCAAGGAATCTTGCGAAATTACTCCCAGATATCAAATGACTATTCTTGTGATTTCGGGTAGAACTGCAATCATTGTGCAACCATCTCAAGAAGAACTCATGAGAGATTCCAACAAACATTTCTAAGGGTAAACTGAAACTCCCTGACAGTGGCTTCTTGTTGGTCTCATGAACAACTTGGGAGGGCGAGAACCATTCAAGTTAATGGGTGTGAGAGTTAAAAGCTAATTACCATAACTAAAAGGAAATGAAATGATCTATGCTGTAGACACAGGCTAACTGAACACTTAATTAAGAGATTTAATGTCTGAATAGTGATAGATTATGAAAAGGGAGGGTTAATGCGACCTGAGTGTCCTTAATAAGCATGTAGGTGCAATGGGTGGTGAAGAAGGCAAATGATGGGTTGGTCTTCACAGTGAGAGGATTTGGGTACAGGAGCAGGGATGTCTTGCTGCAATTAGACAGGGCCTCGGTGAGACCACAACTGCAATGTTATGTGCAATCTTTGTCTCCTTATCTGAGGAAGGATGTTCTGGCAATGGAATGAACTCAAATATAGTTTACTAGATTGATTCCTGGGAATGGGAGCAGTGTGTGAGGAGAGACTGGATTGTTTCAGGTTATATGTTTTGAAGAATGAGGGGAAAATCTGATGCCATCCTCGAAAATTCTAACAGGACTTGCCAAGTTAGATAGAGAAAGGAAGCTCCTGATAAGGACTCAGAGTCTAAGGATACAGAATAGATCATTAAGGACTGACAAAGAATGGGGAGCCTGTGAAATTCTCTGCCACAGAAAGGGGTTAAGGCCAAAACGTTGAATAGTTTAAAGAAGGAAGTTGGTATTGTTCTTAGATCTAAAGGGATTAAAGGACATGGGGAGAAAGTGAAAACACGGGACTGAATTAGATGATCAGCCATAATCATATTGAATGCAGAACAGGCTTGAAAAGATAAATGGTCTACTCCTGGTCCCAGTTTCTATGTTCCTCTGAAGCATACTTCAGCAGTTTTGGGAGAAGAGTTTTTTTTTATTTGTCCAGCCATAAGCAACTATTTTCTTGCAACACCATGGAAGAGACATCTTGAGACAGTCGGTGGCTCACAACCAGGAAATCAACAGGAATCTTGCAGGGTCTGCTATGCAGAACCAGGCTAGCAAGAGCCACAGTGTAATATTATCAACGTGAAATAAAGGACGCAGACATGATTTGTTTAGCTCAATACACCTATGGGATCAACCTCCAACTATTCAACCACAAAAGTCATCACGGCTGTTGAAATCTGAATTCAAGCTATCGATCACTTCACATCTGATAAAAAATCATCAAGTCAGTAACATGTCTGCAATTCCTTAGAGGCTGATCTTACTTCTGTCTTCCTAAGTATCTTTTATTCTCTCCCACTTTTCATCTTTGTATGTGTAGTTTTAGCTTATGACATTCTCACTTTCACTTGAATAGCTACATCTATAAGCTAATCTTCACCTTGGTTAAAATATAAAGTTGTGCTGCTGTTTTCTTTTTTATTTCAAACACTCTGAAACTTAAAGGTGGAGGGGATTACAGATGAGTTTATACAATTGCATAATTCAAGGTGCTCTGAGGATTAGGATGGCACAGTGGCTCAGTGGTAAGCACTGCTGCCTCCCAGTGCCAGGGACCCAGATTTGATTCCACCCTCGAGTGAATGTCTTTGTGGAGTTTCCTCTGTGTGTTTCAGTTTCCTCCCACAATCCAAAGATGTACAGGCTATGTGGATTGATCATAGGAAATGCAGGATTACATGGGTAGGATAGGGGGTGTGGATGGGTCAGGGTGGGATGCTCTTCATTGGGTCAGTATGGACTCGATGGACTGATTGGCCTGCTTCCACACTGTAGGAATCCTGTGATATGCCTACTCTGGGCAAGGTATGTGAATAAAGAAAAGAAAGCATAAATGAAAGCAACTTCATGCTCTGAACCCTGTATAACAACTCTGCCATCTTCCCCTAATGATTTCCTACTTGTTATAAATGGGGGAATTAGTGCAATGAAGGAGTAAAATAAATGTGTGCAGTTGCCTATTATGCTACCTAATGATCAACTAACAAGCAAAAACAGTTAATGATATTACAGTGCATTAGAAACTCTTAATCCCATGAGTAATTTTAAGAATGCAGGGAAGGGTATACACTTCCTCAATTATTTTAGAATTATAACATCTTAAGCCAATTTAGCAAAGGTGGTATCTCTAAATGTCAGAACAAAATGGATGCCATGAAATCAAATTCATTTGTACTCACTTTTAAAATTAATTTTAATTGTTTAGATATGGAAAGAACCCACTCTGGGGACAAATTCCAAATGGGGATAAATCCAAAGTCAATGGAAGACATTGTATCCCACAGGGATTCAATGGAAATGTGTATGATATTAAATATTAAACATAAGAACACCTCCTTCTAGACTGTGAGAAGATGTAAGTTCCAGACACTTTGCAGCATTCAGGATGCACTCTTTTCTCTGAACCACTGATGTTACAGTATCAAATCTGCTCTGTTTAATTTAGCATAGACAGCAAGCTGAAGTATTCAATCATTACCTTTCAGAATCATTGTTTAGTACCTAAAGAAGCAAGAAATGAGGCCTTGATCCCTGCAAGCTGTTGTGAGTTATAATTTCAAGGACTATCAAAAAATAGCAACAGATGGATAGAACAGACTCCCATCAGAAGCAATTACCATTAGCTGTTTCTTTAAATGAATTAGAGACATATTTAAGAGGCCCCAGGCTTCATCAGGTCTAGAGAGGAACGGAGTGGGCACTGTGGTCAAGTGAGTGGGAGTGTTCTCGACATGTTTTGGAAACGAAGAAGCAAACGGAAAATCCAGGGCCTTTCAAAAGGGGACTGGACCGGACCAGACCAGGTTGGACCAGACAAGGCCAGACCAACAGAACAATGGAAGCTATTCTGCCTTTCTGGTCTGTGGTGCCATTCAATTAGGTTATGGCTGATCATTTACCACAATCCTATTTATTCAATCGCTATATCCCTTGGTGACTTATAGTCATCATCCTCTTTGTAAAGAAAAGGTCGTAAATGGTCTAATCCTTATCCTGACATTATGCCGTGTGAGTAAAGGCTGACCAGTCAGGGGATACATCCTGTCTACATCCATCCTGTCACATTCTGACAGAACTTCATAAGTTTCAATGAGATCACTTCTCATTCTTCAAATCTCCAGAGAAATTTAACCCAGCTTTATCAATCTCATCTCAGGTTATTTCAGATAAGGTCTGACCAAGGCTCTGCACAATTACACAAAATATCTTCACTCCTGGTATCAAATCCATTTGAAATACCATCATAGTTATTTAACATCCTTTCCCTTTCATGAATCAACCCCTACTCTACCCAATTTTACCATTCTTTTCAAAATCTCCAATGATCTTATCACACCCATAACAACAGATTCCAACATTTTCCTGACATCAAACGAACTGTTAAACAACTGACATCAATGTTTTCTGTCCATGCCATTTCTTAGCTTCACCAAAACTGATTCCATATCTTGAACTTTCAATCTAAGATCCTTCCTTATTAATCAAGTGATCTTGTCCCTTGTTAACCACACTACCTCACCTCCTTTTCCTTTTTGTCTATTCTTCTTAGACGATGAATATCATTAGATATTTACTTCAGAATCAACTAACACATATCCTTTCACCTCAGTTTACATATTCAAATCATCAGCCTGATGGAAATGTTTTTCGAGTATGAGAGAAAGCTAGCTTGAAATATTCAAATAGATTGCACAAATTTCTACAGTTATTTAAAAATAAAGAAGGATTTAAAAAGTGGAGATTAAGTCTGGAGAATGAATAATGGAATGTAAGGAGATGACAAATGAATCAAATAAGTATTTGCATCTATGGTTACAATAAAGGATTCATATAATATTCTATAAATAGTTGTAAATAAGGAAATAGATGGGAAGAAAACACCCAGGAAAAATGCAATCATCAGTGAAGTCGTACTGGGTAAAATGTTAAAATGCTGACAAATGTCTGGATTTTTATGGAATTCTTCATTGTGTCTCTGAAAAAAATGAGCTTTAAAATGATTGATGTGTTGATTCTAGTTTTCCAAAATTCCTTAAATTTAGGGAAGATTCTATCAGATTGGAAAATGATGAAAGGTGTTTTATTATCCAAACTGAGAGGGAGATTAAAAGAAAACACAAAATGCACAAGTCAGTTAGTTTAACATTAAAAAAAAGTTTGCTGTTATTGTTAAAGACATTATAACAGGGCACTGTGATAAATTTCAGGTAATCAGAGAGAGTGAACATATTTCCCTGAACAGAATATGCCTTTTAACCACTTGTTTTCATTCTTTAAAGATGATACCATGTACTGAGAAGAAAAGGGAATCAACAAATGGATGATATTTAAATCTCCAGAAAGCATTTGATAAGGTGCCACATTAAAGATTATTGGAGAAGATAAAAACTCATTTTACCGGGAGTGACTTATTGGCATGAGTAGAAGCTTGGCTGGAGAACAGGTAATTGAGAGAAGGCATTATTGGGTCATTTTTTAATTCGTAAGATGGAACATGTGGTGTTGCATAGGGATCCATGCTGGGACCTCAACAACTTACAGAAATGACTGTGGGGACTGAAAGGAATGGTAGCGAAATTTACTCATTCTTGTAACTGGCTACTCTCTGTGAGGTGAACATAACAAAATATCTGGAGAAAATTCAAATTTTCTGCATGTGGCAAGGATTACTATGATCTCTGCAATTCCTGTTCCCTTTGAATCTGGAAGATGGACACAAGCAAAATGTTTCCACCAAGGCCTTGGACAAGGAAAATAAGATGCACTGAGGAATCCACACCCTGGAACTGAGTGTGGGTGATGATCACTGTTCATTGCCTTTCTAGCCCATTGTTAAATACATTGTGCAAAGTTTCCACACTCTGGCAGCAATGCAGATAATGTGTAAGGGCTATTTCAGACTTTAATGCCCTTATAATTAATTAAGTTGCCAATACTCACCTTCCTGAATGGGGCTGATGGATGTGTCACTGTATATCATAGCCATTGCATTCCCTTCTCATTGTCCAGTTACTTCCTTGAAGAACAGCAACACATTTTTAAAAATGACCTGCCTGATCATCTCTACTTAGCCAATATCCTTCTAAGTGCTCATTACCATAATGTCTTTCTGCAGATGATTGCAATTTTCACATTCCCAGCCCATGTAAAATTAATGTGTCGTTTCTTAAATTATCACTTACCACAAGCACACAGTGCAATCTGTTAATAAAATTATTTTTTCTCAAGAATTTTGGAAGATTATGATTCACATCTTTTTATTTCTTCTGTGATTCTTTTTAGAATCAAATAGAAACTTTCTTCCTTAAAATCATTGCCTTTCTTTTATTCATTACTATCAAATGCCTATCTTTCTCAGCTGGTGATTGCAATCTCGTCTCTTTTGACTATCTTACCACGTTTGTACTCATGAAAGCCTCTGCTATTAAAATTGTGTTGAACATTCATATTATTTATATTGTCTATGAACTGACCCAATCTATTTACTTTGCTTTTTTGCTATTGGAATTGCTCCTGGGATTCCCGCCCTTTTACTATTCACTCAGCTGGTTTTGTCAGTCCACTGATGCTAATCATAGATTAGAATGTTTTACCAGAATAGCCATTAACACAGCTCAAAGTAAGTTTAACATGACAACTGATTCTTTGCTTGGCATTTGGAGGATGCCTTTACTGACCCCTGGAACTATCATCCCAAGATATACTCGAGGTTAAAAGTTCATCATTTAATAGTTTGCATTTTACTCTGAACATTTTTGGTATGAGATAAATTTGGGTACAAAGTACAAAAAACAAAACAGCACAAGAACAGGCCCTTTGGTTCACCAAGATTGCACCAATTCCTAATCTTTACTTAGACCTGCTACTTATTGCTCATTTGTGGTTTTTATCCCCCTATTTGTCTCTCATTCAAGAGACGCTAACATACCTGCTCCCATCATCTCCACTGGCAGGGCATTCCAGTCACCCATTACCCTCTGTGTGAAAAACCTCCCCCACATTTCTTCCCTAACCTTTCCCCCTCTCATCTTGAATCTGTGCCCTTCCTGTAGTTGATCTTTCCATTCTGGCAAAAAAGCCTCTGACTATCCACCCTATGGCTCTCATTATTTTGTAATCCTCTAACAAGTCACCCCTCAGCCTCCATCTTTCCAGCGAAAACAATCTGAGTTTATCCAACCTCTCCTCATAACTCAAATTTCAGACAAGGCAACATCCAGGCAAACCTTCTCTGTACCCTGTCCATAACTTCCACATCCTTCGAGTAGTGTGGTGACCAGAACTGTATGCAATATTCCAAATGTGGCCTGACTAAAGTTCTATATAGGTGTAAAATAACTCACCAACTTTTGTATTCAATGTCCCGGCCGATGAAGGTAAGTGTGCCTTCTTGACCACCTTATCCACCCGTGTAGTCACTTTCCTGGATCTGTGGGTGTGTATGCCCAAATCCCTCATATGTCAATGCTCCTCAGGGTTAGATTAGATTACTTACAGTGTAGAAACAGGCCCTTCGGCCCAACAAGTCCACACCGACCCGCCGAAGCGCAATCCACCCATACCCCTACACTTACCTAACACTACAGGCAATTTAGCATGGCCAATTCACCTGACCCGCACATCTTTGGACTGTGGGAGGAAACCGGAGCACCTGGAGGAAACCCACGCAGACACAGGGAAAACGTGCAAACTTCACACAGTCAGTTGCCTGAGGCGGGAATTAAACCCGGATCTCTGGCGCTATGAGGCAGCAGTGCTAACCACTGTGCCACCGTGCCGCCCACAGTGCCGCCCACAATGGCTCTGCCATTAACTGTATAATTTCTACCTGCACTTGACCTTCCAAAATGCATCATCTCACATTTGTCTGGATTAAACTCCATCTGTCATTTCTCTGCCCAAATTACAATCTATCTATATCACAGTTTATCCTTTGAAAATCCTGCTCACTATCTGCAACTCTGACAATTTTGATGTCATCCACAAATTTACTAATCAGATCACTACATTTTCCTCCAGATCATTTACGTATAATACAAACAATGAAGGTCCCAGCACTGATTCTGATGGAACCTGACTAGTTACTGCTCTCCAGTCCAAAAAAAAACAGCCTTCCACCATTACTCTCTATCTTCTACAATCAAGCCAGTTTTGTATCCATCTAGCCAGCACACCTCAGATACCAGTGGACTACCTTCTGTACCAGCCTGCCATGAGGTACCTTATTAAAAACTTTACTAAATCCATGTAGACAACATCCACTACTCTTTCGACTTGGTGAGACATGAAATTCTCTGCACAAACCCACACTGCCAATCACTAACCTCACTCTCAAATGTGAACAAATCCTGCCTCTCAGTATCTTCCCCAACAGCTTCCCCCTACTGATGTCAGGCTCACAAGCCTGTAATTACCTGGATAATCTCTGTTTCCCTTCTTAAACAAAGGAACAACACTGGCAATCCTTTCCCCTCCCCCCACCTTGTCTCAGTCGATTCCCTTGAACTCAGCACCGCCCTCCTAACCTGCAATCCTCTTCCTGACCTCTCCGCCCCCACCCCACTCTGGCCTATCACCCTCACCTTGACCTCCTTCCACCTATCACATCTCCATCGCCCCTCCCCCTAGTCCCTCCTACCTACCTTTTATCTTAGCCTGCCTGGCACCCTCTCCTCATTCATGATGAAGGGCTCTGGCCCGAAACGTCGAATTTCCTGTTCCTTGGATGCTGCCTGACCTGCTGTGCTTTAACCAGCAACACATTTTCAGCTTATACAGTTATACTGCTTATTTCCTCTGCTTTTCTCTTTCAATGTTACAATGTATTTGTATTCTCTGGAATTTAGAACAATGATTTAATAGGATCTTGAAAATTTTTAAAAGTGATGGACAGATTAGATACAGGAAGAATGTTTCCCTGACTGAGGGGATCAGAGCAAGATTCAACAAGTTGAGAGATGAGGAGGAATTCTTTCACTCAGCAAATGGTGAAACTTCAGAACTTTCTCTTTCCGAGAGTTGTGGAAGCCCACTGAGTAAGTTAAAGACTAATAGATTTCTGGTTAATAGTGGCATCAACAAAACTGGGGATAATACAGGAAATTGGTGCTGTGATAGATGGGCAGTCATGATCTAGAATGGCAGAGCAAGGCTAAATGGCTTTCTCCTGTTCTTCTGTTCCTATGTTAGTGACAAATGCGTCATGTTTACTTGAGCAAAAAGAAATTAGAAGAAAATATAGTTTTCTGCAACAATATTGTTATCACTCTGTGGCATTGTACATCACCCCATACTGGAAAGAGTAACCAAATAGGCAAATGTAAAACGAAATTTAATTTAGGCAATAAAAACTCAGCAGGTCTAGCAGCATCTGTCTTTTATCATTCAGCCAACTTTAGATCTATCTTATTATTTACCCTGGATCCCATATGATTTTACCTTCTTTATCAGTCTCCCAAGTGGGATCTTGTCAAAGGCTTTACTGAAATCCACATAAACTACATCAACTGAATAGGAAGTGTTTAGAGGGAAATGGGCCAAGTGCTGGTAAATGGGACTAGATTAATTTAGGATATCTGGCTTAGTTGGACCAAAGAGTCTGTTTCCATGCTGTACATCTCTATGACTCTATAACTGCCCTTCACTCATTTATACACTTGGTCACATCCTTGAAAAACTCAATCAAATTTGTTCAGCATGTCTTTCTCTGGCCAAGCCATGCTAACTACACATGCTCCATTCTAATGGAAACAAACCCAGAAATTGCTGGAAAAACTCAGCAGGTCTAGCATCATCTGTGGAAAGAAAGGGGAGAGTTGACATTTCAGGTCCAGTGATCCATCTTCAGAAATTATTGTAGCTGGGAAAAGGTTGAGTTTTATGCAGAACATTGGATTGGGGAAGGGGGGAATAGTGCCTGATAGGTGGAGGTCGATTCCAAAGAGAGAGAATAATAGTTGGGCAGACTAATGAATGGATAATGGTCAGCCTAAGAGAGTGAATACCATTAATGAAGACTGTTAGTAACTGACAATGGGTTGTGTGTATTGGCAGACCATGTGATAACAAGGCCTGGTGTGGGGGTTGGGGAAAGCAAGGAGAAAGTTGCTCAGGCCTGAAAATTGGTGATCCCAAGATTGAGGTCAGAAGGCTGAAGGGTTTCCAAGCGAAACGAGGTGCTGTCCTTCCAGCTTTCATTGAGCTTCTTTACAGGACTGCTTTATTTTAAATACTTCAACTTACATTTGGTACATTGTTGTGTTCTCTATAAGTGCACAAGGAAGTAAAAGTTGAGAGAAAAATTATAGTCTATTTTTTCTATACCTACATTGGTTGTGAGATTTGTAGCTAATGCCAACAATTAATCACAGCCAATAAATGTTACAGTGCATGTCCTCCATTATTTCCTCTACACATCTTCCACTGTTACAAAGAACAGATGTCAGAAGCCAAGTGAATTGTCTTCATGCATACCAGCTTCTGGTTTTAATTTCAGTCTATTTACTGATTTGCTGTTATTATTTTTCCATTTTTAACAAAGATTGGATTTATGCTAATGATAAAAACATTCGTGGCCCTTTTGATTTTTTAAACTGGGAATATGTGGATCAAACAGCGCTCAAAAAAAGAAAAAAGGAACATTTGTTAAATGCATAATTAAGCAAAAAAAGAAACTAAACTGAATGTTGAAAATCCAGAGTTATTTTCCTCCATTTCAATATTTTAAATCCTGATGAATAATACTTTTTATTTACATATTAATGGTTGGAAATTAATAATATTTCAATAAAAATGGTGGATCACTGTGAGCATGCCTCCTCATAACACCAGTGAACCAAGGTTCAATTCCAGTCTGACCCAACTGTTTGTGTGATGATTGTATGTTCTCTCTATTTCTGCATCAGTTTCCTTTGGGTGCTCCAGTTTCCTCCCACACTCCAAATCTGTGCAGGTAAATTGTCCATAGTGTCCAGGGATGTGTAGGCTAAGTGGGTTAGCCATGAGAAACACAAGGTTACAGGGATAGGATGGGAGGGTATTGATTTGAGTGGAACACTCTTTGGAGAGTCAGAGTGAATTAAATGGGTCGAATGGCCTGCTGCCACACTGTATTCTCTGATCACATGCAATAAGATGTTGATGCAGATCACTTTGAAAAATAGAAAACACTGCTGGAAAAAATATGACATCAAATTTGTCCAGATTAGGATTTCTTTTTGCTACAGTAATTTGTGCTTTTTTAAAAAAGGCCTCTTGGCCTCAGGAAGTCCAATTCACTTATTTCCGAAAGAATGTTACTCTGGTTGTGCATGAGGTGTATCATTGATCTTTTAGATAACATCTGCATATGAAGGAGAATGTTCTTGCATTTTGCTTTAAGCTATAATTAAAAAGCATATCTATTGGTAGGTGGTTCAGCCATGTACAACCACTTGTGAATGGTTTTAATTATGCACCATACTACAGATAGTTATATTGCTTGAGAGGATACATCTGCAAACGAGATGTTAAAGCTAATAGACAAAAGTGCAACTGAATGCAGCCACCCATGATCAATTATTGATGTGATCAACATGGGATAACCAATGCCTTAAAATGATGAACTTCTCCAGTGTTCCATGCCTAGTGAAATATCTGCTCCTCCTAACATGTCTCTACTATGGAAGCAAAATATCTCAATGTCAGGAAGTTGAAAGCTTCCCAGTTTAGATTTACTATGGCAGATCAAACAGTTCTAATTGGAGTTCTCATTCTTAAAGGTTCTCAGTTATCGAAACCAATGTTCCTCATCCCCAACCACCAACAAGAAATGTCAATCCTTAATGATGTGAATAAACTTTTAAGAACATCATGCTGTAGCAATAAGATGCTGGGAGCATCAGAATGACCTCTTCACTGCACAGGAGATCGCAGTCTCACGCTGCCAGACAATCTGATTGGCCAGCAACTGTAATGACTTTCAGCAGTTTCAGGATTGGATGTTGCCGAGCCGTGGCGTTCCTCTAAATATTAAAAAGGCCAATGGATTGGCTAGTGACACATCCATAGGAGGGAGAGTCTGTCCACCACCTACAAGGCATGAGTCTTGAATGTGATCAAATGCTCCCTGTATTGTCTTAACTTTCAGATAATGCCTGGCAGATTCATGACATGACCAGAACCAATCTTTATCCAGTTACTGCAACGTGATGACCAGTTTCACTCTGTCATTGTGGATAAATGGGTCTAATTCATCATGAACATGTAGTTATTGACTGGTCATTGTTAGGATCGGTGAGATTGAGTCATCAATCTGTGAGATGGGAACTTGATGAGATGCCTATAGAGAGGTCACAGGTCTTGATTTTTGCTCATTACAGCAGTGTATGAACTAGAGTAGACATAATAATGCAGTATTTTTGCTTAAACCAATGGTTTGATTCACAATCTAGAATGTTAATGTTTGTTTGTGTTTCTAGCTCGGGTAATTGTCTGCATGTTCATTGGGCACGCCGTTGTACCAGTTGTTGCCTATTTTGCAATGGTGCAACGTGCATTAATGGTTGGGTGGTGAGAGTGTGGGATGGAGGAACTGCGTGGATCTGTCTGTCAAATATGAAGGCTGCAGTTAGGGTAAACTATTACCTAGAGGAGTAGCATGTACATTTAATAAAGTTACCAAAACTCTTGGCACGTCACTGCACATTTAACATGGAACATGGATTTTACAACATGACTCGTGTTTTCTGTGAGATAGAGGATGGTAACAAGAAGAGGGAATATGTTGAACATTTTAGTTCTTACACTTGTCTTGGGCAGGTATACTGCAGTCCATTGTTGGACACAGTTTGTTGAGGTATGTCAGCATGCTGAAAATGGCATGCTCAATGGATCAACACCAGTGGAATCTTTGACTTATCAAAGGGGAATGGTAGTTAGTCACCAGAATGCAATCATGTCCTTGGACAAAGTACTCATCAGTTGCAAACTTTCACCATGGCTTCAAAGGAGTTGTGTGCGGAAGGAGAGGTTTCCTCAGTTGTTGGAATTGACATGAAACAAGCGCAGAAATTGCTGGCAAAACTCAGCAGATCTGTGGAGTGAAAGCAGAGTTAACATGTTCAGTTCAGTTTTAATGGAGAGTCATTAGACTCAACACTTTAATTTTGCCTTCATTCACAGATGCTGGCAGACCTGCAGAATTTCTCCAGCAATTTCTGTACTTGATTCATGATTACTTCACAGTCCAGAATGACACATAACAATTTGGAGCAAAAGAAATCAAAACAAGATTACATTAAATTGTTTAACATGAATGCATGATAATTGAGAGTCAATAAAGGGAAAATGTTTCCTTTGCTGAAAACCCAGAGGATAATTTGAGGAATAAATATTTTCAAACAATAAATTATTAGGATTTGGAGCATACTACCTGATTGGGCAGTGACTATAAATTCAACAATATCTTTCAAAAGGGAATTTATAACCTACTTGAAGTGTGAATAAACTCCAGTGAGAACGAGACTGAGTGGAAGAATGGTACTATCTGGATTATGTTCCAAAGGGCGAGTTCAGAGATGCTCGGTGAATGGCCTCCTTCTGTGCAGCACTGTTCTGTGCTTCATTGAAATCAAGACTAATTACAGATGAGCAACAAATTCAGGCCTTGCCAGCAATGCTTACGTCCCATAAAAAAGGAACATATCGATAGTGTTTTAATTCTGAAATTCATCTGACAATCCCATGTATCAGAATTTTGCAAAAATATTGTGATATTTAGCTGTCTCCATGCATATAATCTGCTTGTTTCCAAAGCAGAACAGAAACTGTCTAACATTCTCTGACTCATTTCTGCTCAATTACATTGCATTTCTAATTTGATTTTATTATGTTGATATGTTCATGTGACAGATCCTCCGATCTGTTTTAATGATTGTATTAATACAAATGGATTACCACCTTTATCAAAATAATGGGCAGAGCAGTTTTATTAAAGCCTCCTAAGATATTTGTTGATAATGTAGCACAACACAAATTTCACTCTGAGTCAATGAAAAATGCACTCAGCGCTGAAAGTAAAATCTTTAACAAGTTAAATGGGAGGCAAACTTTGGGGGTGTGGTTAAGAGTGGATTAGTAATTGACAAGCCCAGGCTAATGATGGGTTCAAATCCTGGCAGCTAGTGGAATTAAAATTCAATGCATAATGTTCAGAAACACGAGTCTCAATAATAGCAAGGATTAATCAACATTCACTTCCACTTTCACAATCGATCTTTAAGAAAGACTATTTGCTGGCTGACATGTGACTCCAAATCCACAGTGATGGAGTTGACTATAACTGGTTTCTGAAAATGCCCAATAAGACATTGAATGCAAGGACAATTAAGGACAGGCAATAACTGCTGTGATGTCCTTGTCCCATGAACAAAAACTAAAGCAGAACAACTCAAAATTGCTATAATTGCAATGGTGTTTCTAACTGGCTGTGAAATAACTGCAACTGGTACAACGTCACCTCTGAATTTTTTATGATCTATGTCAGTTTTATTCCAAAAGTGGAATTCTCTCCACCTCCTTGATATGAATGTTGAGAGCTTTCAGCACAGTTTGATTCTAGCCTTTTGGAACATTCTAAAATCAGTATCAGACATGGCCAGGAAAACACAGGGACATAACAGCATGAGCAGGCCAACTCGCTTCACCAGTGTAGATCATGGCTGGTCAAATACTTCAAGGCCATTTTCCCACACCATCTCCTTATGCCTTGATGTCAAGAGTAACTAAAAATTTGTCAATCTCTGTCTTGAGCTACCTCAATGATTGAGCTTCCACAGCCCACAAGGGTAGAGAAGTCAAAGGTTTACCATCGTCTGAGTGAAGAAATTTCTCCTCATCTCAGTCTCAAAGATCAAATAGTTTGTTCTGAAAGGAGACCTTATTGACGTGTAAGATGTTAAAGGGGATTGACAAAGTAGCTGGTGAGAGGATGTTTCTTCATGTGGGGCAGTCAGAGTTTTAGGATAAGGGGTGGCAGATTTAAAACCGAGATGGGCAAAAATTATCTCTCTCAGAGGGTCGTGAATCTGCTAACTTCACTATCCAGAGTGTAGTGGATGCTAGGTCAGTGAGTAAATTTAAAATGGAGATAGACTTTTCATTCATAATGGGGTAAAGCGTTACAGGGAATAGGAAGGAAAGTCAAGTTGAGGTTGAGATGAAATCAGCCACAATTGTTTTTAATGCTGCAGAGGGCTCGAGGGAATGCATTGTTTACTCCTGCTCCTAGTTCTTCTGTTCTATTCTGAGAAAAGTCATTCTTGGTTTTATACTTTATTATTTTTTAAGTCAAACCATTAATAACATGCATCTCCTAAATAAACCAACAAGTACAATTTAAATCTGGGAAATGGTTAGATTTGGTAATGTTTTTGTGTACAAAATGAGAGGCAGACTGTGTCAAGTCACTAGATTTTTAATGTTTATTTACTTCCTGATTAAGAAGTATCTACTATATTACAAACAAATGTTATTAATGATATTGATTAATAAGCCAGTTTATTTTCAATTAGCTATCCATAGTTGTCCTTGAGAAGGTGGGGGGGGGGGCGGGGGGGTGTTGGTGAGCTGCCTTCTTGAACTGCTGCAGCCCGTGTGCTGTAGGTAGACCCACAATGCCCTTGAGGGAGGGAATTCCAGGATTCGTACCCAACGACAATGAAGGAACAGTGATATATTTCCAAGTTGGGAAAGTTTTGAAAATCAATCTATAGATAAATTGGAATGGAAGTAATTTAAATGCTGGAAACGTAATAGTCAACAATTTTCTCATATTGTCAGTCAACAGATGAAAAGATAGTAAATTGCCCCATATGTTATCATAGATAAGTGTAGCTTTTGTTGTCAGAATAATCTTTTTCTAATTTGTTAATGAATTTAGGTGTCACTAGTTAGGCTAGCATTCATTGCCCATGCCTAATTCCCAGCGGCCAGTTAATATTGTCATGTCTTAGATATGCTGGAGATAGGCACGTCTGGGACAGACCCGAAGGAGCATAACCAGTAACGTTGGAATGTGAATTATTAGGATTTGTAAAAAGATCACAAGGCCTGGAAATTACCATGGCTATTAAATACCATGAGATCATGGGAACCTGGGACTGTCTATAGGAATGCCCATTATTGATCAGGTGTTTCACAGAATTGGGTGTTTGGAATAAAGAGGGAAGAACACAGTGACCGTGCTATAACTAAAAATGTATAAAAATGCTGTATTTTATTGTAAAAATCAAAAGTGTCTCAATAATCTTTCTTCCAATTTGAGCCAACGATTAAGAGGATAATTGTGTTATTATGTCAAGGCCAGATTTCACTGAAGGTCTTTTGGTTCTCTCCCTGCATTACTAGGTTGTTGCTTGAATAAAAGTCTTCCACTTGCCTGAATCCTGTCTGCCTCTGGGTCTTTGTCCCTTATCTGGGGAGGGGGTGGTGTTGTGCTCCTACAATACCCACTGGGTAGTTGTTATTTGCCTATCTACTTTTAATATGAAGACTTGCTTGTGTGGATCTGTTCTGTCCTGCCCTGTTTATGTGAGAATGTGGTGTTTGGGATTATATGGATGTACTTTGATTGTTAACCATTTTTACCACTTTGTTTAAGAATAAGTCTTACTAATACTAAATTAGTTATTTTTAAGTTCATTACAGAAGTCCAGTAGGTATTTCTTATACTTTGGATAATGGGACAAAAGAAAGACCAATTGACTACTTTAGAGATTCAAGAAACCGTTTTTGGTATAGTTCATGGAATAGTCAGGATCAATTACCGATGCACTCCTCCAGTTAGAATTGTAACAATATGGAGTATAAAAGTACAGGAACTAAGAGCAGGGAGAGGCCATTCTGCCCTTTGAACCTGCTCCAATATTCAACATGATTGTGGCTGATCTCATCTCAGCCCTTTCTCCATAATCCTTCAACCCCTTACTAATCAAATATCTTCCTCTCTCTTCCTGCAATTAACTCAATGTCCCAGCAGCTACCACATCGAGGGTATTGAATTCCACAGATCCCCAACCCTTTGTGAGAACTGTGAGAAACGAAGCTCACTCACTTCAGTGATTTCAGTCCGAGACATGATCTGAAGCAACAATATTGTTTATTATATGCTTGCAAGCGTGGTGCCTAAAATAGACACGCAGAGTTTAGCAAGTACATATCTTATTTAGGATTTGTTTCTCCTTCCCTCCTCCCACTACTCTAAACCCAGTGCCCATCACTATTGTTTCTGTCTTGCCTTATCCGGCCTTGCGCATAACAAAGTACGAGTTTTACTTGGCCATTTCACCACATCCTGCTGTGGTCCATTGTCAGGTATATCCTCCTTTACTGCCATCTGTTTCCCTTACTTATGACATTTCCTCCCATTCCCCAACCATATTGAGCCTTGTGACCTTTTAATTGTGATTTGTTTTGTTTTTGCAGAAGTGGGCAACAGATGCTTATAACTACTATCTGTACAGGCATATCTGGCTTAACCTACACCCTCCCAGCACCTTATCTATGTGTCTGTAACATCTACCATTGTTTGCAGTCACGTTTAATTCTTGTATGCACATTTTAGCTAATACAAAAATAAAATTATATATTTCCTTCACATAGTTTTCATTCTTGTTGACTCAGCTCTTGGTTGAAACAATTATACACTGGTGTGAGTTCATTTACCTTGCATGAGTAATTATGATTGCAGAAATAACATCACTTTACCTATATCCCACAGAAATAATTCTTCATCTCTGTTTTAAATCTCCTATCTCTTATCCTAAATCTATGTTCTCTTGTTCTTGTTTGCCTCATGAGGGGAAACATCCTCTCTACATCCACTTTCTAAACCTTTGTTTAGCATCTTATATTCCTCAATTTGATCTCCTCTCCTTCTTTTAAAGTCTATTGAGTTGGATCGAGGGTGAAGGTGCTTTGATGAAGAGTCATCTAGACTTGAAATGTTAGTTCGCTGTCTGTCCATGGTTGTTGTCTGGCCCACTGTCCTCTTCAGCATTTGTTGTTTTTAGTTCAGATCCCAGAATCTGCAGTAATTTGCTCCTGGGGTCGAAAATATAATATTTTCATGCAACTTCTAAGTTGTATGATATTCTGCTTTCATTGGTTCCACTATATTTCAACATTTTGCACCACCACTTCATGCTATTTACTCCCAGCTGAAGTTAACAAGTTATTTCACATGTTAGTCTTCACTAAAATTGTGACAGCAGTAATGAATGTTTGCATATTTTACCATTATGTTGTTCAATAGCAACGAAGAAAATTCTACTTTAAATAGAACTTTGATTCCATACTTGTCAGCTCCTGCACTGACATTACTTGTCTCTCTAGCGCTGCATGAACTCAAAATATTTGCAGATTAATACTCCACAGACATTTTCTTAATTCCACCTCCCACAGCGATAGTGCAAATCTTCCTGTGTCAAACATTGTTACTGTAGTATATCTATAGCCAGTTCAGACAACCAGGGGAGCACTGTATTTGGTGTTGCTATTAAGTCATTTTTTTTGTGCGTGAATTTGCTGAAGTGGAAATGAGAGAAGAGATATTTGTAATGCATGGGCTATTAAACAGGGTAGTGTGGATGAGTGTGTTTATTTTCCATATATTCTGATGGTAACCATATGCACGAACAGTGATTCTGTGGCGTTCAGGTCAAAGGGACAGTCAGGGATTTTGAGAGAAAGCCTTGAAGAATCTTATTGAAGTTGAGTAGGTGACCTATAAATAATGAAATTTCTTATTAAGCGAGGGAATTACTGACTTGGGGTGAGCATTCTACATATGATCCTTTTATTTGAAGATGAATTTGCAATCAATTTCTGATCCACAAATCAAAAAAATATAAAGCTGGGTCTTGCTTGCTGGCACAAATATTATAATTATAGAACACCAGTCTTACTATTTCATCCAGACAGCTCTAAATAAATCATAGATGTCCAGCACAACATTTTAATATTGTTCTTTAGATCACATTACCTCTTCGAAAAATGGCATTGAGAAAATCATTAATCCAACAATTCAAAAGTTGAATGTGGTACATGACAAGAATCCACACACAGGAATCCATTCTGCTGATTGTCAAACCCTCACTGGTCATTGATCGCAATACGTTTAAAAATAATGTGACAGATAAACAGAAATGGATTTTGAAAAAAAAACACAAAAATTGCTGAAGAAATTGATTAGTCTGGGAACATCTGTGGAGAGAGGAAAAACAGGGATAATCTTTGGAGTCTAAAGACTCATAACATTGAAGAAGGTGCTCACTTGTGATGGTAAGACATATAAGGCTATGGGGCAAGTGCTGGAAAATGGGATTAGAATAGTTAGGTGGTTAGAATCATACAGTCAAGAAAAGGACCTGCTGGTTTTGACTGGCATGGATGTGAAGGGCCAATGGGGCTTTTTCTGTGGATGCTGTAGATTTTGATGTTTCTCTTTTATGGTGGGAAGTGGGTGGGAAGGGGGAGCAGTGGAACAGGTCAATAGGCAAAGGCAGTTTTTTGCAGTAGTGAAGGGGATAGAGGTGAAAAGTCAATGATTGACATGAAAAGGAGAAAGTATGTCAGCTGTGCTGAAAACAAATTGATGCAAACATATACAGAGAACATCAGAGTGAGGGTGTGTGATCAATATGGAGCATTCATGGTCTAACAGTGTTGACTTCATTGTGGAATCCTAGAGATGTTGAAAGTGTCTGAATGGAAAATGAGGAGCCGTTCCTACAGCTTGTGTGGGGCTTCACTGGAACATTGTAGCATGGTCCAGGATAGAAATGTTCACATTGGACCAAGCTGATGGAAGCTTGGGGTCATTCTCATGGACAGACCAGAGATGTGCTGCAAAGCAGTCACCCAGTCTGTTTTTGGTCTCCCCACTGCAGTGGAGACCATGTTGTGAACAATGAATCTACTAGATTGGAAGAAATCCAGCTGAAAATGTGTTGCTGGAAAAGCGCAGCAGGTCAGGCAGCATCCAAGGAACAGGAAATTCAACGTTTCGGGCATAAGCCGTCGAATTTCCTGTTCCTTGGTTGCTGCCTGACCTGCTGCGCTTTTCCAGCAACACATTTTCAGCTCTGATCTCCAGCATCTGCAGGCCTTACTTTCTCCTGGAAGAAATCCAGGTCAGTTATCCTTTATCCGCATGTCTGAAAATGGAAAAGACCTAAAAACCAAAATTGGATCTGAATAGACCCAAACAAAACTGTGGACACATTGTATTTGGGACCCTTGGGAAAAATCTTAACTTTTAAGGCATGTAGGTCTGTTCAGGTCAAGCACAGAGTCTAGCAAAGAGCCGAATCAGACCAAAGTGGGAAATAGCAATGAACGGAGACGAAGAATAACAAGTGCAGAGATAGTCAAGAAAAAATACTTTACAAATGCCAACAGGTTTTTAATAAAGAAAATGTGAAATAATTCCCCAACAGACGAGGCACGAGTACAAGAGTTAAATTAATTTTTTGCTTTTGATTGTGAGATGGTTCATGAAAGATCTTGGAAAGTAAGGTAAATGTATCTGAGAACCAAAAATATGCTTCATCCGATAAACAGTTAGTCCCATGGTTTTCAGATAAAAGATTTCTGTGAGGTGCTGCTACACCTGAAAGGCGTGATAGGAGATCTGCAGCAGAGTGAGGACACGTACAGGGAGGTGAGACAGTGGGAGTGAACAGTGAGGACACGTACAGGGAGGTGAGGCAGTGGGAGTGTACAGTGAGGGCATGTAAGGTAGGGGAGACTTTGCGAGTGTACAGTGAGGAAACATACAGGAAGGTGAGACAGTGGGAGGGTACAGTAAGGACATATACAGGGAGGTGAGACTGGGTGAGAGGTGGTACTGGGTGAAGAGGTGTTAGGAGTGATGGGGGAGTGGACTAGGTTCTCACAGAAGGAAGTGTCCCTGTGGAATGCTAAAAGTGGAGCAGAGAGGAGGGTGTGCTTGTTCAGGCCACACTGCTGGAAATGGCAGCAACAATGGAATATTATCCTGGTGGAGTGGAAAGTGAGATCAAGGCTTACCTTATCCCTGCTCCAGGATGGAAGGTAAGAGATAAGGCCCAAAGTGCATTGATCTTTGGTGCAGAAGCAGATTTAGGTTGTGGGATGCAAAAAGCAATTTCTGATTTACTGTATTTGTGATAAGGAAATCATAATTCTACAATATAAGCAATATTAAAGAGGATGAATAGGCTGGGGCAGTTTTCCCTGGACCTTTGGAGACTGAGGGGTGACCTTACAGAGGTTTATAAAATCATGAGAGGCATGGATAGGGTAAATGGACAAGGTCTTTTCCCTGGGTTGGGGAGTCCAAAACTAGAGGGCATATGTTTAGGGTGAGAGGGGAAAGATTTAAAAGAGACCTAAGGGCAACGTTTTCATGCAGAGAATGGTGCGTGAATGGAATGGCGTGCCAGAGGAAGTGGTGGAGACTGATACAATTACAGCATTTAAAAGGCATCTGGGTGGGTCTATGAATAGGAAGTATTTCGAAGGATATAGGCCAAGTGCTGACAAATAGGACTAGATTAATTTAGGATAACTGGTCAGCATGGACAAGTTGAACCGAAGGGTTTGTTTCTGTGCTATACAGATCTATGACTATAAAAGTCACAATATTGGTGTAATGAAACTAATCTTTAACTTGTTCTCACAAGCTCAGAATTTATTAAAATAATATTTTTAATCAGGAGTCCATCTTGTTAGAATTATAGAAATTAAATGTTTCCTATACACAATACCTTCAGAAACAGCTTTCTAATTTTAGTGGAGACTTTTTAATGTCTTTTTTCTGTGGGATGTGATGCATGGGATATATGCTGCTGAGTTTGCTCATAAGCATTGCAGCTGACAATCTCACAAATATTTCAGCATCTCTTGCAATTCCCTCTTCCTTAACTGCTTAATTAGAAAGCTAAGGAACTAGGTCCCCTGACAACAATGTGTAACCAGTGACTGAAAGCTCAGTAAATGGAGGAGACAGGTTTAAGGTGATTGACAAAAAGGAACGAGAAGGGACTTGAGGAAAGAAATAAAATGATGCAACATGTCTTTGTGATCTAGATAGCAGCACCTAAAAGGACAGTGGAAAATATTCAAAGTAATTTTCAGAAGGGAATGGAATAACTACTTAAAAAGGAAAGATTTTTGGGACTTTGGGGAAAGAGCAGAGTGAGTGAGACTAATTGGATACAAGAGCTGACACAGACATAGAATCACAAAAGAGTCACAATCAGCAGGATGTCATTTGGTCCATTGTGCCTGAACTGGTTCTTCAAATGAGCATCATTACAAAATGCCAATCTTTTCCTTTGCCCCATCCCCTCGAACATTACTTTGATCCAAGTAATCATCCAGTGCACTCCTGAATACATCAATTAAATGATGGCCTGGTCTCATTGTTTTAGTTCCCCTTCCCTCACCAAGTCTCCTCGTCAAACAGAGTCAGCAACAGAATGTGTGCGACATAGCATAAACCAGAAACAGTTTGGATGTGAGTTGCAATTGTTTCCTGTCCAGCTCCTGCTGATAAAATTGGTACCCAGGAGTTGAGAACATAGCGGTGGTAGGATGATATATCCACCTCAGGGACATCAGTCTGCTTATAGCAATTTTCAAACAGTTCCCTAAAGGGGCTTGATGATTCCACCTGTCCCTAATATGTATCCAAGATTTGACACAGATTGTACAGCCTGGATTGTAATATTCAGGTACAGGAGAGAGGCCTTGTCCATACTCTTACTGTTTGTGGGTGTACATTCTGAATGCTAGCTCCAGTTCACTAACAGTGAAAGGAATGGTTTCATTGCTGTGGCTGTGAGGGTGTGAATGTATCCATAGGTGATTGCTGAGCTGTTTGATGTGAGAGCTCTCCCTTCCTGTCCAGGCCATTCACTGAGGTAACAGAACAACTATCAATTACTCTCCTTCTCCAAGTCATTGAGTTACAACAAACACTCATGGCCTAAAATGAAAATTATTCAGGCATCCCAACTCATTTTATGACTGTATAACATCGAAGCAGAAGTAGACTATTCTGTCCATTGAGTCTGGTCCACCATTCCGTGAGACCATGGCTGTTTGATTCCTGTCTTCTTTCCCAAAACCCTTGATCCCCTTAATAATTAAAAATAGTCTGTCTCAGCCTTGAAATACGTAATGATCCAAACTCAACAGCTCTCTGCGGTTAAAAAATGCCACAGATTCACTACTCTCTGGGAAAAGAAATTCCTCCTCATCTTTACCGTGATTGTACAGCCCCTTATTTTGATTTTAAGCCTTTGATTCTCATATCTCCTATAAGGGGACCCATCTTTTTGCACTACCCTGTCATGTCCCCCAAAAATCTTCAATATTTCAATAAAATCTCATTCCATTTTTCCAAATTCCAATGAGTACAGGCCCAACCTGCTCAGCTTCTCCTCAGAAGACAGTCTGTCCATATCATGATTTGAAGGTGCTGGTGTTGGACTCGAGTATCCAAAGTTAAAAATCACACAACACCAGATTATAGACCAACAATTAAACCTGTTGGACTATAACCTGGTGTTGAGTGATTTTTAACTTTGTCCATATCATATCAGCTTTGTGTACTTTCTCTGCACTGCCAACAATACCACCATCTTTCCTCAGGTAAGGGGCCCAAAACTGTTCACAGTATTCCAGCTGTGATTTTAACCAGTGCAACTACTCTATTTTTATGTTCTATTCCTATTGAAGTAAAAGTCGACTTTCTGTTTGCTTTCCTTATTACCCACTCAGCTTGGCTGCTAGCTACTTGTGACTCATGAACCAGAACCCCCAACTCTCTCTGTGTTGTACTTTTCTGCAATCTTTCCCCATTTAGAGTCACAGAGTCAGAGAGATGTACAGTACAGAAACAGACCCTTCAGGCAACTCATCCATGCCGACCAGATATCCTAACCCAATCCCCACCACTTCATAAAATAATACTTCACCAACATCAGGCCCACTTCTAATAAAAAGTCAAGTACAGAGTGAATTGCAATAGGATCACACTAACCAAGCCAGTGTCCTTTCATATTTTTAAAAAAACCTCTCTCAAATCCCACTCCATCTTTGAAGGGGAAAGTTAGATCAGTTCATGACTAAAATAGATCAGCAACTAACGACATGATCATGAGCAGTCAGGCAGAGAAATTCCAATCATTAATATGCAGGACACGTATCACAGATCCAAAACACAACCTTGTGATAACAAAGATAAATTAAAAATGTGTTAACCCTTGACTGCACATTGCTCTCAGTGCAAATATTACCAAACCGTTAAAGCCTGAATGACTCTGTGCACTCAGGCTGCAAGGAACATGCCATCAAATTATACACATTAGTTTGTGAAATATAGATGTGAGTAAAACCTCCCAGTAAACTCAGGCACGTATTACTCAAAGATATGTTTTGCATTCAGAGATTCTATCATTGGAGCTCAGAGGCTGAGAATTCTGCCATGATTGACTCACCTCCCGACTCCCTAAAGCCTGACCACCATCTACAAGGCACAAATCAGAAGTGTGATGGAATACTTCCCAATTGCCCTGAATGGGTGCAACCTAAACAACACTCAAGGAGCTTGACACCATCCAGGACAAAGCAGCCTACTTGATTGGCACCACATCCATCGCCTTCAACATTCACTCTCTCAACTGTTGACACACAGTGGCAACAAGTCTACTGAATGTACCTCCACAAGACTCCTTCATTAACACCTTCCAGACAAATACTCTCCAGCACCTGGGAGGAGAGAGACAGTAGATACACAAGAACATCACCACTTGAAATATCCTCTCCAAACCACACAACATCTTGACTTCACGTTTTCTTCGTTGTCCTTGGATTAAGATTCTGGAATCACTCTCTAACAGCATTGTGGATGTACCTACAAACTGTGAACTGCAATGGTTCAAGAAGACAGCTTCTCATAATGTTCTTCAGGCCATTTAGGGATATACACATACCATGCAGGAATCGAAAAAGCTGTCATCAGATTAAGATTTTGCACTAGTTACATTGAGGATATATGTACAGAATTATTTTATTTTTAAAAATTCATGTCCTTTCTACCTACTTGAGAACATCAACTAAACTTTAAATTACATCTTGAATATGAAATAACAGTTTTCCACTATAACACTTCAACTCTGCTATTTTGGGCTCGGAGGTGCTGATAATGTGAAAGTTATGAGAATAAAGAGATGGAACAGTTTGCCACTCATTGATATCGGACTGTGAACTCACACTCTCCAGTATCACACCATCTCATATTAGTGGAAGAGAAAATTAAAAGAATTGTCAGATCAAACAGGTGTTGAAATTTTCAAAATGATGAGTAGTTAAGGTTCACAGAAATGTTGGAGTAAAGGAAAAAGCATTAAAGAATAATACACAGGTACAAAAGGATTCAGTGAAGATTCATAAGCAATGTTTAAAAAAAATGAGTTATAGCAAAAGAACAGGATCCATAAAACTGACTTCCCAACCTTTGTGTTTATGAGATTGAAGAACAATCTGACCAAGGTGTTTAAAATATTGGAAGAATTTGATAATCTCTTCACGTTGACTGTATTTCCTCTTATGGGGAAATCACAAGGGGTCATAATGCTGATGGTAAAGCAAGGCCACTCGGCTTCCCCACTAGGAGATGCCTTTTCACTTTGTGTCAGACCATTTTAGAAACAACTTTCCCAAACCTACATGGACACTGAAGGACAGTTGGAACTTGCCAGAGGAAGAGAAAAATAGCAAATGCGTTCCCTGAGGATCTTGTAAAAATTGAAGAACCATCTGTCAGGATCATGAGAAGGGATTAATATTGACACTTGCTCAGTCATAGTCAGCCCTACCAAAGGCCAACATATTATTTCAATTCGTCATCTTTCTGCTTCAACATTCTTCAAATCTAGTTCTTCAGACATACAGGTTAACATTCCTTTGATTTTTGTTTTTATTTTGTTTTTATGTATATAGCTGGATCCCCACTGTCTTTCATGCTGTTATGATGTTGTGGGTGTACTGTAAGTTTAAGGGAGCTGAAATTTCTGGCTAGCACAGTGTTCTAAACAAGGTAATAATGTAACATTTTGTCAAGCAACTAGCTAAAAGCTGTTTTTCCTGAATACAAAAACAAATTCAATTTTGGCCAGTTTAAATTATGCCCCAAGATACCAAACTCCAATCAATTTTGAATTTAGTATTTTGACAATTCAAAGCCAATGAAATGATCCAATGTTCTGGGGTATAAATATCAGAGATTTTGAATGGTTACCCAGAGTCACAAAGAGCAGTCAGCACCAACAAGCCCACTTGCAGAAGGATCTGCTCTTGGAAAAGTATCGTTATTGATCAAAGATCTGGGAAGCAGAATCACAAGAAGAAGAAAAGAAGACAGGAATACAGAGAAGAATGAAAAAATCACCTGGTTTTGAAATAAGAGGTTTTTTAAAAAATCTTAATCGGGACTTTTTTTATTGGACTAATATTATAGACGGGGAGGTAAAAGATAGGTTAAAGAGAAAGGAATTGTAAATAGCTGTTAGTCAATATTCTCTGTTTGACTTAAAGAATCAAGTTGCTCATTTTTACTTTATATAGTGACTTTTGGGAATGTTCTTTGCCTCTCCAATTTTAACATGTTACGGCACGGGTGAATCTTTTCTGTGTTGCTGGTTTAAAGTAGAGAGTTGTTTACCCAGTGTCATAGCAATGCTTACCCACAAATATCTGTTAACAGAATCAGACATAGTCACTGCTATCAGATGAGGAGGAATGAATCATCTCTCATTTTTAAAATCTCTCAGTAAAATGCAAAGGAGATTTTCAAATTTTAATAGCATGTGGCTGTCACATTTCAAATAAAGCAGTTACTAGATTAGAATTCAACAGCCAATTATCAGGTTTTCTTGAATGAAAAAAGCGAGGATATTATCTATTAAATTTTTGGAAAATAATAAAAACATAACAACAAGCACATACAGACATAGAGAGAAAGGTTTAAAGGGGAAGAATGTCTAGTATAAGAAGAAAAAGAGTATGGAGTTAAATAAATTCTTCGTCTTCAAGTTGCTTTCATTCAACCTGACACAATGGCTGCTCCGTTGATGTCTCGTATCCTCAGCTGTACTCAAATTTGTAGAATTCTTGAATTCCTGGAAAATAGTTTTTTTCTCTCATTTATTTTATCACCAGTCCTGATTTCCAAGATTATGAAAAAGAAACAGGGAGAGAAATATGCTTTCAGCAGTTGCTGTTGGTTGCCATCTATTTTCTTTCTGTTTTGTCTGCTAAGATGCTGAAATACAGTTAATTTGAGTATTGCTCAGTCTGGCTCCATTGTCTTCCAAGTTGAATAGTTGCAGAAAAACCCTTTTATTCAATATATACAATTTATGTAAGAGTAAGTTAAAACAGTGAGATCTGAGTATTATTTGACACCTGGATCAGTTGGCTTTCAATGTCTTTCAATTTAATGGTAATTTCAGTTCAGGTGATTTTATTAATTGCACTTTTGGGTGTCAAGTGGCTGTTACAGTCAATTCAGATCCACACTTTCTCCTTTGTAAAAATCAGTTTAGTTCATGAAGATCTCAGGTGTGAGAAAACTGATGATGAAATTTGAAAATTGATTGTCCGCATTTTACCATTGGCACTGGGAACATCCTTTCCAAGGTATTCTTCACCAAGTAAGCAGTAAACTGAACCATGGTGTCTGATGATATCTGAGCCAAATATAATGTCAAGCACAGAGATCAAGCTGTGAATGGCAGCAAAGGACACCTCACTTTTGAGTTTTACACACTTCAAATCCTCCCAAATTGCATCAGAGAACAATAAAATTAAGATCAGACAATATGCCCCACAGAGCGGCTAATTCCCAGCAACTGGAAAATTAAAGTTGCTGAAACTTTTCAGTCATAAAAAGTGAATACAAAGCATTTTTAATATTTGGTTTGCTTGAAATAATGAGACTTTGACACTGCCTCCCTTTATTACATCCGTTCAAACCATTATATTTTGCCACCTTGTGCATTTAAAGTCACTGAGGACAAATATTTCCAAACTATTTTAAGAGATAAGCAGAAAAGTTTCATTTTCTTATGTTTGAGATTTTCATGCTGCTGAGTTCAGCAAAGCTGTCATATATAAACAGGAATTAACAGCAAATCAGATTCTGAGTATGGAGAGAACCACATTGGTTTGAAGAGCTCAGAATCCATGCTTAACATTAAGCAGATATTGTGGAATTGATAATGACTGCTACTTCATTCCAACAATATTTCTTATGCGTGCTCACCATTCTGTTGCACATTCTCATACCCCCTCACAATGCTTTGGCAGATTCCATTTACATTTGTGGATGTTAATCAATGAGGAGGGAATAACTCATGAGGCATCATTGCTGATTATATCTGGAACTGTGGGATTTTGGACACTGATTATTCTTAATGGAACAGGGATGTTAAGAGGAAATTCACTGTAGAAATTCAAAGGCATTAGATTCACAAAAGAGAGACTGTTTCCCCTGGAATTAAGAGATCTCATTGAAGAAGCAGATGACAGACCAAGAAGAAGTTTTTTGTAATGTAGTTAGCGGTTGTGGTCTGGATGGCGGAAACACCTTCAATGATGAATTTCAAAAAAAGAAAGACGTACATGCATCAAATAATAGGAAACAGTCTCAAGTCAATAAATTAAAGCTGGGTCTGCAAATAGTAACCATAAAATCATTACTAGTTTCTTTTTCTTCTGAAGGAGAAAGAAAATTGTGGTTAGTGCTTGACACTGATGGAGACAGTGCTGATTTTGAAAGATAACAAAATGCCCTGTTGAAAGATGTAGTGCTGTTCCTCAGGCTCTGCTGGTGAGTGGAGTTCAGATAGATTGACATGGGTATGGAGAGGATGCCCCAATCAGGTGGTGAGAGTGGGCATTGGAGAGAGGCAGAAAGGTCTTGCAGAGTTGGGGATTTGGTAGGGTTAGTTTTTTTGGAGAGGTTGCTAGGAATGACAATCACTCCCCATGCTCCTCCTGGCCCACAAAGGTCCTTACCATGGGAATAAGACTTCCTTCTCCACTTTCAACAGATTATTTGCTGAGGGATAAAAACCAGTCAGCTTAAGTTAAAAATAAAAAGAATGTTAGAATGAATACATTCCTGATGAAGGGCTCTGGCCCGAAATGTCGAATTTCCTGTTCCTTGGGTGCTGCCTAACCTGCTGTGCTTTAACCAGCAACACATTTTCAACTTAGAATGAATACAGTCAGTGTCAAGGTAACAGTCAAACAATCAACCTGCCTCTTGCAAATTGATTGATTCCTCTTCCCTTATCTGTCATAGAATCATAGAGATGTACAGCACGGAAACAGACCCTTCAGTCCAAATCCGTCCATGCTGACCAGTTATCCCAACCCAATCTAGTCTCACCCGCCAGCACCCAGCCCATATCCCTCCAAACCCTTCCTATTCATATACCCATCCAAATGCATCTTAAATGTTGCAATTGTACCAGCCTCCACCACATCCTTTGGCAGTTCATTCCATACACGTACCACGCTCTGCGTGAAAAAGCTGCCCCTTAGGTCTCTTTTATATTTTTCCCCTCTCACCCTAAACCTATGCCCTCTAGTTCTGGACTCTCCGATCCCAGGGAAAAGACTTTGCTTATTTATCCTATCCATGTCCCTTATAATTTTGTATTGGACTTGGACATTTCAAGATTGTGCTAGTGGGGATCTTTCAGGAATCATTGGAGTAAGGGAGGGTCCCAGACAGCTGGAAAATTTACAATTTAACCTTCTGTTTAAGAAAGAGAGTAAGGCAAAAGATGGGAAATTATAGGTCGGTTAGCCTGATCTCGGTCATGGATAAGATTTTGGATTCTATTTTGAAGGATGTGATTTCTGAATATTTGGAAGTGTATGGTAAAATAGGGCAAGGTCAGCATGGTTCTATCAAGGGAAGGTCATGCCTGACAAATTTGTTCGACCACTTTGAGCAGTTAATGAGTAGGTGAGACCAAGGAGAGCCAATGGATGTGATCTATCTGGACTTTAAGAAGGCCTTTGATAAGGTGCCACACAGGAGGCTGCTGAGTAAGATAAGGGTCCAGGGCGCTAAAGACATAAAAGCATAGCTGTCTTTCAGAAAGCAGCTAGTGGGGATAAAACGGTCCTTTTCAGGATGGCAAGTGGTGTTCTGCAAGGTTCATTATTGGGACCACAACTTTAACGATCTAGATGAAGGAACCAAGAGCATACTAGCTAAGTTTTCAAATAATACAAAGATACATAGAGGGACATGTAGCATGGAAGAGGTGGGGAGGCTGCAAAATGATTTAGACAGGTTAGGAGAGTGGGCAAGAAAATGGCAGTTGGAGTACAACATGGCAAAGTGTGAGGTCATGAACTTTGTTAGGAAGAATAGAGGCTTGGACTATTTTCTAAATGAGGAGAAAATGCAGAAATCTGAAGTGCTAAGGGACTTGGGAGTCCTAGTCCAGAATTCTCTTCAGATAATCTTGCAGGTTGAGTCAGTACTTAGGAAGTGTGTTGGCATTTATTTTGAAAGGACTTGAATATAAAAGCAGGGAAGTACTTTTGAGGCTTTAAAAGGCTCTAGTCAGACCACATTTGAAGTATTGTCAGCAATTTTGGACTCCATATCTCAGGAAGGATGTACTGGCCCTGGAGCAGGTCTAGAACAACTTCACGAGAATGATCCCAGGAATGAAAAGCTTAACATATGAAGAACGTTTGAGAGCTCTGGGTCTTTACTTGATGGAGATTAGAAGGATGATGGGGTATCTAATTGAAACTTACAAAATACTGAAAGGTCTGGACAGCGCAGATATTGGGGAGATGTTTCTATTGTTAGGAGAGACTAGGAACTAACGACACAGCCTTAGAGTAAAGGGAGGACCTTTTAGAATGTAGATAAGGAGAAACATCTTCAGTCAGAGAGTGGTGAATCTATGGAATTCATTGCTGCAGAAGTCTGTGGAGGCAAGGTCACTGAGTACATCGAAGAGTGAGATAGATTGATCCTCTTGATACTCAAGAACCTAAGATTATGGGGACAAAGCAGGAGAATGGGTTTGAGAAATTTATCATGATTGTATGGTAGAGCAGACTCAATGGGTCAAATGGACTAATTTCTGCTCTTGGGTCTTATCGCCTTCTGGTCAAAGCTGGTTACAGTCTTCTGGCTGACATCAACTCACTTGTTTGTGATTTGAGAGATCAGAATCAGCTTGACACTTTATTTAAGAACTCATCAGATCTTCTAAAGGTTGAATAAAATGTCTTTGTTTTTGACTCTATTAATAAAGTCAATTTTTCAAGTTTTTTTTAACATAAATTGCATCCTCACCTATACTAACATCTTCAGAAACTTGACTATGAACCATAAGATACAAGAACAAAAGTAATCCATAAAGCCTTGGAGGTCTGCTCTGGCACTTAATGTGATCATGTGGATTTGATCATCCTCAACTCCATTTTCCTGCCTTTGATTGCCTTAATTGATTAAAATCTCTCTGTCTCAGCCTCAAGTATTCTTAATGACCTAGCCTCTAAGTCCTACTGTGGTAAATAAATTCCACAGATTCATGACTCTGAGAGAAGACATTCTCCCTCATTGCTCCCTTAAATGGTGTGGAGAAGCTGGTGTTGGACTGGGGTGGACAAAGTTAAAAATTACACAACACCAGGTTATAGTCCAACAGGTTTATTAGGAAGCACTAGCTCTCGGAGCGCTGCTCCTTCATCAGGTGCTGTGGAGCAGGATCATAAGATGCAGAATTTAGAGCAAAAGAATGATGAAGGAGCAGTGCTCCAAAGGTAGTGCTTCCAAATAAACCTGTTGGATTATAATCTGGTATTGTGTGATTTTTAACTCTCTTAAATGGGTAACTCATCACTCTGAGATTATACCTTCTGATCTTAAACTTTCCCACAAAGGGGAAAAAGACTTCTTTACATTCCCCCTGTCAAGCCCTTAAGAATCTGAATGTTTCCTCTCATTGGAGGTCACCTCTCATTGTTCTCAACTCTAATGGATATCGGCCTAGCCGACTCAAACAAACACAGTGATTGTTCGAGATACTCCACCTTTTGGAGCATCTGTGGGGAGAAAGTGAGTTAATATTTCAACTTTGGAATGATCCTTCTTCAAAACCAATATTTTCTGACAAAATAGTTCTGAAGAATGCTCAAACATTAACTTTGTTTCTCTCTCCACAGATGCAGCCAGACCTACTGAGTTTCTCCAGCAATCACAGTGGTTGTTTCAGATATCCAGTATCTGCAGTATTTTGCCTTTACTCAACCTACTCAAACTGTCCTATAAGAAAGTCCCTCCATACCCAGAATGAACCTCGTGAAACAACTCTGGATTGTTTCTAATGTCAGCCTACCTTTCCTTCGATGAGGAGGCCAAACTACCCTCAGGTCTCCCAGCTCCTACTTCTATTGAATACTTCACCATTAATTAAGATCACCTCATTCTTCTTACCAAAATTTATCACTTCTTACTCATCCACATTAAATTTCATCCATCTTTGCCTGTCAGCCTTGCCACTCTCTGTTCTCCTGAAGACTATTACTATCTTTCTCTTTATTTAATACATTTCTGACTGTTGTGTCTTCTGCAGACAGTCTAGGTGTATGGTACTTAAAGTAAACGATTGCAGATCCCATGAGAACCTATTACCTACTCCCTTGTGTTGGAGAAACAGAAGAGTCACTTAGGCTTGGAATGTTAGCTTGCTTTCTTGCCATGGATGCTGCCTGACCCGTTGTGACCTCCAGCAGTTTAGTTTCTAATTCACTGAGGAGCACACTCTGCTGTCCCTTAGCCAGCTTTGTGTCTGTACTGACACCCTTTTCTTTTCCAGTTCCAGTAATAGCTTGTCAATCTGAAATATTGAGGGGAATTATATGCTGACTCACTGGGATCAGGTGGAACATTGGTTTTCCACCTGCCCTATGGGGGAAGTTTGACCCGTGCTGGGAAACTGACAGGAGTGGGGACAATGTTGCTTTCACAGACGCTGCAATTTACTTTTCATGAAAGTCAATGAGTAAAGTTGGCCAGGCATGAAATCAGCGTTCCATTTGATAAACATTATACCATCTACTCACTTTTTCTCCACACAGATGTTAACTGACGTCTTGACTGCTTCCAGCATTTTTGTTTATATTTCAGATTTCCAGCTTCCACTCTGTTCTTTCAGCTTTTGTTATTTATGTTCAGCCTGGATCCAATGATTGATTCAGTAGCTATGCTTTTCAGCAGATAAGCATAGCGCTGAACTGATTGCTTTATTAGGTGGCAGTATATCATTTCTTCCACAGATGAATGTTCCTTTTGGATGATAGTCAAAGCTGCCTAAAATGTTGCTATCATAGTTTCACCAATATTCACAAGTAGAGCTGAAAGACAGAATGGATACCTGAATAAGAACAACGAAAATTCAGTATTTGTTTTCATTTTTAAAATTCTATTTATCTAGTTTATTCTTGTGGTTCTATCACCATGGATCCAGAGATTCAGCTAATGTTCTGGGGAATCAGACTTCAAATCCTGCCATGGCAGATGGAATTTGAATTCAGTAAAAATCTGGAATTCAGAATTCAGTAATGACCATGAACACATTGCTAATTATTTGGGGAAAACTCATTTGTTTCATTAACGTCCTTTAGAGAGGGATATCTGTCATCCTTACCCAGTCTGGTCTACATGTGGCTCCAGACACACTGCAATGTGGATAAATCTTACCAGATCTCTGGGAAACTAGGAATAGGTAATAAATGGGAGTTAGTTCCTGCCTAGCCACATTCCAAAAATAAATATAATATGGCTGGGACAAATAATAAAAGCGATTCGATGGGTTTGGTAGAGGAAAGGGAATTGAAGGATTATGATGGGATAATTTTCAGTGGGAGGGCCTGTGATGTTTATACACCAGCTTGGTCTCATGGGACCTCCTAGCCTATCAATAGTTTTGAATCAACCTGGTCAGATGTGTTACCTACGCAGCTCTGAAGCTGGTCGGGCCTCCTGCCTCAGAGGTAGGGGCACTAACATTGTGCCACAACCACCCCTCAATGGTCTGTTTCTACGGTGCACATTCTGCACAGTGCCCAGCACAATGTTTGCTGCATCTTGGCTCCAGCAACATACTGCCTGAATTTTACAGCCAGAAATCAGGAGGTCAATGCAAAATGCAGCCAGTGACCTTGAACTACAATCTGACATCAAGCTCTGATCTCATGGAAGATGAGCCCACACAGAAATAGGAAGTCCATTAGCCATTTTTAAGCTCCTAATTAACAGGTTCCTGGTCTACTTTCTTGTTGCCTGCCCCGTTGCTCAGGGGGTGGACAGGGAAAGGTTTGGGGGCACTTTATGTTGGATTGGAGATGGTAGGGCAAAGGTTTCATGTGGCAGCAGATCCTGCTGCTGAAGTCACCACTTTGCAATGTTTTTGCCTTTGTTATTCACTGCTCAGAGTCTGCCAGAGAGTGTAAGGAGGGACCGGAAGAGTAGGGGAGCTATAAAGTCATATGGTTAAACAACTTCCTGTTCTCAGTATCAGGCCTCCTGCTGCATGATAAACAGACCAAGATTGCTGATTGGGTGCAGACACAGATCAAGGCTCCTGATTGGGTGCAGACACAGACCGAGGCTCCTGATTTGTTGCAGAAATGTTCTCCTCTCCAGCCCTTCACAGTGCTGGTTGGTCACCTTTGAAGAGGAGGCTCTTACTTGTCCTTGTGAGTCTGACTTAACAATGGAGAAAGTTGCAAACAAACATTTTAGTTTCTGTTTAGCCTCTTTCAGCACATCCAAAACCCTAAACTCCCAGCCTCAAATTGATTTCAATGTCACTGGAGCAGTGAGCTTGAGGTGAGACCCCCCTGAGGACAATGGAGTCACTCAGTTTCCATCAGACCATCACCTCCCCTTCACTGGGTACAGATTCTTGAATAGAACATGTGAAGAGGAAATCAGGTCATCAATGAGTTTAGCTACAGATGCCTGGCAAATCAACACAGCCCGCAGATCTTAAAACAGTTTTTTTTAGATTAGATTACTTACAGTGTGGAAACAGGCCCTTCGGCCCAACAAGTCCACACCAACCTGCCAAAGTGCAACCCACCCAGACCCATTCCCCTACACCTAACACTGTGTGCAATTTAGCATGACCAATTCACCTAACCTGCACATCTTTGGACTGTGGGAAGAAACCGGAGCACCCAAAGGAAACCCACGCAGACACAGGGAGAATGTGCAAACTCCACACAGTCAGTCGCCTGAGGTGGGAATTGAACCCGGGTCTCTGGAGCTGTGAGGTAGCAGTGCTAACCACTGTGCCACCATGCCACCCACCATGTCTCCTTAAAGGAGACATTGTTTATAGAAACAGGCAGATTGTGATACATGGATAAATGAATCAAAACTGTCCCGTTTCATTGAGAAATTGAGGACTGCAGATGCTGGAGATCAGAGCTGAAAATGTGTTGCTGGAAAAGCGCAGCAGGTCAGGCAGCATCCAAGGAGCAGGAGAGTCGACGTTTTGGGCATGAGCCCTTCTTCAGGAGTCAGGGCTGAAGAAGGGCTCATGCCCGAAATGTCGACTCTCCTGTTTCTTGGATGCTGCCAGACCTGCTGTGCTTTTCCAGCAACACATTTTCAGCCCTTTCATTGAGAACCCACTGGTGATGGGCACAGATTACACCAAGTAATATTTGCTTTTGGTTGTCAGACTGACTTGATTTATTCATTGAAACTGTGTTTAATTATTGTGTGAAGCATCAGAATGTCTTCAAATTTCTCTCATTCTCAGGAAATTAACAATAATACATATCAGTGCAAGTGTCTGATGTTTGTTAATAGAAACAACAGATTTGGTTCAATTGCTCATGGGATCTTCTTAACAAGATCAGTAGTAATTGCATGGATAAACTGCATTTTAGAATCACTGCTGTCCTTGAGGTACAGTGTTGTCAGGGAGGGAGCTCTAGGGTTCTGACCCAACAACAATGAGGGAATGGGGATATAGTTCCAAGTCAGGTGATTAATGTTGAAGTGAACTTTCAGGTGATGATGTTCCCATGTATCTGCTGATCTGGTCCTTCTAAGTAATACAGGTTATGGGCTTCGAAGGTGCTGTTTAAGGAGCCTTAGTGACTAACTGCAATGCGTTAGTGGGTGGTATAAGCAGTTTGTTTGTGATAAAGGGTGTGACTGGTGACAGTGGTGGATGTGGTGTCATTAAGAGCAGGCAGCTATGTCCTGGATGGTGTCAAATGTCTTGAGAGTTATAGGAGCTGCACTCATCCAGGCAAGTGGGGAGAATTCCATCTCACTCCTGACTTATATCTGAAAGGTGATGGATGAGTTTTTGGGAGTCAGGAGTTAAGTTATTCGTTGAAGATCTCCCAGCCTCTGACTTGGGTACTGGTGGACTGAGGCCACTAGTTGTTACAGTGACCTGATCCTGGATACACCGAGGTTCAGGCTCAATTGTTTGCTATTGTTGTTCTGCCTCCATAGGTAAATCAGACTTCATTGCTATAGAACCCTTTTTTCTTAGAGCAAGAACACTGAAATTTATTGGTCAGAGTATTGAGTACAGGAGTTGGGAGGTCATGTTGCAGGTATAAAGGACATTGGTTAGGCCACTGTTGGAATATTGTGTGCAATTCTGGTCTCCTTCCTATCGGAAAGATGTTGCAAAACTTGAAAGGGTTCCGAAAAGATTTACAAGAATGTTGCCAGGGTTGGAGGATCTGAGCGACAGGGAGAGGCTGAATAGACTGGGGCTGTTTTCCCTGGAGCATCGGATGCTGAGGGGTGACCTTATAGAGGTTTATAAAATAATGAGGGGCATTGATAGGGTAAATAGACAAAGTTTTTTCCCTGGGGTTGGGGAGTCCAGAACTAGAGGGCATAGGTTTAAGGTGAGAGGGGAAGGATATAAAAGAGATCTAAGGGCAACTTTTTCACACAGAGGGTGGTATGCGTATGGAATGAGCTGCCAGAGGATGTGGTGGAGGCTAGTACAATTGCAACATTTAAGAGGCATTTGGATGGGTATATGAATAGGAAGAGTTTAGAGGGATATGGGCCGGTGCTGGCAGGTGGGACTAGATTGGGTTGGGATATCTGGTTGGCATAGACGGGTTGGACCGAAGGGTCTGTTTCCATGCTGTACATCTCTATGACTGTATGATCTAGTCTCTTCTATTGTTGTGATCCCACCAGAGGTTATCACAAGGTAAGTTAGGTCCTAGATTGACATTTAGCTTGATTGATTGTGTTTTGATTTGTATTATTTAACATACTAGTCTTTCACTGAAACACAAACGGACGATGCTAAACGTTTTGTTTTACAATTAACAGAAGTTCATTACCTAAAACAAATGAAGACAAAATAAAATCAACCAAATTACTTACCTATAAAATAATTTGAAAGATTTCAAATAACATTGTAAAATCAATTCTCTTCTGTCCTAATAGTATCGCTTTACTATAACCAAACACAGAAAGAGTTCCTTTTTGTGTCACTTCTATAGGATTGACTTAACTATTTCTTTCTATTCTGAATCACATCTTTGGATTGACTTAATTGTTTTATTCCATTCGGTCTTGAAAATGTAATAGTCTTTTTCTTGTTTTAAAACATGACTAAGCTTAGACTTTCTCAATTTCAAAAAACCTTTTCCTGGCTCTAACCAAACACTTTTGGTCTGGAGATGTTAAGCATAATACTTACACTGAGGAAATCTCTTTCTTAACTTTTCTGAATGAGCTAGCTTTCTCATAAAAACTGTTTTTTACAACTTCAACAAGAACTTTGGTACACTGAAACCAAATGCTCTCTGGGTCTTGAGTTTTTCATTCTGTTCAGTGAACAATAAACTTGTTTCTCTTATAAATCAAAATCAAGTTATGATTTGGAGATGCCAGTGTTGGACTCGGGTCAACAAAGTGAAAGATCACACAACACCAGGTTAACAGCCAACAGGTTTATTTAGACGCACTAGTGCTACGAAAACTAATGCCTCCAAATAAACGTGTTGGACTGTAACCTGGTGTTGTGCGATTTTTAACAAAATCAAGCTAATCCTTTTTATTGTTTGCTCTGTCCAGTCATAAAACTCTTACAGTGCAAATAAATTCTCACTTCAGCAGTCCCCTCTCTCTCATACTGATGAATTTTTAAAAATGGCTCCATAAAGACTGATACGTTAATCTTAAACACCTTCATACATACAGGCCAAAACACACAAGCCATTTGTTCCAAATCTATTTAAATGATGTTAATATATAATCTACGTTCATGTGCTTTCCTTTACAATATCAGTGTTGAAGTGGGAGACACCTAGGGGAAGACTTTGATGCGAGACCCAGAATAATATCTTCTAATCAACACTCATGCAGACCAACAAAATGTCAATACCTTGACCTCTAAAAGTTATGCATTGCAAAATGCTATAGCCAGTGACTGTTAAAGATGGGGACTGTCAAAAATCTTATTTTATTATACAATGAAATCACTCTTATTTCCATTTTCTAATGTAATCAAATGTTCACATTGAAATTAATTTTCAGGCTGTTTTATACATAATGGGGGACAAGAAAGCTACTTCATGACATTTCTAGCATTGGTTTCTGGACAGGCCTTGCAGGCAGCTATTTGCAAATGAGATCATCTCACACAGAAAGCAGACCATCTGCACAATGCTCTGATGCTGTGGGCTCAGCTCTGATAAAGAGGCCAACAGTATGAGGACCACTTTGTTAAGTATCTGATGGCCAGAGACATTTGCTGCCCATCCATTGTATGTAATTCTATGTTCATTTCAGAAGGAAGTCAGGAGTCATGTGACTTCTGACTTTGTCCACCCCAGTCCAACACCGGCACTTCCACATCATCTCAGTAAGGAAATTCTGGAGTATACAAGGGACATGGTAGTGGAGTGGCAAGACAATGGCATTGGGCAAAAAGAGGTGTAGCTACCAGGTCCGTGCAGTTTGATCCATGAAGGAAACGTTAAATGGCAGATTATCCATGTGACATATTCCAAATGGGTGCCCTGATATTGGAGTTTTCCTTCAGTACATCCCAGCCTCATTCACAGTGAAGTCAAAAATCTAGTGCCCCTCCTAAGAAGCCCATAGATGGGGCTCACAAATGCTCTGCACATTGAAGAACTCTTGGCACATCAGAAACTTTGTCAGTTTGATCCTGTATCATCTGACTGTCTAGTAAAAGGATGACCAATGTCTTTCACTAGGTGGAGTATCCATAATTATATTTCTAATCTGGCCATTATAATTTAAGTGATATGGCGGCTAACGCTGTGCGCAGCAAGCTCCCATAAACAGAGATTGGATACTGATTAACTAATCTGTGTTGTGGAGATAATTATCCAATCTTTTGGATATAGTATCCAGTCCCTATTTGATTCAGAGGTAGACAGTGCTGTAAGGTGAACGTCACTGGATTCACGTGAAGGTTGAGACATGCAATGCTGAATTATATAACCTCATTCATTAAGGTATACACGTTGTATCAAGAGTTAGAATTCCATTTATGTGATAAATGAAATAAAAGTCTTTGCTTAACAAGCAGTTTAATCATGGTGATCATTTTGGACTGAACTTTGACCTTCAACTTCTGTTGCTTCATCTCATTATTTATGTTTAGTCTTGTTAATGGTTGCTGTGTCTTTATTGCATGTATGTTTGTGTGTCTGCATGTCTGTGTGCATGTGCATGCATGTGGTGTGTGTGAGTGTGTGTATCCGTGTATTATTTTGTTAAGATTTACCATTAGTATCACAAGGTAAAAGATCACACTTCTTGTTTTTAGGCAGAGGGACAATAAGACTATTACAAAGGTGCACTTGGCCTTCACAAATTCTGCTTGGTTTCCAAACGTTCATTTGCAACTTCAGAGTGAATGTACAATTGCATATATGTTCTTGTTTTGCTTTTCATTTAAAAAAAAGAACACCTTAACTAGGTGGTTTTTATTTGATTTATGCATGCCAATTGATGATACTTCTAATTGTGGCACAGTAGTTAGCACTGCTGCCTCACAGCGCCAGGGACCTGGGTTCAATTCCCACCTCAGGCGACTGACTGTGTGGAGTTTGCACATTCTCCCCGTGTCTGCATGGGTTTCCTCCGGGTGCTCCGGTTTCCTCCCACAGTCCAAAGATGTGCGGGTCAGGTGAATTGGCCATGCTAAATTGCCCGTAGTGTTAGGTAAGGGGTATATGTAGGGGTATGGGTGGGTTGCGCTTCGGTGGGTCGGTGTGGACTTGTTGGGCCGAAGGGCCTGTTTCCACACTGTAAGTAATCTAATCTAAAAAAAGATTTTGACTCAGTCACAGTGCTACATGATCTGCCTGGATCAACTCTTTCCCACATTCTCTATCTCACCTCTGTACCTTCCCTCTCAGTCCAAAAGGTGAAACTAATGTGACATCACCAATTGTCAGAATGATTGAATCACCCACACTCACCTTCGCCGCTCCCCAGCTTGTTAGCCTCCAAGAGTAGTAAGTGAATACTTGGTCAGATATACTTTCTTAATAGGAACCTTTCAAAATATGTTTACAAATATTGATTGATCCTAAATCCAGGCTAGACAGTGAAGTATTTTGTTTTTTTGACTGGTGAATCAATGGAAGGAGTTTGAAAAACCAAATGGCTGGATGGAGATACTCAGAAACAAATATTTGGCAAGGTCACTGTGGACTTAATCAACTACTTCACTGTGAAATAATGAATCTTCTTATTTGTAATTTTAAAACAATCAATTATGCTTTACAGTTCAAATTGGGATAAACTAGTTATCCATAAATCAGATTCATGTTACATTTTGATAACAATATAAGAAATATTTAATTATTTAAGTATGATTAATATCAAAGGTAATTTTTGCTCGTATCAACGTTGTACATTGCGTTAGCATGGATTGTTTGCAAATTCATTTCACTTTGATTAATTCTATGAACCCTTTCAAGACATCTGCATAAAGAATCTTTCTTCGTCCAGCAGAGAAAATTACAGCAATTTGCGTTTGCTACAAATTTAATCCATCTGTCCCTTCAGAAATCAGATATCATGCATACACACTTGAGAAATGTGTTTTACATCGTCACAGTGCCAAAGGATTTGCACCAACTCAAACTGGAGTTGATTAAAATAAATTACAATGCATTTTTGCTGCATTGAATTGTTAGTTCTTAGTGAATTTCCTGTTTCTGTAACCTTTTGGAACTATTGTGTGAAACAAATTAGGTTAGAAACTAAAATGGTTTTGTGGAAAATAACTCTTGCTAAATTTAGTTTAAGTACCACTACAAGAAAATACAAACACATTCATTCTTACTTATTTTATTATGCAATGCTATAGCCACCATAAATCATGCACAAAATATGGATAGCACATTGTTGCTTAAATGTATGGTGTATGGAATAAACATTATTGTTACAACACAGCAAGCCAAACAAAAACAAAAGTCTATCATTGAATTTACACAAATCAGTGAAACTAAAACATTCAATGATCCTCAAAATTGCCCAATTATTCCTAACCAGACTTTACGAAAACAGATCTTGAACATCAACCTTACAACTTGAACAAAAAAGACTTATTATTAATGCAACTTTAGAATAACAAGAAAAAAAAAGGTGATGTAATTTGCTTTGAGAATAACCCAACTCCCATTCAGACTGACAGAAAATGTTAAGGAATAAATTATAAAGAAAATAAAATAATTTTAATATGCTCATTCAATTAAAAGATTTCCAGGGATGAATATTAGGCCTTCATGAAATTCTTGGACAATGAATTGTTCACAACACAATCAAACTATATCTTGCTCAACTTCTGAAGTCATCAGTTAGTGCTAACAAGTTGAGCAAATTCCTAGGTGTATTTACATATTTCTTACAAATTGGAATTATCTTCTCAGAACATTCAAGAACTTTATAATTGGAGAGAAGAGAAAACTAGAGACAGCAAAACACAGCAACCACCTGGAAGCTTCTAAAATCACTCTGCTGCTGCTAAAAACTGAGTCAAAACCAAATTCTCCATGTTTAAAATAAAACAAAGAACTCTGGATGGGGGAGATCTGAAACAAAAGCAGAAACCACTAGACAAACACAGCCAGTCTCTCAGCATTTGCAGAGTTAATGTTTTAAGTTCAGTGACACTTTGACAGATAATTCGTGGTGTTTAGTTGGTTAACACCAGTCCTCGCTTAATTGATCAATTCAACATCCAATCAGTATAGCAACCACTTGGTGCTGGTCTTTCTGCCATGTCTTTAGATCATCATTGGGCTGCATTACTTTCGAGAGTAGACAAGCAGGAGGCTGGAAGAATGCAGCAACCGGACAGCATCATGATCTGAAGAAGGGTGACACCGGAAATGTTGACTTCCCCATCTCCTGACGCTGCCTGACCTGCTGCGTTCTTCCAGCCTCCTGCTTGTCTACCTTGGATTCCACCATCTGCAATTATTTTGTCTCATACTACTTCCCAGGCCAGTCACTAAAAGGTAATATCTGCTGCTTTAGTTCTCTTCTCTTTTAAAACAAACGGTTGTTCAGAGTTAACTCTTAATCTCAAAACATGGTTCTAATCCAGACAATGATGAGGACAATAAAAAGGTAAAACAGTGATGGTCACAATATATTTATGGAATACATAAAAACTGGGAAGGTGTGGAACTGTTGGACAGTTTTTGGATTGAAACAGGTTTTGATCATGTGGGTTCTTAGAAATGAGACTAACAGTGTCATGTGTGCTGAAGTTTCCCTGCTGTTTGCAGAAAGTAAAGTGATGTCGGTAAAAGGACAAGCAAAGCTTTTAGGGAGTTAAGACATGGCATTTATGGCTCTTAATTACTGTAAAACATGACGATGTAAAATTATGGGAGTCTCTCTGTCGATAATTGCCAATCAACACTTTTAATTTCAGTCTTTGGAATAGACAATTCTTTTAATCTCTTTGTAATGGAAATAAGTGGCCATTCCATTAACAGCTCTTCAGCTTCATGGCCGGATTGTTATTGACCCCCTTGTCTGTCCAACTATTCTCTCTGTTTGAGCTCCATCCCCACCTAACATTTATTCCATACCCCTCCCACTCCTTATCTTCTGCATACAAACTGGCATTTTCCTAGCTGCCATCAGTTCTGAAGAAGGGTCACTTGACCCAAAACATTAACTTTGATTTATCTCCACAGATGCTGCCAGACCTTCTGAGCTTTTTCAGCAACATCTGTTTTTGTAACATATGAAATGGTCTGCATGAACAACAGAAAGTAGAAGAGAAATTCAGCAAATTTGGTGGCATTGGTGGGGAGAGAAACGGGGTTAACCTTTCAAAAGATCAATATGACTTTTCTGAGGATCTCAAAATACAATCTGTTGGATTGATAAACTTCAGTCAGGTGAGAATGGAAACCAGCTGAATTATTTAACACACTAGTAAATGAAAGAACAAATGAAAATTAAGTTACATAAGCCAAAATACTTTCATTAGTAAATACTTTGTGACTTTGTGAATAAAAGGTTTTATTTAAGAAACAGCCAGTATTCTGGTTTGGAAAAGAATATCAACAATGAAGTAGAACTGATAGTAGGCTGCAGTTTCCAATTCAAAAATAAAATAGGTGTGGGAAAGAACATGAGAATCTGTGAGCTATAGAGTCATTCTGCAGTGTGTTAACTCATTTCCACATTGTGGTGGCTGAGCAATATTAACACTCTCCAAATGAAAGCGAGTTGAATCACCAGACTGGAAACAGACACAACATTCCTTCACTCAGGAAGAAGATCTAATGGCATTTGAGTGTATTTGCTAATTGGGAAATAAAGTGTCACTGCTTACACACAAAATGTTTCCCCAACAAACGAGACAAGCTGAAGTATCAACAGAAACAGATCTTACCTGATGTTTGGTTACTGCCAACGAGATAAAAACAAAAGAGGAAATATCACTTTTTGAAATCTTAAGGATGGTTGGAGCAAATAGGAATGTGGAGCATGAGGAAAAATAATATAAACTGTACAGAAATGGAGAAAACATAAAGACTTGGGCAAATTTAGCCCTTTGTGTCCTGCAGAAACCCAGTGGGAGTTTAGATGACATCAGGTGAGTTTAAGACACTGGAGCTGGATCTAACATGCTGATTTTTAACTTCTCTCCTGAGTAAAACTGAATTTAACAAATTTGTTCTGCGTAATTCAAATTTGTTACTTGACCAAAAAAGACCTTTTCACCAGATCATCTCAATGGTGCTGAACAAGAGACTAAAAAACATCCCAAAAACATACAGTTTTGTTTCAAACTTTCCTTGCTGTTCCTGCAGGAACAGTACTGTTGCCCTGCATTTTGGATCATAGACCGTAAGGTATAGGAGCAGAATTTTGAGTCTGCACTGCCATTTGTTCATGGCTGATATATTTCTCAACCCCATTCTCCTGCCCTTTCCCCAGTAACCCTTGATCCCTGAACTAAGAACGAACCAAGGTATTTCTGTCTGAAAGACACTCAGTAACTTGGTCGCTACAGCCTTCTGTGGCAATAAGTTTCACAGAGTCACCAACCTCTGGCTGACAAAATTCCTACTCACCTCAGTTCTAAAGGGTCATCCCTTCGCTCTGCTTCTCGACTCACTTTCTAATGGTAACATCTTCTCCCCATCTATCCCATGCGGCTCCTCAACATTCTATAAGTTTCTATCAGCTTGCCCCTCATTCTCCTAAACTCCACTAAGTACAGACCCAGAACAGTCTCCTAAACTGTTCCTCATAGGACATGCCCTTCATACCCTGGATCATTCTTGCAAAGCTCCTCTGGACCCCCCTCAATGCCCAGCACATCTTCCCTTAGATACGAGGCCCAAAACTGCTACAATATTCCAAATGCAATCTGACCAGAGCCTTATACTGCCCAGATTACTGCCCGAGCCAAGAGCCGGTTGGCATAGGGATAAGAAAATTAGGGAAGTCAACACGTGGCTAAGGGATTGGTGTGGGAAACAGGGATTCCACTTCATGGGGCATTGGCATCAGTTTTGGAACAGGGGGGATCTGTACCGTTGGGACGGTCTCCACCTGAACTGATCAGGTACCAATGTTCTAGCGAAGAGGATAAATAGGGTGATCAGTAGGACTTTAAACTTCTGAGTTGGGGGGAAAGGGAAAGTGAAAGCGACAGGGAGTATGGCGTTAAATGGAAAGATAAGCAGCAGGATAGCATGTGTGCAGGCGGACTGGGAATGCAGCAAAAAGGAAGGATAACTTAGGACATCTTATGACTTCCAATATTTCAAATGATAAGAAAGTTACCAGAATGCTCGTAGCATTCATAACAAAGTAGATGAACTAACGGCACAGATCATCGTGAATGATTATGATGTGGTAGGCATCACAGAGACATGGTTGCAGGGGGTTCAGGACCCGCAGTTAAACATCCAAGGATTTACAACTTATCGAAAAGACAGAGAGGGGGGCAGAGGGGGCGGGGTTGCCTTGTTAGTTAAGAACAAAATTAAATCTATGGCACTGAATGACATAGGGTCGGATGATGTGGAGTCTGTGTGGGTGGAATTGAGGAACCACAAAGGCAAAAAAACCATAATGGGAGTTATGTACAGACCTCCTAACAGTGGTCAGGACCAGGGGCGCAACATGTACCGGGAAATAGAGAAGGCAGGTCAGAAAGGTAAGGTCACATTGATCATGGGAGACTTCAATATGCTGGTGGACTGGGTAAATAATATTGCCAGTGGATCCAAAGAAAGGGAATTCATGGAATGCTTACAGGATGGCTTTTGGAACAGCTGGTCATGGAGCCCTGAAGGGAGCAGGCTATTCTGGACCTAGTGCTATGTAATGAACCAGACTTTATAAAAATTCTTAAAGTAAGGGAACCCTTAGGAAGCAGCGATCCTAATATGGTAGAGTTCAGTCTGCAATTTGAAAGAGAGAAGGCAAAATCGGATGTAATGGTGTTACAGTTAAATAAAGGTAATTATGAGGGCATGAGAGAGGAACTGACAAAAATAGATTGGAAGCAGAGGCTAGCGGGTAAGACAGTAGAGCAAAAATGACAGGAGTTTGTGGGTATAATTGAGGACACTTTTTGAAGAGGTGACAAGTAGGTTAGACCAGGGAAACCCAGTGGATGTGGTCTATCTAGACTTCCAAAAGGCCTTTGATAAGGTGCCACACGGGAGGCTGCTGAGTAAGGTGAGTGCCCATGGTGTTCGAGGTGAGCCACTGGGATGGATTGAGGATTGGCTGTCTGACAGAAGGCAGAGAGTTGGGATAAAAGGTTCTTTTTCCGAATGGCAGCCGGTGACAAGCGGTGTCCCGCAGGGTTCAGTGTTGGGGCCGCAGCTGTTCACATTATATATTAATGGTCTGGATGAAGGGACTGGGGGCATTCTAGCGAAGTTTGCCGATGATACAAAGTTAAGTGGACAGGCAGGTAGTACTGAGGAAGTGGGGAGGCTACAGAAGGATTTAGACAAATTGGGAGAATGGTCCAGGAAATGGCTGATGGTATTCAACGTGAGCAAATGCGAGGTCTTGCATTTTGGAAAAAAGAATACAAGCATGGACTACTTTCTAAACGGTGAGAAAATTCATAAAGCCAAAGTACAAAGGGATCTGGGAGTGCTAGTCGAGGATTCTCTGAAGGTAAACATGCAGGTTGAGTCCGTGATTAAGAAAGCGAATGCAATGTTGTCATTTATCTCAAGCGGGTTGGAATATAAAAGCACCGTTGTGCTACTGAGACTTTATAAAGCTCTGGTTAGGCCCCATTTGGAGTACTGTGTCCAGTTTTGGTCCCCACACCTCAGGAAGGACATACTGGCACTGGAACGTGTCCAGTGGAGATTCACATGGATGATCCCTGGAATGGTAGGTCTAACATACGAGAAACGGCTGAGGATCCTGGGATTGTATTCATTGGAGTTTAGAAGATTACGGGGAGATCTAATAGAAACTTACAAGATAATACATGGCTTGGAAAGGGTGGATGCTAGGAAATTGTTTCCGTTAGGCGAGGAGACTAGGACCCATGGGCACAGCCTTAGAATTAGAGGGGGGGGGTTAAATTCAGAACAGAAATGCGGAGACATTTCTTCAGCCAGAGAGTAGTGGGCCTGTGGAATTCATTGCCGCAGAGTACAGCGGAGGCCGGGACGCTAAATGTCTTCAAGGCAGAGATTGATAGATTCTTGATGTCACAAGGAATTAAGGGCTATGGGGAGAATGCGGGTAAGTGGAGTTGAAATGCCCATCAGCCATGATTGAATGGCGAAGTGGACTCGATGGGCCGAATGGCCTTACTTCCATTCCTATGTCTTATGGTCTTATACAGCCTCAGCAGTACATTTCTGCGCTTGTATTCTCGCCCTCTTGAAACAAATGCTAACATTACACTTGCTTTCCTACACTTGCCAACTGAACGTGTCTGTTAACCTGAAAAGAATCCTGAGGTAGGACTCGCAAGTCACTTTGTGTTTCAAATTTTCAAAGCCTTTCCTCATTTAGAAAACAAACTACTGCTCTATCCTCCTGTCCAAATTCACAAATTCACATTTATCTGGACTGTATTCCATTTGCCATTTCTTTATCTACTCTCCTAGCCTGTCAAAGTCCTCTGCAGCTTCCCTGCTGCCTCAACACTACCTCACCCTCCACCTAACTTTGTATCACCTGCTAACTTGGCAACATTGTCCTCGGTTCCTCTGTTTGGATCGTTAATGTATAACATCTGATCTGACTCTCTGGTACAGTTGTAACAAAGGCTATCAAATCCCCTTCCTGATACAGAGCTTGTAATTCCATATCTATCTGCCCTATCTCTGTAACCTCCTCAAACCTGACTCCTAATTTTCTGTGTTCTTTCAATTTTTGTGCTCTGCTCACTCCGAGCTTCAATTACTCTCCCCATGGCAGCTGTGTCTTGAGTTTTCCTGACTCAAAGCTGCAATTTCCTCCCTCAGCCACTTCACCTCTCTCTACTTTAAAATGCTGCTTAAAACTCACCTCTTTGCCAGTGTTTGTGGTACATTGTCCTAAGATTTCTTAATGTGGCTCAGACTGAAATCTTCAAATGAATGGAATCCATGTGCCTAACTGGTCTTACATTTATACAGCACAAGAATATTATTGCAGTGTCCAGACATAAAGACCTGTCCAGCCAGATTAAAATGCAGTCCGTTGAAACAGCAATATATGAAGAGCCACAAAAATTGAAGGAAATTCAGTTGATGGGCAAGAAAAAGCCTTTGAATGATAGAAAACAAAGTTCCACCTGGGTGAAGAGGCTGAGTCAGCAGTCCTCTTTTTAGTCCTGACTTTGTTGCTAGCAACAAATATTTTAAATTTATTTTTAGCTTCTAGCCATTTCACTTCATTGAAAATGTCGCTCATTAGGAGATGAAAGCATTAATTAGCAAGGCTTGAATGAAAGCAAGACAAATTATCCTATCTACAAATCCCAGAAAAGAGTAATAAAAACATAACAACAAGCAGACACAGCCAGCAAATTTAAAAGAAAGAGTGTCTGGGACAGACAAGCAAAATAAAGACTATACAGTTTGGAAAGCCTTTAGAGTCCTTGAGATTTTATTACTGGAGGTCACAGTTGTTTTCCTGTTCAATGGCATCCCTAACAGTGGTGGAACTGTAGATATCATTGAGTTCTTGTTTGTTTTGGTGCTGTGCTCTGAATTCATGCAGGGAAAACGAGAGGAATACAGAAAGAGGTCTTGATCTTGCAAATTCATTCTCCTTAACTCTGGCTTACTGCACAGAATTATCTGTCGAAATCTAGTTCAGTACAGATTCTGGAGTATGGCTCCATTAATTTTTTAAGCTGGCTCACCAGCAGTTGAGCCTTTCATCAGCCAGTGTGTAAAATTATTATAAAAAGGTGAATTGAACAGGTGATGTGACTTTCTTGATGTTGGCTCAGCTTCCTGGTTTCAATGCTGTGAGAAAAAAAAATAAGTTCATTCCATGTTCATGTGGCTAGGTTTATATCAAAAATGAGCATCCAATCAGTTTAGCTCAGTTGGCTAGGTTGCCAGTTTGGAATACAGAGTGATGTCATAAGAGTGGGTTCAATTCCTCCATCAACTGGGGTCACTACAAAGGGCACTCCTTCTTAACCTCTCCCTTCACCTGGTATGTAGTGATCCTCAGATTAAACCATGACCAGTTATCTTTACTTACTGAGAGAGCAGTCTTACATGTCCAGTAAGACCATGGTGATTTCATTTTTATCAGTGCTGACGATGGAAGTTACCCCACTAGGTTTTCACTGCACTTCAATGAATTACTTTTATTTTTGTTTTATACATTTATTTGCATGTTAAGTAGCTATAGTTACTAAACAGAATTTTAAATTATAATATTTGCAAACAACATCCCATTGGCATTACTAAATTGTCACCAAACATCAATTAAGATGTAATGGACCACAACAATTAGTCATCTTGGCACAGAGCTAATTATAAACGAGAACTGTCTAAAGTGCTTTTCCACTCACCAATCCAGAAAAATGGTCTCTAATTTGTTGAACTCCTTTCTAACACATGCTTCCTTGACCTCTAAATAACATACTTCTTAACTTTATGTTAATGTGACGTAACTTCATATAGTTTTCATTGATGACAATTGTCATAAAATAGTTCCCCTGATGTCTCTGTTATTTAATAGTATCTGGATAACATTCACCACCAATTTATCCCTTCCCCTTCAAAAATCCTTCCCAACTGGAACACTCTTTTTTGACATACCAGTACTCACCTTGCTGATTACACACCGCAATTTTGCTTTATTGTTTAATCGTAATTTTGACTGTCTTTGACAGAGTTTCCAAGTCCTTATTATTTTGGGGGGTAATTTTGACCTGAAGGGTATGTGTAATGTCATTGTGGATTGATTCTGCCTTGCATCTCATCCACCAAATATTAAGAGGCAGTTGAGCCAGTTTTACCAATTTCAGCCAATTACTGCTCACTTTGAAAACTTTAACAGAATGCCAATCTATTTATTGCAGTACTTTGATCCACTTAAGGGCATTTTACCCAATAACTTACTGTTGACAATTATTTCCATCAGAGACAAATAACTTTTAAAGAGAAATTCAAATTCACAGTTAATCGTTGATAGAATGACATATCACTGTTCTATGGTTGAAGATGTTCACTGTAACAAAAGGATTAAAACACTATTAACAAAATACTATTTTGTAAACAACTTTTACTTGAAAACACAAATGGAACATAGAACAGTACAGCACAGGCCCTTCAGCCCTCGATGCTGTGTCGACCTTTTATCTTACTTGAAGATCAGACTTCGTTGTACTATCCTCGTAGTACATACCCTTCGTTGTACTATCTTCCATGTGCCTATCCAAGAGTTGCTTAAATGTCCCTAATGTCTCTGACTCTACTAACACCATTGGCCATGCATTCCATGCACTCACCACTCTCTGTGTAAAGAACCTACCTCTGAAATCTCAGCGAAACTTTTCTCCAATCACCTTAAAATTATGTCCCCTCATGATAGACATTTCTGCCATGGGAAGAAGTCTCTGACTATCCACTCTAACTGTGCCTCTCATCATCTTGTGCACCTCTATAAGGTCACCTCTCGTTCTTCTTCGTTCCAATGATAAAAGCCCTAACTTCATTAAGCTTTCTTCATAAGGCATGCCCTCCAGTCCAGGCAGCATCCTGGTAAATCGCCTCTGCACCCTCTCTAAAGCTTCCACATCCTTCCTGTAATGAGACAACCAGAACTGACCACAATATTCCAAGTGTGGTCTAATCAGGGCTCCATGGACCTGCAGCGTAACCTCGCAGCTCTTAAACTCAATCCCCCTGCTAAGGGAAGCCAACACACTGTATATCTTTTTAACAACCATTTCAACCTGGGTGGTAACTTTGAGGGATCTATGGACATGGACCCTAAGATCCCTCTGTTCCTCCTCACTGCTAAGAATCCTGCCTTTAACTCTGTATTCTGCATTCAAATTCAACCATCCAAAGTGAATCACTTCACACTTTTCCAGGTTGAATTCTATCTGGGACTGATCAGTCCAGTTCTGCATCCTGTCAATGTTCCATTGCACCTACAACAGCCCTTCACATTATTTACCACTCCACCAACCTCACTGTCATTGGCAAACTTACTAACCCACCCTTCCACTTCCTCATCCAACAAGCACCTTCTTATATGAAGACTCTTTTAACAGGTATAATTTGCACTGTCCTTTATGCATACATTAAAATTGCTTAGAACCAATCATAACTCATGCTTCACAACTGAGGTTTTTGTGATTCTTTTCTTTTGTCAGTCTGTGGTTCTTCACAGTGAGGTTTTCTTCTTCCTGAGACACCTCATCCAGCCCAAACTTGGTGACTCTTCCAGCCTTATTTTAACTCTTCAAAAGGTTTGATCATTTTGATTCAAATATACATTTACATTTGTATTCCTGTGCAGTAAGGTATGGAGGTAGATTAGCCTCGAGTCGCTCCCTTTCTCCAGCACCCAGGCAGTCCATTACACTGTGATAATCTGGGTAGAATCATCCCAATCTGGTAAATTTAAGGCAGTGAGATGTTCAGTGAAGACACTTTTGATGACAGAAATAAAGGCTCCATTTTCTAACCAAATGTCAAACATTGAGACAAAATTCTCATTATAGTGTGGCAAGAGGCCAATGAGCATGGATGACCACATCTTTAGCAACTTCATTATTACTTAACATGCACTCTTCTGATTTATCATCTGCCAATAGAAACTAGAAGCTGGGAATTCCTGGACAGGGAAGCCAGACTTTTTACCTGGTGACTTCAGCTCACTGTTTGCTCCTCCAAGTCTCCGTTTTTGACACCCAGCACCAAGGGCTCAGGCCATACTCCCCATGGGCATTCACCACATGAACCTACTGTCCATGAACTTTGGCATCAGACACATTCCAACTTCGTCACATCAGGCCATGTTTTTGATCTCTTACAGAGTGTGTGGGTCTGCACTGGAGCGCTGCATTTGGAATGTACGATATATCTCTTTGCAGAGCTGCTTCCAGGCACGCTGGGACAGTTCCCTAACCCAGGGCTGCTTCCAGGCACGCTGGGACAATTCTCTAACCCAGGGCTGCTTCCAGGCACGCTGGGACAATTCCCTAACCCAGGGTTGCTGCCAGGCATGCTGGGACAATTCCCTAACCCAGGGTTGCTGCCAGGCATGCTGGGACAATTCTCTAACCCAGGGCTGCTTCCAGGCACGCAGGGACAATTCCCTAACCCAGGGTTGCTTCCAGGCACGCTGGGACAGCTCCCTAACCCAGGGCTGCTTCCAGGCACGCTGGGACAGCTCCCTAACCCAGGGCTGCTTCCTGGCACGCTGGGACAGCTCCCTAACCCAGGGCTGCTGGCTGACTGGCCAAGCATTTGCTCATTTCGTGCCTAACTCAGCACTCTCAGTATCCTTGCCTTGCCTTTTAGTTCTTTGCCACGCAGTACCTTCCCCCCTCAACCTCAGACATAGCCAGCAGGCCCACAGTCCTTTTGTCTTAAATTGTTTTCTTAGTGCAGACACACAGCCAGGCAGTTTGCAATGGTCGAGTAAAAAATGAGGTCTGCAGATGCTGGAGATCACAGCTGAAAATGTGTTGCTGGTCAAAGCACAGCAGGCCAGGCAGCATCTCAGGAATAGAGAATTCGACGTTTTGAGCATAAGCCCTTCATCAGGAATGCGAGAGAGTAGCCAAGCAGGCTAAGATAAAAGGTAGGGAGGAGGGACTTGGGGGAGGGGCGATGGAGGTGGGATAGATGGAAGGAGGTCAAGGTGAGGGTGATAGGCCAGAGTGGGGTGGGGGCGGAGAGGTCAGGAAGAAGATTGCAGGTTAGGAGGGCGGTGCTGAGTTGAGGGAACCGACTGAGACAAGGTGGGGGGAGGGGAAATGAGGAAATTGGAGAAATCTGAATTCATACCTTGTGGTTGGAGGGTTCCCAGGCGGAAGATGAGGCGCTCCTCCTCCAGCCGTCGTGTTGTTATGTTCTGCCAGTGGAGGAGTCCAAGGACCTGCATGTCCTCGGTGGAGTGGGAGGGAGAGTTAAAGTGTTGAGCCACGGGGTGGTTGGGTTGGTTGGTCCGGGCGTCCCTGAGGTGTGACTGACTGAACTGGTCCTCACCCTGAATAACTTCTCTTTTCAATCCTCCCACTTCCTCCAAACTAAAGGAGTTGCCATGGGCACCCGCATGGGCCCCAGCTATGCCTGCCTCTTCATAGGATATGTGGAACAGTCCATCTTCCGCAACTACACTGGCACCACCCCCCACCTTTTCCTCCGCTACATCGATGACTGTATCGGCGCTGCCTCGTGCTCCCACGAGGAGGTTGAACAGTTCATCAACTTTACTAACACCTTCCATCCCGACCTGAAATTCACCTGGACTGTCTCAGACTCCTCCCTCCCCTTCCTAGACCTTTCCATCTCTATCTCGGGCGACCGACTCAACACAGACATCTATTATAAACTGACTGACTCCCACAGCTACCTGGACTACACCTCCTCCCACCCTGCCCCCTGCAAAAACGCCATCCCATATTCCCAATTCCTTCGTCTCTGCCGCATCTGCTCCCAGGAGGACCAGTTCCAACACCGCACAGCCCAGATGGCCTCCTTCTTCAAGGACCGCAGATTCCCCCCAGACGTGATCGACGATGCCCTCCACCGCATCTCCTCCACTTCCCGCTCCTCCGCCCTTGAGCCCCGCTCCTCCAACCGCCACCAAGACAGAACCCCACTGGTTCTCACCCACCACCCCACCAACCTCCGCATACAACGTATCATCCACCGCCATTTCCGCCACCTCCAAACGGACCCCACCACCAAGGATATATTTCCCTCCCTTCCCCTATCAGCGTTCCGCAAGGACCACTCTCTTCGTGACTCCCTCGTCAGATCCACACCCCCCACCAACCCAACCTCCACCCCCGGCACCTTCCCCTGCAACCGCAGGAAATGTAAAACTTGCGCTCACACCTCCACACTCACTTCCCTCCAAGGCCCCAAGGGATCCTTCCATATCCGCCACAAGTTCACCTATACCTCCACACACATCATCTATTGCATCCGCTGCACCCGATGTGGCCTCCTCTGTATTGGTGAGACAGGCCGCTTACTTGCGGAACGCTTCAGAGAACACCTCTGGGACGCCCGGACCAACCAACCCAACCACCCCGTGGCTCAACACTTTAACTCTCCCTCCCACTCCACCGAGGACATGCAGGTCCTTGGACTCCTCCACCGGCAGAACATAACAACACGACGGCTGGAGGAGGAGCGCCTCATCTTCCGCCTGGGAACCCTCCAACCACAAGGGATGAATTCAGATTTCTCCAGTTTCCTCATTTCCCCTCCCCCCACCTTGTCTCAGTCGGTTCCCTCAACTCAGCACCGCCCTCCTAACCTGCAATCTTCTTCCTGACCTCTCCGCCCCCACCCCACTCCGGCCTATCACCCTCACCTTGACCTCCTTCCACCTATCCCACCTCCATCGCCCCTCCCCCAAGTCCCTCCTCCCTACCTTTTATCTTAGCCTGCTTGGCTACTCTCTCTCATTCCTGATGAAGGGCTTATGCTCGAAATGTCGAATTCTCTATTCCTGAGATGCTGCCTGGCCTGCTGTGCTTTGACCAGCAACACATTTTCAGTTTGCAATGGTCATCAGCACTCATCACTCAGAAAGGTGAGCATGTTGCTGTAAGTTACTGCACTACATCAATTTCATGTGTATGCTGTTCCTTTCTCCACTGTTTGAACTGAAACATTGAAATTAAATTAATTCATAAATGTAATAGTATGGTGGACAAAGCAAAGGTGCATGTTAAACATTTGTCAAAAGCAGTGTAGCTTACTTTAAATTCTTTTAATATAGTCACATACTCCACTCTGTTGTGTACTTCCCATTTACAGAACTATACAAATGATCTGTTATATTCCTTTTGGTGTTAATTATATTGTCAAGTGCACCTTTAAATATCACTGAAGTTGTATTGTTCACTGTCTGGTTATTAATCATTTGTGGGCAGCACGGTGGTTAGCACCGCTGCCTCACAGTGCCAGAGACCCAGGTTCAATTCCTGCCTCAGGCAACTGTCTGTGTGAAGTTTGCACGTTCTCCCCGTGTCTGCGTGGGTTTTCTCTGAGTGCTCCAGTTTCCTCCCACAGTCCAAAAAATGTTAGGTGAATTGGCCATGCTAAATTGCCCGTAGTGTTAGGTGCAGGGGGATGGGTCTGGGTGGGTTGCTCTTCGGCGGGTCGGTGTGGACTTGTTGGGCCGAAGGGTCTGTTTCCACACTGTAAGGAATCTAACCTAGTCACTCCTGTTGGATTGCTGAATATCAAATCTTACAGATGCACTTGCCCTTCCTGACAAGCTGTGTTAGGCTTTCATTTACTACTCTAAAATTGAACTTTCATTGTTCTCTTTTGAGGTTCCTGTTCTGTCTGTTTTACATCTGTGATGCTGGCATTCACCTTCACCATCACCGTCATCGTCATCATCACCGTCAGCACTACTGTGCAATTACCTGCAAATTCTCTTATTTAACTAAACATGTTCCAGCCGACATCAGTTTGAACTGCGGCCTATAACAGATATCAGATATGACTTGAACATACTTACTGATAATCATTCCCACTCATTTTCCTTTTGTTTAATTCTAACCAGGTGTGTTTGATAACTTTGTAAAAACAATGACATTTCATTGACGACAAATTTAAAGTTTTATGTCAAATTTACAGTGCAGTACAAGACCACTCATCCCAATTGGTTCATGTCACATTTCTGGCCCACATGAACAGCCTCGATCCGACTTCAGATGAACAGAAAGTGCTTCCCTGAAGTAGAATGAAACATAGGAAATGATGAGCGGATGTGATGATGCTGAGCCACTGAATTTATTCACGAGAGAAGTTAATATATTTGAAGGAGTGAATGACATCAGTGGATATGGGGAAGGTATGTGAAAATGGTAATAATGTTGATGATTAGCCGTGGTCAAAACTGAGTGGCTGGGCAGTCTGGATGGGCAGAACGGCCTCATGCTGGTTCTTTGTTATAAGGTCCTCTATCTCTATGTGGCTATAATATGGGAAGGTGGAGTCAATGTTGTGGGATGGTGCGTATGTGCTTTAATGACCTAAACTTGAATTACTGGCAATTATTATTTAAACTCTGGACAGAATGGACAGCAGTTGTCCCATATCCCTGCACTCAGAGTAAAGCAGCAACTCCACAAGGCAGAAGTGCCTGCTCTCACTTAACACTGGAGCTAGTTGTTAATCTGCATTAATAAACAAGGAACCCACATTATTTACCAATTCTTTTATCAAGTCATACAAGTGACATGTTTATGATGAATTAAGGAATGTGATATGGTGTCAGTACGGTTTTTGAAGAATTATATATGCCCCAACCCTTTCACCTACAGAACAAGAATTAGTGAGAACGTAAAGTAACAGTCAGAATTCTCCACCTTCACTCTGGCTCCTTTCACCCCAGTCCTGCCAATAGACAGTAAGTCCCAGTAAGATTGTTCAACCTGGGGAGAATATAAACCTTTCTGCTTTGTAGTTTGTGCAGGAGCAGGCATTCGATAACAAGCTCGGAACGCTTCAGAGAACACCTCTGGGCCGCCCGAACCAACCAACCCAATCACCCCGTGGCTCAACACTTTAACTCCCCCTCCCACTCCACCGAGGACATGCAAGTCCTTGGACTCCTCCACCGGCAGAACACAACTACACGACAGCTGGAGGAGGAGCGCCTCATCTTCCGCCTGGGAACCCTCCAACCACAAGGTATGAACTCAGATTTCTCCAGCTTCCTCATTTCCCCTCCCCCCACCTTGTCTCAGTCGGTTCCCTCAACTCAGCACCGCCCTCCTAACCTGCAATCTTCTTCCTGACCTCTCCGCCCCCACCCCACTCCGGCCTATCACCCTCACCTTGACCTCCTTCCACCTATCCCACCTCCATCGCCCCTCCCCCTAGTCCCTCCTCCCTACCTTTTATCTCAGCCTGCTTGGCTCTCTCTCTTATTCCTGATGAAGGGCTCATGCTCGAAACGTCGAATTCTCTATTCCTGAGATGCTGCCTAAACTGCTGTGCTTTGACCAGCAACACATTTGCAGCTTTTTACTCGATAACAAGCTCCAGGAAGTCTATCATCAAACAGAAGTCTACAGAGAGGACAATTCATTACTGCTTCAGATCATCACTTCAGGAGGTTGGGGGTGATGCAGGTGAGTGGACAAGAGACAAAGAGTCGATAGATTCAACTGCTCCTAACAGAGTGAAGAAGACTTTAAAATGTTCTTTTCCACCCTGTAATTTAATCTTTTTAGTCTTCAGTCTATTTTCAGGACAAAACCAGTGCTTGTGTGGATCTTAAGCTGAAGAAGACGCAAACAACTCAGCAACACCAGATACCAGACTCGCAACTTAGTTAATTTGGTTTCTCTGTTAAACCTGCTGAGTTTTGTCAGTGTTCTATGGGTAAAATCAAGCATTAGCAGAGACCGAATAAGGCTGTGGCCATTTCAACTGCTGGCACTGAGGAAGACAAAACAAGCTTTAAATCATCTGAATAGCTATTCCTTTTATGGAGAATATGAATCATCTCGTAAAAGACACCTGAAAAATATTAAACTTCCAACACTCAATAGCATAACAATAACCCTCTTGTTTATACTTACTTTGTTTTGACAACATGTAGAGACAAATTGCATCTCAAACGTGCCACACCAGGTCAAACAAATTATTTAGGTTTAAATTGTTATCGACAATGAAAGCCAAAAAAAAACTGAACAGCTCAGGTCTTTGAGATGATGGCCTAAGAATCTGGACAAAATATGGTTCATGTTTGAAGGTCAGTTGTGAGTAATGCTCAACTTCTAAAGATACTCACTGACATTCCTGTCTTTTAGGTGAAAGCTGACAGAGGTCACTGAGCAATTCATAAATCAGGGCGGTGATAGAGTGATTATGATTATGACTTCAAGGCAGCAGAGCTAACCAGCAAAATACAAACACACAAAGTATAAGAGGAGGCCACTCAGCCCTTCCAGGCTGCTCCCCCATGGTTGATCTGATTTTACCCTCAATCCTATATCCCTGCATCTCCCAATAATCTTCCATCCCCTTGGTCATTAAGAATCCATCTACATTTACCTTAAAAATATTGAAAGATTCAGCATCCACTGCTTGTTAAGGAAGGGAATTCTAAAGACTCACAACCCTCTGAGAGGAAAATAAAGTTTCCTCATCTCTGTCTTAAAAAGACACCTACCTTATTTTTAAGTGATGACCCCTCATCCTAGATCCTCCTGCAAGAGAGTGTAGGATCGATGGGCTTCAGATTGGTTCCACAGGTCAGAGCAACATTGAAGGGCCTGTACTGCGTTGTAATGTTCTGTGTTCTATGTTCTATAAAACATCCTTTTAATATTTACCTGGTCGAGTCCTCTCAGGATCTTAAATGTTTCAGTTAAGTCACCTCTGACTCAAAACTCCAGAGGAAAGAGGCCTGATCTGTCCAACCTGCTCATTCTAGGTATAACAATTGAAAAGGTTTAGGGTCAACACACATCAAATGTAACTCTTTAGTCCCCAAACCTGTCCAGACTGCCCTGTCCTTGAGCACAGATCAAACTCGAATTCCCTAATCTTAGGGTTGTAACCATCTCCTTGAGGAAAGTATCCCCCTCCCTGATGTGGCATTATACTTTCAGTTCAGTGTGTATCCCCTTGACTTTGATCTGAAGTTCTTCGAGCTAAAAGCAGAGATACGATTGTCTGGGATCACCTTGATTCCCAGCAACAACACATCAGCTGTCCTGCTGTCATTATCACATTTTATTTTACTAGATACTAGAATTGCTCTAGTATCCCTGCCCTTTACACATTACAATTATTCATTTTCACTTTAAACTCCATAATTAACCTTGCAGCTCTGACAAAGAGTTGGTAACTCGAAACGTTAGCTTGGTCTCTCTATATCTCTCTCTCTCCCCATGGATGTTGTCTGACCCATTGTAGTCTCCAGCAATTGTTGTTCTCCTTACAGTTGACAAGCTATTTTCAGGAAAAGAGAGGGAAAAAAGAAAGAATGGCTTAAACACAAACTGAAGACCTGACCTGTACCTTAATATCTATAAATATTCACCAGTCAACTGCTTTGTTTCAAGTTCTGGTTTGTGACTCACCCCACCAGTCGGCTCATTGTGCACTAGCCTTTTGATCTAAGCCCTTTCTCCTCCTCACCACCTGGTCCTCCTCTGGAGAATTTACTTCTTGTATCAAATATTACTTAAAGCTCTCCTCTGTCCCTCTGTCTCAAATACTCCTTTGACCCAGATTCCCTGATATATTTTCTCACTCTCATTTAGGCAAAGCCTCCACTCACATTGACCAGGTTTCATCCTGACTATACAGATTAAAAATCCCTTTCTTATATGAAGCTGCTGTGAGTGAATCATTTTTGAGTTAAGCAATCAGCACCTCATTTAGCCAAGGGATTTCAGGTACTTGAATGTAAATGTCAAAATCAAGCAGCTGCCTTTTTTTTAATTTGGCTATTTTGACTTACTCAAAGGGTATTGTCTGAAGTAAACTTGGATAAGATATACCAGCTGAATTCCCATTTTGAAATAAATTCTCAGCTTCCTTCATTCATCCAAAATCTTCACTTATGTCTATCGTACTACTAAGTAATTGAAAGGCTTAAAAATCCTTTTCTTCTATACAATTAGTATGAATTGTGTGATTAAGGTGATGGATTGGAAATCCATTGGTGTGGGTGGTATCCCTGTGTAGCTTTGATCCCCGCCCCCACGCCATCTCCCGTCGCTTCACGTAACCCCGCCCCCACGCTTATTTCCGTCACGACGCATGACCCCGCCCCCACGTCGAGCAACGTCACCACGTCTAACTCCGCCCCTACTTCGATCTCTGTCCCCGCCCCTAACCCCGCCCCCAGCCCCAGCTCCAGCTCCAGTCCCACACCAGGTCCTAGCTCCCAGCCTTGCCGGATTTTCACCATCCCTCCAGACCTCCCCCTCTCTGAGGATGAGAGATCAGTCCTCAGCAGGGGCCTCACCTTCGTTCCCCTACGCCCTCGGATTAATGAGTTCAACACGCGGCGAGATATTGAACAATTCTTCCGCCGCCTTCGCCTCCGTGCCTACTTTCACAACCAAGACTCCCGCCCACCCTCTGACGACCCCTTCTCCCGCCTCCAACACACCCCATCCACCTGGACACCCCGTGCAGGCCTCCTACCCGCCCTCGACCTCTTTATAGCCAACTGCCGCCGTGACATCAACCGACTCAACCTGTCCACCCCTCTCACCCACTCCAACCTCTCACCCTCAGAACGTGCAGCCCTCCACTCCCTCCGCTCCAATCCCAACCTCACCATCAAACCCGCAGACAAGGGAGGCGCGGTGGTAGTTTGGCGCACTGACCTGTACACCGCTGAAGCCAAACGCCAGCTCGCGGACGCCTCCTCTTATCGCCCCCTTGACCACGACCCCACCTCCCACCACCAAACCATCATCTCCCAGACCATCCAGGACCTCATCACCTCAGGGGATCTCCCATCCACCGCCTCCAACCTCATAGTCCCACAACCCCGCACCGCCCGTTTCTACCTCCTGCCCAAAATCCACAAACCTGCCTGCCCCGGCCGACCCATTGTCTCAGCCTGCTCCTGCCCCACCGAACTCATCTCCCAATACCTCGACACGGTCCTGTCCCCTTTAGTCCAAGAACTCCCCACCTACGTTCGGGACACCACCCACGCCCTCCACCTCCTCCAGGATTTTCGCTTCCCCGGTCCCCAATGCCTTATTTTCACTATGGACATCCAGTCCCTGTACACCTCCATCCCCCATCACGAAGGACTCAAAGCCCTCCGCTTCTTCCTTTCCCGCCGCACTAACCAGTACCCTTCCACTGACACCCTCCTTCGACTGACTGAACTGGTCCTCACCCTGAATAACGTCTCTTTTCAATCCTCCCACTTCCTCCAAACTAAAGGAGTTGCCATGGGCACCCGCATGGGCCCCAGCTATGCCTGCCTCTTCGTAGGATATGTGGAACAGTCCATCTTCCGCAACTACACTGGCACCACCCCCCACCTTTTCCTCCGCTACATCGATGACTGTATCGGCGCTGCCTCGTGCTCCCACGAGGAGGTTGAACAGTTCATCAACTTTACTAACACCTTCCATCCCGACCTGAAATTCACCTGGACTGTCTCAGACTCCTCCCTCCCCTTCCTAGACCTTTCCATTTCTATCTCGGGCGACCGACTCAACACAGACATCTATTATAAACCGACTGACTCCCACAGCTACCTGGACTACACCTCCTCCCACCCTGCCCCCTGTAAAAACGCCATCCCATATTCCCAATTCCTTCGTCTCCGCCGCATCTGCTCCCAGGAGGACCAATTCCAACACCGCACAACCCAGATGGCCTCCTTCTTCAAGGACCGCAGATTCCCCCCAGACGTGATCGACGATGCCCTCCACCGCATCTCCTCCACTTCCCGCTCCTCCGCCCTTGAGCCCCGCTCCTCCAACCGCCACCAAGACAGAACCCCACTGGTTCTCACCTACCACCCCACCAACCTGCGCATACAACGTATTATCCGCCGCCATTTCCGCCACCTCCAAACGGACCCCACCACCAAGGATATATTTCCCTCCCCTCCCCTATCAGCGTTCCGCAAGGACCACTCCCTTCGTGACTCCCTTGTCAGATCCACACCCCCCACCAACCCAACCTCCACCCCCGGCACCTTCCCCTGCAACCGCAGGAAATGTAAAACTTGCGCCCACACCTCCACACTCACTTCCCTCCAAGGCCCCAAGGGATCCTTCCATATCCGCCACAAGTTCACCTGTACCTCCACACACATCATCTATTGCATCCGCTGCACCCGATGTGGCCTCCTCTATATTGGTGAGACAGGCCGCTTACTTGCGGAACGCTTCAGAGAACACCTCTGGGCCGCCCGAACCAACCAACCCAATCACCCCGTGGCTCAACACTTTAACTCCCCCTCCCACTCCACCGAGGACATGCAGGTCCTTGGACTCCTCCACCGGCAGAACACAACTACACGACGGCTGGAGGAGGAGCGCCTCATCTTCCGCCTGGGAACCCTCCAACCACAAGGTATGAATTCAGATTTCTCCAGCTTCCTCATTTCCCCTCCCCCCACCTTGTCTCAGTCGGTTCCCTCAACTCAGCACCGCCCTCCTAACCTGCAATCCTCTTCCTGACCTCTCCGCCCCCACCCCACTCCGGCCTATCACCCTCACCTTGACCTCCTTCCACCTATCCCACCTCCATCGCCCCTCCCCCTAGTCCCTCCTCCCTACCTTTTATCTCAGCCGGCTTGGCTCTCTCTCTCTTATTCCTGATGAAGGGCTTATGCTCGAAACGTCGAATTCTCTATTCCTGAGATGCTGCCTAACCTGCTGTGCTTTGACCAGCAACACATTTGCAGCTGTGATCTCCAGCATCTGCAGACCTCATTTTTTACTCTATGGTCCATATCGCTCTTGTTTGGGATTCAGTTAGCTCAGTTGGCTGGACAGCTGGTTTATGTTATGGAGTGATGCCAACAGTATGGGTTCTATTCCTCCACTGGTTAAGGTTATCATGAAGGACCCTTCTCAATCTCACCCATCACTCTGAGACATGATGACCGTCAGGTTAGACCACCACCTGTCATTTCCCTGTGAAGAGACAGCAGCCCTAAAGTCCTCTCGAGTGATAGTGACTTCATCATCCTATGAATCACTTTCTCTTAAACTATTCCAATCAGGTTCAATGACAGCTTGAGGAATAATATTTCATCAACAAATCATTATGCACTTCTCAACTTTCTCAAATGTTTTGGAATATAATTGCTGGTCCCATTTTCTCCAACAGGAAAAAGCAAATCTCCTTTTGTCCCATACAGTTGTTCCTTGCCCAACATTTGTTTCTTATTTACACCCATCAACCTTTTTTCTTTCCATGTGTTTGCCTTGGTAAAATTCCTTTTTGCCACTGAATCTTTCCTGTCTTCAAACATATTGCATCTCCATATTTTATCCTCTACTCCTTACTATCCCATCACCTCTCTACTTGTTGGATCTCTAACTTTTCCTAATCCTGAATTTTTTTTTCCCTCTCTCTACATAGATGCTGCCAGACCTTCTGCACTTTCTCTGGCATTTTCTATTTTTATTGCCAATTTACAGTTGTTAAATTATATTGCTTTAATACCTCTTCATTATATTTCTTTCGGATATGTTGCTTTCTTGGCTAAGTGCAAGGTAACATGAACTGAACTTCTGTGAGTGGCCAGTCATGATTCATTTTTTTAAAAAAGTGTCATTGCAAGAGCAGCAAAGGAATATTTGCAGGTGTCCAGATCAGGAGTGTGAAAAATTTCACCAAATGATAGAGCTGTGAAAAATTTAGTTCAGAGACACATCCATTCATGTACCTGACCTTTTACTCTCAGTGAAAACATTGGTTTAATTCAAAGACTGTCAGAGTTTTTCTGTTGTTATAATGAAGAGATGTACAAATAGTTCAGCTGAAATAAAACACCATATCGTGCTGTGTTTCAAGTTTGGAGAAAAATACATCCATCCATCCATCACCAAATAACTCTTAGACATTTGTAAACTAAAGTATTCAGATAAAATTTTAAGTCTCACAAATCGTCCTTTTTATTTTTATTTTATAATCAAACTTCACTTTGTGCTGCAGTTCTTTTTGAAAGGACTGACCATAAATCAACAAACTTCAGACTTAACAAACATACTTGGAATAGATTCATCATTATCCAGGATCTGTTGAAATATCTTCATGCACCTTGTAATTTGTCGGTATGATGATACCAGTGTAGTGAGCTGTCACTGTGTCCAACATTCTCTCCCCTTCCCACAATACCTTTCTGTGGAAGCACATAAGATGCGAGACCTGAGCTTCCTAAGCTTCATTTTCACATGGTCTCAACAACTTTCTTACTTATTGGGACTTGTTTGACACAAACAATGCGATGTGGTTCACTATCATGGAAACACAAAATTAATACATACACAGCCTTACAAACTCACTGATATCTTGAGTAACCTTACAGTTCTTAAATCTCTATGCACACACATTAGTTTAAGACCTGCTTTGAGAACTCATCATGCTAGAAAGTGACCTACCCTAATTAGAGCTGGTTGAATTGGAGTTGAGCCCGCTCTTACTGCTCTCAAGGTTCCTGCTTCATGGTCCTGATGTTCTTTGGAGTGTGTGTGATAGACCTGTCTGATTAGATTCCCTACAGTGCGGAAACAGGCCCTTTGGCCCAACCAGTCTACACCGACCTTCCAAAGAGTAAACCAGCCAGACCCATCTCTCTCATGCACCTAGCAATATGGGCAATTTAGCGTGGCCAATTCACCTGACCTACACATCTTTGTACTGTGGGAGGAAACCCACACAGACACAGGGAGAACGTGCAAACTCCACACAGACAGTCGCCAGAGGCTGGAATTGAACCTGGGACCCTGGTGCTGTGAGGCAGTAGCACTAACCACTGAGTCACCATACATCCACAAGAGAGGTGTTATTTTTTAACATGGCAGTGTAGAAACAGATTTTCAACTCCAGTAAAGAAATTGTGTGAGAAAGAGAAATAATGAGAATTTCAATGTTCTATCTTGAGTGGCTTCTTTTACCTAGTTAACCCAGTTAGTTACAAGTACAATAGCTTAGCATTAGTTTGATGTAACAATGTAATTAACATAAAATTTAAATCTATCTCAGGAAGGAGTGTGAAAAATGGCAGTGTTGGATATTATAATTTCCCCAGTTGATTGAGCTGACACTAGGAGCCGAGCTGTCTCAAAAACCAATCTACTAAAGCTCAGATCTATTGTTCCACCTGCAACCTTGCAGCATTGTTTCATCAACAATCCATTCAATAGTCAATCAAGGTGAATGACTTGCATATCTGTGGCTCGATCCAATTTGTCAATGAATACTACAAACTTTCTGGCTCAATACCTCAGTTCCACTGTCCCATTAACACGGATACAATATAAATCATTTAAGGTTACTGGTTTGCACAACTGTCTGCCTGGCCTGATCCAATTCCCAGTGTACGGTTCAGTTGGCTTGTTTTCCCAGCATCGGCAAGCAGGAGTCTGGCAGCAAGCGAAGCAGCATCAGGAGGTGGAGAAGTCAACGTTTCCAGTGTAACCCTTCTTCAGGCTTGCTGTGTTCGTCCAGCCTCCAGATTGTCTACCTTGGATTCCAGCATCTGTAATTGTTTTTGTCTCTAACCAAGTTTTCCCAGTATGCCATTCAGTTAACCAATTTTGCTTTCAGTATCTTAAAGGAGCTATTATTTTACACAAAATGAACATTTCATTACCTGCAGCTTTTCCTTCTTCTTTTTTCATTGTACAATACCCCAAACACTTGATCCAGGTGAAACATTACTCGTACTCATTTCAATTTGCTGTACTCTACTCAATGCGCACGTTGTCACCTCGATACTGGAGGACCAATTGTAGATTGAGTGACTAATTTACAGAACACCTCTATTCAGTCAACAGACATGACGTTGTGTATCCAAAAGATTGTAATTTTATTTCTCCATTTTGTTCTCACACTGACCTCTCAATCTTTGGAATCCGATGGTACTCCAGTAAGTCTCAATATAAACTCAGGGGACACTATTATGCCATTCATCAAAACACTTTACAGCTTTCTGGATTCAACATTGAGCTCAACAAATTCAGGCCGTAAACTTTACTCTTATTTAATGCCCTTGTTCTTTTAAAAGTTTGCCTTTAATTTGTTGTTCTCTTGTTATGATTTTCAGATGCAGCTGTTAAACATTTTGCTGCTCACACCAGATCTAGGCATAATTTTTTTGTTCATTATATGTCTCATTACTGTGCTGTTCGAGTCTCACCAACTCAGGTCATTTAATGACTCGCACCCTCAACCTAATGATTGTCACTTTTACAGATAGTTTTCTGTTTCTGAAATGGATGAAGGGGATCAAGCATTATGTGGAGAAGGCAGGAGAATGGGGTTGAGAAACAGATCAGCTTGACATGACTGAATGACGGAGTAGACTCAATGGGCTGAATGACCTAATTCTGCTTCTTTATCTTGTGGTCTTCCCACTTCCATTTGATTAAAACCTATTTTATTTCTAAGTTTTCTCTCAGTTGGCCTGGGTTATTACCTGTAAACCATTGGTCCCTCTGTCCAGATTGTAAGCGCACTTCTGGTTTTAATCCATCTTCATTTCCTCACTCAGACAGCAAGGAACAGACACTAAAGATCAGCTCAGATTAATTCTAATCATTTAACTCAGATTTATTATAACATACTTCAAGGCAGCTGGGATTTGAACACAGGCCTCCTAGTCCAGAGATAAGGATACAGCCACAGCTCTACCTATTTTTCTGAATCAACCTGTTCAGAGATGATATTACTGTTACAGACTAGACACTTTCAAAAGGTTAAGAGGGGAGCCTAGTCCATAATGTCTCCTTATTTTAAAAGTAGATGTGAAGTATCTGTTCTAGATGCAATGTGACTGGTCAAACTACTCAATTTCTTCAAATGCTAAATTAAGTTACAACACAAGAAAGAAGAACTTAGAATAACTTAACTTGATTGGAAAACTTAAGCCATTAATGGATTTAACACCCATTACCAATTAACTGTTTCACTACAGTAATATCCCATAAACATACCCCTTGGCAAAAAGACAAATTCAGACCAAGATTCTCATAAAAATTCAGCAGCAGAGAGAGAAAAAAAGGTCGAGTGAAAACTCAGAGAGTAACAGCCAAGAGACGTTTCCTACAGCTTCCAACTTTGTTGAGACACCACCAACAATTGCTGAATCTAAAGGCTGAAGAAAAATTGAAACCCTAGTCTGAGAGAGAAGGCCATGCCCAGCCAGGCTGCTTCTATTGTTCCAACTTTAAAAAAAAAATTCCAAGGCCTGTCAAACTGCTTTTGTTACCACAGACTGTTGGACCCTCTCATTCAATCTCTCTCTCTTAAAAGAAACCATGACAAAATACACCCCTTACAGTCACAGCATCATTGCAATTACACACCTTGGGAGCAGGAGAGATTAGAGCCCAAGTCTGTCAGTCCCACGGTAGCAACATTATCATTACACCACAAAAGCATTTAAATATCAGCTGCAATATTGTCCAAATTAGACACAATACAATGATTTCAAAATTACTTCATTTGCTCGAGAAGTAAGAATTCCAGAAAGAAGCCAATCCCAAATTCCTAAAATAAAGCTGTTGTCAGTGAAATTGGCAATTAAACTCCCACAGCTACCTGGACTACACCTCCTCCCACCCTGCCCCCTGTAAAAACTCCATCCCATATTCCCAATTCCTTCGTCTCCGCCGCATCTGCTCCCAGGAGGACCAGTTCAAATAACATACAGTCCTGATGGCCTCCTTCTTCAAGGACCACAGATTCCCCCCAGATGTGATCGACGATGCCCTCCACCGCATCTCCTCCACTTCCCGCTCCTCCGCCCTTGAGCCCCGCCCCTCCAACCACCACCAAGACAGAACCCCACTGGTTCTCACCTACCACCCCACCAACCTCCGTATACAGCGTATCATCCGCTGTCATTTCCGCCAACTCCAAACGGACCCCACCACCAGGGATATATTTCCTTCCCCTCCCCTATCAGCGTTCCGCAAAGACCACTCCCTTCGTGACTCCCTCGTCAGGTCCACACCCCCCACCAACCCAACCTCCACTGCCCGCACCTTCCCCTGCAACCGCAGGAAATGCAAAACTTGCGCCCACACCTCCTCCCTTACTTCCCTCCAAGGCCCCAAGGGATCCTTCCATATCTGCCACAAATTCACCTGTACCTCCACACACATCATCTATTGCATCTGCTGCACCTGATGTGGCCTGCTCTATATTGGGGAGACAGGCCGCCTACTTGCAGAACGCTTCAGGGAACACCTCTGGGACGCCCGAACCAACCAACCCAACCACCCCGTGGCTCAACACTTTAACTCTCCCTCCCACTCCACCGAAGACATGCAGGTCCTTGGACTCCTCCATCGCCAGAACATAACAACACGACGGTTGGAGGAAGAGCACCTCATCTTCCGCCTGGGAACCCTCCAACCACAAGGAATGAACTCAGATTTCTCCAGTTTTCTCATTTCCCCTCCCCCCACCTTGTCTCAGTCGATTCCCTTGAACTCAGCACCGCCCTCCTAACCTGCAATCCTCGTCCTGACCTCTCCGCCCCCACCCCACTCCGGCCTATCACCCTCACCTTGACCTCCTTCCACCTATCACATCTCCATCGCCCCTCCCCCAAGTCCCTCCTCCCTACCTTTTATCTTAGCCTGCTGGACACACTTTCCTCATTCCTGATGAAGGGCTCTGGCCCGAAACGTCGAATTTCCTGTTCCTTGGATGCTGCCTAACCTGCTGTGCTTTAACCAGCAACGCATTTTCAGCTCAATTAAACGTCCATCAATGTAAACACCTTTAGTCTGCAGTTGAGATGCCTTTAGAGTGAGGTGGGAACTACATTGATACACTAGTTTATTTCCCCCTGATTTAGCCCTTCCTCGCCTTCCTTATCACCCTTTCACTTTGATGGCTTGCCTTGTCCATAATGGGCTTTTCATGTAAATATCTAATTACCTACATGTATGTTTCACTGGCTGCAGTTCGTGTATAGAAAGGGGGAAAAGAAAAGCAGAAAGATAGAGTCACAGTAATTCTGATGGTGGGGGAAGTCACTCAGTCAAGTGTGATGGCATTCCTTCAATGGTCAAGTGCCCAGGAGAGAGAAAAATCCACCCTTAAAAACTAGCTGGTGTGGATTGTGAAATACTGAGTTTATTTAACTGCTAATTCACCTTCACTTAATACACAGTCCCATAAATTGTATTGAGAAAAAGTGAACACTAGAACTACAACAAGTGATTGAAGTTAACAGGAGCAAGCTTAAACAAGATCAGACCTGTGCTTTTGTGGAAAAGATATCAATACAAAGAATTAAGACTAGAGTGGGTGCAAACGAGCATGCTTGCCATATGTTACATCAGTGCGCCCATACTGGTTGATTGTTTAATAGTTTATGCAATAATAATGTCAGGGAAATGGAAAAGTGCTTAAGTATTTATGATAGAGCTCTGTCAGATTTATAATGCAGCAGAACTCAACAACCTGCAACAGCCCACACACCAGCATCTATAACAACACTAAGAAATAGCCACAATTTTACAAAGTATCAACTCAGACACAAATGTCAGAAGATGATATGGCTGGAGAAATATTTGTTAAAGTGCAGTTCTCTAGTGAGGAAGTAAGTGGAAGTGGTATTCTAGCTGTGATCTGTCTTTATTTGTTGTAGCTGATCAGAATTTCACAGAGACACTGTACCTGTCTACACTTTCACTTCGTGATTTTCTACAAAATTAGCACCAAACAGTAACCATACTCTTAAAATAAGCCTTGAAAAATGTAACAGAGGCAGTTCAGTTGCATGGAAAATTTAGAAAAAAAAGCCTGGGAGGGCTTAGCAAAGGTTATAAAAGTTTCCAGAACAAGTGATAGGACAGAGACTATGGAAAGGGTCAGGAATCTAACTTCAGGCACAGCAGATAAGGGGACGACTATGAGAAGGGGGACAGTCAATGCAGAACTGAGGGAGTTGTACTTAAATGTATGCAATATACAAAACAATGTAAATGAGCTTGTAGCACAGATTGAAATTGACTGGTACGATGTTGAGAGTATCACAGAGAGATGGCTGTAAGGGGATCAGGTCCGTGGACTAAAGATCCAAAGATTCACTTCTGATTGAAAGGACAGGCAACTGGGCAGAGGGGATGTAAGAAATTAAATTAAAAATGAAAGCAAATGTTATAGAGCCAGAACACATCAAAACTATGTGGGTAGGGGTAAGGAACTACACAGGGAAATCGACCCTGATGGGAGTGGTGTACAGAAGTCCTGGCTGCAGTCAGGACATGGGACAGAAAATAAACCAGGAGCTAGAAAAGGCATGTAAGAAAGGCTCTATTAAAATAAACATGGGGGAATTCAATATGCAGATGGACTGGGAAAATCAGGTTGATCGCTGATCTGTGCTAATCAATCCTCCTCATCATCATCAGTGGTGGTGGTCCCTTGCAGATGAGGATGACTCTCTCCTACTCTCGGGGGGAGTCTGTCAGTGACTGTACAGACCATTGGGGCTATCACAGACTCTGTTACACTGGGACAAGGTGGTGATCATAGGAAGGGGTGGGTGGGTGTCTTACAATATCTTTCCTTCAATTAACACCTAGAATTTCCTAACTGTACTCTTCAGCTCTGAAGATATCTTCTGAAATAAATCATATGGCCAAGAAAAAGACAAACGGAGGAAATATCGCTTGGTTTTCCAGTGACACAATATCCCGACTGACTTGTACAAACAAGTTGAGGGGTTGCTTCCATCCTGCTGTCGCTGCCCTTCTCACACATTGTTGACCTCCCTCACTGCCATCGGTTTGACCTAGCATCAGTCCTGCCCTCCCCCCATGCACTGCTGCCCTCCCTATGCAGCCCTGCTCTCCATGTGGTGGAATAGTCCATGACCAAATGCAGCAAAACCTGGCAAATATTCAGGATTCAGCTGATAAGTGGTTAATACCACATAAATACCAGGCAATGACAGTCACTGATTGGAACAAGGGCAAGATGGATCTCATAAACTACGAATTTCCTGATTGGCATTGTTAACCTGCGAGTGTAACTATGTCAATTTGTGTTTGATAACTATCAGGCAAATCTCCTTGTTTAGAAAACAAGACTTTGCAAAGCCACAGCTGAAGCTGAGCTGAGCATTGACATATTCAGCATAACCTCCATATTCAAATTTCTAACAGTATGAATACAGTCTCAGACACCATCAACTTTATGAACCTGCACCTCTCCTGTCAACTTTAATTACTTATGAGCACAAATACCCAGGATCCTCTGTTCCTGCACCCCTTTAACGTTGCACTCTTCATTTTATTTGTGTTCATCTTTCCAAAATTAATTACTCCTCTTTGAACCAAACATCAACCCACTGCTCCAATATGCACATGTCCTTTTGAAGTGTGAGACCATCTTCCTCACAGTAAGCCCAAGTTTAACACCATCTGTATATTTTGAAACTTTGCCTCGTAATCCAAGATATGGCTTAGTAATATATTTCAGACAAAGTAAGGGACCTGACACTGTCCCCTGGGGAACTCCTTTACAAAACATCCCCAACCTCCAATAAATCCATCAGGCACCACTCTCTTTTCTAATTCACACGCAGGATGTGGGTCTCACTTGCTAGGCCAGCATTTATTGCCCATCTCTTAGAATGTAGAACATAGAAAAGTACAACACAGAACAGGCCCTTTGGCCCACAATGTTTTGCCGAGGTTTAATCCTAATTTAGGATATAATAATAACTTAACCTACGTACCCCTCAACTCACTGCTATGCGTGTGCATGTCCAGCAGTCGCTTAAATGTCCCCAATGACTCTGCTTCGTCACCACAGCTGGCAACACATTCCATGCATTCACAACTCTCTGCATAAAGAACCTACTTCTGACATCTCCTTTATATCTTCCTCCTAATATCTTCAAACTGTGACTACTTGCACCAGTCAATCCTGTCCTGGGGAAAAATCTCTGGCTATTGACTATCTATTCCATTCATTATTTTGTACACCACCATCAGGTTTCCTCTCTTCCTCCTTCTCTCCAGAGAGAAAAATCAGAGCTTATTCAACCTTTCTTCATAAGGCAAGCCCTCCAATCCAGGCAGCTTCCTGGTAAACCTTCTCCCTCGCCCTCTCCAAAGCCTCTGTATCTTTCCTACAGTAGGGCGACCAGAACTGGACACAATACCCCAAGTGTGGTCGCACCAGGGACTTTTATAGCTGCAGCAAAACCTCACGGCTCTTAAATGCTATCCCCCTGTTGATGAAAGCTAAAACACACATGCTTTCTTAAGCACCCTATCCACTTGGGTGGCAACTTTGAAGGAACTATGTACTTACACACCCAGATCCCTCTACTTCTCCACACTGCCAAGAACCTGGTCTTTAATCCTATATTCAACATTCGAGTTCGACCTTCCAAAATGCATCACTTTGCACTTATCATGGTTGAACTCCATCTGCCATTTCTCAGCCCAGCTCTGCATCCTGTCTATGTCACGTTGCAGCCTGCAGTAGCCCTCGATACTATCGACGACACCTCCAACCTTTGTGTCATCTGCAAATTTACTAACCCACCCCTCAACCTCCTCATCCAAGTCATTTATAAAAACTACAAAGAGCAGAGGCCCAAGATCAGAGCCCTGTGGGACCCCACTCAACACTGACCTCCAGGCAGAATACTTTCCATCTACAACCACTCTCTGCCTTCTGTCAGCCAGCCAATTCTGAATCCAGATAGCCAAATCTCCCTGTATCCCATATTTCCTGACTTTATGAATGAGCCTACCATGGGGAACCCTATCAAACGCCTTGCTGAAGACCACATACACTACATCCACTGCTTGACCTTCGACGACCTGTCTTGACACCTCCTCAAAGAACTCAATAAGATTTGTGAGGCATGACCTGCCCCTCACAAAGCCATGCTGACTGCCTTTAATCACACTATGCTTTGCCAAATAGTCATAAATCCTACCCCTAAGAACACTTACCAAAACTTTGCTGACCACAGACCAGTCAATCTTGTGTCTGTAATTGCCAGAGATTTCCCTATTACCCTTCTTGAAAAGAGGAACAACATTCGCCTCCTTCCAATCCTCTGGTACGACTCCTGTGGAGAGTGAGGAGGCAAAGATCCTCGCCAGTGGCTTAGCAACCTCCTTTCTCACTTCCCGGAACAGCCTGGGATAAATCTGGTCTGACCCTGGGGACTTATCAATTCTTAATGTTTTCCAAAATTTCCAGCACATCAACTTTATCAATCTTGATCTGGTCAAGACTGTATCCCAACTCCTCAAAAGTTTCCATTTACAACAAGTTCCCTTTTCTTGGTAAAAACCAAAGCGCAAAAAACTCATTAGGGCTTCCCATATCTGCTCAGACACCACACACAAGTTCCCTCCGCTATCCCTGATCGGCCCTACCTTTTCCCTGATCATTCTCTTACTCCTCACATAAGAGTAAAATGCCTTTGGATTCTCCCTGATCCTTCTTGCCAAGCCTTTTTTGTGCCCCCTCCTGGCTCTCCTCAGTTCATTTCTGAGCTCCTTTCTAGCAAGCCTGTAATCCTCTAAAGCTGTGCTAAATCCTTGCTTCCTCCACCTTATGTAAGCTGCCTGCTTCCTTTTGATGAGAAGTTCCTCTGTTCTCATCATCCAAGGTTCCTTAATCTTACCCCTTCTTACCTATCTCAGAGGAACAAATTTGTGCATCACTTGCTCCTTAAATAGTCTCTACATGTCTGCTGTGCCCTTTCTGTGGAATAATTGCCAACAGTCTGTACTTCTCAACTCCTGTCTGATAACGTCATAATTTGATTTTCCCCAATTAAATATCTTCCCTCAGCAACTGCTCCTTTCACTCTCCAAGGCTATGTGAGGCAGTTATGATCACTTCACCAAAGTGTTCTCCCACCACGAGATCTGACACCTGTCCTGGCTCGTTGCCAAGCACCAAATCCAAAATGGCCTCTCCCCTTGTCGGCCTGTCTACATACTGAGTAAAGAAACCCTCCTAAACACACCTTACAAAAAATAGGTCCATCCAAACCATCTGAACTAAGGAAGTTCCAGTCAATATTGGGAAAGTTGAAATCACCAATAACAACAACCAATCTACTTCTGCACTTTTCCAGAATCTGCCCACCTATGAGTTCTTCAATCTCCCTACTGCTATTAGGGGGTCTGTAGAAAACCTCCAATGAGGTGGCTGTTCCCTTGCTGTTCCTAACTTCCACCCATATTGACTCAGTAGACAAGCCTTCCTCAACAACCTTTGTTTCTGTAGCTGTGATGCACTCTCTGATTAACAACAATGCTTCACCCCCTCCTCTTCTTTCACCCTCCCTGTTCTTTTTAAACATTCTAAACCCTGGAACATCAAACAACCATTCCTGCCCCTGTGAAACCCACATCTCTGTTATGGCCACAACATCATAGTCCCAAGTACTGATCCATGCTCTAAGTTCATCAGTCTTATTTCAGACACTCCTTGCGTTAAAGCAGACACACTTTGTTCCATCGCATGACAATACTTCCTGATAGATTCCACACATCCTGTCACTGTCCCATCTGCAACTAACCCCCCCTCTCAGGCATGTGGCTCTGTTTCTCACTCTCCCTGCCAAACTAGCTTGAACCCTCCTGAATCACATGAGCTAATCTCCCACCCAGGACATTTGTGCCCCTTCAGTTCAGGTGCAACCTGTCCTTTGTGTACAGGTCCCACCTTCCCCAGAGAAGGTTACCCTTGAGAAGGTGGTAGTGCAGAATTGCTGTTTTCCATCTCCCAGCCAGGTTTATCCCATCCATTCACTCCCTAATAGGCCCCTGTGCCATCAGCTGGTTTTCAGTTTAATTTCTCTCCTTCACCATATCTCAGATCTCTCCCACACCCACCTTCGCTGCTAAACCTTATTACATTCTTAACTTTCAGTTCTGCTGAAATTTTGTCAAACTGAAGCTTTCTCTACACATGCTGTCTGACCTACTGTGTCATTCCAGCATCTTCTATTTGTCTTAGCTCCACTCACTTCATCAGCTATCTTCAACTCTCGGCCTCCATTTCAATAGAATGTTATACTGCCCAGAGCTCATGTATCAGCAAGCACTCTATCTCTTCATCCAAAACCAGTTAAAAAAAAAATCATAAAGAGCTTTGCTTCCAGCAAAAGTCATTGTGGGATCACAATAGTTCTGTCTAATTGTAGAGTACTTCACACCCAAGTCCCATCTGACCTCACCATGTTGATTAATTAAAATAAGTTGCCTTATGTGCTATTTTAGCTCAGTAATTGAGTTTAAATGGATGAACAACTGTATTACAATGGCAGACAAATGAATTTCAACCAACTATTTAAACCAATGCACCACCTGTGCAAATTAAACCTAGAAGATGTAAAGAACGCTTTACTTCAGACCAAAATAATTGGCTGCTGAGTAGATTGAGTATTTAGGCAAATTTACCTTCCTTAATACAATTGGTGCTGTTAGTGTTAATGCTGCAGGACTTTTTTGATGTTGTAGAATAGTTAAACTCAAAGGTCAGGAGGTCTGTGTTCATGTCCCTCCTGTTCCAAAGCTGGTTCTGTGCAGGTTGATTTTGTTTAAGGAAGGAAAAAAAAAGTTTAATGGCGAGGAGGTGGATTTGAACCTGTAATTTTCTTGCTTCAGGTAGCTTGAGGTTGGAGGGGATGAATGGCTTCCTGAAAACACATTGGGTGTTTAACTGGCCCTGTTCTATAGATACAATTCTCTCCTTTTCGTATTTGAGGAACTTGCTTAATTTGTAGCTGCATGCTCACTTTGAAGATGGGAGACTAGGAGTAGGTTCGTCTCTGGTCCCTGAACTCCTTCCCCAATTAGGAAGTCACTGAGCTGGGGCTTAGAGTGAGGGCCCTGTTAATTAACTTTGATCTTAACTACATTTTGATTACACCTGTAACTACAGGCAAGCGGGGAGAGGTGGGTAGACCGACATGATCCACCCTAGTCTCCTTTGGAGCAGTCATCTCCAAAGAAGAGAACTGTCTCCTGCCATGCCAGAGGCTGAATGTAAAATCCCAGCTGTCTCTGTCAGTGTGACTATTGAAGGGAATTGCTGCCTGATTTCTAGGACCAACATATGCCACCACCTGAGATGGTGGCTCAGTAATGAAGTGGAAGTGAATATTGGCACCTTCTTCCCAATTATCTGAGTAAGATCTGAAAATTCTGCCCTTGATCTAGACCTGTGCCATTTTGAAGCCTGGTGTCTCATTAAAGACCCTAAGCAATTTGACACTAGAGAGGAGAAAGTGAGGACTGCAGATGCTGGAGATCAGAGCTGAAAATGTGCTGCTGGAAAAGCGCAGCAGGTCGGGCAGCATCCAAAGAGCAGGAGAATTGAAGTTTTGGGCATTCCTGTAGAGGGGCTCATGCCTGAAACTTTGTTTCTCCTGCTCTTTGGATGCTGCCTGACCTGCTGCGCTTTTCCAGCAACACATTTTCAGCTCTGACACTAGAGAGACCAAGTTATGAAGATATGGGTGAGGTCCATGCTGCTGCTGACAGAAGGCAGAGAGTTGGGATAAAAGGTTCAGTTTTGGGACCCCAGCTGGTCACTTTTATATATAAATGATCTGGATGAAGAGACTGGGAGCATTCTGGTGAAGTTTGCCGATGATACGAAGTTAGGTGGACAGGCAGGTAGTACTGAGGAGGTGGGGAGGCTACAGAAAGATTTAGATAGTTTAGGAAAATGGTCCAAGAGATGGCTGATAAAATTCAATGTGAGTCAGTGCGAGGCCTTGAACTTTGGAAAAAATAATACAGGCATGGACTATTTTATAAACGGTGAGAAAATTCATAAAGCTGAAGTGCAAAGGGATTTGAGAGTGCTGGTACAGGATTATCTAAAGGTTGACTTGCAGGTTGAGTCTGTGGTTAAGAAAGCAAATGTAATGTTGTCATTTATTTCAAGAGGGTTGAAATGTAAAAGCAGTGAGGTGCTACTAAAACGTTATAAAGCTCTGGTTAGGTCCCATTTAGAATACTGTGTCCAGTTTGACTCCACACCTCAGGAAGCACATACTGGCACTGGAGCGTGTCCAGTGGAGATTCACACGGATGATCCCTGGAATGGTAGGCCTAACATACAATAATCGGCTGAGGATCCTGGGATTGTGTTCATTAGAGTTCAGAATGTTGAGGGGAGATCTAATAGAAACTTACAAGATAATGCATGGCTTAGAAAGGGTGGACGCTTGGAAATTGTTTCCATCAGGCGGGGATACTAGGAATCATGGGCAGAGCCTTAGAATTAGAGGAGGTCAATTTAGAACAGAAATGAGGAGACATTTCTTCATCCAGAGAGTGGTGGGCCTGTGGAATTCACTGCCATGGAGCACAGTGGAAGATGGGATGTTAAATGTCTTCAAGGCAGAGATTGATAAATTTTAATCTCGCAAGGAATTAAGAGATACAGGGAGAGTGCGAGTGCTTGATCGAATGGCAGAGTGGACTCGATGGACTGAGTGGCCTTACTTCCACTCCTATGTCTAATGGTCATCTCCTATCAATGTCTAAACCTTTTCACATCTCCTGCCTTCTCTTCCACTTCCTACACCCCCCCCAAAAGAAAGATGATTTGTCTGTTCCTATTGTTAGATACCCCCATGACACTGGAATATAATTGCAGCATGCTGCTGAGAGACAGACTGACCTGTAATTGTAACATATATATAACTGGAGCTTACACAGACAGTTAAACAAGGTCCAAATGGGGCTCCAGGGATGTGTATATCTGGAGTGTACCTTCTACTTCTTGGTATTAATCCACTTTTCCAGCATTCTGTTCACCTTGATAATTTTTGTACCTGTCAATCTGCTTGAGTATTATACTAATATTCCTTATGCTCAGGGACACACCGGAAATGGATAGTGTCTCAAACACGGCCTTACATCTGCATACAATTCTTAAATCTCTCTGCTCCTCATAACTTTTTTTTTGGCAAGATACATGTAGCTTTGATATATCTTTTTCCTTGAGTGGGAGAACATCTGTTCCACAAAATCTATCAATGTTGCTTTGCAACCTTCCACTCCAATCTGCACTGTTCACTGCTGATCGGAGTCATGCCTCACACACAGGATGTTGGTCGTGGTTGATCAGTTATCTCAGCTCCAGGAGTTCCTCAGGGTAGTGTCCTAGGTCCAATCATCTTCAGCTGCTCCATCAATGACCTTCCCTCCATTCGAAGGTCAGAAGTGGAGATGTTTGTCGATGATTGCACAATGTTCAGCACCATTCGCGACTCCTCAGATACTGAGTCAAAAATCATACAAAACCCAGTTATAGTCCAACAGGTTTATTTGAAATGTTGGATTATAACCTAATGTTGTGTGATTTTTGACTTGGTCTACCGGCACCTCAATATCATCTCATACTGAAGCAGTCCATGTTTAAATGTAACAAAATCTGGGCAATATCCAAGCTTGGGCTGACATGTGGCAAATGACATTCTTAGGATCATTGAATCTTTGAATTTTATAGCACACAAGGGGACCATTTTACCCATCATATCTGTACTGGCTAATTTTACACACTACCCACAAAGCGGTGCTTATTTAGAGTTTTTCTGCCACTTGTCGATGGTCACCTTTATAAAGCCAATCACAGCTAAATGTAATAGAGATGGGGTCGGCTACATCGGGAAATAGCCACTCACCAAGTCTAGGTAGATGAAACTAGAGCTGGTTCAGACCATTAGTTCAGAAGCCCTTGATATACTTCGTCTAATGAGTTTTCATGAAGTTTTTAAATTTTTCACACATTACCCACCACCATTACCAGTGCAGTTAAAACAAACTTTATTAATTTCAAGATAAATTCACAAACAACTTTGAGACCTTTCATGAAAATTATGTCCGGTCCATAACTTCTCATCTCTATCACTTAAATGGGGTTCTATGTATGTGCTCCAACAGTATTTACCCGTGTAGAAACATAACTTCTCCAATACTGTTATGCTGTTTTATACTAATATTCCTTATGCTCAGGGACGCACCGGAAATGGATAGTGTCTCAAACAAGGCCTTACATCTACAACATTCTATTCAAAAGAGGCTTTTCCATAAGTTAGAGTGGTTTTGGTTGGATACAGATTACAACACAGTAATAAGCTTGGATGTTACTGGCTGTTTTCACCAATGGATTTGAAATCTTACCACTTTTAAAGTATTTAATGCAGAGCCCTTGACATTGGAGGTTTATGCACTTTGTTAATTTGATTTTCCTCTCAGATTTATAGTTAATATTTCTCCTACTCACCTTCTACTTATCGCCTGTCCCTTCTTCAAACTGTGTCAGTTCATCCTCAAATAGCCCAAACTCTCCAGGGGCCTTCAATCCAGATAATGTCTTTAATGGTTTCAATATTACTTTCTTTACAATACTCACAGGAAACATTGATGACACCATCAGTCGAGTGTTAAGGGCTTCTGACTTTTTCATAACAGCAACTGGGATCTGGATCTTCAGCTTTGAGACCCCCAGACCTCCATATCTGTTTCAGTTCCTCAGCCTGGACACATTCAGTCAATAAGGTTCCACAGATCCACTGCTCCCAGAGTTGATGCCAATGCTACCACTTTGTTTGGGGAGACAATTATAAGCAATTTGCTTGGTTGTTTAATTGTTACAGTTGCTCCCTCCAGATTATTACATTGCAAAATAAGACCATTTGATCAATCATTTCTGAATAAAGCTTACAAATGATTGATTCAATTAGTGACATTACCCTATCTCCTCTCTGTCACCCTACATTTTAGTCCTTTTCAGGTCACAGTCTAATTCCCACTTGAATAGTTCAATTGAATGCATCTCCACCACACTGTCTGGTAATGCATTCCAGGTTTAACCACTCCCTATCTGATTTTATTCCTCATATTGCTGTTGTTTATTTTGCAAATTATTTTAAATCTGTGATCTGGTGTTTCTGATTCTTTCACAAGCAGGTACAGTTTCTCCCCACCTCTTCCTTCCAGACCTGTTTGTGATTATTAATACCTCCATCAAAGGTCCACCAAGGAAAATAAACACAATGATTTAACCATCCTAACTATCCTGACTAGTAGTCCCAACTCCAATCTATCTTCATAACTAGAATTCCATTATATCCTCAAATCTCTCCTACACTTTCCCGTGTTTTCACATCCTTTCTATAATGTAGTTCTGACAACTGTACACATCGCTCTGACTGAGATCTAACAAATATCTTACAAAAGTTCATAATGCTCTTGTGCCACCATTAACAAAGCTCTTATCAATAAAGTATGGAATACCAAACATTTCATAAACCGCTCTCTTAACTTGTTCAATCTCCCTCAAAGTTTCATGCACACTTGTCCCAAATTCCCCTCTCCCACATCTCCTTTCAAAATATTATTTTTATTTTATGTTGTCCCTCTCTATGTTTTTCCTGCCAAAATGATTCACTTCACATTTCACCACACTGAAAGTCACTTGTGACTTGTACACCCATTCCACCAGCCGATCAATGTCCCTCATTATAATTACACTTTTAGATATTAGGTGAAAGATATAAAGGTAGGTTCTTTACGCAGAGAGTTGTGAATGCATGGAATGCATTGCCAGCTGTGGTGGTGGAAGCGAAGTCATTGGGGACATTTAAGCAACTGCTGGACAAGCGCATGGATAACAGTGAGTTGAGGGGTGCGTAGTTACGTTACTATATTTTACATTGGGATTAAACCTCGGCACAACATTGTGGGCCAAAGGTCCTGTTCTGTGTTGTACTTTTCAATGTTATAGACAAGTCTCCTACTCAAGGTATTGCTCCTCAAGCTTTTGCCTGAGATTTCCCTTGATCCATTCCCTGTCAGACTGTGCTTGCTGGAAACACCAGACCATGGAATTGTTCTGTTAACAAATTGATAAAATTCTGTTCACAATTTCTATTCATTTGCTGTAATGAATAAGCAACTGCAAGAGCTAGAGCAATATCCTGGTAGGAGAAAGTGAGGACAGCAGATGCTGGAGATCAGAGCCGGGAGTGTGTGGTGCTGGAAAAGCACAGCAGTTCAGGCAGCATCTGAGGAGCAGGAGAATCGACATTTTGGGCAGATGTCTTGCCTTGAAATCCTCATGTCTAAGGTATAACAATAACATTGATGTTCCCGTCCCTGATAGTTAACAGATTTGGGATTCAATCAGTAATGTCATGTTTTCTGTGAGAGCTATGTCCAAGTACAGAGGAACCTCAATTATCCGAAGGACACAGACAGGGAGTGTTTCACTTGAGTAATCGAATTCTGAATAATTGAATGGTGGATCACATTGTTTAACCAAACATCGGAACCTTGCAATTTTGCCAGATAATCCAAAATTTGGATAATCGAAAGTCAGATAATCGAGGTTCCATTCTCTCTCTCTCTCTTTCTCTTTCTCTCTCTCTCTTTTTCACTCTCTCGCTTTCTCTCGCTTTCTCTCGCTTTTTCTGTTTGCTGCAGCAAAATGCCTGAGTTCTCTCTGTGCTGTGAGATTGTTCCTTTCTTCCAGGCTGGAGGAGATGGCACGTGAAGAAAACCTGTTTTGCTAAATTCATCTTTGCCTTGGGTGTGTTTATGAGATGCTGCTAAATTGGGACAGTTGATGATTAGTAATTAAATAGTATATTATTTTATTAAGTATTTCAATGGAGTTTAAATTATGCAATGTTTGTTTTGTCTGTGTTTTAGTTGTGGTGGAAGGATAAAGTGTAACAAAAACAGAAATGGCTGGAAAATCTCAGCACATGGGCGGTACGGTGGTTAGCACTGCTGCCTCACAGCGCCAGGGATCTGGGTTTGATTGCCGCCTTGGGCAACTGTCTGTGTGGAGTTTGCACATGTTTCCTGTGTGCTTCAGTTTCTTCCCACATTCCAAAAGATGTGCAGGTTAGGTGAATTGGCCATGCTAAATTGCCCATAGTGTGAGGTGCATTAGTCAGGGGTAAATATATGGAAATGAGTCCCTGGGTTACTCTTCAGAGATTGTGTGAATTTGTTGGGCCAAAGGGCCAGTTTCCATACTGTAGGGAATGTAATCTAGTCTAGTCGTTGCTGGAGAGAAATCAGTGTTAATGTTTCCAGTCGAGTGAAGATGGGTCAAATGTAGTTTTTGTACATCCTTACATTCTAACCTCTGCCCATCCCTACTTGTAATTGAGAAGCGGGGGTGGTGGAGTGGGGGTGAACTCCCTTCTTGACCTACTGCAGTCCATATGCTGTAGATAGACCCACAATGCCCTTCGGGAGGGAATTCCAGGGTATTGAAACAATGACAGTGAAAGAATGGCAAGAGAGTCCCAAGTTAGGATGGTGAGTGGCTTGGAGGAGAGCTGGCAGATTGTGGTGTTCCTATATACCTACTGCCCTAATCCTGGAATCATCAGACAATCCATACAGTGTGGAAACAGGCTATTTGGCACAACTAGTCCACACCGACCCTCTGAAGGGTAATCAACCCAGACCCATTCCTCTACCATATTACTCTTCATTTCCCCTGATTAATGCACCTAACCTACATATTCCTGGGCACTGTTGGCAATTGAGCATGGTCAATTCACCCTAACCTGCACGTCTTTGGATAGAGGGAGGAAACTGGAGCACCCAAAGGAAGCCCACACAGGCACAAATTCCCCACAGTCACCCGAGGCTGGAATTGAACCTAGGTCCCTGGTGCTGTAAGACAGCAATGCTAACCACTGAGCCAACATGCCACCCTTATCCTTCTGTATGGAAGCGATTGTGGATTTGGAAGTTGCTATCTAATAAGACTTGGTGGATTTCTTCAGTGCATCTTGGTACACAGAGCTCTCCTGAGCGTTGGTGGTGGAAGGAGTGGATGCTTGTGGGTGTGGCACCAGTCAGGCAAGCTGATTTATCCTGGATGGTGTCAAGATGCTTTGTGTGTTGAAGCTGCATTTATCCAGGCCAGTGGCGGTGTTCCATCTTACTCCTGACTTGTGACTTGTCAATGTGGATGAGGCCTGGGGAGTCAGGAAGTAGTTATTTGCTTCTGAATTCCCAGCCTCTGACCTGCACTTGTGACAACAGAATGGAAAAGCCAGTCCAGTCCAGTTTCGAGCTGATGATATGTCCCAGGATGTGGATTCAGTGATGGTAACATCATTGAATGTCAATAGTCGATTCTTAGATTCTCCCTTGTTTGAGGGAATCATTGCCTGACGTTTGTGTAGCACAAATCTTACTTGCCTCTTGCCAGATATTATCCAGGTTTTACTGCTTTCAGACATGGTGTGTTTCAGTATCTGAGGAATCACAAATTATGTTGAACATCATGTAAATATGGACAAACATCCTCACTTCTGAATTCATGACGGAGGGAAGGTTATTGATGAAGCCACTCTGGGTGGTTCAGCCATGAGGCAATTAACTTCTGACATTGGAGTTCCCATCTGTTGAAAGTTAGGGATCCTGCTCCTAACAGCTGCTGAACCAACCAGAGAATCAGAAGTTCTCCAATCACTGCTTTGCAATTCAGAATGGGATCGAGTCCAGGAGCTACAGGGTACCCAAAGCAGCAATATATTGATGCCACATTGGAACCCAAAGAAGTGAGATTGGAGCTGCCAGGGTTAGACAGACAGACTCCAGGAGAGGGGAGGTTATTCCTGAAGGTCTTTTACCATGGGGTCCCCTGTGGGCTAAAGAGTGACAAAACAAAAGGGACAATTTTTATTCACTCATGGGACATGTATATTGTTGGCTGTGCCTGCAGGTTTTGCCCATCCCTATTTGCTTTCAGAATGTGGTGGTAAGTTATCTATTTTTAATATAATCCATGTTTCCTGAGTAGAATGCCTGTGCAATGGAGGGCAGAGTAGAATGGCTGAAGTGGTTGAAAGAGACCCTATATCTGGTTATTTATTGACCTCTAAGATAGTGGGAAGGCAATCCTTGAACTTCCTCCAGCTCTGAGCCATTTGCTCATGGGCAGGAAGTCAACATCCAGATGAAAATACCAATAAAGCTTGCAAAAGATGCATACCATTCTCATTGGGTTTATGCACATTAGAACATTGCTCCAGTACAACTAAATATTATTATGTTTGTCAATTGTTTTTCCCATCTGGCTGGGCACTGTACACCCCAAACAGCTTCCCCACCACCATAAACCTTTCTTCCCAATCCTAGGATTCCTCCTGCACTCAGTGCACACCAATGAGCCACGTTTAAATCCTGCTAGCTTTTCCTCCTGACCAGAACTAAGGACCATTACTTATCATTTAGTCAATTATAAATCAGGATTTGTTTTACCAAGTCTGCTACTGGAAGGAATAGAACGAGGTAAAGATTACAAATGTGTTTAAGGATGAATAGACCGAGAAATGAGGGAGAAAAGAAGAGACAGATGTGTTGACGGTGCAGGAGGAAGTTGATGGGAAGAATAGCCATCTGCATGGACCAAAAAAGCTGAGTGTACTGGATATTCTAAGTAACCAAATTGTTTAGCAGCACCAGAATATTGAAACAATTGAGTCACTTATTATCACATGAGATCACATTGTTTAAAAGTTATATAACTCCTAGTACCTGAGAGTTGTCTCCATTCTGCAGTGTTTACAGCTTCAGAAATGCCACAGAGAAAGCCTAACATTTTGATATTATAAAAAAGCTCTGTAATAAAATCCCTCTCATGAACATTCTTCTCTTTCAACAAGTTCTTTCCGACTGATTTCTAAAACTGTGAGCAATTTAAAATTGTTCATCACTTTCTCAGAAGGAATAAATTGCTTTTAAAAACTCAGTCTGTGTTCTATGAATAAATGAATCTAATTTGTGTTTTTGTGAGGACAGAGTAATTAATCACCATTAATACATGTCAAAAACTTAAATCTTATTTGTAATTCCCATATGTTGCTACTTACTAATTACAAGTAAAATTTTCTGAATGGAGAACAGTAACAGTTACTAATATTTCCCAATGAGCTACCTTTCAATTTCACAACAACCAATGACTAAATAGAAAACAGATTTGAATAATTACTAACTTTATATAACTGTCAGAACTATCAGAAACTTGGAAAGTAGCCATCAAAGTGTGAATGGGAACATGATTATGATGTTGAATGAATGTGTTCAACTATTTCACAATTCTTCCAATTTTCATTCATCTTAAAATGAAACTCCATCACCTGAAATACATACAGAGCTCTTAACCTAAAAGCATGTATTTTAACACACTTGCTCAGATAAATATCTCCAAAGGTTTCAGGGAGAGTAACAACTCAAGTTACTGTCCTCAACATTCCATCAAGCTAAAGCCAAACAAGATACCCCTGAACAAAGCCAAGGTTAGCTCTCCACCTCTTGGTTATATCTTTGTATTTGAGGTGAACGTTTAAGCATTAAAGATCAATGAGCAATGAAATGGGACTGTCCAACCTATTCTCATTAGTGAGGAAGAAAGTAAACCCGACATGACAGAATGGATTATTAATGTACACGGTATGGAGGAGCTATTCTCTTGCCTGCTGACCTGATTTTTTTCCAGACAAGAAGTTTCCAGAGAGTTCAAACACTTTTCAAACCAAGATGACAGCAGTTCACAACCTGTTTCTATCACAATTACACAGATTCATCAAGAAATGGTGCAAAAGATGAACACGCCTCCACTGGAACATCCAAACAACATTTAAATTCCTACAGATAATTTCACAGGTCTGAGTAAGTCTGCTCCATCAAATTGTTTAGTCATGGTAACTGCTGACTTAATTTCAGTGGCACTTTGCCGTGTCTGTTTCACAGAATCATAGAGCAGCAATCTAGAACACAATGGGAATATGTACTCTCGTGCTTTCCTACATGAGATCTGTGGTCAAGGACTCATTGGGGAAACACTCAGGGGAATGATTATGCCCGGGACATTTGGAAATTGAATTTTTCCGTGTGCTGACATTTCAGTGGGTACTTTTACAAATCTGTATGGACTCTGACTTTGACTTTGTGAAGTTCAGGAATGATTGTGAGTAGGGGCAAGTTTATCCCTGAGGCTGAACAGTTCAGCACGAGAAAGGTGCTTCCAGGTGTTAGGCTTTGCGTCTCTGTGAGATGAAAGGGACAAGCTGCATAACTGAAGACTTTCAATGTAATTTTACACTGATTTATAAAATTAAAAACCATTTGATTTGAATTTGATGTGTGAGAGCATGGTAATGTTGGAAGTAAAAAGTAACTCATCTCCTGATATACTCATCCCTCCTTAACATCACATTATCATGCCAGAGTTAACCTTGGGGAAGTGTTATTGTAACTGACAGAGTCATCAGTCAAGGAGCAAACAGGTAAACCTGATCTAAAGGAGATTAGCCTTCACCTGTTGGTCATTTAGAAACAAGATTCGACTGAAGGCTGGTGAAATCTAATTTTAATCAACCTCAGCACCTCCTCCTTTATAACAACCTGCCGGACATGAATTGTGTGTGTGTGTGTGACTGAAAATATAAAACATAAGGACTAGGAGCAGGAGTAGGCCATCTGGGCCTTCGAGCCTGCTTTACCATTCAATAAGGTCATGGATGATATTTTTCTGGCCTCAGCTCCAGTTACCCGCCCGCTCACCATAACCTTGGGCAGCGAGTTCCACAGATTTACAACCCTCTGGGTGAAGTAATTCCTTCTCAATTCAGTCCTAAATCTGCTCCCTTTAATTTTGAGGCTATGCCCTCCTAGTTTCACCTGCCAGTGGAAACATCCTCTCTACTTCTATCTTATCTATTCCTTTCAAAATGTTATATGTTTTGATAAGATCTCCTCCCTCATTCTTCTAAATTCCAATGAGTATAATCCCAGTCTACTCAGTCTCTCCTCATAAGCCAACCCCCTCAACACCAGAATCAACCCAGTGAACCTCCTGTGCACCCCCTACAGTGCCAGTACATCCTTTCTCAAGTAAGGAGACCAAAACTTACACAGTACTCCAGGTGGGGCCTCACCAGCACCTTGCACAGCTGTAAACATTACCTCCCTGCTATTACACTCATACACTATTAGCAATGTCAGACAAAACTCCATTTGCTTTCTTAATTACCTGCTGCACCTACAAAGTCGGAAAGTGTGGTGCTAGGAAAGCACAGCAGGTCAGGCAGCATTTGAGAAGCAGGTGAGATGATGATTCAGGAATGATGAAGGGCTTATGCCCAAAACATCAACTCTCCTGCTCCTCAGATGCTGCCTGACCTGCTGTGCTTTTCTGCACCACATGTTTTGACTCTGGCAGTCCAGCATCTGCAGTTCTCACTTTCTCCTACTGCATCTACAAACCAAACCTTTGTGATTCATGCACAAGGCTACCCAGGTTCCTCTGCACACCAGCAGGCTACAATATTTTGCTGTTCAAATAACAATCCTTTTTACTGTTATTCTTATCAAAATCGATTACCTCACATTTGTTAACATTGTATTCCATCTGCCAGATCTTTGCACACTCAAAGTATCTATGTTCCTCTGCAAAGTTTCACAGTCCTCTGCACACTTTGCTCTGCCATTCAACTTAGTGTCATCTGCAAATTTTGACACACTACACGTGGTGTCCAACACCAAATCTTTGATGTAAATTGTGAATAAGTTTGGTCCCAACACTGATCCCTGAGGCACACCAGCACTCACTGATTTGCCAACCAGAAAAGCACTCATTTATCCCCACTTTAGCTTTCTGCTAGTTAACCAATCCTCTAGTACATTGCCCGTAACACTGTCCAACTTTATCTTATGCAGAAATCTTTTGTTCAGCACCTTGTCGAATGCCTTTTGGAAATCCATATGCAGTATGACGACTGAGTCCACGTTGTCCATGAGAATATTTCCAGAGTACAATCTGTGATCCAGTGAACCCTGGAGATCCCAATTACACAGAGAATGCACTGTGTGTTTTCCATCACCTTCCAAAGGGTCAAAGAGGTGAGCTGTTGGTTTGAGCAGAAAAGGCATCCTTTGTGTGTCTGACTGATACTCCTCCAGCTGCAACCCAGAGTCACTCTATGAAAAAGACGTTCAATGAGTGTGGTTTGTCTTGGCCATCTCAGCAAGCATGGTGAATGTTCCTGAGACTGGTGAACATTGTTCCTTGATCTGGCTATGGAACAATCTCCCTGGCAAACCCCAGCCCCTGAATGAATCAAATGTATCTGGGACTGGCATCCTGCAAACGTGAAATCGGTAAGTCATCTAAGCTCAAAAAGAATCCTGAACAGTAACCATTACCCTGCTTCCTAATAGTAACAGCCAGCTAGCAATCACAACAATCCAACAACTTTACCCTGAAATATCAGTGAAAATCTACACCATTGCTTAAACAAAATTTACCCAAAGTTTAATTAGCAGCTTGAAGAAAGACTCCATGCCTTCATTATGACTATCATTGTTACCACAAAAAAAAATTCTGATTATATCCAATTCCATATCAAAGATAAATAGTTCTTTGATTTTAAGGGTGAATCACTTTTGTTTATATCTCATATTTTCCCTCAATAGCTTTGAGAGATCAGGAAGTGATTTCTTGATCGGTCTGTAGACTTTGGGAATAATGACACCAGGCGTGTTGATGGGTTTGGAAACAGTAAGGGCAGCACATTCAGGAAGCAGAGTCAATAAATGTGGAACTGGAGATGTTCTGTATCAAACAGAAAGCAGTAACATTACTTTGATGTTCCAGTTAGATAGTTATGCCAAATTACTACATCTCAATCATGTCAGATTTTGACAGTGCACTGTATTAATAATTATCTTTGTAGAATTAACAATCATGGTTTGTGATCACTTTTACATACAGTACTCAGCAATCAAATTGTGAAATTAGAATAAATGAATAAAACATCAGTTTTTTAAAATTTTATGGCACATTTTAAAAACCACAGACATATTTCTAGGGATGTGAATGTGGAACCAACTTTGAAATTTGGTGGTGTAAGGAGGAAATCATCATAGTTTTGAGATTGTTGAGGTGTTTTTCTTTGACATCTGGAACTATTTCAGACACTGAGCTATCATTTGTTGTTAGCTAATGTCAGCCTTTAGTTAGTGTATAATGATAGGCTGTGGAGAAAGTGAGGTCTGCAGATGCTGGAGATCAGAGCTGAAAATGTGTTGCTGAAAAAGCACAGCAGGTCAGGCAACATCCAGGGAACAGGAGATTCGACATTTCCTGAAGGGCTTATGCCCAAAACATCGAATCTCCTGTTCCCTGGATGCTGCCTGACCCGCTGTGCTTTTTCAGCAACACAATGATAGGTTGTGTCCAGTCATGGCTTAGAGGCTTGGTCAGTCTCCCAGTCAGGGTCAGGGTGAACTATATGCAGGAAATGGGCCACAGTGCATCCTATGTTCTAGTGCAATGGACGCTAGGAGAAGGGTATCAGGGATATTGCTGAGTTAGGGAGGTGGAATGAATCAGCACTGGGGATTGTAGGCAGTAGTGTGGGAAATTCAGGGGTCAAAACTGGTGAATTGATTAAAGCTGAGAGAAAAGGGGAGGAGTTGAGAGTGTAGGAAGGCAGGGATAATGTGGGATATGGTGCGATAGGTAGTCATCATTGTGGTAGAAGAAAATGAGGACTGCAGATGCTTGAGATCAGAGTTGAAGAGTGTGGTGCTGGAAAAGCACAGCCAGTCAGGCAGCATCCAAGGAGCAGGAGAGTCGACATTTCGAGCATAACCTCCTGGACATTCCTGATGAAGAGTTTATACTCAAAATGTCACCTCTCCTGCTCCGCGGATGCTGCCTGACCAGCTGTGTTTTCTCAGTACCCACATCTTTTGACAGTCATCATTGTGGTGCCAATGGGGAGAGCTGAGAAGCACAATGTTGGGAACACCCCAAACTATTGTGATGGGACTCAGGGCGAGGACACATTTAGAGTCTCAGCCTGAGGTGGTGGATGGGAACATGGGGTTTGGTTACGATAAGGAGTGCCAGGCTGAAACAGACATTAAAGTTCAGGAGTGGAACCTGAAAATGAGATAATGTTGACCATGTCATTGGTCCTTCTAGATTGCAAATAGTCAGCTTTGTAAAGCAGAAGTAATCACAGGTGATATTAAAAAGGCACCAATGGCCATGAGCACATACACCTAATGCAAGGCATTCTAAGTGGAAAGGAACCAGGACCTGATTCCCTCTCCACCTGAACTATAATTACCTTTCCTGCGTGATGTGGACCTACCGTGATCTATGGGCCAATGATCAGTGGAGAACGTGTTGAAATGATGTCTTATGTCAATGAGGATTCCTGAAGAAGGGCTCATGCCCGAAACGTTGACTTTCCTGCTCCCTGGATGCCACCTGACCTGCTGAACTTTTCCAGCAATCCATTTTCAGCTCTTATGTCAATGAGTCAAGATCAGTTTGAACATGGTCCCTCCTTGGTGACATGCTGGGTGCCTTATTCTGTGGAGCAGTGTATTCAGCTGTCAAGTGTAAGGGATGGGTCTATTAACTGTTCTCGTGTTAAGAACCTGTTCTGCTCAAAAGGTTCATTGTGAGCATGACTCACGTGCACCGATTCAGTGACTGTGAATGCTCGTTGTTGCTGTGATGTATGAGTAAGGTGAGGGAGAGATGGATTAGCAAAGCCACGCGCAGCAGCAACCTGCACAGAAGCTGACAGTGTCCATCACATGATGAGGTCACAGCAAAGTCCATCCAAGGGAGGACCAAAGGTTTCCAAACTCTCTGTGATTTCCTCAGGACGATCAAAGCAAATATCTGCATCGAAGATTCCCTTGATGTCCCAGCTACTGAAGGTGGGCCAGTGACCTGAAGCAATAGTTGGTCATCCTATCCCAATCACCTTCAAGGTGATAGGTACAAAGAATGTTTATCCTCCTTCCAGGGAATGATGCGGACCTTTATGAGAACTCGCAATCATCTGCTCAAAAAAATCATCAAGAGCATGATTGTTGCTATTTGTGCCGGACCGCATCACTCTATTCCATTTCCCTGTGACAGGGTTAGTGTTGCAGTGATCACAGTAGGACTCCACAATAATAGTAGTATCTCCCCCCAGTGCATGGCAGTGTTGGCTGCACACTGACAGGACTGTATCAAACTGAATATCCCCATTGATGCTCAGTTTAGGTTCCACCAAAGTCACTCTGCTCCTGACCACATTGCAGACTTAAAAGTTGTCAAAGAGCTGAAATCTAGAGATGTGACAGAAGTGGCACCAAGGCATGATCGAGTGCGGCATCAAAGCCTTACCACAGCTAGGGTCCAGGGCATCTCTAAAGGAGTTCCTCAATGTAGTGTATGAGGCCTGATCATTTTTAGCTGCTCATCAACTATTTTCTGTGGAAAAGTTTGGCTCAGTTGGCTGGTTGGCTGGTTTATGATGGAAAGTACTGCCAACAGTGTAGGTTTAATTCCTGCATTGTCTGTGCTTACTATGAAGACATCTCCTTCACAGTTTCTTCCTTGTTTGAGGTGTAGTAACCCTCAGGTTAAACAATCAGCAGTTATCTCTCTCTAATAAGAGATCATCTTATGGTCTGGTAAGACTGTGGTAACTGTACCATTTTTCCAATAATGTTCACTGATCATTGTTCAATTTTCAGTACCCTTCACAACTCCTCAGATACTGAATTAATCTATGCTTAAATGCAGCAAGACGTTTGCAATATCCAGGCTTGGGCTAACAAGTACCATAGTACGTAACACACAATGTCAGATTAGATTAGATTAGATTACGTACAGTGTGGAAACAGGCCCTTCGGCCCAACAAGTCCACACCGACCCGCCGAAGCGCAACCCACCCATACCCCTACATTTACCCCTTTACCTAACACTATGGGCAATTTAGCATGGCCAATTCACCTGATCCGCACATCTTTGGACTGTGGGAGGAAACCGGAGCACCCGGAGGAAACCCACGCAGACACGGGGAGAACGTGCAAACTCCACACAGTCAGTCGCCTGAGTCGGGAATTGAACCCGGATCTCAGGCGCTGTGAGGCAGCAGTGCTAACCACCGTGCCGCCCACAAGTACCAAGCAATGCACATTTCCAACCAGAGAGGATCCAGTCATTGCCAGTTGGCATTCAATGGCATCATTATTGTATAATTCTCCATTATCCGGGGGGGTTATCACTGGCTGGAAACTGAATAAATTAAAGTCAAACCAGGAAAGAGAAATAAAAAGAGAAAGCAAACTTAGATTAAGAGACAAATAAAAAGATACAGAAAGGAAAACTGGGAACATAGTTGAGAACACATATTTTAAGATCTTCAGCAACATTTGACGACATACCAATATTACACTGAACCATTTGAATTGTTTCCTTTCAAGGTTAAAGAGATTGGGTTTGGCATTGCATGAACAATGCATTAAAAATGTACTTACATAGTTAATCACAAGACCTCACATTCTGCAGTGTGGTTAATGAGCAATTAATGTGTAAATCCAGCAACTTCTTAAAATTAACAGCATTTATGAGACTGAAGTACAGTTTGTGTGAAGCAATCAGTGAAGTTGGGCAGCAAATCGAGAGACTGACAACTGCCGCTATTTCTCTTAATCCCCTGGATTTATTATCTGATTTGAAATTAATAATGGTGCACATCTGAAACACACTGTCACTTTCTCAGGAAAACTCAGCCCAGGATTTGAATGCCATTGAATCAGAATGAGAGAAAAGAACAACATTCTGCTTAACCAAGAGACACTCAACTGTGCCAATTACAGTTAAACACTCAGGAATGGATCAAGGGAATTAATCACCTGTGGAGTAGCAAAGTTACCAGAGCCACATGTTTGTTTATGGATCAACATTATTGCAAATTGTCAGTTCAAAGGGCAACCTACAGAATGGTAGGGGATAATTGTATAGATACTGTTTCAGTTCAGTTCATTCAACTTTAAGGAATGAAGATGAAGAGTTTAGTCATTAGTATTTCACAATAAAAGCACAGTTGGAGGGTTTTTCAATCAACATCCTGTGTTTGTGTTCTGTCCCCAGGCTCTGCCATTTTACTACTGGGAATCTTGCTTACCAGAAAGTAATGATTGTAGAAGACTCCTGACCATTTAAGCCACTGCTGAGATTTAAATCTCTATTTTCTTTGTACACCAGCATCTTCATATTGTCAAGTAATCAATGCGAGGATATATTTGTTACATAAGAACATAAGAACCAGGAGCAGGAGTAGGCCGCCTGGCCCTTCGAGCTTGCTCCACCATGCAATAAGATCATGGCTGATCTTTCCATGGCCTCAGCTCCACTTACCCGCCCTCTTACCACGTCCCTGAATTCCTTACTGTTCAAAATATTATCTATCTTAGCTATAAAAACATTTACTGTGGAAACCTCAACTACTTCCCTGTGCAGGGAACGCCACAGATTCTCAACCCTCTGGGTGAAGAAGTTCCTTCTCAATTCAGTCTCAAATCTGCTCCCCCTAATTTTGTGCCCTCTTGTCCTGTAAGTCGAAAAATACTCTCCATTTCTATCCCCTTCATATGTTTCTATAAGGTCCCCTCTCATTTTTCTAAATTCCAATGAATATAATCCCAGTCTACTCAGTCTCTCCTCATAAACCAACCCCCTCAACTCCCACTCTGATTCCATCGGGCCAACACTCGGGGTGACATCCCATGCTCCATAATAACCAATAGGAGAAGAATTCACACTTGGGTTGAGTCCTTTATGATGAGTGGACATCTCCAAAGTGCTTTCCTGAAAACATTTGCATTTCAATTCTTGTTGCAGCTGTAATTGGAGCCGATATGTGCACAGCAAGCTGCCACAAGCAATAATAATAACAGCCAGATGTTATGTCTGTTGTAACATTAATTCAGAGAGGTGTATTAACCAGCACAGCAAGGATAAGTCCTTTGCTCTTCCTGAAAAATGTCACAATTTCTTTCACATCCACCTGGGAGAATAGGAAAAATCTTGCTTTAATGTCTCATTTGAGAGATGCCATGTCTGACAGAATGGCACTCTCTCCGCTGCAGAGTGTTGTCCTGTTCATTGGGATCCTTCAAAAAGAGTGTGGGAGCTGTTAACTGAGCCTTCCTTAGTATCCTTAATGTTTCCTGTCACCAAAGGGGGGAATCTAGTCTTCTGTTACAGTCTGCATCAAAATTAATTTGGACTATGTGGGAGTGTGATTTGGCCAGGATGCACTAAGATAGGAGGAGAAAGTCAGGGGCATGAAGCATCCTCAAGATGTAACATTTTTCCCAAAGATCACAAAGTATTTTCATTTAATTTGCATCTGAATCCCAAGGTCATCACTAAACAAGTCTGCAGAAAGAAAAGTAAAGGATGGAATGCTTTGCTTCAGCTCTGAGCTCTCAACGCAGCTTATTGTTAAAAAAAACAGGATTAATTTGGAGTATTTGCATCACAGCTCAGTTATTTCCAGGATACAAATTAATTTAAATTGAAACATTACACTAACAGACCCTTTGTAAGCAGTTTCTGGACTATGAAGGATGTTGACGCATCCTTGGCTGGTAATGTGAAGTGTACAAGACTAAAAATCACACAACACCAGGTTATAGTCCAACAGGTTTAATTGGACACTCCAAAAGCTAGTGCTTCCAAATAAACCTGTTGGACTATAACCTAATGTTGAGTAATTTTTAACTTTGTCCGCCCCAGTCCAACACTGGCACCTCCACTTCAATATTAAGTGTGAGTGAGTAACTGACTGCTGTTTTACCCTTTTTTTAAGATTATATAGTGACCTGTTACAGCTGAGATTGAAAGTGTCATATAATGATGAGGGTGGAGAGACACTATTCCAGTGAAACCCATCCCAGCTCAGGGAACTACAACTTTATCTTTCAACTTGGTATGTTGCAACTTTCTGGACTCAACATGCAGTTTAACAGATTCATTGGATGACAGAATTGCTACAGGGTGCAAGGAGACCATTTGGCTCACTATCAGTGACTTTGAACAAGCAGCTCATTTTGTGCTGTATCCTGGTCTTTTCCCAATAACCTTGTGCATTTGTCTTTTTCAATTAACAGTCCAGCTCCTTTTGAAACCCTCAATTAAACTTGCATTCCTCAGAATCTGAGGCAATGCACTCCAGACTGCAGACTGAATCCGCTTAGTTTCTTCTACCCCCCTCCTCTATCACCAGCTTAAAAACAATCTCAACCTTTCTTCAGTTCTGATGTAAGTTCATCACACTAAAATTTGTTTCTCTCTCACAGATACTCCCTGAGTTTTCCCAGAAATTTTGGTTTGTATTTCAGATGTGCAGCATCTGCAGGATTATTTGTGTCAATGAACAGAAGCTGATTTGGTTGAATGTAATTCAATGCTTGGTGAGATGTGTTACAGCAGTCATCTCAACTTCTAATCATTAGTACCAGCTATGGAAATTCAGATTCACTGCTCCAAAGAGGTGGGTAATGAAATGGTAATGTCATTGACTAGAATTCCAGAAACCTCAGGTATTACTTTGTGGACACTGTCAAATCCCACCACAGCTGCTGCTACAATATGAAATCAATGAATTAAGATCTAACATATAAAACTAGTGGCAGTGATGGTGACCATGAAACTAATATCTAGTTCACCAATATCTTTCAGGAAGGGAAATCTGCCATCCTTACCTGATCTGGCCTACATCTAACTCCAAACCCATACCAATGTGGATGAGCCTTTAACCACCCTCTGAAATGGCTGAGCAAACCACTCGGTTCAAGGGCAATTAGAGACTGGCAACAAGTACCACTGACACCCACATCCCATGAAAGTTAAAAATCCCATGGATATGTAAAAGAAATTAGAGATGATCATGTGTCGCTAAAGAATTATTTATGATAAATAGCAACTAAAAGAAAATTCTGGAGAAACACAGCAGGTCTATCAGGATCTGTGGGGAGAAAGTGGAGTTAAATTTTGAGTCTAGTAACCCTTCTTCAGAACTTTTCTTTGTCTTATAACAGGAATACAATTGATTAGAAGCTAGGTCAGATCTGATCGTATTTATATTAAATAGCAATGAGCCTTCATCCAGAATCTTTACAAAAACTGCAAGAATATGTTTATAATGCGGCAGATTTAAAATGATCTCAGGCTAGTCCCTGTATCATGCCCTGGAACACTCAAGACATTAAATAATCGGGGATTATTTATTAGTTGTAAATCCTCATGCGATTTCAGGGCTATAAGTAGCATGTTAATGCATTTATTTTTACCTGCAGTTGCAGAGGTAATACTTATCATTGTCCTGTTACATTCACACAGCAAGTGCTGGCAGATTAAAGGCAGAAAATGGGAATTTGTTTGGCATTTCATATCAGGAATAGATTACAGATGTTCATGATTGAGGAGAACAGAATAAATGTGTGATATCCATTGTCTGGGAAACAGAAGATTCCTTTTTCACTTTCTAACTAATAATTACAGGGCACAACTTCCACACCATTGGTAATAGCTACCATTGCAATGACATGTGTTTGAAAAGGAAATCTCAAGCATATTTAGTTAAATTTTTAAACTTGTTTTATATGTAGCCTAATAAAATATTTATTATTATGACTATAATGAGGAGTTAAGTAAGGAGATTACACTGATCTTGCAGATGATATTACAGAATACAACACTCCGGGTGATACAGGTTTACTTCAGAGAGATAAGAGCTTCTCATTGGTGCAGAGATGTTAGTATCTGTCACACCTTGATGCAGCAACAACTGAGATTAATGGGCCATGGCATCTGAAGCTATTCAATCACAACTGAACTCATGGAATTCCTACAGTGTGGAAGCCAATTGAGTCCACTCCAACACTTCGGAGAGCATCCCACCCAGATCCAATCCCTTCCCTATCCCTGTAACCCCTGCATTTCCCATGGCTAATCCACCTTTAGACTGTGGGAGGAGATGCTCACAGACACAGAAAATGAACAAACTCTACACAAACATTCGCCTGAGGCTGGAATCAAACCCGGGATCCTGGTGCTGTGAGGCAGGAGTGTTAGCCACTATGCCACCCTGTAAACTGTCTAGAATTTGCTCATGTTCTAGCAAACATTATAACTAGGTAAGTGGAGAGAGCAATAAAAGAAACTTAGATGGGGGCTTGTTATTTCTAGCAAATCATGAGATAAGGTCAAGGCAGGAAAGCGACACAGTAATATCGAATCTGAAGGTCAAAGAATGATAGGAAGAGACTGAGAAAGAAAACCTAAGGACAGTCAAGTCCATATGTTACAACAATAACAAGAAGACCAAACTAAAGTCTGTGTAGCTAAAGGCATGTATCATTTATAACAAAGTCAATAAATTGACAGCACTCAATGAAGTAAATAATTATGATTGGATAGCCATGATTGAGAGGTGGCAGTATGACAATAGGATTAGATCCTGAATATTCAGTCCATTTATGACAATCAAGTAGAATAGGAGAATTGGAAACAGAGGAGGAGTAATACTGTTAATCAAGAATGGCATTCATGTAATTGTTAGAGAAACCTTAGTTCAGGACAGCAGGATGCAGAATCTGTTTGGGTGGAGATAAACCTTCAATCGGAAACAGAGTCATGAGTACAATCCCCTGAAAAGTAACTTCAATGTAGGATGAACAATATAAGAAATATTAGGTGCACTTGGGAAAGGGAGAGCAATAATTTTGGGCAATTTTAATCTAGATATAAACTAGGAAAAGCAGATGTTGTCATTACAGACTGGATGAGAGGGTCATACTGAACTGGGATTCCAGGTTAGATGAAAGGTCTATAGCAAAGAAATGGCAGACATTAAATTAGATACATCAGAATTATTCAGCATCAGTATATTCCTACAATAAAGAAAAATCCCAATGGGAAAACTCACCATCTGTGGCTTATTAAAGAACTTAAGAAAAAGGCATCTACCTCTGCAAAAATAAGGTCAAGTGACTGGACAGAATGCAACAAATGGCAGAGAATGATCAAAAGGTTAATGAGGAGAAAGTAGTTACAGGTTGAAAGTAAGTTAGCTGGAATATGAAGGAAGATACCAAGAGTTTCTAAACATATTTGGCAAGGTAAAGCCCAAATAAAATGAATGTTTATCCACTGGAGTGTGAAAATGGGCAGTTATTGGTGGATAATAATGAAATGGCGGATGAAGTGAGCACATATTATTTTGCTTCTGGATTCTCTATGCAGGATAAAAACATATTCAGTGATAGCTGTAAGTCAAGACATGGGATGGAGAGAGGAACTTGGTGACATTACAATCATCAGGGGATTGGTACAGAGCAAACTGAAGGTTGGTATGTCCCAGGGTCCAAATGGACTTAATCCTGTGGTCTTAAAAGGGGTGATTAATGAACTCGACAATGCAATGATCTTAATTGTCCAAAATTCATGATATTCTGGAAAGGTGTCATCAGACTGGAAAGTGGTACATAGAACTTCTCCATTCAAGATGGGGGAGAGGGAGAATACAGGAAGCTGTTAGCCAGTTAGCTTGACATCATTCATAGACAGAGTTTTAGCATTGATCAGTACGGAGGTTATAATTAGGCATACAGAAAACTCCAAAATTATCAGCAAGGTTTTCCATGGTTTTGTGAAAGGGAATGCATGTTTAATCAATTTTTGGAGGGTACACATGTACTATGGACAATGGGGAAGCCATTGACATAATATACTTGGATTTGCAGAAGATATTTCACAAGGCGACAGATTGAAGCTTATTTCAAGGGTGCACATGTACTGTGGACAATGGGGAAGCCATTGACATAATATACTTGGATTTGCAGAAGATATTTCACAAGGCGACAGATTGAAGCTTATTGGCAATGTAAGAGCTCATGGTGAAGGGACTAACATAATGACATAGACAGAGAATTTGCTAGTTGGTAGGAAAGAAAGAACACTTATAATTGTGTATTTTTCTGATTGGCAGCATGTGATAAGTGGCGTTCTGCAAGGATGAAGGGTATGTCGGCTAGTTTGATCTTAGAGTAGGTTAAAAGATCATCACAACATCGAGGGCCGAAGAACCTGTACTGTGATGTATGTTCTATTGTCTGCGTTCTATGTAAGGCTCAGAAATATGACATAATGTTTTTGGCAACTCCTATCGCCTATTCAGATATGGGGAGTAATGGAAACTAAATTTGCAGATTACACAATTGAAAAGTTATGAAGTAGACATGAGAAGGATGCAGTTGATAAAGAGTGGAGCTGGAAAACGCATAACAGGTCAAATAACATCAGAGGAGAATGGGATGCTGCTTGGCCAGATATGCTTATTTCAGCCCCACTCTTTATCAGCTCTGACTTTCCAGCATCTGCAGTCCTCACTCTCTCCATGAAGAGGATGTAGTCAGATATCGATAGGTTGAACCAATGGGATGATGGATAATTTCATGGGAAAATGTAAAATTGTTCGCTTTTCCGGAAGAATAACAAGACACAGTAATAATGTTGAGTATGAGTGCAGACTTCTGAGGTGGAGGGGGATGTAGGTTTTTTTACTGCATGAGCATCAGAAAATTAGTTTGCAGGCAAGGCAAGTAATTAAGATGACTAATGTTTTTTGAGAGGTATTAAACATAAAAGTAACCATGTTTTGTTCAGTTATACAGGACAATGATGAGACTACATTTGAAATAACATGCTGTTTTGACCTCCTTATTTAAGAAGGGATGTAAGTGCATTGGAGGCAGTATGGAGAAGGTTTAGTAGATTGATACCTGGAACGAATGGGTTGTCTTATAAAGAAAGGTTGAATAGACCTGGCCAGTTTCCACTGGAGGTTTGAAGACTGAACAGAGACTTGATGTAACTGATAAAATTCTGAATGAACTTACCAAAGTGGATGTGGGAAAGATGTTTCCTTTGCGGGTGAGTTCAGTGCAAGAGGATTTGTTTTAAAATGAAGGATCACTCTTTTAGGACAGAGACAAGGGGATTGTTGTTCACAGTAGGTGGGGAACTTTGGAATGCAGCACTGGGAAGGTAACAGAAGTGGAGTCATTGGTTTTTTTCAGGTGGAGGTGGTTGTTAGGCAAATGAATCAAATTCAAAACAGATCAACCATGATCTGATTGGCAGAACAAGCGCAAGGGACTGATTTGACTTACACCTTCTTTTAATTTGTGTGTTCCTATGTTTGCAATACTCAGTCACTACTGGAATGTATTTTGGATATTGATATCTGAAATTGGTGGGAACAAGAGGACGCCACTCTGTGCCTTGAGCCTGTTCTGTCATTCATTGAGATCAGAGCAGTACTTGAAATTTGCCCAGGGCTTTAGCCCAATGACACTAAGGAACAGCGATGTCTTTTCAAACCTGGATGATTTATGATGTGGAGTGGAACTTGAGGATGGTTGTGATCCTGTATTATTGCCCAACACAGAAACATCAGAACATTGCTGGTAACTGATAAGCTACCTGGAATTTGTGGGGAGTGAGGCGTAGGTCCCAATGGTGATTGGGATACAGGTGAGACATGTTTTCCCTCTCTCCTTGACATGGTGACAAATACCAATTTGATTCCATGAGGGAATGCTCCACATTGATGCCTTTGGAAAGTAGGATGAACAATTGAGGGATGGTGGACTGGTCATTCTGTATGAAGTATCTCCTTTCCCAGAATGCAGCTTCAACAGCAATTACAAGTTTGCGATAAGCAAGTGCTCAGTTATTTTTCTGACTGCTTCTTCAGAAACTTCCAATTCTACGCCAACATGGAATGAAATAAATTATGGATTGGTTCAGTATGTCAGATGCTCAGGATGTTCCTCAAAGGTTTTAGTGCAGCTCTTTGATTATGATTATGACCAGGCATCTCACTCTGAGGTGGTAGCTTGGCTGATCTGTTGCTAGGTTACTTACAATTAGTATAATACAATGATACCGGTCTCTGTGGTCTGAAATGCATCAGTGATACTTTGTGGATGGATTACACTGGTGCCTAATAGACAAGGTATGATTGGTTGATACCGAGGGAAGTTGGTTCACAATTTGCATTGTTGTACTTCCTTCATCAGATTACTCCTTGATTTATTGAGAGAGTTCCACAAATCACACAAGTTCCATTTCCCATCCCATTTCTGTCAACAATTGACAACCCTTCCTGTTACTGTCTTTTGGAGATCGACTGCATTTTGGAAAGATCCAAATTGACTCTGGAACTTTGGCTGCCAGTTGTGACATTCCGTCTCAATTGTCCTCACCTTTTTAAATTTCACATGCAAGCAATTCCTCTTTCTCATCACAAGCATCCCATTCCTCATTTGGACTCTTGAATAAATATGCAAGTAGGTTTTCAGATGAAAGTAAGGCATTTTATTTACCTTCTATCATCTTGCATAATTGCACCACCTCTGAATGAGACAGAATTGGCATTTTCCAATTATCAGGATTGATGGGGCTGCTTATTCATGGAATCAGCATTTTGAGACTTAGATTTGGAATGAATGGAAAACTGATTGAAAATTTGATATTGCAGAATAAGAGAGATTAAATTTGACAAAAGTACCTTACTTGGAGCTGGAAGATGATGTACTGTTCAGCAAATTGACACAAGTTATTTAAGACATTGGAACAAATGTGCATCTGCCCTACATTGTCTCTCACACACACATACACACACAAACAAACATTGCTCTTGTATCTGATAAGGACAAATGTGTACAGCGGATGTTGTCAGATTTGCTGATTGTTTCAAAGATCTTCTGTTTTTATTAAAAGTGATTTCACATTGTCCAGACTGTGAAGAATGGATAACACAGGCCTGGATGAGCAAACCAATTAGCAACAGACAGTGCAGTACAACAAACCTCTGGTCTTCAGTTCCACGAGTGAACTGCAGGCATCAAACAGTCCCCACACTCCAGCTGTAGAGGTGGGTGAAACAGCTGGAGCTAATGGCAGAGAATGTTCCTGATGGAAAATCAGACTGGCCATCAGAGCATGGAGTTGATTTTGTGTACCTAGGACACAAAAGTTATTGTAAAGTTCATTCTAAAATCATAAATATTTTTCTAGGTTACAAAGTAAGTAGGGATCAGTGGCAAGACTGACCATGTCAGTCACTGGCTGGCACAAACCATACGATGAATTTGCAACCGGGGTCTACCTATGTCACAAGACCTTGATTTACACAATTCAATGGGGGTTCTCAATGAGTCAGTCAGACCCTGGGCTAATATTGCAAATAGTCAATCCTGACTGAAGCAGTTGCTACCCATTTACACCTGGCATGAGCTTCCAAGTGCCATTATTTCATCATCAACTTCAATCTAATCTGTTTTATGGACAATTTGCAAAAAGTACAACAACAACAAAAGAGTATCAGGAAAAGGTATCGAATGAGAAAATCTTTAAAGCAATGTGCATCTTTATTTCTTAAAACTGCTTTTAAAGGTGTTTGCAAAAAACTTAATTGTTGATCATCAACCAGGTCCAAAGGAGGAAAATACACCTGTAACTGAAGACCACTGCTATCCCCTCTCTCCATCTCCCAGCTCTCCATTCCATTCCCAACCACCCAGCTCCATGTCATTTCTGCCATTTCCTTTCAATTGTAATTTTGATTTAAAAAGACCTCTCCACTCTCCCAGTGTCTAACATTTGGCATGAATGATCTGTTTCTATGGTGTCTATTCAACTCCAAATTGCTCGATGTTATGGGGTTGTTGAACATCTAATGTAATCCATCTAATAGTATCTAATTTGGCTGACTGAACACAAAAATTAGACTTTCAATATTTAACTCTGTCTGGCAACTCTGTAAATTGATGACTTAATTGGATATTTTCTCAAGTGCTTTGAGGTAGGACTTTGATTTGTATGGTCCACCATCCAGAATAGTGAATCATATGATTGAGTTCACACTGCTGTATGAGAGGGAGAAGCTGGAATTAGATGTAACAATTGAATAAAGGTAACTATAAAGACAAGGGAGAGAAGCTGGCCAGAGTTGATTGGAGCCTAGCAGGGAAGACAGTGGAACAGCAATGGCAGGAGTTTCTGGGAGTAATCCGGGAGCCACAGCAGAGATTCATCCCAAGGAAGAGGGAACATACTCAGAGGAGAAGACAAGACAGCCATGGCTGACAAGAGAATCAGGGACAGCGTAAAACCAAAAGGGAAAAAAAAATGTAGTGAAGATTTGTGGGAAGCCCAAGGATTGGGAATCCTTTAAAAATAGCACAGGACAACTTAAAAAGCAATAAGGAAGCAAAGATGAAGTATGAGGGATTTATTTCCCTCCCTACCTCTATCTGCATTCCATAGAGGCCATTCCCTTCCACGACTCCCTGATTAGGTCGACACCCTACACCAACCCACCCTCCACTCTCAGCACATTCCTTTGCTACTGCAAGATCTGCAAAACCTGTGCCCAAAGCCCCCCTCCACCTCACTTCCATCCAAGGCCCCAAAGGAGCCTTCCACATCTGCAGAGATTTACCTGTACTTCCACACATGTCATCTACTGTGTCCATTGCTCCTGAAGTGGTCTCCTCTACACTGGGGAGACAAGACACTAATTTGCGGAATGTTTCAGAGAACATCTCTGGGACACACACACACACTAATCAACCCCACCGTCCTGTGGCTGAGCATCTTAACTCCTCCTTCCACTCCACCAATGACGTGGAAGTCCTGGGCCTCCTCCATGGCCAAACTCCAACCGCCCGACGTCTGGAGGAAGAACGCCTCACTTCCGCCTTGGGACCCTCCAACCATATGGAATCAATGTGGATTTCACCAGTTTCCTCATCTCTCCTTCCCTCACTTTACCCCAGATCCAACCCGGAGATCGGCGCGGGGGCGGAGTTGGGCGCGGGGGCGGAGTTGGGCGTGGCGCGGAGATCGACGCAGGGGCGGAAATCGGCACAGGGTGGAGATCGGCACAGGGTGGAGATCGGCATGGGGGCGGGGTTAGGCATGAGGGCAGAGATCGGCATGGGGGCAGAGACACATGTGGCGTGGTCATTGTGCAGGTGAGTGATGTCACTGGGGGCGGAAGTAGACGCGGCGACGGCAACTCTGGGGGGCGGAAGTGGCTGCAGTGACAGCAGAAACGGTGTTGTTCCCGATGGTTGTGGACCCCACAGAGGCCGCGAATCTGTCGGTGATGGTCTTCCTGGCGATCGTGGAGGCAGTTGTCTGGGTGGCGATCGAGGAGGCTGCATCACCACCCCAACTCCTAGCTCCAGCCCCACACCAGGTCCTAGCTCCCAGCCCTGCCATGTTTTCACCATCCCTCCAGACCTCCCCCTCTCTGAGGATGAAAGATCAGTCCTCAGCGTAGGCCTCACCTTCGTTCCCCTACGCCCTCGGATTAATGAGTTCAACACGCGGCGAGATATCGAACAATTCTTCCGCCGCCTTCGCCTCTGCACCTACTTCTTCAACCAGGATTCTCGCTCACCCTCTGACAACTCCTTCTCCTGCTCCAACACACCCCATCCACCGGGACACCCCGTGCTGGCCTCTTACCCGCCCTCGATCTCTTCATAGCCAACTGCCACCAAGACATTGACCGCCTCAACCTGTCCACCCCTCTCACCCACTTCAACCTCTCACTCTCACAATGTGCAGCCTCCACTCCCTTCGTTCCAACCCCAACCTCACTATCAAACCGGCAGATAAGGGAGGCGAGGTGGTAGTTTGGCACACCGATCTTTACACCGCTGAGGCTAAATGCCAGCTCGCAGACACTTCCTCCTACTGCCCCCTTGACCATGACCCCACCTCCCACCACCAAACCATCATCTCCCAGACCATCCATAACCTCATCACCTCAGGGGATCTCCCATCCACTGCCTCCAACCTCATAGTCCCACAACCCCGCACCGCCCGTTTCTACCTCCTGCCCAAAATTCACAAACCTGACTGCCCCGGCCGACCCATCATCTCAGCCTGCTCCTGCCCCACCGAACTCATCTCTACATACCTCAACACGGTTCTGTCCCCCTTAGTCCAAGAACTCCCTACCTACATTTGGGACACCACCCACGCCCTCCACCTCCTCCATGATTTTCGCTTCCTTGGCCCCCAATGCCTTTTCTTCACCATGGACATCCAGTCCCTGTACACCTCCATCCCACATCACGAAGGCCTCAAATCCCTCCGCTTCTTCCTTTCCAGCCGAACCAACCAGTACCCTTCCACTGACACCGTCCTTCAACTGACTGAACTGGTCCTCACTCTAAACAGCTTCTCTTTCCAATCCTCCCACTTCCTCCAAACCAAAGGAGTAGCCATGGGCACCTGCATGGGCCCCAGCTATGCCTGCCTCTTCGTCAGATATGTGGAACAGTCCATCTCCTGCAGCTACACTGGCACCACCCCCCACCTTTTCCTCCGCTACATCGATGACTGTATTGGCGTTACCTCGTGCTCCCACGAGGAGGTTGAACAGTTCATCCACTTTACTAACACCTTCCACCCCGACCTCAAATTTACCTGGACTGTCTCAGACTCCTCCCTCCCCTTCCTAGACCTTTCCATTTCTATCTCGGCGACTGACTCAACATGGACATTTACTATAAACCGACCGACTCCCACAGCTACCTAGATTACACCTACTCCCACCCTGCCCCCTGTAAAAACACCATCCCATATTCCCAATTCCTTCGCCTCCACCTCATCTGCTCTCAGGAGGACCAGTTCCAATACCGAAAAACCCAGATGGTCTCCTTCTTCAAAGACCGCAATTTCCCCTCAGACGTGATTGACAATGCTCTCCACTGCATCTCCTCCACTTCTCGCTCCTCCACCCTTGAACCCCGCCCCTCCAATCACCACCAGGACAGAACCCCACTGGTCCTCACCTACCACCCCACCAACCTTCAGATACATCGCATCATCCTTTGTCATTTCCGCCACCTCCAAACAGACCCCACCACCAAGGATATATTTCCCTCCCCTCCCCTATCAGTGTTCCAGAAAGTCCACTCCCTCCGCGACTCTTTTGTCAGGTCCACGCCCACCACCAACCCAATCTCCACTCCCGGCATCTTCCCCTGCAACTGCAAGAAATGCAAAACTTGCGCCCACTCCCCCCCCCTCACTTCCCTCCAAGGCCCCAAGGGATCCTTCCATATCCATCACAAATTCACCTGCACCTCCACACACATCATTTACTGCATCCGCTGCACCCAATGTGGCCTCCTCTATATTGGGGAGACAGGCCGCTTACTTGCGGAACGCTTCAGAGAACATCTCTGGGACACCCGCATCAACCAACCCAACCACTCCGTGGGTGAACACTTTAACTCCCCCTCACACTCTGCCAAGGACATGCAGATCCTTGGACTCCTCCATCGCCAGACCATAGCAACACGACGGCTGGAGGAAGAGTGCCTCATCTTCCGCCTAGGAACCCTCCGACCACAAGGGATGAATGCAGATTTCTCCAGCTTTCTCATTCCCCCTTCCCCCACCTTACCTCAGTCCCAACCCTTGGACTCAGCACTGCCTTCTTGACCTGCAATCTTCTTCCTGACTTCTCCACCACCACATCCTCTCCGGCCTATCTCCCTCATCTTAACCTCCTTCCACCTATCACATTCCCAACGCCCCTCCCCCAAGTCCCTCCTCCCTACCTTTTATCTTAGCCTGCTTGGCACAGCTTCCTCATTCCTGAAGAAGGGCTTATGCCCGAAACGTCGATTCTCCTGCTCCTTGGATGCTGCCTGACCTGTTGTGTTTTTCCAGCAACACATTTTTCAGCCCAGATCCAACCCTCCAACTTGGCGCCTATTGAACTGTCGTACCTGTCCATTTTCCTTCCCACTTATCTTCGCCACTCTCCCCTCCAACCTATCACCTTCAGCCCTACCTGCATCTACCTATCACATTCCCACCTACCTTCCCCCCAGCCCCAGCCCCCCATCCCATTTAGCCTCCTTGGGCCACTGCCTCATTCCTGATGAAGAGCTTATGCTTGAAATGTTGACTCTCCTGCTCCTCAGATGCTGCCTGACCTGCTGTGCTTTTCTAGCACCCCACTCTTCAACAGCCCTGTGTAAAGAATTCCTGAAAGAAGGCATTAGGGAAATCAATAATAATTTGGAATATAAAGAAAACGTGATGCAGCAAATTGGAGCAGAGGGAGGCCATTCAGCCCTTTAAGCCTGCTCTGCCATTCAGCCTGATCATGGCTAATCATCCAGCTCAAAATCCTGCTCCTGCTTTTCCCAAATAACCTTCTAACTCTTTTTGCCCCAAGTGCTATATATCAAACTCCTTATTGAAATCATTCAGTTTTGGCATTGGCTGCTTTTGGTGGCAGAGAAAGCCACAGGCTCACCATTGTCTGAGTGAAGATCTTTCTCCTCATCTCAGTCCAAAAATGGTCCACCACATACCCACAGAGCACTGCCCCTGGTTCGGGATTTTCCTGTCATCAGGAACATCTTTTCTGCATTTACCGTGTCTACCCATTGAGTTCAGTGGTATTGCTGAAATAGGAAATCAATAGTTCTTACTTCATGTAGCCTGCATAAAGGGGAGACAATTGCCAAATGGCATTGTCACTAGACTGTTAATCTAATGACCCAGGTAGTGCTTTGGGACCTGGAGTCGAATCCCACCACATTGGAATTTGAATTCAATTTTTTTTAAAAATCTGGAATTAATGGTCTAATGGTGACCAGGTCAAAAACATCTGGTTCTCTGATGACCTTTAGGGAAGGAAACTGCCATCCTTACCTGGTCTGGCCTACATGTGACTCCAGAACCACAGCAGCATACTTGACTCTTAAGTACCCTCTAGGAAAAAGTGAGGTCTGCAGATGCTGGAGATCAGAGCTGAAAATGTGTTGCTGGAAAAGCGCAGCAGGTCAGGCAGCATCTAAGGAACAGGAAATTCGACGTTTCGGGCCAGAGCCCTTCGTCAGGAATGAGGAAAGTGTGTCCAGCAGGCTAAGATCAAAGGTAGGGAGGAGGGACTTGGGGGAGGGGTGATGGAGATGTGATAGGTGGAAGGAGGTCAAGGTGAGGGTGATAGGCCGGAGTGGGGGTGGGGGCGGAGAGGTCAGGAAGAAGATTGCAGGTTAGGAGGGCGGTGCCGAGTTCGAGGGAATCGACTGAGACAAGGTGGGGGGAGGGGAAATGAGGAAACTGGAGAAATCTGAGTTCATCTCTTGTGGCTGGAGGGTTCCCAGGCGGAAGATGAGGCGCTCTTCCTCCAACCGTCGTGTTGTATGTTCTGGCAATGGAGGAGTCCAAGGACCTGCATGTCCTCGGTGGAGTGGGAGGGAGAGTTAAAGTGTTGAGCCACAGGGTGGTTGGATTGGTTGGTCTGGGCGTCCCAGAGGTGTTCCCTGAAGCGTTCCGCAAGTAGGCGGCCTGTCTCCCCAATATAGAGGAGGCCACATTGGGTGCAGCAGATGCAATAGATGATGTGTGTGGAGGTGCAGGTGAATTTGTGGCGGATATGGAAGGATCCCTTGGGGCCTTGGAGAGAAGTAAGGGAGGAGGTGGTGGGTGCTTCCCTTACTTCCCTCCAAGGCCCCAAGGGATCCTTCCTTTTCCACCACAAATTCACCTGCACCTCCACACACATCATCCATTGCATCCGCTGCACCTGATGTGGCCTCCTCTATATTGGGGAGACAGGCCGCCTACTTGCGGAACGCTTCAGGAAACACCTCTGGGACGCCCAGACCAAACAACCCAACCACCCCGTGGCTCAACACTTTAACTCCCCCTCCCACTCCACAGAAGACATGCAGGTCCTTGGACTCCTCTATCGCCAGAACATACAACGCGACGGTTGGAGGAAGAGGGCCTCATCTTCCGCCTGGGAACCCTCCAACCACAAGGGATGAACTCAGATTTCTCCAGTTTCATTTCCCCTCCCCTCACCTTGTCTCAGTCGATTCCCTCGAACTCAGCACCGCCCTCCTAACCTGCAATCTTCTTCCTGACCTCTCCGCCCCCACCCCACTCCGGCCTATCACCCTCACCTTGACCTCCTTCCACCTATCACATCTCCATCGCCCCTTCCCCAAGTCCCTCCTGCCTACCTTTGATCTTAGCCTGCTGGACACACTTTCCTCATTCCTGATGAAGGGCTTGTGCCCGAAACATCGAATTTCCTGTTCCTTAGATGCTGCCTGACCTGCTGCGCTTTTCCAGCAACACATTTTCAGCTCTTAACTACCCCCTGGACAATTAGGGATTGGCAAGAAATGCTGGCCCAGTTTGTGACACCCTCATCCTGTGAAGCATTGTTTTAAAAATGTGACTGCAGCCCACAGCAATGTGGTTAACTTTTAATTGGGTAATCTGGGATTGACAATAAATGCTGACAAAACCAACAATGCTTAAAGCTCAGGGGTGATTAAAAAAGGAGTAAAGATATCATTCTAAGGGGTCAAGTTTTACCCATAATGCCAGGGGCCGTGTTTAAGATTTTGTTCTAAGGGGCACAGCAACAGTTAGGCAAGCTCTCTTCTCAACTTTCCAGCTCCGTCATGTGACATGTTTTCCTGGGTCTACACTCAAATTAAGATTGATACTTTTTTTTGTTGGACACCAGTGGTTCTGACAGTCAGGCAGTAAATGGTATGAACTCAGCCATGGTCTAATTGACAGAGCAAACATGGGAAGTATTAAATATTAATGACAAGCCTTTTAATATAAAGTTCTATGATCATTGCAATAATTTTATTTCTTATTTATGGTATTTCAAAATAGATGCCATTCAGATGCGATTCTATTTCAGAAAGAGCAGACTCATAAGTTGTAGAGAGAGAAGAACAGAGAATGTTTCAGGTTAATGATTTCCCCATCAGGCCTGGAGACATTCGAGTGCTAACTGACAGCAAGTCCAGAGTCAAATTCAATAGAAACGGAGGAGGAAGAAGAAGCAGAAAGAAGGGTCTGTAATTGGGTAGAAGATGAGAGAGATTGTCAAAAAAGGGATGATGGAGTAAGGAAATACAAAAGTATAAATAACACGAGATAGGTCTAAGAGAAATATAACTGGAAATTGCAAAATCAATCACTGTGTCTATCATCTAAACATCAAAATAAAAGTCAGAGGAGGCATAAATGATGCTTTCCAGGTCTCCTAAAAGCCTCTGAAGTCATTTTGCACTTTTAATTTCAAGTCACCCTGTCCAGTCATCTTATAATCTGTATGTCCTTGCATGTTTATGAGCTGCCTATACACATGCAAAACAAAACTTCTCACTGGACATTGAGGTACATGTGACAGCAATAAATCAAATCAGATCAATATTAAAGGCTGAGCCCCCAGCTGTCTATGCCCTGAGGTCTGGTGTTAGTCTGTAGGCTTTTCCACTTCTCTCACATTCACCTACCTGAGGAAGCTCTTCCAAAACATTTATTTTTAGTAATAACTCCTTTTGGAGCTCACTATCAAAATGTTGTTTGATAAACATCGATGTGAAGCACCTTCAATCATTCAGCTGTGTTAAAGATGTTTTTTAAATGCATTTGCTGGTACTGTTGTTAACCATTAATAAAAATTTAGAGCAAGTTCATTTCATTTTTAACATCTGACAAGATAGAGCAGAGAACAATACAGCGCAGAACAGGCCCTTCGGCCCTCAATGTTACGCCGACCTGTGAACTATTCTCAGTTCGTCCCCCTACACTATCTCAAAATCATCCATGTGCTTACCTAAGGATTGTTAAATCTCCCTAATGTGGCCGAGTTGACTACATTGGCAGGTAGGGCATTCCACGCCCTTACTGCTCTCTGCGTAAAGAACCTGCTTCTGACATTTGTCTTAAATCTATCACCCCTCAATTTGTAGTTATGCCCCCTCGTACAAGCTGACGTCCCCCCGATGAAGGGCTTTTGCCCGAAACATCGATTTTACTGCTCCTCGGATGCTGCCTGAACTGCTGTGCTCTTCCAGAACCACTAATCCAGAATCTGGTTTCCAGCATCTGCAGTCATTGATTTTACCAAGTCTTTCGCTGTCTACCCCATCTAATCCTCTGATCATCTTGTATGTCTCTAACAAATCCCCCCTTGGCCTTCTTTTTGCCAATAAGAACAGGTTCAAGTCCCTCAGCCTTTCCTCATAAGACCTTCCCTCCAGACCAGGCAACATCCTGGTAAATCTCCTCTGCACCTTTTCCAATGCTTCCACATCCTTTCCAATATATGGGGACCAGAACTGTACACAATATTCCAAGTGTGGCTGCACCAGCATTTTGTATAGTTGTATAGTAAGATGATGAACCTGCAAATTAAGAACAGAAGGAGAAGCCATTCAATTTCTCAAGCCTGTTCCACGCTACAATATGGAGAAAACACGGAAACCCAAACCGTGAAATATTACTCTACGACACATTCATGACCTTCCTAAAACAAAAAGACAGACCTATTTGAATGTAAATGATAATCTGCAGGTAAACCAAGGAAATGACTGACAGTAAAAGGCTACATTTTACTTTTAGAAATATAAAGTTGGAAGATGGAGGTTTGGACATTGCTGTTTTGCAGAGACTGAGCTAGTTTCATTTTAAATGTGAGGGGAATGTCAGTCAGTGTGCTGTTCACTGCTTTGTTACAGAGGGCTGCATAACTTTTGGAGCAGCTAGTTATGAAACATTTGTCAGGTTCACTGGCAACACCAACTTTTGGGAAAATGGTCTCAGGTCTGTCAGAAAGGCAATTGTACTCAGACCTCCAAGAAATTGCACTCTATCTATCCTGCTCTCTGTTTGTCTTTCTCTCTTTCTCTCTCTTGCTTTTTTGTCTCTTTCTCTCTCTTCCTCTTTCTCATTCTGATAAGAGGAACTTCTAACTAAAGTAAAAACCAAAGATCCAATTGACCAACTGTCAAATTGAGCATCTTCTGCAGTCAACAATATGATATTGTTGCCAAAAAACAAAGGAGCTGTGAGACTGTTACCTCATTCTATCCTCGTGCTTTGGACTTGATCCAAGAATTTGTACCTTTTTGCCCATGATTCCCACCCATAATATTTCTGCAGAGCTTTTTGTCTTGTCTGTCTTATTTGTAAATAAATGTATTTATTGGGATTTAAAGGGGGCACGGTTTAAGTTCTCATCTGGGTAACTGATAATCTATACGCCACTTGTTAAAGGATAAGTTTGTTTTTTATATGTAGGCTTTGATTTTATGTACATGTGTGATGCCTGGGGAATACTGGTGCTTGATTTCCAGGGCCATCTTGTCCTCAGGGTCATTGCAACACTGAACTGTTGACACAAATTTTCAAAAAGTAGACTGCACACAACAGCATGAATTTGTATGAGCACATCCTGAGAACTATAGAGAAACTCAACTCAGTCATAATATATGTCCATTGAAATAGTATCTCAATCTGTAGAGATAATGTACATAAAGGCTTGTTGTTATTTTTGACCTATCTCCTTGCACATATTTCTCATGGATGAAATCATTTCCTTTATCAAAAAAGGAGAAGGTTGAAATATTGCATGTATCAATCAGAAAGCTCACTTTTACCTTTTAAGATAGTCAAGTGATGGTATTGGTGTCATGTTCCTATGTAAAGATATCAGCCAAATTTTGAATAGTGCTGCTGCACGTTTTTGCCCATCTGTTCAGAAACCTGCTTCAGCCCATTGTCTGTGATAGTATTGCAATTTATTTTGTATTTATTTGTTATTCAATTAGTTACTCTGTAAATAAATCTTCTGATATGTGTGCAGTGAATATAAGGTGGTCAACTTGCTGGATCTCGTAGAATATGAGTTCCCTGATTGGGACTGTCAACCAATCGAGGAGCCCCGGCTGATGGCTATAAACAGGGGTGTCAGAGGTTCTGTTCACTCTGAGAGCTGGCTCAGGCTGAGGCAGTACTAAAGTCAAGGCCTCCCCACATGTAAATAAAGGGTGACTTGGTGATGGGATATCGGCCTCTGGGGAGTTATTTCAATTTGTTCTCAGCTAGAACCCAGTTAGGCTGTACATATAACTCTCAAAGACAAGTCAGTGTTTAATTTGACAGATTTTATTCTTTTACTATGTTTAGCAATGACCAAAATATGGACAATTGCATTTTTGCAATGCATCATTTCAGGAAACAATCATCTGATAAAAGCAATGTTGTCAGGAAAATCTAGTAATACTCAGAGCACCTGTTACAAGCAGGATGAAGGCTTTATACATATCTACCATTCTATACTGACATCTACTATTTCACAAATAGATTAATACCAGCTATAATGCTTCACTACATCAGAAATCGGGGTTTTGGATTCATAATAAAGAACTATTTTTTCTAATAGCTTCAGGACACAACAATTTGGGCAACTACAAGTCATTTTGCAGCTGTGTGAATCTTAGTAGCAAACAAGCTGTAAATCAGGGGATCTTTTAAAAAAATACAAGGCTTGTGCCAAAAGGCAAACATCTCACATGGAGTAGAGGGATGTTTTTGACAGCAACACAGGTTTACATTGGACAAAGTGAATGGAATTTCACTTCCTGATGGGAAAGAACATAAATCTCAGTGCATACTGAAAACTTCATTTCCTGAGAGTAACAGTGGATTCTGGTAACCTCCTGATCATCAATTTTCAAAGTGAGGAAGGGGGTAATAATATGGAACACACTAGCCTCCAATGAATTCATGGCTATTGGATTCTTAATTTCCTTGAAGGAATTACTAACAGGTGAGGAGGTGGTTTTCTGATCAGAAAGTGTTTCTAATTTGACAATCTGTTGTGATCAATATACAGAGCTGCAAAATGTTGATTTTACAAAGTAAATATTATGCCACCAAGTATTTTGGTTGCTGAATACAGTCCCTTTTCCCCTTAATCTTTTGAATGCTGATCCTTCGGGCCCTTGAATCTCTGATCTCATTCTTGGGCAGAGTAGGAGCGGGATCTGTCATGGCTGCCACCTGCATGCATCAAGACAATGTGCAAGACATGTACAATAAGGGGAAAAATAACGACATTTGGCACTGTATAATAAGAGGGCTGACTGGTTGACAAATGGATTCTGATTGGTAAAGATGTAGCCGTGGAGAATGTACCAATTAAATGTAAACTGACTATTAACTAACAGGTTAACCAAATGTAAACAAAGCTGACTGAAAGCTTCAAAAACAAAATTATGTTCTTCATTCTCATTAGGTAGCAGGAACAAAGTTGTCCTGAAAGGCTTGCTTGTGATTAAAGTTGCTTAATTCTGCGGTCTTTCTCTGCAATCCTGAAAACTGAGATTAGAATTTCATTGTCTGGCAGAATATCAACTGTGAATTAGCGTACCATTGATAACGATGGCACCTCAACTTCTACCATCTAATCATGTCATTCATTATGCCTACAAAAATAATTTTGACATTTATCAATCAGAGAGAATGCATTGAAAAGTTTACTGTAAAAACTGGGAACTGCACAACCCGAGAGTCTTGTGCTGAAGTTGCAATTAATTGTGGAGAAAGGTAATGAAATGTAGTTAGTAATTAAACATTAAGAGTTTCCCCAAATGCTGTGTTGTTTTTCCCTGGGATTGTTTGTGTTACATTGTGTCTTTCATTATTAGCTTTGAAGACGATGCTATACCATGACTAATTAGTCCTGCCACAGAGATTACAACTGACATCAAGAACTAGTGTTTGTTTTTGTTTTAAAAAAAGAAACATGATGATTTGAATCCTCTGGTGTGCAGTTCCATAACAGGATGATGGACAGACCAGTGTAGGAGAAACAAACAAATGAAAAAAGCAATCATTCAAAATTAAATTTGGAAGGAATGTTTCCTTTTTAATATTCCAAAATCGGAAGGGATTCCAAATAACTGATCTTTTTCTTCGTAGCTAATTCATTTACTGCTTCAAATCAATAGCAATCACACAAAAATTAATGAACTGCGGCATTATGTTGATCAGTTTACTTAAGGTCAGGCGTAGCTGTTTGTCTAATTAGTTCATTTGGACTGTGAAATGATTCAAGTGCAAATCAATTTTACTATTTAACAGCAAACGCACAATTCAAAATATGGCTGCATCATAGTAAAATGCAGCAATAATTTTGGTGATCAGAGCAAACGTTCATGTACTGAATGCCATCCTGCATGAAACATTCTGCTACATTTACTTGATCTTGACAGAAGTTTGATAGATTTGCTCTGGAGAAAGATGCATAGATTCCCATTTCTCATTAACAACTCAGTTTCCCTGGGGAAAAAAGAGAAATTACTGACAGAGCTCAGCGAGTCTTGAAGCATCTGTGGCGAGAAATCAAAGTTAACATTTCGGGTAGAGGGTTCAGTTCTGAGGAAAGGTCATTGGACCCAAAATGTTAGCTCTGATTTCTATCCACAGACGCTGCCAGACCTGCTGAGCTTTTCCAGCAATTTCTGTTTTTGTTACTGATTTACAACATCTATAGTTCTTTTAGTTTTTATTTGGTGTCCCTTGGGTTGGGCTGGGGGCTTTGTTTCATCTGTGGGTGCAAGTGTCATGGTCTGGTACAACATTAATTGCCTGTCTCTACTTGCTCTTCAGAAGGTTATGATCTTGAACTGAATGTGGAGTGAGCTGCTGGTGAACATGGTAGATGCAGGTACAGTTCCAGCATTTAAATTCCATCTGCACAGGTACATGAATAAGAAAGGTTCAGAGGGATATGAGCCAAACATAAGCAAATAGGACTCGTTTAGTTTGGGGAAACCTGGTCAGGCCTCATTCCTGATGAAGGGCTCTGGCCCGAAACGTCGAATTTCCTGCTCCTTGGATGCTGCCTAACCTGCTGTGCTTTAACCAGCAACACATTTTCAGCTCTGATCTCCAGCATCTGCAGACTTCACTTTTTACTGGAAACCTGGTCAGCATGGACGAGTGAGACAGAAGGGTCTGTTTCCATGTTGTATGACTCTCTGATTCTGTTTCACGTAGGTAATGATAGAAAAGGTGTTAATGGATTTTCGCCTCAAGACATTGAAGGAAATGTAATATTGTAAATCGGGGTAGTGTGTAAATTGGAGGGGAACGTAGTGGTGATATTTTACAAATCAATCTATTCAGTGTAAACTGTAACCTCATTGCCTGGCATATCCCCCACTCATTCATTACCATCAAACCAGGGGATCAACCCTGGTTCAATGGAGAGTGCAGAAGGGCATGTCAGGAATAGCACCAGGCAGACCTGAAAATGAAGTGTCATCCTGCTGAAGCTACCAAACAGGGCTACTTGCATGCCAAACAGCATAAGCAGCAAGTGGTTGACAGAGCTAAGTGATCCCACTATCAACGGAGATCTAAGCTCTGCAGTCCTGCCACATCCAATCAAAATGGTGGTGGACAATTAAACAGCTCACTGGTGAAGGATGCTCTGCAAATATCCCCTCCTCAATGATGGAAGAGCCCACCATATCAGTGCAAAAGGTAAGGCTGAAGTTTTCACAGCAATCCAGGATTGACAAGGGGATATCATTCTCAGCCTCCTCCAGCGGTCCTCATCCTTACAGATACCAGTCTTCAGCCAGCTCAACCCACTGCATGTGATATCAAGAAATGGGTAGAAGCAATGAATACTGCAAGCATGATGGGCCCTGACAATATTCTGGCGATAGCACTGAAGACTTGTGCTCTAGAACCTGCCATCCCCAACCCAGCTCTTCCAGTATAATTACAAACACTGTCATCTACCCAACAATGTGGAAAATTGTCCAGAAATGTTCTGTATACAAAACGTAGGGTAAATCCTATCCACCTAACTACCACCCCATCAGTCTATTCTCAATAATCAGTAAAATGATGGAAGGTGTCACCAACAGAGCTATCAAGTAGCATCTGCTCAGCAATAGCCTCCTCAGTGATGCCCAGTTTGGGTTCCATCAGTCACTCAGCTCCTGACCTCATTACAGCCTTGGTTCAGACATGGACAAAAGAGCTGAATTCCAGACGGGAGGTGGGGGTGACAACCTTTGACATCAAGGCTGCATCATGGAGTCTCAGCAAAACTGGAATCAGTGAGTATCAGGAGGCAAATTCTCTGCTATTTGAAGTCGACCTGGTAGGAAGATGGTTTTGGTTGTTGGAGGTCAGTTATCTCAGCTCCAGGAACTTTACAGGAGTTCCTCAGGGTAGTGTCCTCAGCCCAATCATCTTCATCTGCTTCATCAATGACCTTCCCTCCATCATAAGGTCATTAGTAGAAATGTTCACCACTGATTACACAATACCGAGCACTATTCTTGATTCCTTAAACATCAACGCAGTCAATGTTCAAATGCAACAAGATCTGGACAATATCCAGGCTTGGGCTGACAAGTGACAAGTAAGATTTGTGCCAAATAAATGCCAGGCTTTGACTATCTCCTATAAGAGACAATCTAACCACTAGCCTTGAATTTCACTGTTGTTACCATCATTGTATTCCCCCCTATTAACATCCTTGGGGTTGTCATTGATCAGAAACTCAATCAGACTCCCCACATAAACCCAATGGCTGTAAGAGCAGGTCAGATTCTAGGGATACTGCTACAAGTAACTCACCTCCTAACTCCCCAAAGCTTGTTCAACATCTACAAGGCATAAGTCAGGTGTGTGATGGAATATTCCCCACGTTCCTGGATAAGTTTAGCTCCAAACATATTCAAGAAGCTTGACATCATCCATGACAAAACAATCCACTTGATTGACACCACATCCACAAATACCCACTCCCTCCACCATCAGTGTTCAGTAACAGCAGTGTGGACTATCGACAATGTAGAATGCAGAAATTCATCAAAGTTCCTCAAATAGCAACTTCCAAACCCATGAATATGACAATTGAGAAGGACAAGGGCAGCAGATACATGAAAACTCTATCATCTATACGTTCCCCTCCAAGCCACTCACCATCCAGACTTTGAGGTATTTCATCGTTCCTTTGGTGTAACTCCCGTTTACAGCTAATCATACACAAATAAAGATTTCAAAGTATTGCCAGCAAATGAATAACCTCAGATATTAAGCTTGAAAGCATTGGAACATGGCTCCTTTGTTGGTGCCTCTTTGAAGTGAACCAGTAGGACAGAGGATCCTGAAGTCACAAGTCACGCTCAACACAGTGACTTGGACATTCAGAGAAAATACCGGAGAAAATTGGGATCATGAAGCAAGCTGTGTTTGATCTGTGCAGATCTAATCAATAGGGCTTGATGGAAAAGCCAATTGATTAGAGCACACTCTTATTGGATGTGAAAGTCCCCCGCAGTTCCAAACATCGTGTCCTCTGAAAGAGCAACTGCTTTGGCATCCACACAGGAAATAGCACCCCCACCCCCTCCCTCCCCACCACTTACCCCCAGACAAGCAGCCAAGAAATCATGTCACAGGGGTTTGTCAGGTGATTGGCTTTGACCCAGCCAGCTTCATCCCCATCTGTCAAGTCCTTCTATCTATCAGAATGTCCGGAATGAGTGGCTGGTTGATAATTTAGTAATATTCTCCATTATTTAAAACCTCTCTTCATAAAGAACCTCTGTAGAAGAACAGTGAAAGTATTGGGGTTAATGTTGCTTTCACTTGTGACACACATGTTCAATAATGGTGATGTTACTGAACAAGAAATCCAGAGATTTGGGAAAATAATCCACAAACACAAGTACAAAGAAGATCTGCATTGATACGGGCTGATTGACATATGACTCCAGATCTACACCCATGTCGCTGGTCACTCTATGAATTGGCATGACAAGCCAATCAACTAAAGGCATTTGGAATGGACATTAAATGTTGGCCATGCTAATGACATCTATATCTTGTTAATGAATCAAAAAACATACAGGAAATTGCAATGTGCTGTTCACCTCTTATCCTGTGACATGCCAAAATAGGGGAGGCAGTAGTGTCATGGTAATGTCACTGAAAACTACAAATAAAGAACCCCATGTAATATTCATGGGTTCACATCCCAGTAAGGGAAATATTGAAACTTGAATTCAATAAAAATCTAGAATAATGAACTGGACAGATGATGACATGCGGGCACTGTCATTTGTCATAAAAACTCATTGGGTTCACTAAAGTTCTTTACTGAAGGAAGGAAAAGTGGTTTCTGTTAGCCACCATGAACTATCTCTCTAAGATGTTTTGTTTATTAAAAGAAGACAAATCATATACCATTCAACATTCTTTCTTTTCTCAAAGACAATTGAGATTAAATGTTTTGGAAGATAGAGCTCAATATGTCAACCTGTAATGCTACTGAGCTCATCTGATGTACATGGGAACTGATGAAGTCTGTACCTTACCATGATCATCTCGGAGAGTAGTTCAAGGGCCTGCTTTGAGCTCTCTAATTTTCTCCTGTCTGCGCACTAAATGGAACTACACATGAATATTGGTTATTGTTTTAATCTGGAGCGAAAGGAGATGAATGGGTCTTCGGGAATAAATGAGGATCCTTACCCATTTGTTTTTATTTGTCAATACTGGATTTATAAAGCCTTTAAGGGAAATCATTGTACTTGGACATTCTGAAATATCATATTCTATCAATGAGTTACATCAGGACATATATTATTCACAAGGTTACTGATGCATGGTCTTGCAATGAAAGCATGAACATTTCCAGTGACACATCTTGTTGCGATATTGAGATGCCCGAAATGTAACAGCTTAACTGACTGAGACCTGACCACTATGATTTCTTCCTGTAGGAATGGAGTTTAGGATCCATATCAATCAGAGCTCTTGTGAAATCTGGAGGATGACATCTTCTGCCCGCTCCCTGCTCACTCTGAAGAGATTTGAAAGGATTTGCCGATGGGAAAAGCCAGAAGCCTTCAGTAGATAGCCAGTGTCCACAGCTGAAACCAAAGCTATTTTGGATATAGAAGAGTTTCTAAAGCTTAGATTTAGAACATTACAGCACAGTACAGGCCCTTCAGCTCTCGACGTTGCGTTGACCTGTGAATCCAATCTGAAGCCCATCTAACCTACACTATTCCATTTTCATCCATATGTCTATCCAGTGACCATTTAAATGCCATTAAAGATGGTGAGTCTACTATTGTTGCAGGCAGGCCTTTCTCCATCCCTATTATTCTCTGAGTAAAGAAACTACTTCTGACATCTGTCCTACATCTATCACTCCTCAATTTAAAGCTATGTCCCCTCGTGCTAGCCATTACCATCCGAGGAAAAAGGCTCTCAGTGTCCACCCCATCTAACCATCTGATTATCTTAAATGTCTCAATTAAGTCAGCTCTCCACCTTCTTCTCTCTGACGAAAACAGCCCCAAGTCCCTCCACCTTTCCTCATCTCACCTGCCCTCCATACGAGGCAACATCCTGGTAAATCTCCTCTGAACCTTTTCTAAAGCTTCCACATCCTTCCTATAATGCAGTGACCAAAACTGAATGCGGTACTCCAACTGCAGCCGCACTAGAGTTTTGTACAGCTGCAGAATGACCTCAAGGTTCTGAAACTCAATACCTCTACTCAAAAAAGCTAACACACCGTATGTCTTCTTAACAGCCTTATCAACCTGTGTGGTAACTTATAGGGATCTACGCACATCGACACCGAGATCTAACTGCTCATCTACACTACCAAGAATCTCACCATTAAACCAGGATAGAGGAACCTCGATTTTCCGAATATAAATTATCCAAACATCGGATTATCCCAAGGAGATCTCGAAGTCCCGATAGAAACATTACATCAAAGATGTGTTTCCAACAGTGATCGCGCCTTTTGTTTTAGTGATTGAAAGTGTACTTGGCTTACTGAAATGCTGCTGGACATCGATGGGAGCCCAGGCACCGTCTCCAAATGACTGACCTCCCGCCCTCTCTCTCCCCACACCTTCCCTGGAGTTCCACACAGGGGTGTACCCCAAAAGCCCTTCCCCAAGTAATCTCTCCAACATTGACCTATTCAGGGCCAAGGTGAAACCTGTCAAAAGGTTGCAGTAAAAAGGTGTGTGTGTGTATGCATGGACGGTGGGGAGCAGGCATGTGTGCGGGTGGGGGCCGGTGTTGGAGGGGGTTGGGGTAAGGAGGAAGGGGGCGGCGATGGATGGGTTTGGGGGAGGGGGAAGGGAGTGGGGCTGAGGGCGGACATGAGTCGGAGTTGGACGGGGTTGGGGGGTGCGCGAGGAGTGGGGGTGACGGTGGGGAAGGGCAGGGGATGGGGTTGTACAGGGTTGTGGGGTGGATGTGGATGGGGGCTCACCTGCGGTGTGCTACTGCCTAGTCTCTTGAATGGGGAGTGGACTTAACAGAACATCTCGAGTCCCAGAGGAAAGGCATTGAATCAATTAACCGAATAATCAATTAACCGAACAAAATAGTGCTTGCCCATCTCATTCCGCTAATCGACGTACATCTGTCCTCTGTATTCCTCTTACTCCTTCCAAAGTGAATCACCTCACACTTTTCTACATTAAACTCCATTTTCCACCTCTCAGTCTAGCTCTTCAGCTTATCTATGTCCTTCTGTAACCTGCAAAATCCTTCGGCACTATCCACAACTACACCGACCTTGGTGTCATCTGCAAATTTACTCACCCATTCTCCTACACCCTCATCCAGGTCATTTATAAAAATGACATACAGCAGTGGACCCAAAACAGATCCTTGTGGTACACAACTAGCAACTGAACTCCAGGATGAAGATTTCCCACCATCTGGCTTCTTTCAGCTAGCCAATTTCTGATTCAATCCATTAAATCACCCTCAATCCCATGTCTCCATATTTTCTGCAATAGCCTACCATGGGAACCTTATCAATGCCTTACTGAAATCCATAGACACCATAATATCCACTTTATCCTCAGCCACCTGTTTGGTCACCATCTCAAAGAACACAATAAAGTTAATGAGGTATGACCTACCCTTCACAAAACCATGTTGCCTATCCCTAACCAACTTTTTCCTCACAAGATGGTGATGAATCCTATCTCTTATAATCTTTTCCAACACTTTACCTACAACCGAAGAAAGGCTCACTAGCCTGTATTTACCAGGGTTGTCTCTACTCCCCTTCTTGAGCAAGGGAACAATGTTTGCTATCCTCCAGTCTTCCAGGACTATTCCTGTAGACAATGATGACATAAAGCTCGAAGCCAAAGGCTCTGCAATCTCCTCCCTGGCTTCCCAGAGAATCCTTGGATAAATCCCATCTGGCCCAGGGGGCTTATCTATTTTCACACATTCTAGAATTGCTAACACCACCTCCTTGTGAACCCCAATCCCATCTAGGTGAAACTGAGGACTGCAGATGCTGCAGATTACAGTCGAGACTGTGGTGCTGGAAAAGCACTGAAGGTCAGGCAACATCCAAGGAGCACGAGTATGGACATTTCAGGCTCAATCCCATCTAGTCTAGCAGCCTGTATCTCAGTATTCTCCTCAACAACATTGTCTTTTTCCAGTGTGAATACTGATGAAGAATATTCATTTAGCTCTTCCCCATCTCCTCTGACTCCATGCACAACTTCCCATTACTGTCCTTGATTGTCCTTAATCTTACGCTAGTCATTCATATATTCTTGATATGCCAAAAGAAAGCCTTAGAGTTTTCCTTGATCCTATCCGCCAACAATTTCTCATGTCCCCTCCTGGCTCTTCTTAGTTCTCTCTTTCAGTCTTTCCTGGCTAACCTGTAACTCTCAAGTGCCCTAACTGAACCTTCATGTGTCATCCTTACATAAGCCTTCTTCGTCCTCTTGACAAGAGCTTCAACTTCTTTAGGAAACCACAGCTCCCTTGCTTGACGATTTCGTCCCTGTCTGACAGGTACATACTGATCAAGGACACACAGTAGTGGTTCCTTGAATGGGCTCCACATTTCTATTGTGTCCATCCCCTGCAGTTTCCTTCCCCATCCAATGCATCTTAAACCTTGCCTAATCGCATCATAATTGCCTTTCCCCCAGCAAAAACTCTTGCCCTGTGGTATATAACTATCCCTTTCCATCGCTAAAGTAACTTGATGGAGCATTGGCCATTTCTGCTCTGGCTCAATCCTCAGACCATGTTTTGGCATCAAAGGGAGAATTACAGTCAAATAGAAAATTCTAGTTGGTTCCTCCAAGGTGCCTTCAATAGGTCCATTAATTGTGGGAGTAGGCTACCTGCTCTTTGACAATAATTAGTTGCCCTCTACTCCACCCACTCTTTCATTGGGAATGGGCAGTCCCAGCCAACAATGTCCAGAGTAGATAAGAAAATGATAAAACCAATTTAAAAAATGGACAAGAATCATTGAATCCCTACAGTGTAGAAGCAAGTCATTCGGCCCATCTAGTCAACGTTGACCCTCCAAAGAGCATCCCACCAGACCCAGACCTAGTACCTAAAACCCCTCTCTTCCCATGGCAACTCCACCTAACATGTACATCCTACCACTGTGAGAGGAAACCCACACAGACACGGAGAGAACACGTAGAAACTCCACACAGCCAGTCGCCCAAGGGTGGAATTGAACTCTGGTCTCTGGTGCTGTGAGGCAGCAGTATTAATCACTGAGCCACTGTGACACTCCAGAAGCAGAATCTTGCAGGAAGGTAGACTCGCAGAAAATTACACACCCAACCACCAATGGTCTCACTGCTGTGAGCAGTTTTAAAGATCTATCTGATTGTCCCACACTGGTTTCCTCCTGAATTGCTGTTAACCATTTCAATACAATAAGTTTTTTCCGCTTTATTTTGGATGCAAGTTCAATTGAATTATTTCTCTTTTTTCAGAAATGCAACACTACTTTGGAGGCGTAAAAATATACTTTTGGAATTACAACTTGGAAAGCATAGAATTAATATTTGCTGTAAATTTAATAGGGGCTTTATTGGATCAGTATTGTTATAGAGTGGGAGGTGGGTAAAAGAATTTTGAAAGGAAGGAGGCTTATAGTTATAAGTAGTTGTTGTTTAATGTTCACATTTGGTGTTAAAAAATAAAATTGTTCCTTTTTTTCTTTAAATAGTGCAATTTGGGTAGTTGTCTATCACTCACACTTTAACAGACTATGAGATGAGGTGAACTTTTCAGTGTGTTTGATTTAATTGTCTTGTAGTAACAATTACCAGTTGAGAGAAAGAGATATAATCCTTCCTGATATCAATCACTTTCCTCTCTCTTTGTCTGCTATTCTGTTAAACTCTGAAACATTATCTGTTTGTGTATTTCTAAGCCTGGTTCCATTGTTTTTCTATTAACAGGGTTAGTTGACTTGATCTGTGGTCAGGAGATCATTGCAGCCATGATAGATCAATGTTTGTCCTTTTTAAAGTTAAAAATCACACAACACCGGGTTACAGTCCAGCAGGGTTATTTGGAAGCACTAACTTTCAGAGTGCCGCATGGTCATCAGGTGGTTGTGATTTGCCTATTAGTCTTAATATGCATTGAAAATTCATAATACAGGTAAAAGATCCTTTATCTGAACATCCAAAAACCAAAAAACCCCGAAACCCGAAGGTTTTGTTGTGAAGTTTTTTTCTCAGTATCAAGGTTGTTTGGCGAGCAAACAGTTAACCCAAGTCGACACCCACTCTATGTACGCCACTCTGATGCAACATGGGGTGGGGGTGTGGCCAAGCACGTTCTTAGTTAGCAGTCTGCTTCTCCAGTAAGATTTTTAAAAATTTCACCATTAAACTGTCACTCTGAAAACCGAAAAATTCCAAATTCCGATAAACAGCTGGTCCCAAGCATTCCATAGAGTCATAGAATTATACAGCACAAAAACAGTCCCTCCGGGCCTCCTCATCCATGCTAACTGGATATCCCACCTCAATCTCGAACCACTTGCCAGCACTTGGCCCATATCTGATTAAAAACTACTCCCTAATCCAGTAAACTCCCTGACTTTCCACAATATCTATTCCTGAAGATCAGAAAACCTAATCAGAACCTCTTATCAAAACAGCGCTGGTCACGAGAGACAACATTCAGCCCTCTCGAGAAGTCAAGGCATTCTGACAACATGGTTAGACACCATGACCCACTTTAATGTTGTTAAAGGTAGGTCCTTCATCCCAACATTCCCAGATCCCAGAGCTGCTCTTGGTACTAATACATCAAAGTCCCTGGGAAGACCACTTAACATAATGTCCATGTTTTCACATTTAGCTGAACAAGATATGAAATTATCAAATGAAATTATAATTTGCACTAGTTTGGAGAACTATTAACTGCTCGCAAAATCTGAAAGGAACATAATTATCTGATGCCCTTTTACTCACTACTTTTCTGATGTAATTATGAATTTTCAATGCATGTTAACTCTAATAGGCAAATCACAAAATACACTCAGAAATAATTGATTGAGGATTGTTTAAAATTATGCAGTAGGGTTATTAATAAAAGCACATTCAAAAGATATTAATCAAAATATCACTATGTATTTTAAATTTTCATATTCCTTTTGTTGACATTCTTTTTCAGAGTAAGACCTTGCCAAGTGGCGCATGTGAGGGTTTATTGCTGCAGCACAAGGGAGAGAATCGATTCAAAGTTATCTGCTTTTTGACTCTGGGTGAGCTTTAGATGGGTGGATAAGGAGTTGAGTCAGAAACTCATGTGCTGCTCCCGAACTGAGATCCAAGTTATAATTCTGTCCTAATGAGGTAGTTAATGGGGAGCAGCAGGAATATGCAGTACAATGGCACTTGCTGCAATTGTGTAGGTCATGTCATTAGCTCTGCAAACTACTTGACAGATCATTAAGTAAGTCAGGGGTTCTGTGGCAGACCTCATTGTCAGGCCTAGAAAAGCTCTCCCCAAACTGCTTCAGCTGAGTCTGCATTGAGATTGAAATATTCATGTGCTGATTTAATTCTCTTCCGATCCCCCTCTGCTGCTGAGATCATTATTTGAGTCAAAAGCTCATTCAGCTTCATCACAGCCAGGTGTTTTGTTTGTTCTTTTTTAAAAATGTTGTTCTGAAGATTTGAGTATTGCTGTATAGATCAACGCTCACTTCCTGTCCCTAGTTACCGCTTGAGAAGATGGGGGTGAGCAGCCTTCTTGACCCCCTGCAGTCCATGTGCTGTAGGTAGACCCACAATGCCGTTATGGCCGATGTTCTAAAATTTTGAGCCAGAGACACTGAAGGAATGGAGACATTTTTTTCAAGTCAGGATGGTGAATGGCTTGGCGGAGAACATTCAGAGAATAGTGTCCCCTTTCATATACTACCCTTATCCTTCTTGGTGGTGGAGGGTCTGGGTTTGGAAAGTTCTATTGAAAGAGTATTGGTGAGTTGTTGCAGTGCATCGAGTAGATGTACACATTGTTGAGCGCAATGTAGAATACCAGCCAGGAAAAGTATTACATTACCTAAGTCTGTCAGTTTGATAAACAGAGATTATGGCCTTCCTGACAGGTGGTCTAAAGGAGTGGCCATAGGGTTTTTCAATGAAGAGAACTCTGGGATCAGCTTAATGTAAACTAGAATGTCCAAGGGAAACTGTCTGCTGCAAGAAAGAGGAAAATAATTACTTCCATTTCTTTCAAACATCCGGAGGTCATGAATGACAACAAAGTGCCATACAGAATGACATACTTTAAAATGTACCCACAGTTACATTGGCTTTCTGCAATGTACAATTTGTACAGAGTAAGCTCCTCAAAACAAAAACACGGGAATGACCAATGATCTATTTTAGTGGTGTTGACTGAAGGATAAACCTTAGCCATTTGGAGCTGGGGAGAGGAGTGGAGAATCCTATCAATCATCTACAAATGCATGGAGCTCAACCCAATCCTCTGGATTATGTCACCAAGGGATAGGATAAGGTGAAAAGTCTGAAAGTGCAATCTCAAATCCTTAAAAGGCTTTAGAGATAATGGTTTAGGGCGCAGGACATTTCAATGGAAAAAGGAGGTCTGGTTATGATTGAATGGTGAAATCAACTGAGCAGACATCCTCAGCCTCAGAACTAGGTATAGAGGAGAAAGTATCCTACTTAGTGTTATGTTGGAGTATTACTGGTGAGGAAACATCTTTGTTGGAAGGGAGGAGTCCCAGTGAAAATGATTTCAATTACAGGTAGTTCTTCTATAACACGATGGTTGCAATCCAGTGTTATAGAAAACTCGTGCTTTTGAAATAACGCTTAAAGTGTTGACACAGTAATTGTGTAACAGCCAACACACATTTTAAAAGTTTGTGCTTTAGAAACAGTGTCCCTCAATTCGTCAGCTGTGTTACAGCAAATTTGTGTTAACAAAACCCATGTTATAGCAGAGCAACCTGTAGATGATGTTTCAGTTTTGACCGCTCTTTGGATTGATAGCACAAATCCATTAATAATTTTCATTTTACATAAAATAAAATATCTTTTGTTTTTGTAGGTGCAAATTACTGCAGATGCTGGAATCTTTAATGAAAACAATAAAAGTGTCTGTGGAGAGAGAGCAAGCTAATGTTTCGAGGCTAGATGACTCTTCATGGAGGGGTCAGCATTTATGCTAACATCTTTGACTATTCTCCTGACCAGAAAGAATGCACAGAATTCCCCAAATTCATCAACTATGTCCATGCAACAATCTTATTGCAGGAACACCGATTCTTTTCAGTAGAATATCACAGGTTTGAGGATTCATAAATTGTTGGTGTTTTGTAAGTTGAAGCTCATTGTAGTCGAACAACAACAAATAGTTTTGGTTGTTGACAAGTGCAAGGTCTGCAAATTTGCAGCTGAATGTATTGCAATCCTAAATAGCTGAATCATCGAGGGAGCATTCTCTTAGGAAAAGAACAAAATGTACCTACTTTAAAGCATTAACAATCTCATGTAAGCAGCTGTCGCAACTGTTACCTTGGAATGCAATAAGCCCTTTCCATTATGAGTTTAAACTTGATTGATAGCTTTTTATTTTGATATTCTCTGGACTGGAATATACTGAGCTCATAGTGAGCTCAGTATTCAGCTTGATAAATATAATGGTTTGACAGCATGATATTGTCTTTTGGATTAGATGAGAGGATGATAGTGTGTATCCTATGAGATTTCCAATGTATTAGATCACAGTTAATGAGTAATTGCTAGTTCTGTAGCACACTACCTAGTCTAACACGTTTTAGTGGTACAGTGTTAAAAGGCAACATCTTTTTAAATTATCCCTTTGTTGCGAAATCAAGCAAATCACGATGGAGCAAACCAAGAATTGAGCAAACAACTCAGGTACCCCTTCTGAAGAAGAGTCAGACCAGACTTGAAACATTAGTTCTGTTGCTCTCTCTTCATAGGTACTGCCAGATCTGCTGAGTTTCTCCATCATTCTCTGTGATTGCTTCTGTTCCCTTGTGCTCTGAGCAAGATCTGAAAGTGTCCATAAGATCAGTGGACCATAAGAATTGGTAACTGGAGTCTGCTTTTGGGCATCTGCTCCAGTATTAAACAAGATCAGGGCTGATTTGATATTCCTCGCATCCACTTTCCTGTGTTTTCCCCATAAATTTTGATTTCCTGACTGATCACGAACCAATCCATTTCATCCAATGATATGCACAAGGATCCTGGTAAAAACTCTCTGTGGCAATGAGTTACAGGGACACTCAATCCTCAGAGACAAGAAATTCCTCCTCATCTCAGTCTTATATTGGTGCCCTTTATTCTGAGACCATGACTTCTAGTCCTAGAGTCTGCTATGAGGGGAAACATCCTCTCTGCATTGACCTTGTCAAACACCTTAAGCATCCTGTACATCGCAATAAGATCGCCTCTCATTCCAGTGAATGGTTTAGCAACTTAACCTTAACTGAACTTAACTTATTCTTAGGTTCACACAAAGGACAAGACAAGTTTTAATGTGTAAAGAAACGGTGTGGTTAAAGGATTGTCGGATCTGATGTGTGACTTATAAAGCACAAAATAGAATTTGAAATGCAGATTATGAGGAACTAGCTTTTGCAGTTAAGGCTTTAGCTGTATATCTAAGAGTGGATTACATCAGATTGTCATCAGAACCTTAAATGTTATTGGTGTTTTTGGATTGAAATAAGAACAATACCTCCTGATCACAATGGAATTCTGTTAGTTTGAGGACACAGCACTTAACACACCAAAGCCCCCGTGGCCAAGGAGGAGCTGCATCATCAGTGTTTATTTGTCTTCATCCACTGTTTAACTTCTTCCTTAAGTCAAGTAAAACAGTTTTTCTTTAAATTGTTTTTGAGTGGGGTCTTTTTTAGGTTCAATTCTGAATTGCATTTAATTGCGGCTCCTCAGTTGCATTTCAAAGATTCACAGTGATTGAACCAGATTAAACTAACTCCTACCATCAGGATCTGGATGAAATCTGTCAACTCGGGTCAACATCAGTTTATGTCATTTTTTGGCCAAGAAAGTTATTGATTCCAGCCTCATGATTGGGCCTAAGGATTGAATTTCTGGGGCAGGGGAAAATAGGCAACAGTGAACTAGCTTCCCTTTTAAGTTACTCTCACGTTAGGAACCTGTCAATTCACAATGACCCACTTTATACACAGAAAATACAAGCAGGAGGACAGTTGGCCCATTGACCCTGTCCCGCCATTCATTACAATCACAACTGAGCACCCTGCTCAGTATCTTTACCACTTTGTCCCCATACCCTTTGATCTTTTTAGTTCTAAAAACTACACATTCTTGAAAACATTCAATATTTTAGCTTCAACAGGTTCCTGAGGCAGACAATGCTAGACCCTCACAGCTTTCTGGGTGAAAAGGTTCCTTTTCATCTCTGTTGGAAAAGGCCTACCCCTTATCCTTTTACCATGACCCCTGGTTATAAACTCCCTGGTCATTTGGAAATTTCTTCCTGCACATTGACGTTGCCTAATCCTGTTAGGTTTCAATGAAATCTTTCCTTATTCTTCTAAATTCCAGTGGCAATAATCATAAATCATCCAGTTTCTTCTTGTTTCTCATCCTGCCATCCCAGGAATCAGTCTGGTAAACTTTCTTTGCCTTCCTTCCATTGTCAGAATATCCTCCCTCAGATAAGAAGATCCAAACTGCCCACAATACTCCAGGTGTGGTCTCACCAAGGACCTGTACAGCTAGGACATCCCTGCTCCTGTACTTGAATCCTCTCACTATGAAAGGTCAACATGCTGTTTGCCTTCATCACAGCAGCAATGCTGATCTTCAGTGACTGGTGTATGAGGACACCCAGGTCTCATTATACCTCCCCCTTTCTCAATCTATTGCCATTCAGATAACAATCTGCCTTCCCGTTTTTGCTACCAAAGTGGACAACTCCTCATTATTTACATTGTATTGCATCTGCCACATGTTTGCTCACTTACATAACTTGTCCAATTACACAGAATCTTCACTGCATCCTGCACATGACAGCCCCTCCTACCCAACTCTATGTTGTCTCTTGGCAATCTGACATGTAGTTTCCTTATCTAAGTCAGGAAATATTTTGTGAATAACTGGAGTGTAGGCACTGATCCTTGCAGTACGCCATTAGTGGTATTCAGAAAAAAGACCCAGTCATTCCAACTCATTGTTTCCTGTCTACCAACCAGTTCTCTATCTGTTTTAGTCCATGACTTCCAATCCCCGTGAGTTTTAATTTTGCACTTTTAGTAATGTGAGTATAATTTAAAAACAAAGCTACCTCACTATTACCTATTTTCCCTTAACCCAGAAATTCAATCTTTACACCAAATGATGTGGCTTGCACCAATTACTTTCTTGAAAGAAAAATGACATCATCTGATACTGACCTGAGTTTACAGAGTTAATGTAGGTCTTAACTTAATTTGGTTAAACCACTATGAATGTAATGCAACTGAGGAGTTTTGATTTTTAGCCAAAACTAAATGCAGTCCAGAACTGAATGTAAGCCTTATGTGTGACCTGATCAAAAGCTTGTTGGTAACCCAAATAAACCACATCCAACGACTCCCCCCCGATACACTCTGCTAGTTACACCCTCAAAAAAGCCAACAGATTTGTCAAGGTTGACTTCTCTTCGTGATTCTATCTGAACTTGTCACTACCTTCTATGTGCACTACTATTTAATTTTTTGTAATGGGCTTCAGCATCTTTCTCATTGCCAATGTCTGGCGAGCCAGGCTATAATTTGCTGTTTATTCTCTGTCTCTTTTCTTAAATGGTTGGGTTTCATTCATGATACTCTAATCCATAGAAGCAGTTCTGGAGTCTACAGAATTTTAGAAGACTACTACCAGTATATCTACTATTTCTAGGGCTATTTCCTAATATGCTCTGTTACCAGGCCTTGGAATTTATCTACCTTTAATCCCGTTAATTTCCCCAATACCATGCTAATTTAATTCAATTCCTTTTTAGTAAAGCCTGAGATCTCCCATATTTTGGGATGTTATTATGTTCTCCTTTTGTGAAGACAGAACTAAAGTATGAATTTAGTTCATCTGCTATTTCTCCATTCCCCATTATAAATTGTTCTCCCACCCAATATCCCTCCAGGACCTGAGCACATCATGATTGTCTCTTCAGAGCAACATGAGGAAGGTGCTGCAAAGCAAAAATATTTTGCAAATGCACAGGATGTTGCCTTCACCAGTAAGACCATCATTTATTGTTCTTGAGAATGGGGATGATGAGCTACTTTCATTTTATTAGAGATTATTATTGATGAAAAAATCAGATTTCAGTCCCATGTGATCTGATATCATCATGTCGTACATGGAGTTTGCATGTTCTCCCCGTGTCTGCGTGAGTATCCTCCCTTCGTCCAAAGATGTGCAGGCCAGGTGAATTGGCCATGCTAAGTTGCCCATAGTGTTAGGTGCATTAGTCAGGGGGGAATGGGTCTGGGTGGGTTAGTCCTCAGAGGGTCAGTGTGGACCAGAAGGGCCTGTTTCCACACTGTAGAGAAGCTAATCAGGAATGTGGGCTGAGGACTGAGAGTGAAATGGGAGGAGGGTGAGGCTGGGGGAGGTGGTAGCTTGGAATGCGATAGGTAGATGGAGATTGGAGGGGAAAGTGATAGGTCGGGGAGGAGGGTGGAGCAAATAAATGGGAAAGATGATCATTGAGCCTGCTTTGCTATTCAATGAGATCGTGGCTAATCTGATTCAACTCCACTTTCCTACCTTACAACTATTTCCTTTGTAACTTGAAATGCCTAATTTGAGAGCTGTGAGCACTTCCCAGAGAAAAGTGTCTGGATAATGCTCCTTCTCAAACTGCAGCCTCAGCTCAAGTTCAAATTTTCTCAAGCCACAAACACACAGTGTGGATGTGTTCTCTCTGGATGACTTGGTGCTCGACAGCTCCCACATGCTGCAGCAGTAATGTATCACCAATCTTGCTAAAATGTATTAAAGCAATGCACTGGTATCCTTGCTTTTTACACTTGATGTGTCTCTGTGTTTTGCCTTTCAACATTTCATTTTACACAGCAGATTCACTTTTATATCTGAGGAACTATTTTTAAGGGGAAAAAAGACCAAAAAAAAACAAAACTAGAGACCAAATGCAAGATAAAGACCTTAGTTTTATTTAAAAGAAAAGAAAAACTCACTCATCCAAGTCATCAATCAGCTGCTTTGTTTAGGCAAAAGCAACAAGGCACCTCTTTCTTTCTTTCAGTTCCCTCCTTGAGGCACTAAACTCCAGCATGACATTGTAAGTCACACTTTCAAGTGCTGAGTCACATTTCATTGGCTACTTGAATATGCTCCCGAGATGTAAGGTTCTTAACACAGCTGTTCTTTCACTGGAACCTTCGGGTTTGGGTGGGCGGTAAAATGTGCTAAAGACTGGCAATTGCAGAATTTAAACTGTACATTTCACTTTAATGACAACTACAAAATAAATTAGGTTTGTATAAAGTAAAGATTTACACTTTCCTACCAGACAAATGCATGCAGTCCCTGAGCACTAATAATATTCTAACCTTGAGAAACACCTTCATTAAAGGATGTTTTCTGACTGAGTGTAAGTTAGGTCTATATTTGCCACATGACATGACTAACTTTAATGTGAAGCGTTTCACAGAACATGCAAAATTGAGAGATGCAACATGATGTTCTGTAAATCAAAGTCTTTCAACGATTCCATACCCAGAACCAAACATCACATCATTATATTTTCCTGACAGCAAGTGATCAACAAATACTCAATCACAGCAATGGATGGAAGAAACAATGTGGATCTACCCCGTATTGTGTTCATAACATGAGAAGCAAGCCTCTGTCAGTCTTCAGGCTTGTTTAATATCAGTAATGTAATTTTCTTACATATCCAGCAGCAGCTAATATTGTGTTCAGATTTCCCTAGTGACCTGTTAAACTTTCATTACCTACCTAATAACTTTAGTTAGAAACACTGTAAGGACACCATGTCATGCAGGTCACTCTACTTAAAAAAAAAGTAAATTAGAAACAACACAGCGTTAATGAGTTCATCAATTTCAAACATTTATGAACAGCTGATCAGTGAAAATTGCCGTGAAGATGAAACTCAGTTCACAGCAGAAAACTTCTGGTATTGATCATAAGGACAAAACCCTTCGTCCAATCAGTTCACCACCCCCGCCCCACTTTATAAAACATGCTGCTCCAGAACCTGTCTGTTGGATGGACACTACTGAAAGCCAAGGCATCAGGCACTTTACCTACTTGTCTCTGACCCAATCTCGGATTAGAGATCGTTCAGATTCTTTTCTTCATTCTGCTAATTCCTCTGTTAAACGAATTGACATCTTGTCAGCCTCTTGATGTAAAAAATCATCATCACTGCCACTAACTGGGCACACATCGACTCCTACATACTGATATTCCAATTGATAGAAACTAAAATATCATACAGCACACACAATAATGTCCGTTTTGATATTGGCCAGAAAGACATTGTACTTCACAGTACCTGCTACCGTACTCCCATCAGGCTTTTGCCAAGTGCTCATTCCTCACGTTGAGATCTAGACGGAGTGCAATGGGATGGCCATGTAACTAACAAACAAATCAAATAATTTTTCAACAGTTAAAGATTTTTTATTCATTCACAGGATATGGGGTTTATAGAATCTCTACAGTGTGAATGCAAGCCATTCATCCCATTGTGTCCACACCAACCCTCCGAAGACCATCCCAGCCAGATGCATCCCCCTACCATATCCATGTAATTGTGCAATTCCCATGGCCGATCAATCTAACCTGTACGTCTTTGGACTGTGAGAGGAAAATGGAGCACCCGAAGGAAACTCATGCGGACATGGGGAGAATGTGTAAATTCTACACAGACAGTCGTCCAAGTGTGGAATTGAACTCAGGTCCCTGATGCTATGAGGCAGCATTGCTAGCTAACCCCTGAGCCACCATGTGACTGCATGGTGGGCTAGGCCACTACTTATTGCCCAACCCTAATTGCCTAAACAGCAGTTAAAAGTCAAGCATATTGCTGTTGGTCTGGAGTCACATGAAAACCAGACTGGGTAAGGATGACAATTTCCCTTCCCTCATGACTTTCACAAACCAATGGATTATTCTGATCGTCATCACTAGACTCTTAATTCCAGATTTTCAATGAATTCAAATGCCACCATTTGCCTTGACAGGATTTGAAACCAGTCCCCAGAATATTACTTGGACCTTTTGGGTTAATAGTCTCGTGATAATACCAGTACACCATCATCTCCCTTCCACTTATAGCAGGATTCCTACATAACATACTGGTTGGCACCTTCCCAACCCATGAGTACCATGGTTACTTCTAGTGCCTCACCATATCACCATAGCTCAGATTAAAACACAACTTCTGCCAAGTTTACCAAATTCAGTATCACCAGAGGGTAGATTGGAGTCTATCCAGGTGAGTAAGCCCCATGGGACACTGAGTGTCAGGTCATTGCTGTTCATGCCAATGAAGCAAAAATTTATTTGTCAAAATAGTTCAATAAGATCCAAATATTGATTAAGAAATTAAACACCACTTGCTACAATGAAGTGTTGCTCATCTGAAAATAAAGAAATGTCATTGAAAGGACCCTGAAAGTATAAAATTTTAAAATAGCTGTTGTAAACTTAAGCTGGAAACATATACCAAAACAAAACCCTGCAAAATAATGAGGCACAGTTACAGAGAAAATGATGTATTTGCTTTTGAAGTACTTACAGAGGCAAAGTTACCACTGTCCTTTATAGATTGTCTGCCTTGTATGTTTGAGATTGTAATACAATGAATAACAAAAATTGTACCAGTACTTTAATGGTTCTGTCTCTGATTTTACTGTGTGGGGTTCATAAAGCAATTTGTGCGGATGTAAAAGATTGTCCTATTCTCACTTTCTATCTATGAGAACCAGGGGTGTGTCAGTAGGCTTTCCACTTGCCCTCACCCTCTGAGCTTTCTGCAATTTTGTCAGCCAGGATTAGTGCTTCTGTGTTTCACAAAATGTGTGAGCATGGCAAGAGGAAGGAGAGGGACTTACAAATATCTAAACATGAGAATATAACTGACTTATCCCAAAGTTTTAACTCAGTGCTTACCAGTTCAGCACTATCTTCCCCAGAAAGACTGACTGGACTTGGCTCAAGGTCTGAAACGAGGGTGAGGTGGATTTTTTAAAATTTCCTTGTAGGATGTGAGCATCATTGGCTGGGCCAACATTTATTGCTCTAATTGTCCGGGAGAAGGTGGTGGTGAGCTGCCTTCTTGTTCATGTGCTGTAGGTTGACCCACAATGCTCTTAGGGAGGGAGTTCCAGGATTTTGATCCAGTGACAGTGAAGGAACAGCAATATTTTTCTAAGTCATGACAGTGAGTAGTTTGGAGGGGAACCTAGCAGGAGGTGTTGCTAACATGTATCTGTTGATCTTTTGAGATGCTAAGAGATCATGGATTAAGAACATGTTGCCTAAGGAACTAGGTGAATTTCAGGATTCTGTTTGTAATTCCGTTAACTCTTTTCTCAAAGGACAGAATGAAGAGGATGTACCACTGGGATTTGCAAGGATTTCACTGGCTTTGTTGCTCTCTAACTTCCCTCTGTTCCAGGCTAGCCCTTCCTTACCCTTTTGCCCACCATAACCACCTGCTGCAGCCAGCCAGCCTTCTGCCCTCCCTGATCACTTCACCTCGATTGATGACCCGATTGCAATTTCTGCTGACAGACCATCTCCCAGGTCCTTCCATCAGATCATCAGGGATACATTCGCACAGTTTCAGCTCGAGGCAGGATATCGAAGATTGAAATCAGACCCAGTAGCTAAAATGGCATGGGGATTTGCCAACATTTTTTCAGCACCTATCCCCCACACCTCCCACCTCCCACCACCTCCTGATACCTTCCTCTCTAACTCTAAATCTGCTTCATCCATTCCCCTGCACTCTCTGTACATGGCACGCTCCAGGCTTCCCCCTTTCTTCACTACTTTCTCATCAATGCCACTTCTCTTCCCCCCTCCCACCAACTTCCCATTTCTTTCTCTCATAAACACCTCGTGACATTCTCCTCTCTCTGAACCTCCACTCACGTTTCTTCCAGTCTACCTCCAATCTGCTTCACCTCCTCTGCTTGGCCTTCCCCACTTTGTTACCTTCCCTGCATTCTTCTCCCTTGCTCCACCACCCACACCACTCTGTTAAACTCAAATGGTCTTTATCACATGACCTTTGGCATGCCAGAGATCAAATTTGAGATCTAATCTCCTCGTGCTTTAAATATTGCCATTACCAATAATCAGTTCAAAGGTTGGCTGTCCATATCAATCTGGGAGATCAATCTTTTAAGATGAAAGCTGAGAGAAAATTTATTTCATTACGTAAATGCTGAAGTCAGTAGCAAGTGGGAAAGTGCTAATTCAGTCCCTGGGCAACAGCGGATGTTTTATTTACATTTCTGTTCTCTGAAACCTTCACTTAACCTTTCTACCATCCCCTTTCTTGTAAGATGCACATGAATAATATTCCATTTCAGCAGTCAAATTGATGGCAAAAACATTTCAATCTCCTGTTTTTTCTTCTTTTTGCTATTTAACAAAAAAAGCCAGAAAGGAGATGTTGGGACTGATGGGACAGGCAGACAGGGTGTTTTTTGAACGAGTTAGGATTTTGTTAGATTTTATCTGAGTTAAATTCAAGTGATGATCTTGATTCACAAAGAAGTGGAACATCTTTGAATGAGGAAGGTGATGATGAAAAAGACTTCAGCAGCAGCAGGTTCATGTGATGCAACAAGGGCAGTCTCCATAGTGACATCCTCATCTTTACACTTGCAAACAGCTTTGTAAAATCACATTTCTCCAAGTGTCGCTTTAATCACCAGATTGCTAAACTCATTAAAATATAATTCAGTGTGGTGGTAGCAATAAAGAAATGCTCACGCTAGCTTTTTTCGCTGGAGGTAGTTTCTGTTCTAGGGCTGAGATGTTTGAAGAGAACAGACTGTATTTTGACTTCTGTGTTTCTGGTGAGACATGTTGCACAGCTGGTCCTTCTGGGTGAGGTGTCCCATTTGGTATAAGTTTTTTTAAAATTCAAAAATGCAAGAAAACAATTTAATCAATCAGAAAATATAAAGCTTATGAATAGAAGAGCTAATGAGCTGGCCCCTTCGAGATAATAAACATTTTACTAACAAGTCAAATCCACAGACAAACAAATAGATTAACTATAATATATTAAATCTCTAGTGGGTAATTTGCACATCCTTAACATGTTATATTACCAATAACACCTTCCTGTCACACATGTTCCACATCTTTTTTGCTGTTTATGCTATTTCCATAACACTTGGTTTGAGTTTTTGTTTGATTATTCCAAAGCCTAAATGATCCAATGGGATTTCCTGGTCACCCAAAATGTTCTTCAGAATGTAGCTGGCCAACACACACCAGCAAAACCTGTGAACCATTCACTCGTCTTATCCCAATGAGAGGCCTTGCTGAGGAAAGATATAACTTACCTTGAGATAAAAACTTTCACACAATGTCCACAAAGTGAGTGGCAGTCAATGAATTACTTTTCAAATACAGTCACTCATGGAACATAGGGAATGCAGCAACCAACGTGGGTACAACAAGCTCCTAAACACAGCACTGTGGGACCGACAAGATAATCTGTTAGCTGTAAAAAAAACAACAGAAATTGCTGCAGAAACTCTAAAGGTCTGGTAGCATCAGTGAAGACAGAAAGCAGGGTTAGCATTCAAGTGGAGTGATTCTTCTTCAGAATGCAGCTCTGTTTTCTGTGCTGGTGAAATTATAATTACAAGCTTGAGGACATCATGGGAGAATTCCCCTTTATGTTCCCATGTTAGTAGGACCCTTCACCTAGTCACAGACTACTACAAGCTCTGAAGAACTACATCCCCAAATAGCCCACCGTAAACAACTTCTTTTAACTTTACTAAAAAGTCAGCAATCAAAAATAATCAAGGTCACCGATTTGCATTTGTTATTAAAGAAATAATGATGACAGAGAAATCAATAACCAGCAATGCACTCTGTATGAGCTCCAGAGTGCCATTGTGTAAAATAGCTGCATTTGAACCATGTAAAATTGTAGCCCTCACAATAATACTATCTGTAGTTATAAGGTGTAATACTCTTCATTATCCATTGATTCCCAGACTCTAATGTTTCTGAAGTTACAGTCAAACCTATAATAAAGGTATAAATAGCTTTATGTGGAAATAGTTGTAGAGATAAACACGTATAAACAGTATATTAAAAACTAGGTAGTGCAATTTGAAGGCCTTGCTCAAAGAAATCAGTGTAAAAAATAAAAACAATGTTTCAGGAACAAAATTCTTAAAAATATTGAGCATGTTAAAAATGTAAGATCTAAAACAGACAGCGTCTATAGAGTGACGCAAACAGAGTTAATGTTTCAGTCCCATATCTTTTAATCAGAATGAGATTGTGATAGATTTTAAACATGTGAATATTGGAGAAAAGAAAATGATTAAAAGTGAAGGGCTGTGATAGGCTGGAAGGTTGGAGAGATGACATTACAATAGAGTTTGTGGTTCAGGACTGAAGGGAGTTCAGACGATTCAAATAAGGAATTAAAAATGATGATCAGATGGGACGTGAATGACAGGATGATGAACAGCTGACATCTGAAAACAAAAGTTAATGAGATGAAAGAGAATAAGAGTTTAATAGAGAAACAAAGAAACTGGGAACAGAGATTGCAATCTGGAATTGTTGAAGGGAGTAAAATGCCTCACCAAGAGGTATGGCTGTTCCTTTAGATTATGTTCAGCTTCACTGAAGCATTGCAGAAGACTTGAACAGAGGACACCAGTGTGAAAGTAACATGAAGTCTGGAAATGACAACAGATGAGACGTTTACGGTTATACTTTGTTATCATTTTATTTCCACAAAACACTTTGCATTCAGCCTTGCATTGAAGAGCAGACTGAATTTGGAGCAGCAAATATGAAGGGCTAAATTCAAAGAGATGCACAGAAATCAGATTCATCTCCTGGCAGAGGTTTTGGGTGATGAGGAAAGGACTAATGTTGTATTTTCTGTACTTGCATGGGAAGATGCCATGGAAAGAGGAGATGGTGCTGACAATGATTGAGAAGTTCAGAAACAAATCCAAACACAAAGATTGGGAGAGGTTCAGAACACTCAAATGGAAATAGTAATTGATGGCAGACTATTGTTGATATTGAGTTTGTGATTGATAAATGCTTGTTATATACATAGGGGCATTCGGATTAGGAGCGAAGGTCAGCAAATTGGCCTTTCAGCTTATTATTTACTCAGCCATTCAATAGTTGATCTGTTTGAGTTCCAAACTGTCACATTTAGAGAAAGTGTTTCTCCCTGTCAATAATTTAAAGACTGACCCCAATTTTGAAAACAATGTCATTAATTTTTGGATCAGCCGAGAAGCAGAAACTTTCTCTCCATGTCCACCTTGTCAAGAACATTCAGGATCATATAAATATCAGTTATCATTCTAAGCATTCTATATTATGTATCATCTTCCACTAATTCCCCATTCTTGTCCTCAAGAGGACCAAGATTCACTTTGTTTACTTATTCTCCTTTTTCAATTACTTATAGAAACTCTTGTTATCTTTTATTTTAATTTCTACCTTTCTGAACTTTCTTTCTAAATATCCTTTCAATCTTTATAATTTGACCTGACCTGCCGCTTACTTTTGCATAGTTATATTTTTTTGACAAGGTGCCACGCAAGAGGCCACTAAGTATGATACGCACCCATGGTATTAAGGGTAAGGGATAGAGGACTAGTTGACTGGCAGAAGATAGAGAGTAGAGATAGAGGGTTCCTTCTCAAATGGCCATTAGTGACTAGCACAATTCTGCACAGGCCAGTGTTGAGACCATTACAATTGATGTTATACATTAATGATCAGGTAGAAGAAACAGAAGGCATTGTTGCAAAACTTGCAGATGACACAGAGATAGGTGGGGTTGAGGAAGTGTTGAAGATGTGGGGAGGGTGCAGAAGGACTTGGATAGGCTGGCAGAGAGGGCAACAAAGTGGCACATGGAATACAATGTGGAAAGTGCAAGATTATGCACATTGGTGGGAAGAAGAGAGGCATAGACTGTTTTCTAAATATGACAGGCTTTGGAAATCTGAAGGACAAAGAGCCTTAGAAATCCTAGTTCTAGATTCTCTTACAGTTAACATGCAAGTTTAGTTGGCAATTAGGAAGGCAAATTCATTTTCAAGAGGAAACAAAATCCAGGAGCAGAGTTGTACTGCTGAATCTGTATAAGACTCTGACCAGACCACATTTGGAATATTCTGAACAAGTTTCAATCCCATATCTAAGGAAAGATGTGCTGCCATTGGCCCCGTATCGAAGGAAGGATGTCCATACCTTGGAGGGGATCCAAAGGAGTTTTATAGGAATAACCCTGGTGATGAAGAGCTTGTCATATGAAGCATAGATGAGGACTCTGTGTCTGATCTTGATAGAGTTTAGAAGGAGAGGGTAATTGAAACTTACAGAATACGGAGAAGCCTGGATAGAGTGGACATGGAGAAGATGGACATGGACAGACTTGAACCCAGTCTCAGAGTGAAGAGATGACCTTTAGACAGAGATGAAGACAAATTTCTTCAGCCAGAGGGTGGTGAATCTGTGGAACTCAATGTGGTGGAAGATTGTGGAGGCCAAGTCACTAGGTGTGTTTAAGATAGATATGTTCAGGATCAGTAAGGGGATCAAGGATTATGTGGAGAAGGCAAGAGAATGAGGTTGAGAAACATATCAACCACAATCAAATGGCAAAGCAGACTCAATAGAATGAATGGCCTAATTTTGCTCTTGTATCTTATGGTTTTTGATGCTTTTTCCTGAAGTTTGATCCTGTCTTTAACTTTAGTTAACTATGGATGGTAAGTTCTCCTTTTGGAAAATTTTTTTCATTTAAATAGGAGCATACTTATTTGGATACCTCCCCTCAACTGACTGCCATTGCTTCTATATTGGTCTGTCTCCTGTTCACTTCAGCTAGCTCAGCCTTCATGCCATATATTTTCTCTTCTTTCAGTTCCAAATACTCTTCTTAGGCTCACTCGTCTCCTTTTCAAACTGCAGGTGAAATCCAATCATCTTCAGGTCACTGCCTCCTGGAGATGCTCTTTACTTGAATTAATAATTAATCCTGTCATGTGACATAACATCAAGTCTGGTACATCCTGACCTCTGGTCAATTCATGAAACTGTTTGAAACCTAAATAACTGCACAGAGGCTGATATCCCATCACCAAATCACTCTTTATTTATTTGGGCACAGTACACTGGCTGTGGCTAGCTGGCTCGGGGCAGTCCCTGAACTGAAGAGATTATAAATCATCATTATATTAGTTAGTCAGGGCTCCCTGATTGGCCCTGGTTAATAACCCAAACAAGGATCTCATGGTCAATGAGATCTACCTGGTTCCAATTACTCCAAAAACATTCTACTATTACATCCTCATCAAAATAATGATTACCAGATTGATTTTCCCAGTTTATATACAAATTAAAATCCACCCATAATTATCACTGTCCTTTTATCACAAGCACTTATTATTATTTAATATTAATTTCACTATAAAGTTCTGGAAGTCTTGTACAGAAAAGGACTAGGCACCACACTAGTAGAAACTGATATACATTTGTTAACTAATTACACTTAATAAATGCAGAGAAACAGATCATGAGCAACTTCACTCAAAGTTTCTTCACTCAGATTCATGTGATCTGACATCATTAATGATGCGGGCTTACTAATATCTAATAGTGATTAATGCTGTATACATCAGTGTTCCTGCAATCCAGCCTTCACTTCTCACCTTCTTCTCTCTAACTCCCCCTCTTTTCCCCTAGGCAGAGACGGTGCTATCGTGGTAATGTCACTGGGCCAGTAATCCTACCCTGGGGACTTGGCTCAAATACTACCATGGCAATTGGTGAAAATTTTTATTCAATAAATCTGGATTTTAAAAAAAAACCTAATTGCATGTAACTACTACTGGTTATTGTAAAAACTCATCTGGTCCATTAATGTCCTTTAGGGAAGGCAACTGTCATCTTCACCTGGTCTGGCCTACATGTAATTCCAGACCCAAGTGGGTAACTCTTAACTGCCCTCTGGGTAATTAAGGATGGGCTGGTCCACAGCCCTGAAGGAAAGACAGAAAGTATACTCTTCACCTGCACCTCTCCCTATCCCTTAGGCCCTGATTGTCCATGTGCCATTCTTTCTCCTCATATCTTCCCATGATAACTTTCAGAGTTTCCATAACGAAACCTGTGAAAACTTTGAAATGCTCATAAAACAACCATTCAAACTCCATATGAAAACAATACTTTAATCGACTTAGGAGCTCAAAAAGTTGATGGATTAACAGATATTCAAGCTCTAGAGATAACAAAAAAAACCCTCTGTCCATGGAACTGTCAAATAAACAAACAGACATCCAAACACACTTCTTTCTGGGAGCTCAGAAAGCTGTTAAAACCCCTGACGGCTTTTTCAAATCCCTGCTGAGCTAAATTCACTAATGATGTTTGGAAATCAGCCAAACATTCATAGTTAGATTCTATTGCCAGATAACCCTGTCAACAGATGTCCAGAGATGGATACATTAAGAGCTTTTGATATGATGGAAAGCTTATCCATTTGCTCCAATAGTTCATGGTGAAAAACATGCCAATTAATTAAAAAATAAATGCCTATGGTCAATTGACATGTTAAAATCTGAATCTCAATACTTCACTGCAGAATAGTGCTTTAGGCTCTTGATAACTAAATTATTTAAATGCACTTGAAGACTTTTCCATATTCATAATGCTGGTTAATTTAATGGTGACTTACCTTTGAAAACAATGCCCCCATCACCAATCACTGCATTGAAAGCATATTTAATATATTGTGGAGCATTACATTATGACTTTTGAAGTTAACATAATTTTTTAAGCTTGGCGGAACTTAGAGTCTTACTGAACCCAGAATGGATGTCCTTATCACTTCATAATATGTTCCCTTAGAAATACCACACAATGAGAATGGGGTCAGGGTGGGGGGGGAGGGGGGATGTGGGTGGGAGTGGGGTGGTGGCTGCGAAAGTGGCTGTCCTATAACCCAGTCCCACTTTCCACTTTGTCTCCTTGCCAGTCAGACACTGGCTTACGCCATGCTGGAGCATCAAAATCCATTTTGTAAGTCCATAAGAGCATAAGGCATATGAGCAGAACGTAGGCCATTCGTCCCATCAAGTTTGCTCCACCATTCAATTATGGTTGATCCATTTCTCAACTCCATCCTCCTGCTTTCTCCCTGTAACCTTTGATCCCCTTGACAATCAGGAATCTATCTATCTCCATTTTACATATACTGAATGACTTGGTGACCACAACCTTCTGTGTCAATGAATTCCATAGATTCACCACTGTCTGGCTGAAGAAGGTTTTCCTTATCTCTGTTCCAAAACATCTTCCCTTTACTCTAAGGCTGTGCCCTTGAATCCTTGTCTCTCCTACCAATGGAAACATCTCTCCAACATCCATTTTGTCCAGGTCATTCAGTATTCTGTAAGTTTCAAGTAGATTCCCCCTCATCCTTCTCAACTCCGACAAGTATAGATTCCTCAAATGTTCCTCATATGTTAAGCTTTTCATTCCTGGGATCATTCTCATGAACCTCCTCTGAAACCGCTCCACAGTGCATCCTCCTTGAGATATAGGGCCCAAAACTGTGCACAACGTTGCATCATCTCTGGTAACTAACACGGTATTTTTCTATCTTCATGCGGACACAAGCTGTGACTTGTTGTGGATCACTCTCATCTCTGAATCAGAAGATAGTGCGATCAATTCCCACACTTGAGACTTGGTGACATTGTTATGGACGAGGCCAGACCACTCAACACATTCTTAAGCAGGCAGCCCCAACCGTAACTTTGCTATTTGTTTCGGTAAGACTTTAAAACAAACAAAAATGCATTCACAAAATTACACAATGAAACACAAAGAACAGAATAAAAAACCCCTACAGAAGTCAGTCCATCTAAACTAGATTTAATTATGCTGCTCTGAATATACACAATCCCAATAAGCAAACCCCCTTTAAAAACCAGTATAAATGGAACACATGCTTACAGGTTGAAGTTGAAGGGCAGAAAGAGAGAGAGAGAGAGAGAGAGAGAGAGAAAACGTTTCCACACAGCTCCCTGTTGAACTCTTCACCAGTTCAAGACTGAACTAAACTGCCCAGCTAGAGAGCTGACCACACCCTTTAATTATACAGGTCACTTCTAAAACATGGCCACTTTGACCTGAAGTCTCATCTGTTTACATAAAACAAAAGACCATTCAAAATCCTTTTCATCTCTGTACCAAACCAGACAGATTGGAGCCTGCCCCGATTTATTACCCCTCTGAAAAAAAATCATGGACAGAGTTTCCTTGAGCCAAAGAACAGCTTTTAGACAAAATGGGACCGACTTTCTGACAACAGGCTGGTGTAGTGTGTAATACGGATGGAGCCATGCACTGCTGGCAGGGAACATCTTTTGGATGAGATGTTAAAACGAGGTCTCATCTGACTCCTTAGATGTTTGTCACAAATCCCACAGCTGCCTATTCCAGGAAGAGAAAAGACATACTCCTCTAATTATTCAGTCCAATATTTATCCCCAAGAACAAGCTGTGCTCTCATTGCGGTTCTGATATCTTCAGTGCATTTCCAGATACATTTCCTACTTTCTAACAATAACTGAAGTCAAAAAGCTGCTTTGAAATCCAGCTGTGAAGATGTGTAAGGCACTATACCAATGTAAGGCATTGATTCATTAAAAGAAACTCTTCCTGTGTTCAATAGGCCTATTCCAATTCCAGTCACAGAGACTGCAGTGGGACCTTCAATGAGACATAACTTCATGATGCAATTCTTTAGACCTTGGCAAGTTGAAAGGTCCCACTGGAGGGTAGGTGGTGACTGTCCTGGCAGGGCTAACATCTGTTAAAAGCTGCTGTTTTTCAAATAGGGAAGCTTGGGGCCAGCAGAACATTTTTGTGGCCAATCATCAACTTTGACATAGTAGCTTGGCAATATGTTGGAACAAGGTTGGACAGCAGGAAATTCCAAATCTTTAGCTATACCCACACTCCTGCTGCCTCTTGCTTGTGCCAGAAAGTGTCCAGTAACTGTGCCAGCACTGGTGGGCCTGGAAATACTAGATTGTTACTGAACACTGCAGTCACTCCTTGTTGAATCAGGTCATATTCCCAGCTGTTTTCCTTTACCACTTCCTGCAGGAGAGAATCAAACTCTTTGACTTCAAAAATAATGGAAGATAGAGATTAGAAATATTGTATTTGAAATGTTCACCCATCCTTATTCTTTTGAGATGCTAATCAGCCCCCTGAGCATTGATAGTACTTGCTGCTTAATGTTCAGATAGCTAGCATTTGCATTTTACTTAATATTTGATGTTAAGTGTTGCACACAGCACATTACTTAAACACTTAACTTCAGTTCTCTCCATTTTTTTTCATCCAGTTGATGGCTTCGAGTTGTTTTCATCTGATCAATTAATGACCAATCAAACACACTGGCCTTCTCCTTCATTAAAGTGCTATTGAGTAGATAGCTCAGAGTCAATTGTACATTTGAAGTTACAATGAGAGTTTGATACGATGAGAAGAAGCCATAAAAGTGAAGCATAGATTTTCATCAGGAAAGTCAGGCTGAGGAACCTATTAACTGAAATGACCTATTAATAATACATGTTTTAAGTTGTGTTCTCCCAAGCAAATCCAATTGATAATGGTCTTCTTAAGTAATAAAGAAAGATATTCATTTCAAAAGCAACTTCCATCACCTTAGAACATCCCAAAGTAATCTACTGGCAATGAAAAACCTTCGGAAATATAATGATTGTTAGCAACCAATTTGTGCACAGCAAACTCTCACAAACATCATATGGTTATGACCTGATAACCCGCTGTTTTAATGATGTTGATTGAAGGATCAATATTGATCAGGATACTGAGAAAAAAATTCCCTTTTCTCTTTCAGAAAAGTTCCATGGAACCTTTCAGTTCTGGATCAGAGTAATGCAGTGCAAGGGCGATTTCCCTGAAGGTGAGTTTTAAATTCATATCCTTCTGACTTGTGAAGAAATGTGAACTCTTGAGGCTTGGGTGAGTTTGGAAGATTGTGGACTGTGTCGGATTGTTTGTATCTGTTTCTCAGGACACTCGTCAAGGACTGATGGACAGCACTAGGCTCAAAACATTGACACCATCTTCTCCCTACAAATGCTGACAGACCTGTTGTGTTTCACCAGCAATTTCTGTTTTGTTTTGGATATCCAGCATCCACAGTTCTTTGTTGTATCACACCACAGGGACTGCTGTGCTTCTAACTGCTGTTAGAAACCTAACATCTCTTATCCAGCACAACCTTTTTTCATTTGTTTGTGGAATGTAGACATCACTGACTGGCTTTTTAGGCCATTTCAGAGGGCAGTTCAGAGATCTACAGTGCTGTGGATCTGGAGTTACATATAGGCTAGACTAGGTGAGAATGGCAGATTTCCTTCCTGGAAGGACATTAGTGAACCAAGTGGGTTTTTCTGACAATCAACACTTGTTTCTTGGTCATTAGTAGATTAGTATTTCTAGAATATTATTGATTTCAAATTTCACCATTTGCCGTGGCAGAATTCAACCCAGGTCCCCAGAACACTTGCTGAGTTTCTGGATTAATAGTCTAATGATAGTACCACTAGGTCATCACCTTCCCTCATTACAGACAAACAATAAATACCTGTCCTGTCAACAAGAATGAATTCAGCAAAAGAGATCAAAAATTATGAGATCCACTGATGGAACAGCCTCACTGAGGGCATGGCCCAGTTTCCTGACTGGACACTAACCTGCATTTTACATCGAGTAGCTGTTTCAGAATCCCCTCTTTAATTGTCAATTGATGTCATTCCAATGGGTGATCCTCTCCATTGGGATACCACTTTGCTACAAGAGTAGAAAATTACTCTCTACTGCTCCTGAATAGCAAAAATGTGGATAAAAGCTTTCAAATGTGTTTTGTGATTGCTAACACTTGTAGGGGTAAATCACATAACAGGCAGTGTCAAGCACAGTACAAAACCTCTGCAAACCACAAAGCATGTTTGTAGAACAGGTTTCTTGTTTTGGCTTTATGTTATGACAGTGGATCTTACCTGATGTGCCACAGCATTGGTGTGCTAGAGAGCTGTCCAGGTCTGCTGTGGGATCATGTACAAAGGTAATGAAAATCAATGTAAAACAAACATTGTCCCATCTTGAACAACACTTGATCCAACCAAAGTTACAACTCATGAAACTTGTGAAAAGTAACCATCAAACTAAAAGCATGGTATTGGTCTTTTGATTTCAGAATGTGACTATTCTAAACACAGCCAAAGGATGAAATTAACGTTAGAAGAAAAATGTGGGTGTATGAATTAAAGAATCACACAGCACAGAAACAGACCCTTCAGTTCAACCAGTTCATGCTGTCCTTAATCCCAAACTTAAACTAGTCCCATCTGACCGCTCCTGGCCCATGTCTTTCCAAGCATTTCTTTATTGATGTACTTATGAAAATGTCTTTTGTACCCACCTCCAGCACTTCCTCTGGAAGTTCATTCCACACACTAACCACTCAACTTGTATAAAAATCGGTCTTCATGTCTTTTTGAAATCTTTCTTCCTTCACCTTAAAAAAATATGCCCCCTCACCTTGAAATCCACACCCCAGGGGAAAAAAAAACACTGCCAATCAGCTTGTCTATACTCCTCACAAACTTTTGTAAGGTCATCTCTTAACCTCCTACATTCCACTGAGACAGGTCTCAGCCTATCAAGCCTCTCCTTCTAATTCAAATTCTCTGTTCCTGGCAGCATCCTGATAAACCTCTTCTGAACCCTGTTTAGCTTAATAATATCCTTCTTATAACAGGCATTCAGAACTGGATGCAGTATACCAGAAGAAGCCTCACCAATGCCCTGTACAATCCCAATATGCCTCAGTGCAGTGTGCTGTGTTACTGAAAAGCTTGGGAACGACCACCTTACCACAGGCAACAAAATCACTTTTATAATGAGCTTCCTACCAATTTTAAAGTTTTCCATTGTTGGGCACAAGTCAATCATGGTGGCCCCACCTGAATCAACGCATGTTTTTAAAAAGTTGTTGAAATATAATAATGCAGGTTAACCATGGAGCTGTGGGCATATAGTCCGAAAATACATTGTTTGTTGGTCACAGAGGACTCAGAATTGGAGTCCTCTGTGCAACTTAACATGAGGTAATACGGTGGTGTGCTTTTTGTTAGGAAGACTGCAGAGATGCAATATAAACAGAATGGTACCATTGTATAGGTACCCAGTAACAGAATGACCTGTTGGCGTCAGTGCTAAAGCTTTTGTTGAAAGAAGTTCAAATTGGTAAAGCTTAAAAAACTGGAATCCTTGGGAGAATTTAATGCCTTCCCACCTGAGTGAGTTACGTGGCAGGAGTCACGTGGGAAGGAGGTAGATGGGGACCTCATATCGTCCTCCTTCCTCCATGATTCAGTCTCCATGCTGATGTGACTGATCGTGGACCTTTGCTACTTGAGTCTCAAATTCTCTCTCAATCATTGGAGACAGTATTTCATGGAATGGACAGCCATCAGTCATTTTATCCCTTCATTTCCCTTGCATTTACAAAACAGTTAAAATGTTGAGTCCAACGTGACTTACTTGAAACTAAAAGGAGCTGAACAATTGCAGGTTTTTTATGCTGTTGGCAGAGGGGGAGGAGTATCAAGGGGAACATTTGGTGAGAATAGCCAGGGAGTGCTCATGGAGCAGAGAAGGAATATTAGTAGCAAATAACTCGTAACAGTAGGTGTATAAATAATAGGAAATAGGTGATAGCAAATCCATACAAATAGGTTATGGTGTGGGGAGGGCAGGTTCTAACAATCACAGTAGAGGGCAGGGTTAATGGACTGAAATTGTTGAACTTGATGTCATGCACTGTAGGCTTTATTGTTAGCTCCTGGCCCAACATTCCCTCTTTGATAAGGGTACGTTAGAGCTATCATTCAGAGCTTCTCTCCTCTGTGTGAGGAAAAAAGGATAGACTTTGATCAATGTTCACAGTCAGTTGTATGTTTCTGGCAGTTTTCATGCTGAACATCCAAGGAGGGTCTCAGATGCCACAACAGGGAATGAAGGCTCTCAGAACTTGGGTTTACAGAACACCAGCCCAACATTTGCTAATCACAAGATTCAGAAATGCAGAAAGCAATGAGATGCTAATAATAGATTTCAGGAGTGCATACGCTGATGAAATGAGAATATTACTTGGATTAAATATTAAACATTTGTTTATTAGCTGTCAAACATTTGCAATGCTTCATTGATTAAGCAATGAGAAATTGCTAATGCTTCTTAGGGATGTGGTTACTAATGGTTTGACGTAAAGATGGAGATTGTGTCTTTTAATACAACAAATTTTAAAATATAAGGACATGGAGGTACAATTCAGGTGAATGTTTAATGCAAGTACTCAGAGTTTTGTATTCTACAGATGTAGAACAAATGAGAGTGAGTGGCTAATCAGGGACCGAAAGAAGGGAACATTTAAAAGAGGATTATGAAAAAAAGGCTAAAATGATTATAAACATGTTGAAATGAATAGTCCAGGTTTTACATAAATTTCTCACTACTGAGTAACTTTTATTGCATCTGTTAGCAGCTTAAGTGCATTGCTACTACCATGTAATATACAGATCCCATTACACTGCCATCTCAAGGAATCACTAACCTTATTGCAGTCTACTGGCAAGGGTATACATAGAAAAATGCACGGCACCTCATTGAATTTAATTATTTTATTTGAAGATTTACCAGTTTTCCTCTACTTCTGCAGCTCTGTTAGCCACATCAGGGCTGGAAATAAATGACTGAAGTTATTTTCTCTGGTAAATTGGAAGATACAGCATTTAAACTTAAGGCTGGTCAGGCCACTCGGGTAACTTGTGCCACATTTTTCAAGTTGACATCGGAAATGCAGTGCATCAGAGAACTCAACAGTGACCTCGGCAATTAACTGTGCCGACATGAGTTATGAATTTTATCAGCAGTGATCTGTGTGGTAATTATGTGACTGAAAGTACTGTCCTGACCAATTTTAGTGAAAAATTGGATGTGAGCAAAATATGGAGACCATGCTTACTCACGGTTACTTACATAATCAGTTAAAAATTAATAAAGAATGAAAATTGATACATATGCATGTATGTATCTTTGTCCATCTATAATACTGACTGACAATTAAAATTATACAGAACAGGCTATTCGGCCTAAAAGCTCTATGTTAATATTTATTCTCCACACAAGCCCCCTCCCACCTCTTCCTCATTTGAGTCTATCAGTATATCCCTCTTTTTATTTCTCCTGCATGCATTTAAATGGCTTCGCATTTTATGCATCAATGTTATCCCTCTGAACTAATCTCTGTGTTAGCAAATTCCTCACACTCACTTTCCCCTGGACACACTAGCTTCCTCTGTTGGAGTTAATTGTGGTTATCTTAGATTTGTAAGCTTCAGTTTTGGTCACCCAAGAAAGGGAAACATCTGGGGCTGGACTTGATTTTTTTGGCAAGGTCTGCATTGCTTTGAGTTTTTTGGAGAGTTTATCTCGATGAGACCTGATAAGCGATTTTGCTTGCATCTCACTGACCGTGCCTCGTTAATTACCAATCACACCTCTCACCTTTCAAACCCATCTTATTACCTGCCATTCCTGGATCCACTCACCATCCAGCAGGTATCCATTAGAGGTCCAGCCTGCCTTGCACCTACACTATCTTTAAAAACCTGTTATACCATCCTCAATACAGCCCCTGGGACAGGTTGTCTCAGTCTGGTTATACCCCCCGGGACAGGTTGTCTCAGTCTGGTTATACCCCCGGGACAGGTTGTGTGGGTCTGGAGCTGCTGAGCACAGTCCCTGACCTTTGCCCCTGGACATTGCAGACGGAGGATGTCGCCATCCCACTGTGAGGGCAGGAACCTGGAGCTCCTGCTGGACGGGTTGGTGCTGAGGTAGGACTTCCACTGCCCCCTGATCCAGCAGGGGAGACCCCGACACCAGACCCTGGACCAGCAGGGGGGACCCCGACACCAGACACTGCTCAGCAGGGGATGCCCCGACAACAGACCCTGCCCATCGGGGGGCCCTGACACCAGACCCTGCCCGGCCTGCTCTAACGTTACCCATCTTGCCACTACTGAACAAAAATCTCTCTTCAAGCTACTTGTTAAAATCATATTGTTGGTTGTTCCCAATATTGAGGTGGGCCTCACCAGATTTCCTGTCAAACTCTGTCACATGTCTCACCAAAGCCCATGTCACAGAGACTGCCTAGAAGATTTGACCCCTTGTCTACAACTGCACAAACCAGCTATTTATAACCTTGAAGGCCTTTATAAGATCATCCTCATGTCTTCACTGTTTTGCAGAGGGTTGTCAGTCTTTCTTTTCATTCTGACTTTGAACATTTTCTTCAAACATTTTATCTCTCTGCAGAATGTGAAAGCTCAAACTGTGCACAGTTATTTCAAATGCAGCCCAACCACGGCTGTGTACAAGTTTCTTAATTAACTTCTTAATTATATCACTCATGTGATGAAAAAAGTCATTTAAGAAAATGTTTGTCCCTTTAACAGGTTTGTATATCATAAACCCAAAGTGTTATAGCAAATGAAATAAGTTTAACATTTAAAAAGGTGAAAATTATTTGAATGTATTTTTATTTATTCATGGATGTGAGTATCATTAACTGGGCCACCATTTATTGCTTGTGCCTAATTACTGTTGAGATGCAGGTGATGAACGGCTTCCATGATCCATTGCGGACATCAGGAATGAGGGGGACAGTCACGATGTTGTTAAGAAAGGAGTTTCAGGATGTTAAGTGGCTTGGAGGGGAACTTGTAGGTGGTGTTTTTCTCATGTATCTACTGCTCATGCCCTTTTGAATGGAAGTGGTTGTCAGTTTCGAAGGTACAAATGAGCCTTAATGAGTAATTACAGTGCTCCTTGCACATTGCACACATTGTACACATTGCTGGCATTGTGTGTCTGTGGAGAAAGGAATGAATGTTCTGGATGATGACACAGTTCTTAACTGTAGGCCCTACCCAGGCAAATGGGGAATATCACGTCACACTTCTGAAATTGCCTTCACATTTGCCTTCCCATCTGAAATGTTAACAGGTTTTGGGGAGTCAAGTGGTGAGTTACTTGTCATACATTGCCTAGCCTTTGACCTTCTCTTGTAGTGATCGTAGTTATATAGTTAATCTAATTGAGCTTTTGATCAATGGTAAACCCTAAGATGTTGAAAGTGGAGAATTCAGTGATGGTAATACCATTGAATGCCAAGGGGTGATGGTTAAATTATTTCTCATTGCAGATAATCATTGTCTGGCACTTGAGTGTCATTAATGTTAATGCCCACCATAAATCCAAGCCTGGATATTGTCCAAGTCTTGTTGATTTGGACATGGACTCTTTCAGTATCTGAGAATACTGAAGATGCTGAACTTAGTGCAATCATCAGCAAGCATCCACACTTTTGATCTTATGATGGAGGGAAGTAATTGCTAAAACATGCTTGGTCCTGGAAAACTACCCTGAAGATTACTTAAAAATAAGCATTTGTGGTAGTGTCCCTACCTCTGGGAAAGGAGGTACGGTTTCAGGTCCCAGAGGTGTAAAACAACATGTTTTGACACAGAAACTGTCTACCCTGCAAGTTGTGAAAGAGCTGATTAATGAACCAATTGACGTATTGGTGTTCATCTTCAAAAATTCCCTCAATTCAGAAAAGGCTCCATCAGATTGGAATGTAGCAAACTTAACTCTTGTATTTAAGAAGAAAGGGAGGCAGTCAACTGGAAACCATAGGCCAGTTCACTTGGTTTCTGTCCTGGGGAGAATGTTGCAATGGATTATTAAAGAGACTAAACCTGAGCACTTTGAAAATCTCACATTAATCACAAAATGTCACCATTGTCTCACCAATGGAAAATTGTGTTTAACTGGGTTTTGGAGTTTTTGAAGGAGTGATATATGCTGTGGATAAAATAGACATACTGGATTTCCAGAAGACAATTTCCCATTAAAGGTTACTGTGAAAAATAAAAAGTCATGGCATAGTGGGTGACAAAATAGGATAACTAGACAATTCACTGCCTGCAGAAAATGGAAAGGGTGTGTATTTGAGTCTTTATTTGACAGGATCAGATGAGTGGACGCCATGCAGGTCATTTCTGAAGAAGGGCTTATGTCCGAATGTCAAATCTCTTGCTCCTTGGATGCTGCCTGACCTGCTGTGCTTTTCCAGCACCACACTCCTCGACTCTGATGTCCAGCATCTGCAGTCCTCACTTTTTCCACATGGGTCTATGCTGGAACTTCAACTTGTTACAATTTACATCAAGACTATAAACATAGGGGCAGAAATTAGGCCATTCAGTCCTAACTCTTCTCCGCCATTCAACTGTGGTGATACATTTCTCAACCCTCTTTCCCACTTTCTCCACCTAACCTTTGATCCCCTTGACAATCAAGAACCTATCTATCAACATCTTACATATACTCAATGACCTGGCCTCCACAGTCTTCTGTGGCACTGAATTCTATAGATTCCCTACTCTCTGGCTAAAGAAGTTTTTTTCTTATCTCTATTCTAAAAGGTCTTCCCTTTACCCTAAGGCTGTGCCCTTGGGTCCTAGTCTCTCCTACCAAAGGAAACATCTTCCCAGCATCTACTCTGTCCAGGCCATTCAGTATTCTGTAAGTTTCACTTGATTCCCCCATCCTCCTCCTAAAGTCCATAGAGTATAAACCCAGAGTCCTCAAATGCTCCTCATATGTTAAACTTTTCATTCCTGGGAGCAATCTCGTGAACTTCCTCTGAACATGCTCCAGGACCAGTACATCCTTGCTGAGATATGGGGCCCAAAAGTGTGCACAATAATCCAAATGTGGTCCAACCAAAGCCTTATAGATGCTCAGAAGTACATCCCAGCTTTTATATTCTAGTCCTCTCAAAATAAATGCCATCATTACAGTTGCCTTCCAAACTGCTGACTCACCCTGCAAGTTTACCTTGAGAGAATCCTGGACCAAAACTCCCAAGTCTCTTTGCACTTCAGACTTCTGAATTTTTTCCCCATTCAGAAAATAGTCCCTGCCTCTATTCTTCCTACCAAACGCTTGGTCTCACACTTTGTACTTCATCTGCTACTTCCTTGTCCACTCTCCTAACCTATCCAAATCCTTCTGCAGCCTCTCTGCCCCCTAAATGCTACGTGTCCATCTGTCTATCTTTATATCATCTGCAAATTTAGCCAGGATGCCCTCAGTTCTTTCATCTAGATTGTTAATGTATAAACTGAAAGGTTGTGGTCCCAACAGTCAGCCTTGCGGAACACCACTTGTCACCATTGAGCTCAATAACTTCAAAGCTTTAACTCTGTCCTCCATTCTGATGAACCCATCCTATGGCTTGTTGGCTTGTCTTCACTTTCAGCAAAGAAACTCGAGTAACCCCTATACATTTCAACTATTAACATCTATTTTACATCTCATATGCTCCTTTCCTACCATTAGCTATCCCTTTGTCTTATGATCTGGGCACCCTCACAATTTATTCCACTCACTCCTTCACCTTTGCCTTCCCATCTGAAATGTTAACCTTATTCTTTTCTTCGCCTCTGCTGCTGAGCTTGCTGAGTCTCTCCAGGTGTTTCTGTCTTTAAATAGATTCTTGTTAGGTCAAAGAATCAAAGTGATCAGAGAGTAATGTTGAATTTGAAAAACAAACATCAGCCATGTCCTTATTGAATATTGGAGCCGGCCGGAAGGGACAAATTGTTTACTTCTGCTGGTACTTTATTTGTACAGATATTCATATGAACTCCTACAGTAATGTCCTGGAACTGGGATGATTGGCCTCCAGCATTCATCTTACTCTGTGGTAGGTATGAATCCAACCAGTGAAGATTGTCCCCTGTAATTTCTGTTGACTCCAGTTTTGCTAAGGTTCCTTGATGCCGAATGTAGCCTTGATGTCAAGAGCTGCCACTCTCACCTGCCCTTTGGAATTCCGCTCTTTTGTCCATGTTTGAACCAAGGCTGTAATGAGATCAGGAGCTGAGTGGCCCTGCCAGAACCCAAACTGAGCGTCACTGAGCAGCTTATTGCTGAGCAGGTGCTATTTGATAACACCGTTGATGATACCTTCCATCACTTTATTGATGATTGAGAGTAGACAGATGAGGTGGTAATTGGTCAGGTTGGATTTATTCTGCTTTTTGTGTGCAGAGCATACCTGTGCAATTTTCCATGTTGTTGGGTAGGTGGCAGTGTTGTAGCTGGACTAGACCAGTTTGGCAGGGAAGCACAAGTCTTCAAGACTGTTGGTGGGAAATTCTCAGGCCCCAGAACCTTTGCAGAATCCAATGTCTTCACTCTCTTCTTGATAAACCTGGAGTGAACCAAACTGGTTGAAGGCTAGCATCAGTAATGCTGGGGATCACCAGAGGATGTCGGGATGGATCATCCACTCAGCACATCTTGCTGCAAATCTTTTAGCTTTGTCTTTTATACTGACATGCTGGGCTCTGCCCATAACTGAGAATGCCAATATTTGTGGAGCTTCCTCTTTGATTGAGTTGTTTAACCGTCCAGCATCATTCACAGTTGAATGTAGCAGGGCAGCAGACCTCAGGCCTGCTCTGTTTGTTATTGCATCACTTAGCTAGCTGTATTGACATTTCTTCCTCCATTGGCATTTGAGTAGTTTTGCATTGTGGCTTCACCAGGTTGACCACTCAGATCAGTCATAATCACAATGAGCAAGCTCAAAAAGCCAAGTGACCTCCTCTTGTTCCTTGTTTATACATTCAATTCTTTATGCTGAGATCCCAACATGCCCTTGTCTATTCTACAGTGAACTGCTGCTTAGCGAACATCATTATGAAGACACTTGAAAGGAAACTATTATATGTGATATTGGAACAAGATTCTAAAATCTGCATGAGGCATGCCGGATGAGACCAAGATTTCAAAATGTCAATAATTTTTCACAGTAACATCTTTATCTCAAACTTTATGGGTTTTATTTTAAATGCAAGCTCTTCTACAGCAGCAAGTGTTTTGAACCAGAAAGAGGGAGGAGGTTTGATTGGCTGGAGTATTCTAGACCAATTCATGCTGCAGATTGGAATATCACAAGGAATACCCAGCAATATGCGGTTGAATCAATTCTGGCTAACAGTGTTGCTTAGTTACAAATGTTTATCTCCACACACTGATAGTCTGCAAGTGTTTGTTGGAGAAAGCTGGAAGACAGAGAATTATAGCTTACTCTTCTGCCTCACTTCAGTCTGAGAGGATTTCTTATAATTATTGTGTGTGTTGTCACTTTGTGTTCAGACAACTTAGCTTCAAAATTGAAAGTGCAGATTCAAATGAAGGCTTTGGTTAAATTGGAATTTACCATGAAACTTCCAGTGAATCATACATGACCAATTGACCCGAAGTTGTGGTTAAAATTAGTATAGGGATGAAAGGAAATGTGTTTAATGGGTTTTCAGATGTGGTTTATTAAGAGACTTGAAGCGATTGGATTTCAGGATCAAGCATTGACAAGGTGATATAAAGTGAACTGTAGGAGTATAACAAATCTCTCTGAGCTTGGACCAACTATCAGATTTAGCAGCATTGGTTGTTCTTGTAATTATGCCTTCAAATCAGCAATATATCAGCACTGCAGTGTATCTACTGCTATTATAGGTGACATGACCACTGTAACTTAAACTGAAATTACTTTTCAGTCATTTACATTCTTATGAACTTCTCCCAGCTTTTGGAAAGAGTCTAAAATAGTGTTCGATGTGAATATGTACATTAAAGTAAATCTATAGTGCAGGAATTATAACTGAATCACTCATTAATCTAATTTACTTCAATTATTCCCATAAGGAATGTTGCATTCTTCCCTTGCCCCAATGCAGGAAGTTTCTGAAGGAGATCAGTCATTCACCATCTAGTTTGTTGTCAGCTCATTTGTGATACTGTGATTTATAAATAAGAAAGATAAAAGATTATTTCATACTTTAAAATTACTGATTATTTTATACTGGCTAGCTTAAAATGATCTTCACTCAATTTCTCTCAATACTGTCTTTCACTGGGACTTGGTCACTGCCTAAAACTTGGCTAAATTTCTTCAGAAAGGAAGTCTGACTGCACTTTCATCTTGGACGCCAAGGTCAGTCTGAGGAACTCTGTGTAGCCATTGGGACCAGCTCCCCAGGAGCGAGTATCAGCACAATCCTCCAATATCACTACTGGGGAATTCAAAAGTGGGATAATGGTCTCGAAATCACAATTTGAACATTCTCTGAATGACTAGGTCCAGCTGATTCTAGTCTTCGATGGGAATTTTTTCTCTGCCAGGGAATGCCTGTTATCCTTGAAACAAAGGAAACGGGGTGTGGGTAACAAGATTTGGGAAATTCCAACAGCAGTTTATTACAGCTTACTGTTATGTATTGATGTTACATTCGCAGGCACTTCTGTGTCTGCACTCAGATAAAATTATTCAGTTATAAAGAGTAGCATGTAACCAACAGCATGTCATGCTTCAAGTGGCTTGAGATATGTTGGAACCCGAGACATTTGTGCTCTCGGGTCACGTTATATGCTGTAGTGATGATATAATGAGTATAAGTCTTTAAGATACACTGACTTTTTAGCTGTGAGTTGGAAAACAACATTTTTCAGATTTCAGTGATCTTCTCAGGGGGCATCTGTACAAACACCTCACTATTTCAGCCTCAGGTTCTGACAAGGTGTGGGGTTGCTGTGTAGTCTGTAGCAATAACCTAGTAATCCATAGAAAAGGGAATAGATGGCATGGAAATGGGGACATTAATCTTGGGGGAAGCTGGCTGGTTTGTAGAGGGGGCAATGAAGTGATTTCGGGGGGTGATCAGGAGAAGAAGGAAGCAGAGACAGGAGATCAATAAGAGTGATCAGGTGACAGAACAATTGCGGTGGACGGGGGAAGTGTTGTTGATGGGGCTTGAGGATGGTAGGCACCAATCAGGAAATGGAAGGACAGTGATTGTTAAACAGAAGAAGCAGTAACTGACCATGAAAATTTAATGATGCAGACAAATAGTACATTAGTCAGTGACCTTTGTCACTTCAGTGAAACCAGGCCTCACACTCCATTTCTGTATCATTCTCCCAGCTTCACATTCCATGTTTCTTTTTGGGTAAATTAGTTTCTTGACAGATGTTTTCAGTTATTCAATCAAAGGTTGGTTGTTTAAGCCATGAGTGGACTACATTCTTCTGAAAGCATGGGCTGCATTCATTGAATCTCTACAGTGTGAAAACAGGCCATTTGGCCCAACAAGTCCACATGGACCTTCCAAAGAGTAACCCTTACAGACCCATTTCCCTACCCTATTACTCTATACTTACACCTGATGAATGCAACTAACCTTCAAATCCCTGAACACTATGGAGCAATTTAACATGGCCAATTCACCACACTGTATATCTTTGGACTGTGGGAGGAAACCAGAGCACTCGGTGGAAACCCGGGTAGACATAGGGAAGGTGTGCAAACTCCACACAGTTACCCGAGGCTGGAATCAAACCTTGGTCCCTGGCACTGTGAGGCAGCAGTGCTAACCACTGAACCACCACAGCCTGCCAGAATCTGCTAATTTTATAAAAGTAACCTCAAACAGTAACTTGGGCTGTGTTGACCCATGCAAAGGACTGAGACCCATTCCCATTGCAGATCCTGACATGCTGTTCTGACTGACATTTTACATCCCTCAAGGATGAGCAGTGCAGTCCATCTCCTGCCATTTCTTATGCCTAGCTGTCTTCCTTGTGCCTGAGAAACCTATCAGAGACCATCAGATTTCTAGCTCGATGACTGCCAGAACAATACTTAATGGGCAATCATTTTCATTTATATTTACTTTATAATGTGGAAAATCACCACAAATTGTTGCTGATTTGTCATGTGTGCATTTTAATTTTTTAATTTCAATTCTCTCTTTGAACCAGAATCTCCAGTTAGAAATAGCCATGTGCTCTAAGAAGCTCATTTGCTCCTGACTAATAAAAACAATTTGGACATAACATAGGATATTGTACAGGATTTTAGCTACAGCTGGAGCAATGTGGTCTCCACTCTATAGGAAGGATTTGATTGCACTGGAGGGGGTGGAGCAGAGATTCCCCAGGATGCTACCTGGGATGGCACATCTCAGTGTTGAAGGGAAGCTGGATAAGCTCGGGGTGTTTTCTTTGGAGCAGAGAAGGCTGGGGGAGAGAGGGTATTGATAGGGTGTGTAAGATTATGAGAGGCATGGGCAGAAGGGACAAGAAGCAGTTGTTCCTCTTGGTCAAAGGGTTAATAATAAAAGAACATAATTTTAAACTGAAAAGCAATTTAGAGGGGAATTGAAGATAAATATTTTCACTCAGAGGGTGGTGGGGGTCTGGAATGCATTGCCTGGGAGGGGGATTGAGGCAGGAAACCTCACAACCTTGAATAGTACTTGAGTAAGTACCTGAAATGTCATAACATTCATTTCCAGGATCTCGTTCGGGATTTGTGAGACTAGTATAAATTCAGAATAGATTTGGTAGTAATTACTAGATGGACCTAAGGGTCTGGCCTATCCTATGCGATGCTACAATTATTGAATTTCCTTTGGAAAGTCAATATGACATCTGCCTGTTTTGGGTCAGCACATTCTCTATCACAACAACTCGCTCTATTAAAATCTTTCTCTCCATCCTCCCTTTTTGATTCTGTTTCCATGAATCCCGAGTTTGTGTTGTCTTGTTATTGGTGCTCTCATCAAAGGTAGCAGTGTCTCCTCATTAACTTGACCATTAAAATCTTGAACACCTTTATTAAACACCCCACTTTTACCTCTCTTAGTTGAATACAATGACCCAGCTTTTTCAGTCTCTCAAAGTAACTTATGTCCCTAATTCCAGATTATCTTTCCACCTTATCTGTATTATTTCTTTTAAAAATGACAGTACCAATGAACAAATGGAAAACATCAAGATCTCCTCCAGGAAACTACATACACATAAAACTGTTATTGTATGGAATTAGTTCACCTACTATTGTAGTACATGTTAAGATGAAGATTACTCTTCGGCAGTGATCATTGGATTAAAACCCACAAGAAATAATTTTGTTCTCAAAGTAACATCATAACACTGCCCTTATCCTGATAAAACATTTTGACTTTATAAAATTGATATGTATTTATTGTTAAATATTTGAATAAAGATCAAAAAGCTGGAATGCACCGTCATTTTACTCCACAGGGTCCAATATGGTGTGTACCATATATTCATTCTCCATTGGTAGTAGCTTCAAACCAAGTGCATTTGAGCTGCAGAGTAGGATCCCAAGACATACTGCAGATTTTGTGAGAAACGTATTCTTGTAATGTTAATCTTTCAATAAGGCGCTCTATCGAACCATTGTATTGTTATTAATAAGGCACGCAAAAGTTGAAAGTTTCTTTTTTAAGGTTTGTGGCTTGGTGTCACACTTCATCTGAAAATGCTCCTATGAAAACCCTTGTGATGTTTTACCACAGTGAAGATTCTATATAAATGCCGGTTGTTGTTACTGTGGTACAAAATTACTGTGACAGCTTTTGGAATAGATACAGTTGCTTAAACTTTGTTGCTCTGTAAGGCCCATATCTGTTTTCATTTATGTTTCTTCATATAAGTTGTGAACAGAAACGAGAATGTGGTTTTTAAAGAAGTTCTACGTTTGAAAGAATAGCAGCAGTTTTGAAAAGCAAATATCCTGACATTCAAACAGGCATCACTAAACAACTGTTTAAACAAGTAGTAATTTGATTTGTTTTTGATTTATTATTGTCACATGCACCAAGACACAGTGAAAAGTTTTGTATTACTTGCTAACCAGACACAAGTACATTAAGATAATAGAACACAGAATATAGTGTTTCAACGAAGGTGCACAGAAATATCAACTCCAATATATGAGAGATGCGTCCATAAATCTGATGAGGTCAGAAGTCACATGATACCAGTGTTATAGTCCAACAGGTTTATTTGAAATCACAAGCTTTCAGAGTGTTGTTCCTTCATCTTACAAAGGGTTACAAATAAACTGTTGGACTGGTGTCATGTGACTTCTTGTCCTTGTCCATCTTAGTCTACTACCTGCATTCTACATCAAAATCTAATCACAATGAGGAAAAAGCTGTTCTTGGATTGTTGGTACATGTTCTAAAACTTGTGTATCTTCTGCCCAATGGAAGAGGGTGGAAGAAGTATAGCCCGGGATGGGAGGAGTCATTGCTGATGTTGACTGTTTTCCTGAGCAGTGGGACGTGTGGATGGAATCAATGGAAGGAAAGCTGGTTTTCATGATGGATTAGATCTTGTTCACAATTCTCTGTGATTTCTTGCAGTCTCGGGCAGACTGCTTGCCACACCAAGCTGGGATGCATCTAGCCAGGATACTTTCTATGGTGCATCTACTAAACATGAGTTAAAGCCATTGTGGAATTGGTAAGACTCATTGTGAACTCTTGCAGAATTGCAAGAATTGCAGGTGATTTGGAGTCGAGGGGGAGCATTTGCTGACATTACATGAGCTTTTGCTGGCAACAAAAAGTTGATTGGTCTATGTACTAGTAACTGGTTATCAATGACCTAGACAAAAAAAAGCAAAAGAACCATGGATGCTGGAAAAAAACAGAAACAGAAATTCATAGAAAAAAGCTCAGCAGGCCTGGCAGAATCTGGAAAGAAATCAGTTAACTTTTTGGATCCAGTGACCCTTCTTCAGAATTTGATTTTTAAGGGGATTAGAGTTTTACTAAGTCATGTTGGATGTTGATTGTTTATAAATGTTTACTCATAGCTAGTATCTAATTACAATAATAAATAGTAACTCTTACTGAGTACAGAAACCTAGTGTATGCTTTCGATGAATGCAAGTTTGGCAAATTGCAGTTTTGAAATATCTTTAACATTTGTGATGTCTTCAAAAATAACAAGGCTTACTTTTCATCCCATTGACCCAATGAGGAGAGATTCCTCTCATTTTCAATTTGTTTTTTCTCCATGAGTCAGTCTCTTTGCTGGTTGTTTATCCTAGCCCACCAGCCTTTATTGTTTCTTGTGTATTGCTTATGTTTAAAATTTCACAAAGCAGAGTATTGAGAATTGATATTCTGCCTGAGGGCTCTAAGCAGGTTGAGAGATTTAGTTGAGGAAACAATTTAAGTTTTTGGGAAAACTGCAGGTCTAATGATGTTGAAGAAATTTTACTTTCATTTGTTGCTACTGTTTGACCAGTGCTGATAGATCCCTTTACATGTAAATAGAGACATGTTTCACTGTCACTGATAATCTTGCACAGAATGACCTGATGCAACCAGGAGGAACATGGAAAGGAAAGGAAATTTTCACACCACATGATCTTTCCAAACTACACCAGGGAATATCTATCATTTGTCGCATTCTCTCATGTCCGCTGTGATTTGCCATTTATTGGAAGAATTGACAGCAGAGAATGATGACCTATTTTGATTTAAGTATCTGATTCTATCAGAATCCTAACTTGTCATAAGAACAGGGAAAAATTATGTCAATAGTAACAATTGCAATCTCACCATCAATCAGCAGCAAAGTAAATTAAATAAACTAGGAAAAATGGTATTCACTTAATATCCTCATAATCCCACAAAATATTTCTGAATATTATTTTTTAAATGTAGTGACGGGTGAACCGAAGTAAGTGCCATATTCATATTGCAAACTATAGGATCCTTTCAAAAGGAATGTTGTTAATGACTAGTCAATCTACTTTCAATGGTGCTGGTTGTGTGAGAAATATTGGCAAGATTGCAGGATAAACTCATGGTTCTTCTTTAAATAGTGCCAAGGGGTTTTTAATGTTCACTTCATCCACTGGAATAAATGAGATATGATCAGTATTTAAACAGTTGACAGAGCAATAACAATGGAGTAATTATCCGTGTTGAACTGAAACATCAGTCTAGATTTACAAAGAACCGAAAGAACTGTAGATGCTAGAAATCTGAAATAAAAATGAAAATTGCTAAAAAAAATCTAGGTAAAATTGTGTTTAACTTTAGCATATAGAGGATGGTACGTGTGTGGAATGAGCTGCCAGAGGAAGTGGTGAAGGCTGGTCCAATTTCACCATTTAACTTCACCTGGATGGGAACATGAATAGGAAGGGTTTAGAGGGATATGGGCCAAATGCTGGCAAATGAAACTAGATTAGGTTGGGATATCTGGTTGACGTCTGTGAGTTGGACCGAAGGATCTATTTCTGTGTTATACATTTCTATAACTTTATCACGTGGAGGAACTCAAAGATAATAATATATGTGATTGCCTTAAAGGCATTACGGGAGACAGTGAGGACTGCAGATGCTGGAGTAGTCAGAGTTGATAAAAATGTAGTGCTGTCCTGATGAAAGGTCAAGCCCAAACCATTGACTCTCTGACTGCCTGATCTGTTGTGCGTTTTTCCAGCACCACACTTCATCAATTTTTAAATGTATTACATCTTCACTGGATGGCTCCATTTTATTTTTGATTGGCTTAATGTTCTATTGACTTCTGTTGAAATCAGATGACTGGACTGAGCTGCTTCTATGAGCTGTTAGTCAGTTACTTGTTGAAACCCCTTAAGCTCTTGTATCATTTTCATTAGATAAGAGGGAGCCTAATGTCCCAAAAGCTACAGAGAAATAAAAATGTTAGATTTCTGCTTACCTTATGATACCCAGGCATTTCTAAAGCTTCTAGAAAACCAAGAACTACATCTGTAATAGCTCCAAGATTAACATCACAGTAAAAATGAGAATTGGGTGTCTTTCCCTTCCCACATCACCAGCAATTCCCCCAACTGAGGACGCTACGAATGGTTTCATAAGAAGTCCAAGGACACAATTCCAATGAAAGAGTTAGAACTTCGAACATAGAACATTACAGCTCAGCACAGGCCCTTCGGCCCTTGATGTTGCGCTGACCTGTGAAACCAATCTGAAGCCCATCTATCCGACACTATTCCATTTTCATCCATATGTTTATCCAATGACCATTTAAATGGCCTTAAAGTTGGCGAGTCTACTACTATTGCAAGCAGTGCGTTCCACATCCATACTACTCTCTGAGTAAAGAAATTACTTCTGACATCTGTCCTATATTTATCACCCCTCAATTTAAAGCAATGTCCCTTCATGCTGGCCATCACCATCCCAGGAAAAAGGCCTGTCCACCCAATCTAACCCTCTGATTATCTGATATGTCTCAATTAAATCACCTCTCAACCTTCTTCACTCTGACAAAAACAGCCTTTAATCCCTCAGTCTTTCCTCATAGGACCTTCCCTCCATACTGGGTAATATCCTAGTAAATCTCCTCTGAACCCTCTCCAAAGCTTCCACATTTTTCCTAGTATACGGTGACCAGAATTGTATGCAATACTCCAAGTGCAGCCACACCAGAGCTTTGTACAACTGCAACATGACTTCATGGCTCCGAAACTCAATCGCTCTACCAATAAATGCTAACACACCGTATACCTTTTTAACAACCCTATCAACCTGGGTGACAACTTACAGGGATCTATGCACATGGACACCGAGATCTCTCTGTTTATCTACACTACCAAGAATCTTACCATTAACTCCATACTTTTCATTCCTGTTGCTCCTTCCAAAGTGAATCAACTCACACTTGTCTGTATTAAACTCCATTTGCCACCTCTCAGCCCAGCTCTGCAGTTTATCTGTGTCCCTCTGTAACTTGCAACACCCTTCAGCATTATCTACAACTCCAATAACCTTAGTATCATCCACAAATTTACTAACCCATCCTTCTATGCCCTCATCCAGGTCATTTATAAAAATAACAAACAGTAGTGGACCCAAAACAGATCTGTACGGTACACCATTAGTAACTGAACTCCAGGATGAACATTTCCTATCAACCACCACTCTCTGTCTTCCTTCAGCTAGCCAATTTCTGATCCAAACCACTAAACCACCCTCAATCCCAAAACTCTGTATTTTGTGCGATAGCCTATTGTGGGGAACCTTATCAAGCACCTTACCAAAATCCATATATAACCACTTTACCCTCATCCACCTGTTTGGTCACCATCTCAGAGAACTCAATAAAGTTTGTGAGGCATGGCTACCCTTCACAAAACCATGTTGACTATTCCTAATCAACTTATTCCTCTCCAGATGATTATAAATCCAAACTCTTACAACCCTTTCCAAAAACTTACCGCAACCGAAGTCTAGCTCATCAGTCGATAATTGCCAGGGTTGTCTCTACCCCCCCTTCTTCAACAAAGGGACAGCACCTGCTATTCTCCAGTTGGAGAAGGATTTGTGACAAAGGCTGCATTGTACTTAAGAAGCATTCCGATGTGCATTTTTGATGCGATGACATACTAAGATATGGGTCAAGCACTGGAAAATCAGATTAGAATGGTATTTGATTTGGTTTGGTTTAATTTGATTTATTATTGTCACATGTACCTAGTTACAGTGTAAAGTTTTGTTTTGTGTACGGCGCAGGCAGATCATACGATACAAAGTTTCATTAGGATAATAGAATGGAGCGGGAAGCACAATGTTACATTTGCAGTGAAGGTGCCGAGAGAGTGAGATCAACATTAAATTTAAAATGTAATGAGTCATAGGCTGAAGAGGCTTTTGTACTGAGCTGTCAATCCTCGTGACTACTCGATTTGCAACTTCCTCAGTATTTTGATTTGTTCAATAAGGAGGGAGGTATCTCGATAATATTACCACATCAGTAATATTACTCTGCTTCACAATAACTTACAGAATCACAGCGAACAACAATAAAAACATCACAGCATAAATACTCCTTATATTTTGTTAAGCTATTTATACATAACACTTGTAATTATTATTTGACAACAAATGCCTTCTAAAAGACAGGATGTAGAAAACATACTCTATTCCAGACGATGCCAAAATTACCGATGTGGTAATATTATCGAGATAGCTGAAATTCATGCCATTCCCTCCTTATTGAATAAATCAAAATACTGAGGAAGTTGGAAATGGGAAGTGTAAATATAAATGCACAACCTACCAATTTACAAATACAGGTCTTTCTCAAACCAAACAGAAAGTATAGTTTCTCACCTGGTCAAACCATCAAAGATTAATGGACTTTAATGGCATTTTGCTCGGTCCTTTGCAGCATTTGTAATGAAAACAATGTAATTCTACTATCTTCTGATCATTATTCTGTACCTTTGTAAAGGAGATCATCATTTATTGCCAGCCAGACAATCATTACCTTCAGGATTATCATAGGCTTGTAAAATATCAATCTTAACATTTTCTCACTTAATAAATTGATTTGATTTTCAAATTTTCTGCATTTTAATCGCTATGCTTTGGCACTAAGTATAGTGGGCTGAATTTTAGCAGAAATCGCCCGAGAGTCAACTTAAAGGATAGTCCTGGGTGTACTTTCTGTAGATCGTACACATTTCTCTGCTGCTCACTGCGCCCTAATGGTGCCACTCACATAAGTACCACTATCTGCAGTTACTGCCATTGGCATCAAACCTAAAGCTCAGTTTGCATTTGGTCAATCGCTGCAAATCGGGAGCCGCCATTTACAGATGGAGGCTGGGAACAATTGCTCTGGAAATGGCTGGAAGCGGCAGGTTGGTTCCCAGGTTTTCTGGCAGGGAGCCAGATATTCTTGTGGATGGAGTTTTGGACAGGAGGGACCTTGTTCCTCAGGACCACCAGAGAAGACTGTGACATCAGACCCTGTCCTATTGGTTGGACACAGCAAGCCAGGTCATTGTATTGTCTGCAGTTGGGAATGTCACAAAGCTATTCCTTTTCTCAAGGATACTGTGTCCTTGTTTCTTTTTTCAGAGGGGTTGTAACCACTCAGGCTCCAAAATGTCTGGGTTTGCTGCCAAAGATGAAAGGTCTTTTTCTTTATATGTAAACCGATGAGATTTTAGGCCAAAATGTTCATGATTTGAGAAGTAACCTGTACAACTCAAGGGGGCATGACTAGCTTTCTAGCTGAGCACTTCAATCCGAGAAACTGAACTTGAGTTCAGAGTTCAGCTGTGGGCTGTGTGGAAGCAGGCTGCCAGACCTATAAGCCTTTGTTTCATTTTGCACTGTGTTTAAGGGGTCTGTTTATTGAGACTGCTGTGTATACCCGGAACAGCATACTTAACTCTAGTTTGGATAGATTGAGCTCTGTGGATGTTCTTTATTCTGTTCTTTGTATTTCATTCCACAATTTTGTGATAAACTTTTGTCTGTTTTAAAACCCGGTAGTCAACCTAGCTAACTTACTCCAGGTAACTTCCACTGTACACTGACCAAAACAAGTTCCAAAGTTATGGTTTGGGCTGCCTGCTTAAAAATGTTTTGAGTGGTCTGGCCTCGTCCATAACAGGAGGAATGTGCAATAATGTGCAGTAGCCTAGTGAGGTTCACCAGGATGTTTCCCGGTATGGAGGGTGCTAGCTATGAGGAGAGGTCGAGTAGATTAGGATTATTTTCATTCAAAAGATGGAGGTTGAGGGGGGATCTGATTGAAGTCTACACAATTATGAGAGATATAGACAGGGTGAATAACAAGAAGCTTTTTCCCCAGAGTAGGGGACTCCATTATTAGGGGTCAAGAGTTCAAGGTGAGAGGGGAAAAGTTTCAGGGAGATATACATGGAAAGTTCTTTATGCAGAGGATGGTGGTGCCTGGATCACATTGCTAGTGGAAATGGTAGAGGTGGGCACAATAACATAATTTAAGATGTGTCTAGATAGATAAATGAATGAGCAGGGAGGAAAGAATTACATATCCTTAGAAAGTAGGCGGGAGGTTTAGATAGAGGATCTGGATTGGTGCAGGCTTGGAGGGCTGAAGGGCCTGTTTCTATGCTGCAATTTCCTTTGTTCTTTGTTCGTGTTCTCGTGCTGTATTGGAGGCTGTGGTATAGTGTTCATGTGATTGGACTGGTAATCTACAATCTCAGTCTGATATTCTGGGGCAAGGGGTTTGATTCCCACCACTACAGATGGTGAAATCTGAATTCAGTTAAAACCCAGAATTAAAAGCTAATTGAATGCCAGCCATGTAGACATTATTGAATGTTATAAAAATAAACATCTACTTTGTTACTGCCCTATCAGGAAGGAAATCTGTCATCCTTCCCTGGTCAGGCCTTCATGTGACTGCAGACCCAAAGCATTGTGGTTGACTCTTGGCAATTAATATTGGGCAATAAATGCTGGCCTAGCTAGTGAGACCCATATCCTATGTACAAATAATAGATTAAAAATTGGACTGTTGGCACACATTTGTTGGAATCCTATTAGCCAATTAGAAAATTACTTTTGGTGTCAGTGCAATGATTGCAGTGAGGACAGCCAAATGTATCTCACAGAGTGTGAATTCCCAGATTGGGGCTGTTAATCCAGTTTATAGATGAAAAGAGGAGTGTAAGAGATTCTGTACTCTTAGAGCTGAGTCTCAAGATGCAGTATTAAAAACAAGGACTGCTCATGTTTAAATAAAGGGTGACTTGGTGACGGGATACCAGCCTCACTTGACTTATTTCAATCAGAATGACTGGTGTCTTCTTGTCCATCTTCATCTAAAGGTCAGTTATTATTTTCCCTCAACTCTGCTCTGTGATAAAGGATACAATGGTGTACAATAATTTTTGGATCTTCCTTTTGTTTTCATTTACTTTTTTTAATTTTGTAAAGTTAGATACTGCTATTAATGAGATCACATGCTACACAGAAGATACCAGGAAAAAAAATCAGTAGTAAGTGGATCCCAAATTCCAACACTTCTCTACCTTCAGGAGAGGTCACCACGCTCTCTGAGTTAAATCTATCAAAACTACTTCCTCCACCAGCTCAGCCACTGACACCTCACTGCATGCTTCAGCCAGGTTAGACCTGAAGGCACATTGTGGTGGACACATTACTGTCACATCTCTGTTGCTGACTGAGGAAACAACACTACAGTGTTGTCTCCCACCCTTGTATCTGGAATTACCGCCCCTTCACAATTACTATCCCCACTGCATCCCAGCATACTGCCTCCAATTCCCACAGCTGACATCACATGCAATCCCACTGCAGACTCCCTGATAGTCATTCCTCCCCCAATTAACTGTTAGTGAACATATCGTGGCCCACTGCCAATTTGGAAAGACAGTTCCAATTGACGAGTGAACAGCATGCCGACTGATCTCTGTGCAGTTCTCCAACTGACTCACCACTCAGCCTTGGTCATGCAGAACTGATGGTGGCCCACTCTACAGACTACAATGATATTAAAGCCCCGACACTGTACATCCCAAGTATCTAAATGACAGTGGTCAAGCTCCTGAATTGATATTGGATGGTCAACTTGACTCACTCTGAAACATTGACTTCTCCACCTCCTGATGCTGTCTGGCTTGCTGTGTTCTTCCAGCCCCTTACTTGTCTACTTTGGATTCCAGCTTTTTTTTTGGTTCTCACTGTAGCAGTAGCCACTGAATGAAGACATCTCGTTGACTTCATTGAGACTGCTGTCCTTAGACTTTAAAACATAGGCATTTGGCTGAAGCATAGTGTGCTTGTTGTGTGAGCTGCTGGAATATGCTGCAGGGGTGACCGTGGTGTAGCATCGTCCCATGCAGTAACAAGCTCATCCCTTTGGCTAATCACTGCTGACAACCAGACAGTCTGGCTGGCACTGTACAGCAAGCCTCGACAGAAGCACTGTGAGCCTCTAAGTTCCGAATGACATGGCAAAGTGCTCAGAGGGAAGATAAGGCCAGGCAGAGATGCTGTGAAGGTCTGTGTAGATACAGAGGCAGGGAGCACTAACTGAGTAAATGCGGAGTGCTGAAATGTACTCTGCTCCAATGATGAGCTGGGGGTCTGCTCCCAAATGTGTAGTGTCCTGGCAGCAGCATAAATATCAAGTGATTACATTAGATTCCCTACTGTGTAGAAACAGGCCCTTCAGCCCAACAAGTTCACACTGACCCACTTTCCTCTGATTAACGCACCTCACACTATGGGCAGTTCAGTACTAGGGTTAAAAACAATGACTGTAGATGCTGGAAACCAGATTCTGGATTAGTGGTGCTGGAAGAGCACAGCAGTTCAGACAGCATTTGAGGAGCAGTGAATTTGCCCATTGTAATTCAGTAATTCTGCACATCTTTGGACAGTGGGAGGAAGCCCATGCAGACATGGGGGAATGTGCAAACTCCATACAGATAGTCGCCTGAGTCTGGAATCAAACCTGGGTCCCTGGTGCTGTGAGGCAGCAGTGCTAACCACTGAGACACCATGCCAACCCTGCTAATACTCTCAAGTGCAGTGTTAAAGTGCACAGCTGTATTCTGAGTGATTTAGAATGTGCCATGATGATCATATGTGACTGATCTGATACTAGTTTCAAAGGATAAAAGACAAAGGATGCAGGTGGTTTTGCTTATGGAGTACACCCTGAGGTATTACACACTGCTGGCTAACACAGAGACCCAGAGGAGCAAACACAGGGTTGAAGTTGCCTGGTACATGATCTGAATTTCATGTCAGGAAAAGTCCCCATCCAGTTCCTCTCCACCACAGAGGAGAATTGGAAATGCATAACAGTGAGATGAGAATAGGTATTCATGAGATGTTCATGTGTATTAGTCACCCTGTCACTATCCACTAGTGAGATTCTTGTTAAAATTTTGGGTGAAAAATCTGCCTTTGTTTTTCTCTCTTATTTGTGTCAATCTCGCCATATTTTCCCAAATGACTCATCATCGTGCACATCGTTCAGGGGCTGAAGAAAATCTACCCTGTGTATCCCTGACTTACCAAAAATCCTGGAACTCTGCTGTTATTTACTGAATTTTACATGTGTTTTTACAGTGTTTTTGCAAACATCCATCTGATCATGATTTGCTGTAGCTAAAGGAATTATTGATCTGAGTATTGATCATTAATTATTGGAGCAAATGAATAAAGATTGGCAATAACGCAGCAGAAGAGCAATTTTTGTTTTTCTGGCTCTAAAGCAGATTACAGTTCTTATATAATGAGTATTTGTAGTTATTGTTTGATACTGCCATTTGAATGTTCCAAATGTGTTGACTCTTATATAGTTTAATATGTGAAGGTGACCACATTCAAGTCTAACAAGAAGGATCTTGATGGAGTGAATAAGATATAGTTTGTTCCATTTCTAACTATTTGCAGGTTATAAAGTACAGGCTGTACATGACCACAGAACTGTTGAGAGGTTTTCACTTACATCCACAACATCAGACTTTACTCTTCCACTAAGTCATTAGCACAGTAGTTTCCTGTTTCACTGAACGAGGTATTAACCCTTTCAGAGCCTTCTGAGCCCACATACAACACCAAGAAGAATTGGCTAATGTTAAAGGCACAATTAGAACAATGATTATAAACACGAAATGTGGCATTAACAGAAATTCCTTATATGCCACGACCTTAAAAGTTTACTTTCAGTGGACCTAAAATTCTTCAACTTGTAGAAGTGAAACTGTAGTTTAAAATGATGTACAATATCAGACACTGCATTAGATTAAAGTATTTTTATTCCAGATGCTTGAATGGTTAACTTTGAACCGAAATATAATAAAACAAAGAACTACGGATGCTGAAAATCTGAAACAAAACCAGAAAGTGATGGAGAAACTCAACAGGTCTGATGGCATCTGTCAGAATTAACAATTCAGGACCAGTGACCCTTTTTCATGAGCTGTTTTATTTTGCCACAGATGCTGGCAGACCTGCTGAGTTTCTCCAGAAATTTCTGTTATCATTCAGATTGAATTAGCAAGGCTAGGTTAAAGGACTAGGTCAATAAACTTAAAAATTATATAATTTCAGTGACCACTTAGAATTTGGGTTGATACGATTGATTTTCGTTGTCAGATAATTGCAGGAATTATTATTTTATAATTGTTTTCTCACTTCATAATTGTGATAAACAATATTCTAAGTAGATTCCAGTAATCTTTTATGTTAATGTCTTTCAGAAAACAGCATTTGTTTGCACAGGTAGTGTTACAACTGATAGACTGTCACTGATTTTAAATTATAGTTGTGAAACTGTTACGATAGCAATCATTCAGAATATGTATGACTTGTTTATATGTTAATAAACATCAAACAGGGGCTGATGTGTATCTAACTTCATCAAACAGTCAGTCAATATCTAATGGTAATAGGGGTAGTAAAATGTTACAGTTGTATGTGGGCAGACTGTATGAGAGAATGATGATTTTTTTTCATAAACCATGGTTATCAAACAGTGAGAAGGTTGTAAGTGAGCACAACCAAACATATTTGGTTTCAATCAATCTATTTTAGGCCATAAAACTGATACCAGCACATAAAACATTGAACATTTCCTCCCTCTTCCATTTCTTGTTGAAAATTGGATTCATTTAATAGGATCTGTGACCCATTTACCATTGCCACACAGTAATCTATTGCAATGAATACTTTCCCAAGTGCAGATCCCACAGCATTTTCTCCAGAGCTGCACATAAAGTAGTTGTTGGACTGGAATAAACAATGCAGGTGGACACTGGCTGGGAATATCAGTTGTTATTTTAATAGCAGTTTAGGATTGCAGTAACAGTTGCCTCAAATGTTTTTCATACTTTATCTGCACTCTGGCAAGTAAAGAGAATTTCACATTCAAATGGAATGAGTAGATTAAGTAACTATATCTGTTTACTTTCCATTTCAATAAGAAATTACATTATTCTTCTCTCACTGCATTCAGCATCTAGATGGAATATAGTGAAAATATTAGCTCTCTCTCGAAGTCAATTGGGTTATGATTATGTAAAATATCCCAAGGCATTGAATATTCCACAAGCCACTTTATAATAAAACTGGAGAATGCGAGAAAAAATATCTTATTGCACACAGGTACCAAGACTGGAAAGGAGACATTAAAGAAACAGGACAATTTCCAGTTATCTTGCTCAGCTTCAGGACACATGTGATCTCTTCAATATACATATTGAAGAGGGCGGCACGGTGGCACAGTGGTTAGCACTGCTGCCTCACAGCGCCTGTAGACCCGGGTTCAATTCCCGACTCAGGCGACTGACTGTGTGGAGTTTGCACGTTCTCCCCGTGTCTGCGTGGGTTTCCTCCGGGTGCTCCGGTTTCCTCCCACAGTCCAAAGATGTGCGGGTCAGGTGAATTGGCCAAGCTAAATTGCCCGTAGTGTTAGGTAAGGGGTAAATGTAGGGGTATGGGTGGGTTGCGCTTCGGCGGGTCGGTGTGGACTTGTTGGGCCGAAGGGCCTGTTTCCACACTGTAAATCTAATCTAATACATACTTATTTCTGTGGGAAATAAATTTGTTACACTACCCACCCACAGCATGATCACATAAAAACGCAGAAGCAGACCTGTGAAACACAGAGATCAAGCCGGCCAACACACACCCAGAACACACCCACAATGCCCCAGTCTTGGCCAAACAGGGTAACATAGAAACCAGACATGATCAAGCTACTCCCAGACCAGAGAACACACTTCCCAAACAGCCTTCACAGTTAGCTCCAAGCCCGAGTAGCACTACAGTCCCAATACCCTAAGGGCAGGCTCATTTCCCATTGCAACCGATAGTGTATAAACAAAGAGGCAGACTGAGAGGTCCCGGAAGACTTCGCTTGTAGAAGGAACACAATGGGACAGACCTGGATGCCAGGAGAAGGGACATTTACACGAATTCGCATGGCTGGGAAATACAATGAAGCATCCTCTAGAAGCCATTCTCACCCACTCACAGAGATGGCTGGAATCTCCTGTGTCAATTACAAACAAATTGCTACTACCAGACACTTGATTAGTATCCATTCACTTTATCCTTGTTTTAATCGCTTTACAATTTTCCCCATTGTCCTGTAATTGCTTTACAATTCTCTTATTTTATTTCAAAAATATACTTTATTCATAAAATAATTTGATGGTCTGCACAGTTGGTCATGCCATACATACGTAAACATTTGCATACAGAGATCAGAATTTATCATTCATATATACAAGTCTGTACGTTTATCAATCATATGTCCATATAGTTAGCTGAGGTGTCAGCAGAGCCCAAATGACAATGTGGGCCCCCTGTTCTTCTCAGACAGGCAGATGTTACACAGTGGTCTTTCCCCACCGCGCCTTGGCAGCAGCTGCCGCAAGTTTCAGCGCGTCCCTCAACACGTAGTCCTGGACCTTGGAATGTGCCAGTCTGCAACACTCAGTCAGGGTCAACTCCTTCAGCTGGAAGATCAACAGGTTTCAGACCACCCAGAGAGCGTCCTTCACCAAGTTGATGATCCTCCAGGCACAGTTGATGTTCGTCTTGGTGTGCATCCCAGGGAATAGGCCGTAGATCATGGAATCCCACGTCACGGTGCTGCTCGGGACTAACCTCGACAAACACCACTGCATTCCTCTCCAGACTTCCTCTGCATAGGCACATTCCAGAAGGAGGTGTGTGACAGTCTCATCCCTCCCCGCAGCCACTTCGAGGGCAGCGTGTGGTGCGGCTGAGAGTCCGGGCGTGCATAAAGGATCTCACAGGCAGAGCCCTTCTCACCACCAGCCAAGCCATGTCTTGGTGCTTGTTGGAAAGTTCTGGCGATGAGGCGTTCTGCCAAATGGCTTTGACAGTCTGCTCAGAGAACCGCTCGATAGGATCAGCCCTCTCCTTTTCCCGAAGAGAGGGCAGCCCTGCCTGACTCCAGATATGACTGGGAAGCTATCTGATTCCCACCCATTGATTGAGACTGCACTGACGATGTTGGTGTAGAGCAGTCTGATCCAGTTGCAGATTCCCTCCCCAAAGCCCATTTTGGAGAGAACATCTCATATACCTGTGTGAAATTCTGTCAAAGGCTTTCTCCTGGTCCAGGCTGAGCAGACAGATGTCCAACCCTCTGTCCTGCATGTCGGCGATCATATCCCTGAGGAGTGCGAGACTCTCAGCGATCTTCCTGCCCGGTACAGCACAGGTTTGGTCGGGGTGAATCACCGACCCCAGAGCAGACCTGACCCAGTTGGCAATTACCTTTGAAAGAATTTTGTAATGTGCATTCAATAGTGAGATTTGTCTCCAATTTCTGATTTCCTCCCTCTCCCCCTTCCGCTTGTAGACGAGGGTGATGATTCACTCATGGTACCTGCCCGAAGCATACTGACATACACCTCCAGCAGGTCTTGGCCAAACAAGTCCCACAGAGTGGAATAGAGCTCGACCGGTAAGCCGTCGCTTCTGGGAGTTTTATTCTTTTCGAGGGACTCGAGGCCTTGGTCAGCTCGTCCAGAGATAGCAGCTGGTCCATCCTCTCCCGTGTTCTGTCGTCTAAGCCCTCCGTGATAGAGGACAGGAATGACTGGGAGGCCGCGCTGTCGGTCGGCTTTGCGTCATGCAGACTGGCATAGAAGGATTTACTGATCCTCATGACGTCAGCCTGAGATGACGTTATCGAGCCGTCTTCTTCCTTCAGGCTGGTGAGCACAGAGCTCTCTTTGTGCACCTTCTGGAAGAAGAAACGTGAGCACGTCTCGTCCTGCTCCACCGAGCGGACCCTGGACCGGAAGATTATCTTGGAGGCCTCCGAGGCAAAGAGCGAGGCTTGCTGGCCCTTCACCTCCTTGAGGTCCTCCGTGACATCGACCCCCATCGTCTGCAGCAGGAGCAGGTTCTGCATACTTTCCTGGAGCTGGGACAGTTTTCCCCGCCTCTCTCTCGCCTCCTGAACGCCTTTGAGGATGAAGAACCTCTTGGATGTTCCCTTTTACTATTTCCCACCAGTCCGCTGGGGACTCAAAGAGGGGCTTCATGGTTCTCCAACCTGCATACTCCCTCTTGAGCTCCTCAATGTTTCCCGGGTCAACAGCTTTGTATTCCACATTCCCTTACCCACCCGCTGCTCGTCCTGTAGGTGACAGTCAGCCAGCAGGAGGCAGTGGTCAGAGAAGAACACCGGCTTGCCGTCGGTGGATCTGACCAAGAGCGTTCGGGACACAAACAGGTAATCTATCCTTGAGCGGATAGACCCGTCTGCCCATGACCAGGTGTATCTATGCTGCGCTCCATCTGCAGCTTGGCATCTTTGACCGTTTCCATCAGGGCGTTGGACGTGGCGTCCAGTTTACTGTCCCACTCGCCGGATCGTCCATCTGCATCAATGATACAGTTGAAGTCTCCGGCCAGAATGACCGGCCTGGACGTAGCCAGCAACAGTGGAAGCTGCTGCAGGGCGGCCAACCGTTCCCTCTTACCCACTGGGGCGCACACATTAATCAGTCTCAGGGGAGCATTCCTGTACATGACGTCGGTGACGAGGAGGAGCCCGCCCACCACCTCCTTAACCTCGGAGATGGTGAAGTTGCTTCCTCGCAACAGGATACCCAGGCCTGAGGCACGGCTATCGTTGCCCCCCAACCACACTGACAGCCCATGGGCCCACAAGCTCGACCATCTCCTGTAGCTGCTGAGGTGCGGTATCCCACACTCCTGCAGAAACAGGATGTCGGCTTTAATGTTGGCCAGGAAGGCCATCGTACAAGCACATCGTGTAACTGATTTGATGCTACGCACATTGATGCTGACAATTTTTATCCCATTTTAACAGTTTACAAGGTTACCAGTGTCCATTTGCTGCTGGTCTTGCCCCTCTGGGGTAGCTGTGTGCATCCCCGTGGTGACGGAAAACTGCTGGACCCTCCCAGGGCTGAGGTAGCTGTCCGGCTCCGCGCTGGAGCCATTTCCGCGCTCTGGTGGCTTTGGGTTGGGCCCAGGGTCCGCACAGTCCTGTTCTCTGTCTGACAGCGGGGCTGTCACAGGACCACTGCTCCCTGTTACCTGGAACTGTGGGCCGGTGGGTACCTCTTGGTTCTCACCAGGTGGCGGGGAGGGGGCCTTTACCCATCCGCTCAGAAAGATTGCCTTTTCCTGTTTGGGCGGTGCTGCCCTCCTTTCTTCCCGCGGCGCTCTGTCTCTTCTTCTGGTGATGACCCTCCTTGCAACCATCCTCACCATTGGAAAAGCTGCCTGATATTCTCGTTGTGTAGGTGTCGCTTCCCCCTTCGCTGGGTGGCTTTGGGACCTGGTGAGGTTTCCTCTTCCTACTTTTGACAGTAATCCAATCCTCTGCCTCCTTTGTTCCCTCCTCTTCCATTTCCTCCGTCTGTCTTGAAGAAGCTTGGATCGACTGCTGCACTTCCCCGCTGTCTGCCGTCTGCTCCCCGACAGCCTGCCCTTCCTTCTGGGTGCCTCCAGACACTGTTCCCTTGCCAGTTTGTGGTACCTTGCTGGTCTTAGGCGGTCCATGGCTCGTGTTGCCACCTCCGGCCATCTGTGCATAGGTGGCGGCCCCTCGTCTTGGGCAGGCCTTGTACACATGGCCCGCCTCTTCGCACAGATTACAGTTCTTGGCCTCCTTACATTCCTTGGTCGGGTGGCCTTCCTGCTTGCAGTTTCGACAGACCTTACAATCCGCCGCCATGTGACCTGACGTCCTGCAGGTTCGGCACACTTTCGGCTGCCCTGCGTATGTCAGGTAACCTCTGATGGCAAAGATGGAGGGTGGGTGGAGGATGTTCCCACTAGCATCGACCCTCAGGGTTACCCTGACCTGCCATTTGCTGGTCCAGGTCCCGAAAGGATCGACCACATCCGTACTTTCTCCCTCGACTTGGACATATCTTCTCAGGAAGGTCAGGACATCTACTGCTGGGACGTGGGCTTTACAATTCTCACCTTTGCGTTGTACCCCTATTAAGCCTGCCTGCACCTTCCATTCGGGGAAGCACATTCTGGCCATCTGTGCAGAGAATCTGTTCCGGGTCAGCCTGGTCATTTTGTCTTCCCCGATATCATCTTGTTTAAATAAACCACTTGTCAATTTCACCGCAATCCTCGCTTGCGGCCTCTGGTTCATTGGGCTGAATATCTCTGACAATTTCACATGAGCCAGCAATTGTCTAACCCTCCACATAATAAAGGCTAATTTCTACACTTCAAGAGGTGCTTTCTCACACAGCTCATATTCATGTGACACCTTTAACACAATACAACATGCCAGGACAGCTCACTGAGGTAGGCAGTGAGGACATAATAGGGCAGGTGCCAAAAAAAAAACCTTAAAGAGTCAATTTCAAAAAATAAAGACAAAGTACTGTGAATGCTGGAATTCTGAAACGAATGCAGAGAATCCTGGAGAAACTCAGCAAGTCCTAATCATTGAATCATAGAATCCCTCCAAAGAGTGGAATCAGTTTATTTGGCCCACACTGACCCCCCTCAAAGAGTAACCCACCCAGACCCATTCCCCAACCCTATTATTCTACATTTACCCCTGGAATTTACATTTACCCCTGACCACTATGAACAATTTAGCAGGGCGAACCCACCAAACCTGCATAGTTTTGGGCTGTGGGAGGAACCTAATGCAGACACGGGGAAAATGTGCAAACCCCACACAAGTGTTTCAATTCTGATTTGACATCTCTTCAGAACTGGACTCAATTCGATTGAAAATGATTTCCCTCTCCACAGATACTCGCCGACCTGAGATTTTCCAGCCTTTTATTCAGGTTTTAAAGGGGAAAAGAAACCTTTCATCTTGTACTCTGCAATATATCTTTCTAATCTTCTCCCTCATGTTTAGTAACTTTTTTTCATTCATGGGATGTGAGCATTACTGTCTGGAGCATTTATTGCCCATCCCTAACTGCCCTTTGGCCATTTTAGAGTGCAGTTAAGAATAAAGCACCTTGCTGTTGGTTTAGAGTCACATATACACTAGACCAGGACAGCAGATTCCCTTCCCTAAAGGGGAGTAGTTTAGATTAGATGATTTACAGTGTGGAAACAGGCCCTTCAGCCCAACAAGTCCACACCGACCCGCCGAAATGCAACCCACCCAGACTCATTCCCTTACATTTACCCCTTCACCTAACACTACGGGCAATTTTACATGGCCAATTCACCTATATCTTGGATTGTGGGAGGAAACCAGTGCACCCGGAGGAAACCCACGCAGACATGTGCAAACTCCACACAGTCGGTCATCTGAGGCGGGAATTGAACCCGGGTCTCTGGCGCTGTGAGGTAGCGGTGCTAACCATTGAGCCACTGTGCTGCCCACTGCCACTGTATTGCCAGATTGTTTTTAATGAGAGTGGTTACATCATCATCATTTCACTCATTCTTTATTCTAGTTTTTTAAATTTAATTTTTGCTATCTGCAGTGATGGACTTCAAACTTGTGTTTCCAGAACATTAATGTGAGGTTCTGGGTTATTAGTCCAGTGATATTGCAACCACCACCTCAACTACATCTGTTATTCTTTCTATTCATTATGCAATGTGCTCATAACTGGCAGGGCCAACTGTTATTGCCCATCTCTATTTGTAGTTGAGAAGGTGTACTTGACTCACTTACTTGGACTGCTGTAACCATTTGGTAGAGATACAGTAGCACTGAGGTTAGGGAGAGAGTTCCAGGATTTTGACCAGTGACAGTGAAGGATTGGTGATATATTTCCAAGTCAGAATGGTACTTGGCTTGGAGGGAAACTTGGAGATGGGAGGTTTCCCTCAACTACTACTTCTGTTGAAACATGGTGGCTCAGTGGTTAGCACTGCTGCCTCACAACACCAGAGGTCCCAGGTTCAATTCCAGCCTCAGGCCACTGTCTGTGTGGAGTGTGCACATTCTCCCTGTGTCTGTCTGGGTTGCCTCTGGGTGCTCCAGTTTCCTCCTACAGTCTAGAGATGTGCAGGTTAGGTGAATTGGCCATGCTAAATTGCCCATAGTGTTAGGTGTATTAGTCATTTGGGACTGGGTGGGTTACTCGTCGGTGTGCACTGGTTGGGCCTGTTTCTGTACTGTAGGGAATCTAATCCTCACCACTGTTTGTTTTATGAGATAAAGATCATGTGTTCATTTGTTAAATTTCTTAACACCATTTAAATAAAAACCTTTGCATTTGACTTGCTCAGTCTTAAATAGCATAATATTATTAGGCATTACATCTCATAAATTGCTGTCAAGAGGTGCGCAAATGAACACTTTAATATGTGGCACTGAAATGGATTCAAATCTACCTCCATGATATTAAAATTATTGAACTAAATAATGCTGCTGTTAAACATGCACAAGTATTTATACCAATGTTTGTTATTAATATCGCAATGTGTGATTTTCAGCTTAAAATAGTCACAGACTGGCAGTTTTAGAGAAGCATTTCCAGTATGATTGATGCTCCAGATGGTTACATATCGACACTGGGAAGAATAAAAAGAAATGAATAGTGTAACTAAATATCTCAGTACTAGAAGCTACAATAACTAGATTGCCTCAAATCAGGTACAGATTTGCAAGAAAAATGTCATTTAACAACCAAATGTAATGCAATATCATTTGAGAATTAGTGTCTGGAATTAACAGCAATGGACTTTCCTCTCTGGAGAGAAGGAAGAGAGGAGACCTGATCAAGGTGAACAAAATAAGAAGTGGAATAGAGTCAATAGCCAGAGACCTTTCCCTAGGGCAGCATTGACTGGTGCAAGGAGTCATAGTTTGAAGATATTAGGAGGAAGGTATAAAGGAGATGTCAAAGGAAGGTTCTTTACACAGAGAGTTGTGAATGCATGGAATGCATTGCCAGCTATGGTGTTGGAAGCAGAGTCATTAGGGACATTTTCGTGACTGCTGAACATGCACATGGATAGCAGATTAAGTAACTATATTTTACATTAGGATTAAACCTCGGTACAACATCAGGGGCCAAAGGGCCTGTTCTGTGCTGTACTTTTCTATGTTCTATGTTCTAAGAATTCACAAAGCCCATTCTGATCTCGGTGATAGCCTTGTGTACAGTCCCACCTCTCTCAAAGAATCCACATCAGGGGGTACCAACACACCCCATGGGTCATGGTATTATAGAATTCCTACAAAGTGGAAACAGGCCATTTGGCCCAACAGGTCCACACCGATCCACTGGAGAGTGCCCTACCCAGATACATTCCCCTATCCTATTCCCCTACGTTTACCCTTGATTCATGCACCTAACCTACACATCCCTGAACACTATGGACAATTTAGCATGGCCCATTCACGTAACCTGCACATCTTTCGACTGCAGGAGGAATCTGGAACACCCGAAGGAAACCCATGCGGACACGGGGAGAATGAACAAACTCCACATAAACAGTCCCAGAGTCTGGGATTCAACCCAGGTCCTGGTGCTGTGAGGCAGCAGTGCTAACCACGGAGCCATCTTTGTCCCACAGAAATGCTGCTGGAGATGTGGTTTTATTTGTGACAATGAAATTGATTCACAGTCCATCTCAGATATGCTCTTTTCAATCCTAACATGCAGCTAGTTAAAAAATACACATTGTGAAGATGCTATCATGATTTATTCATTCAGGAGGTAAGAACACCGGCAAGGCCAACACTCATCACCCATCTCAAACTTAGCTGTTTCTTTGCCCATTTCTGGCTGCAAATGTTATCAAAATCTGTTTGGGCTTGGAGTTATATATCATCCAGGTGATGTAGGGATGTTAGGCTAGCTTCCTTCAAAGACATTAACAAACAAGGTGGGTTTTAATGACCACCACGCAGTTACACACTCACCATTAAAAATTCTAGCTTCTTATTTTATTTTCAGATTAGTTGAACATAAATTATCCAACTGTTTCTCTCTGAGAAGCCAAGAAGATTTCCTGATGTCATGGTCACAAACCTGTCTCATTAACGATGACACCTCATTCACCCAATTGCTGTAAGAGAAGTATCGAAGGATCCTGATGCTGGCCGCTTCTTGGAGGTTCAGTTGTGTGTCTGTTTGTTGATCTCTCTGGTTGAAGAAGGGACTGTGTTGTAACTACACTTGGCCTCAGTCAAGGGGTTGCGTGATGGAGTCATCGGTTATGGTCATAGAGGGGAATCCTTGATCTCAGCCTGTGAAATGCAGCAGGAACATCATAGCTCTCAACGATGTAAGCGCTATGGCAGCTCCTGTGTAGATTTCTAAGGTGTGGAACTAATGATCACAGCTGTTTTTCACAATGATGGAATGGTACACTCCCCTTTTAGTGAATTGAGCTGTGTTATGTTATGGTCCTCTAAATACAAAGTGGATACTGTCTATAGTGCTCTGTAGTTGGGGGAAGATGGTTTTCTTGCCAAAGCCTCCTGCCTAGGCTGTAACACTGATCCCATCTTCGGGAAATAAGGTGACATGGTATGATCTGGCACAGTCTGAATCGGTAACAGCTGAAAATGTGTTGGTGGAAAAGCGCAACAGGTCAGGCAGCATCCAAGGAACAGGAAATTCGACGTTTCGGGCATAAGCCCTTCATCAGGAAAGGGCTTATGCCTGAAATGTCGAATTTCCTGTTCCTTGGATGCTGCCTGACCTGTTGCGCTTTTCCAGCAACACATTTTCAGCTCTGATCTCCAGCATCTGCAAACCTCACTTTCTCCCTGAATCGGTAACAGCCTTGATCTGTTTGTGGGTTGAGTATTGAGAGATCCCACATAGATCCACAATGAGAAGTTTGAAAATAGCAGGTTACATAAAAATTCACAGCAGCTGTCACACTGATGGTCAATGGATGACCAACATTTCTTGCTGTTGTAGGTCCCACCTCAGCAGCGGGTATAGATCAGTAACACTATCCAGTGATACCATCACTCCACACGAACATTTGTACCTCACTCACCTGGAGAAACCTGATTCAGGGATGACAGATTCTCAGCCTCCTCTACACCTTGAGAGTCTTTCATCTATATCCTCCTCATGTGGAGGCTGTTCAGCAGCTGCTGGTCCTGGGCCAGCCGGGGTCTCTCTGCAACTTCACCACATCACTGCAACAGCAACGATAACCCTGCTGTGGCTGAATGAATTGGTCATGCTTGCAGCGAACCTGTAGGGGAATGTAGAACAGGTCCATGGTCATATGAGCAGTCAGCATTCACCTCACTCAGAAATTAGGGTTTAGCTTATTCCTCTACAGAAGGGGACATGGAGCACTCTGACAAAGAGGGCTATGGAATGCCTGTACATGGCAAAGTTAAAAACCAGAGCTGAAAATGTGTTGCTGGTTAAAGCACAGCAGGTCAGGCAGCATCCAAGGAACAGGAAATTCGACGTTTCAGGCAAAAGCCCTGCTGTGCTTTAACCAGCAACACATTTTCAGCTCTGATCTCCAGCATCTGCAGACCTCACTTTTTACTCAAAGTTAAAAACCACACAACACTAGATTATAGTCCAACAGGTTTAATTGGAAGCACTAGCTTTTGGAGCGCTGCTCCTTCATCAGGAGGTTGTGGAAGATACAATTGTAAGGCACAGAATTTATAGCAAAAGTTTACAGTGTGATGTAACTGAAATTATACATTGAAAAATACCTTGATTGTTTGTTGAGTCTTTCATCTGTTTGAATACCGTGATAGTTTCACTTCTTTCATATGTAAATCACAAAACCTTTTTTAAAAAGTTACATTCTCAAGTGAACTTTAACAATTAGTGTCAGCCCAGATAATGTATTGAAGGTGTTAGCACCCCTATGTGCTGCTGTCTCTGTCATAATATTTAGACTGATTCTAATCTAAAAAATAAATTAACAGTATCTTACATGGATTCATGCAGTTTTTGAGCAAAGTACCATGTAACTCTAGAAGTGCAAATTCACCCAATAAATTGATGTGTGTGTGTGTGTGTGTGTGTGTGGTGGGGGGGGTGGGGGAGGTGGGGGGAGGGTGGGGGAGATGTGGTGGTGGCTGTGAGTGCCTGTGAGAGAGTGCAGATATGTGTCTGTGCATGTAAAGGGGTAAAGGAACACCAATTGTTAAAGTTCACTTGAGAATGTAACTTTTGAAAAGGTTTGTGAATTACATATGAAAGAAGTGAAACTAACATGGTCATTCTAACAGATGAGAGACTTAACAAACAATCAAGATATTTTTCAATGTATAATTTCAGATACATCACACTGTAAACGTTTGCTATAAATTCTGTGTCTTATAATCATGTACTCCACAACCACCTGATGAAAGAGCATCGCTATGAAAGCTAGTGCTTCCAAATAAATCTGTTGGACTATAACCTGGTGTTGTGTGATTTTTAACTTTGCATCTCCAAATCCGTACATAGCAGTTTGACATTGGACTTTATCCCAGTGAATACAGCACCAGGCATGTCACAAATAGATGGGAGGAAATTTCAGTGCTGTGTTCAGACTGAGGTCTTTCTCCCAGCCCCACATCATCCAAGAAAGGCATCAATGCAGGTAAGAGCATGTTACAGTTCAAGGTAATCAGGGGTCAGTGCTGGGCCCCTTTTGAAGTGTCATTTTTCCCCATAGTCCACATCATTGAGGGGCAGGTAAGATTCCACCCAAAATGAAGTGATGTATCCTGTAGGAACAAATTACTGCAGATGCTGAAATCTGTACTGCAAACCAAAAATGCTGAAGATCACAGTTGGTCAGGCAACATCTATGGTTACAGCACAAGCTAACGTTTTAGATCAAAATGACTCTTCATCAGAGCTGAAGTGAAGTGTGGAGGAAGAAACATTTATGTAACAGTGGGTTGGGGGTGTGGTTGGAGTGCTGGGGGAGAAAGGATTATGGTAGTGCAGGTGAACTGATTGGAATGTGAGAATGGCGTTGCAATGGTGTGTCTAACTACCAGACTAGAAAGGACAGACAGTCCCACTGTGCTGGGGGGAGGGGAGTGAGGACATGGTGACAGAGAATGTAGCTAAAAACAATGACTGCAGATGCTGGAAACCAGATTCTGGATTAGTGGAGCTGGAAAAGCACAGCAGTTCAGGCAGCATCTGAGGGGCAGTAAAATCGACGTTTCGGGCAAAAGTCCTTCATCAGGAATACAGAGAATGTAACAAGTACAGCAAAGGAAGGGAAGGAATGGGAGTGGGGTCACAGTTTTATTACGTCCAGAAGGCTGTAAAGTGCCAACCCTGAAGATGAGATGTTGCCCCACAAGTTTGCGCTGGGATTCACTGGAACACTGCAGCACGCCAAGGACAGATATGTGATGCATGCGAATAGGACGCTGTGTTAAAATGACCGGCTATAGGAATGTCAGGGTTATGCTTGTGCATGGACTGGAAGTTTTCCACAAAGCAGTCACTGAGTCTACGTTTGGTTTCCCCAATGTAGGGTAGGGTGGAGCGAATACAATGCACAAGATTGGAGGAGGTACAGATGTAATGCTGTTTCACTGTTTATGCCCTTGGATGGTGAGGAGGGAGGAGGGGAAGGGGCAGGTGTTGCACCTTCTATGGTTACATGGGAAGGTACCATGGAGGGACGGGGTGGTGTTGGTGGTCAAGGAATGGATGAGAGTGTCCCGGAGGGGACAATCCCTGCAGAATGTAGACAGGAGAGTGAGGGGAAGATGTATTTGGTGGTGACATTCGGCTGGAGTTGTCTGAAATGGTGGCAAATTATCCTTTGAATGCAGAGGCTGGTGGGATGAAAATCCTGCCAGTGTTGACTCTTGAGAAAACCAGCAGAAGTCTGAAAGAAACTGCACAACATGATGAGAATCCAGTAATGAGGTGAGATTACTGGCTTGTTCATCCTTTGCTTAAAAATGCGCAGCAGTTCAGGCAGCATCAAAGGAGCAGGAGAATCGACGTTTCAGGCTTATGCCCAAAACATCGATTGTCCTGCTCCTTGGATGCTGCCTGACCCGCTGCGCTTTTCCAGCAACACATTTTTCAGCAATATATCTGTAGTGCCCATGCTATATGTTGTTGACAGTAATACATTACAAGATTATTCACGATTTGGAGATGCCGCTGTTGGACTGGAGTGTACAAAGTTAAAAATCACACAACACCAGGTTATAGTCCAACAGGTTTAATTGGAAGCGCACTAGCTTTCGGAGCGACGCTCCAAGGTGGACTTCGGGACAGGCAGCTTGGAAAGTGGCCAAGCAGAGGCTGATAGCTAAGTTCAGTACCCAGAGGGAGGGCCTCAACTGGGACCTTGGGTTCATTTCACATTGCAGGTGACCACCATTGCACTACACACACACACAGATATTCCTACACACACACACACTCACATTAACACGGACACTCACACACACACGGACACTCACACACACTTATGGACACACACACTCCCACACTCACACATGCACCCCCTCACAGACTTAAGACACTCTGTACCCACTTTACACACACACACACAAACACACACACACTTTCTCACACTCACAACCTCCACCCCAGACAGACAGACAGACACACACACACACAGACAAAGACCCAAACGCGCACATATATTTTGTGTGGTGAATTTGTACTTGCAGAGTTACATTACACTTTGCTCAAAAACGGCATACATTCATGTAGAACTCTGAGCTCAAAAACTGCTTGAATTTATGTAAAACTCTGTTATCTAAATTTTTAGATTAGAATCAATCTAAGCATCAGGTCATGGACAGAGAACACAGGGGGCCAACACCTTCAACATATTGTCTAGCTATCACCATTGTTAACAGCTAACCCGAGAATGCAACTTTAAAAAAAGGGTTTTGTGATTTACACATGAAAGAAGTGAAACTATCACTGTATTCTAACAGATGAAAGGCTTAACAGACAATCAATTTTTCAATGTATAATTTCAGTTACATCAAACTGCAAATTTTTGCTATAAATTCTGTGTTACGATTGAGCCCTCCACTATCACCTGATGAAGGAGCATCGCTCCGAAAGCTAGTGTGCTTCCAATTAAACCTATTGGACTATAACCTGGTGTTGTGTGATTTTTAACTTTTTAAGATTATTCACAAATAGTATTATATCAAAGTTCTCCCAATTCTTCAATTGATAATGATTCCCAATTTTTTTAATGCTAACATTGGATGTGCTTCAAGATGCACTTGTCTGATGCCCCGCCTCATAACTCTTCTCATTTATTAATCAATCTTGATTATTTAAGGGGACATCATTGGTTGCTGATGGATTGAGTATTTAATGAAAACCCTTAAATATGATCTAATCACTGTTCTGCAACTTGAAGACACTATTTCAGTTCTCGACTCATTATGACAAGCATCAGAAGACTGAAGCACTCATGCAGACACTGAACTTTTAGAAGAGGATTAATATTGCTAAAAGATAACTGTGGGTGTGAATTCTGTGAACAAACCAGACCATTAGTTTTCTAAGTGCTTGACAGAAAGTACGAATCAATGACAATACAACTTCCTGAAGTTACCACACTATTAAAAGCCTCTGAAGTCAGCCACAATTACTAATATGCTAACTACATTAGCTTGCACCGAACAAAATCTATTATATTAAAAATACATTAAATTAGTTAAATCTCTTCATACCAAGTTAGCCAGTGTTTTAAATATAGCTGTTCAATATTTTAGCAAATTATCTTAAAATACATTATTTTATTAAATTACATCTTCATGTGGTGAGATTATGATTTTCTCAAGATGTAATAGGAGGAATATGATGTATACCACTATTAACAGGAAAGTATAGTCAGACCACCTGGAGTACTTGATTCAATGTGGTATGTTTAATTATCTTTATATAAGGTAATGCTCATTAGATTGAAGATTATGAAGAAAATTGTCAGTGGAAATTTGTTTGATTTCTTTTCATTCACATCTTGTGAAATGTCACTTCCATTTGGTCTCTGCTTTCCTCTGTGCCCTTAATCTATGGAAAATAAAGTTCAAACATTATTCTGATTAGTAATGGATCATTACTGGCTCCTGCAGTTTGAAGAAAACACATTGTAAGAAGAATTTATTTGAGACAGTTGTGAACAGTTCCAATCATCATTCTCTCTTGGATTTGGAGGCAATAAGTTATTCGCTGCAGCCTCTCATCAGTATGTTTCTGATCTTTTCTGGACAAGTAGGTTCTAATTACTCTTGCGAAAGTGAGGACTGCAGATGCTGGAGATTAGAATCAAGATTAGAGTGGTGCTGGAAATGCACAGCAGGTCAGACAGCATCCAAGGAGCAGGAAATGTGAGTCTGAAGAGAGATCAGGAAAGGTACAGTACAATCTCTTGATAAGAAATGAGCAACTAAACTCTGAGAATACAATTCTCATGTGATTCTGTGATACATGAGCTCTGACAGTTTGTGGCCAATCATGATTCCTGATGATGGGCTTCTGCTTGAAACGTCGATTTTCCTGCTCCTCGGATGCTGTCTGACCTGCTGTGCTTTTCCAGCACCACTCTAATTTTGACTCTAAATACTCTTCACAAACTCTCTTGGTTAAAGATGTCCAGCAATGGTTGGCCACAAACTGTCAGAACTCATGTATCACAGAATCACATGAGAATTGTATTCTCAGAGTTTAGTTGCTCATTTCTTATCAAGAGATTGTTCTGTACCTTTGCGGATCTCTCGTCACAGACGCATGTCTCCAGTAAAGACAACAGTTTCAAGGATCAAACTATCAAGGTATTGAAATGGGGTTTGTTGTTGTTTGTGCTGCACACTGGAGGGTTGGTGATCCTGAATCTTGGTTCCCTGCCTGTTGAGATCAAGATCTGATGTTTCATTTCAACTCTGAGAATGCATTCAGTTCTTAATCGACAATTCCAGCATTCCCACAGTGGGACAATACCATTTATACACCAAAATAATTCTCATATTTATTCAATGCCATCATGTTGTGAACAACAAAACATTCCCTAGGTCCAGTTCATGGCCAACGGAAACAGGTAAGGGCCATTGACATGTTCTACTTTAGTTCCCAAAGTCATGTCCATGTGGCCATTTTATTATATCTTTGGTTAGGATTTAAATCAGTCTTTCCACAAAACCAAACAGTTGGCAAATTGACTTCCTGACCATCAAATCAAAGAGTCCTTTGAAAATGAAGCAGGTAACTTGCACTGTTGCTATCCATGTTTGAGGGGTCTCCTTTAATTGGGTCAATTGGTTGGAGCCTCAGCTCTGATTCAAAAGTGTGTGGGAGGCTCATAGGTCATCCTGAAAGCTGTCACTCTGAGATCCAGAGGGTGGGTAGGCCATCCTGTGAACCTGAAGGTTGGTAGGCTGTCCTGAAAGCTGGAGGGTGGGTAGGCCACCCTGATGCCAGTCACCCTGAGAGCTGGAAAGTGGGTAGGTCATTCTGAGCGCTGTCATCCCAAGAAAGGGTAATCAGGACGGGCTGTCCTAGAAGTGGTCGGAAGATGCATCAGAGCAGCAGAGAGCCAGAAGGCGCGTAGGAGAAGGCTGAGATCTGGAAGGCCTGTGGGCTACCTTGCACGCTGTCATCCCAGGGGAAAGGAACAGGCCGGAAGATGTGTCAGGGCAGTCTATGAGCCAGATGGTGCATCGGAGTGGGTGAGAGCCCAATGGTACGTATGGACAGACAGAGAGCTGGAAGGCCGGTAGGCCGTCCTCAGTGCTGTCACATTGGGCAGGTACCGGGACGGGCTGTCCCAGAGGTGGTCAGAAGGTGCTGAGGGTGGTTAGTGAAGCCAGAAGGTGGGTAGGCCGTCCTGACCGCTGTCATCCCGGGCGGGTACTGGGGTGGGCTGTCCTAGAGGTGGTCGAAAGGTGTGTCAAGGCGGACCGAGAACTGGAAGGGGCATGGGGTGGACCGAGAGCCAGAAGGTGCGTAGGGGCGGGCTGCCTTAGAGTGGCTGGAAGGTGGGAGGGACTGGGGGGCTTGCTGAGTTTCTGGGGGGTCTGTAATGTATGTACTGTTTCTTATGTAATTGGACTGTCTTGGATGTCCAAATGTTATTGTTACTGTTTTGTAATGATTGAAAATGGGATTTGAGGTTCCTCATTTCCCTGTAAACTGGTTGAACGGTGTGATTTGGGGCCTGGCTTTGCTCCTCCTCTCCCTTGTAAAATTGCTGTTTTTCTATATACAGCTGTTAATGTTAACTGTTTTGTGAACTGTGAATTGTTTAGTAAAATATTTAAAAAATCAAAAGTGTGTGGCTTCATGTCCCTTTACAGAGAGTTAAGCTCATGATCCAGGCTGACCCTGCCTCTGCAGTAATGAGGGAGCACTGCTGCTCTGCAGTGTGATGTTAATCCAAGGCCTCATCTCTCTTCTCTGGTGGATATACAAGATCCTATAGCATCATTTGAAGGGGGACAGGCAAGTCCTTCCTGATATCCTGAACTAGATTTACCAGTGCAGTTAACATCCTCCTGGAAGTTCAAGGGAACTTTAGTCCAAGGTCTGACTGGAAAGGTAACAGCTCAGTCAGTGTAGCACTCTCTGCTGTTCGGAACTGAAGCATTAGCCTGGATTCAGTTCCGAGGTCTTGCAGGTGGCCCTTCAATGTGTTACAAACATCTACATTAGCTTCTGTATATTTCTTCTGGGAACACAATGTCAATGTAGCAAGTAGAATTTATTAGCAATATTTCTGTTTAAATGACATTGCAATCTCACTAAATGTGCTTTAAGCAATGTCACCCTAGCATCCTTTCATTATCAGTCTGCTGCACAAGCACAGGAAGTTTTAAACAGCACGAACGCAACTGTGAAAGCAAAAAAACATGCAATGAAAATAAAACTGTCCATAACGTATTGCAGAAAGATTGACAAACCACCTACCACCTCAATTAATCACTACCTTCACCACTATGATAGCATCAACACAATATACTCCACAATTCATTGAGTCATAGAGTCATACAGCACGGAAACAGATCCTTCGGTCCAACCAGTCCATGCTGACCATGATCACAAACTGTACTGGTCTCACCTGCCACTTTGCCTGTATCCCTTCAAACCTTCCCTATTCATGTACCTACTCAAATATATTTTAAGTATTGTACCTGTACCTGCATCCAGCACTTCCTCTGGCAGCTTGTGTTTTATTTTAACACTTTTGACTGTAAAAGACCAAAAGGAATCAAAATAAAGATCTCATACGACTGAAATGTAACAACAATAAGAAATCTTGGAATCTCAGGATCAGCTGCAGGATCCATGATACTCTCAGTCCACCAACTTAGACCTCACACCCATGATCATGACCACCTACTCTTAGACCTCACACCCATGATCATGACCACCCACTCTTAGACCTCACACCCATGATCATGACCACCCACTCAGGAAAACAAGGCACATGGAACCAGCATTATACAAGCTCCCTGTCAAGTCCCTCCTGATTTGTAAATTTGACTTTATTGCCTGAGGTTAAAATTTCTGAAAATCTATTTCTACAGTAGCGTGCCAACAGAATGTGGCTTACAGTGATTCGGGAAGTGACTCACTGCTGCCCTCTTAATGGCAGTTATGGATGGGTCATACAGGCTGGTATTGCCAACAACGCTGACATCCTGTGAATGAATGAAGAAAGAGAACAGCAGGAATTGCAAAATCACATCAACGTTATAATTGTTAAGGATTTTGGGAAATGGAGTTTTTGCCATTGGTTTGGTTGGTTTAAGCCAAAGTCTCTCATCACCACCCTCCATTGTGACTACCTGGGAAATAGATCAGTACTTGCCAGATTACATTTCAATTGATTAAATCTATTTTGGTGACTTATTTTAATACTTTTTTAACTCAGCAACAACATTTCCATGAATTTTCTTCATCATGTACGAAATAAAGTAACATACATTTCAACATTTGTTGTATCTAAACATAAATATGGTAACTGTGAACATAATAAATAATACACCAGTTGAGTCTAAATATTCCCAGCTGTAAATCTTTGCAGTTATGCGGTTACAAATGTCGTCGATATAAATCTCACAGGTCACGAGGAATGTCAGGGTGCAAGTGACAATTTGCATTTTACATCACCTTTGTATGGATAATCAAGTCCAGCTGGAGTATAGTAGCTCCAATCAGATATAATACATTTTGTGTTAAACAGCAGCTCTGCTGTACTATCCATTGAAAAAGGCAGGAGCCACCTGCTGTTGATCGTGCCCTTATTCAGAGTAAAGCAGATCAAGGCAAATGCCTTACTGCAAGCTTTAATCAACCTTGACACTGAGTTTGTGCATTATTTCCAGAAGTTGCTAAAAATGGAGATGCTTTCTCACTCCCACATAAGCAGACTTCCCCTTCGGGAATCCACTGTTCCCTGTTGGTGACAGCAACCACTAAGGCAGAAGTCTGCAGCACTCCATTAAGATAAAGTGAAGCTTCTCAGTGTTTATTCACTGCATTGTAACCTCTGCCATTTACAAATCAGACCTGAAGGACAACACTTGGGATGTAATGAAAACAGTCCAAACTCTCAATCACCATTTTCTACTGCTAACTTAGTTGGACATGTCAGTTTTTAATGCACTGAAAGCATTCACTTGGGAACAAGATATGCTTGAAATAATTTGTAATATAAACAGTGCGTTCTGTGATTTATAAAGCATGCTATTTCCTTTCAGCTTATGTAAGTAAGGGGATTAAAAAAAGTCAGTGGTCATGATGAAATTGTTTTGGAGAAACAGTATTACGTCTGCTGATTCTCACACTTGCTGTGATTTGCAAGTTTTGAATAGTCAGTTTGTACATAAATCAGGGTAGATTCTATAGTTATAATTGTGACACATAATTAATCTATTGGGTCAATTAAAATTCTCAGCAATTAGAATGGTCAAACTCAAAATACATTGAAATACCTTCTCTCAGGCTGTATCAATGGATGGTGACTGAATTAAACGCTTTTTCTTTTCTGCTTGTTTGTGCAGGCTTATGCCCGAAACGTCGATTCTCCTGCTCCTCAGATGCTGCCTGACCTGTGTGCTTTTCCATCGCCACACTTTTCGACTCTGTTTGGGTGGAATCTAAAATATCTTAGAATATTATTTAACTGAGCTCTTCCTGACCTGGCCAACACTTCACCTTCATAACAAATTCCCAAACACACTTTAAACTTTTTGAACATTACTGTACAGGTTTTTTTTGCTGGATTTGCCAGACAGCTTTACTTCTTCATAATAAATAACCATGAAGTTCCCGGAAATGTCCTAAAGTTGTGATGAAGCACAATCAATTCAAACTCTTTTCTCCTCCTTCAGAAAATTGCTGAAGTAAATGTCACGGCATATTGAAGCTAAATATATTCCAACACTTTAATGAAGCTGCAAGATGTAAATAGATTTCATGGATATAAAGGGAGACATTCATTCCACCTACTGTTTTACAGTCATGGCTTTGATGAGACGAGATAATTCTGAGGGATTTCAATAAAATAAGAATATAGTAGACATCTTTATTTACAACTTTACAGACTGCTAAATAATAAGTAGTTAATTCTTGATTCAAAAACTTTATAGTTGATGATTATCAAAAAGGGAGACTTGGGGATAAATTTTACCAAAAAGTGAATGAGTCATTTTCAGGGTGTGTCATGCAGGTTTCTCTCTATGAGCTCTGATGAGATTATTCTACACAGTTTGCTTATTTGTACGTGCACTATATCTCCATGGCACCCAGACTCACTCTCTCCTGAGATTAGCAACATTGAAATGCTCACTGGTGTCAGGAGCTTCCAACATTCCTGCTGCATGGGCCATTTTAGAGTCTCAGTATGCCAAATATTGCCAACTTCCTTGAAAATAGTGACCTGGGTTCATGTGGGGTCCATGTCCTGGAGAAATTATCAGCAATGTTGCAAGAAGCTTAGTGTCTATCTTAACTCTGTGATAGTATGTGCCATCAATACGGCTACCTCCTCTATTCACTCTAACTTCCTCCATCACATATAGCTCTCTCCACGGCTCAAGGTTTACTACTCTCACTATTGGATGTGACATCTTCCCTCATTCGCTGCCAATCAGCCGATCCATCAACATTACTGACCCTCCGTGCCTTCTGTATTTCCTCAGGAAACCTCCCTTTCCTGACTGATGAAGGAGCAGCCTCCTGACTGACCATAGATCCACTTGACTGTGTATTCCAGCTATGCGCCTGACAGAAGGAAAGGCAGAGATACTGTGAGCATTCAAGTGAGTGAGTGCTAAGAAAGCAAGTCAACCATCCTGAGATATACCAATAAACTGGCTGTTCATTTAGCTCCTAGCACACTCATGGTTTTTCAATGGATGTCACCACATCAACGGTAGACATTTTCTGCTGAGTTTTACAAATGCAGGCAGGATGAGTCCAGTCTAACTTAAAAGGAAAATGCTTTGGTGACATGGGTGACATGTCAGTTATAACTCACTGGGGTATCTCACTGGAAACTGAGCCCCACAGAGTTGTTTCCTTCAGGTTGAATTTTGACTGCAGAGAACAGAGAGACTGCTCCCAAACTCTGGAGACCTGAACACATCTCTCTGTTTTTTACTTCTTTACAGCTCCAAGCCATTCAATTCTCTGAGAATAAATCACCCTATTGTTGGCAGGCAAACAGTTACCAGTTCATCACTGAACAACCACTTGTTCTGAGCAAAAGTCATGTCAGTGTCCCTTCACTCTTGGCTCCAAATCATCTGTTGATGCACAGTCACTGCTTCTTCAAATCGTTGCTTACTCAATGAATGCCAAGTTACTTACTTTTCAAACCACACAGTGCCCTTGCAAATATTGATTTTTAAAATAGTTCTTTCTCTTTTCAGTCCTCGGTTTTCAAATTGAACACAGAATTAAAAAAGGCAAAGTCCTTATATATCTCTTTCAACAATTACAAAGCTCTATAATGCACAATACTATTATTCTATATCCAGTTACATATATTATAAAATATTGAGTACCTTTTATTTTCCTTCCATAGTGAATTTGTAGTATGTGTTCAAACTAAGAGTACTTTATTGATTTATTTATTGCTCTCTTCCTATGACACTCTCCAATTCTGAATTATTCACTTAAAAGTTATTTCTGCTCTTTCTGTCTCAGAGTATGGTTGTGGTCCTCACTCTTACCAGGGGAATTGTGAAAGTGCAAATGGTATCAGTTCAAGACCGTTCCTTCTGATCCAGGCCTCATCAACTGACTGACTCTACCTGATATCTCCAGATAGCATCAAATGCAGCAGCTTTATCCTGCACACAATCTATCACAAACACAAGGTTCCCTTAACGATTGAATACAAGTTTCAACAATGCAGTTAATTTTGACTCTCTACTTAGTGCCTCACATTTAGTGTATTAAAGCTAAAGTAAGATTAGATTACTTACAGTGAGGAAACAGGCCCTTCAGCCCAACAAGTCCACACTGACCCTCTGAAGAACAACCCACCCAAGCCCCTGCATTTACCCCTTCACCAAACACAACAGGCAATTTAGCATGGCCAATTCACATAACCTGCACATTTTTGGACAATGGGATGAACCTGGAGCACCCGGAGGATACCCACACAGACATGGGGAGAATGTGCAAACTCCGCATAGACAGTTTCCTGAGGCAGGAATTGAACCTGGGTCTCTGGCACTGTGAGGCAGCAGTACTAACCACTGGGCCACTGTGCCGCCCACAAGAGATGGGTTATTTTTTACATGACAGTGTGGAAACAGATTTTCAACTCCAGTAAAGAAATTGTGCGAGAAAGAGAAATAATGAGAATTTCAATGTTCTATCTTGGCTTGGTTTTCATCTTCTCTTCCACAAACATCCATACTTTCCACCGCTGGCCCAGACATGCATCATCTATTGGAGCCATTATCTCAAACAGCACCTTCCAATCCCATGACCACAATCACTCAGATTAAGATGTGCACCAGAGACCTGCAAACACTACACCTACACATTTCCTTTCAAATCAGACATGACCCCTGACTTGGAAATGTATCATCATTGTTTCCCATTGAAGATTCCTAGAAGTGTCTCTCTAACAGCACCGCAACCATCCCTAAATCTCAAGAACAACAATAATTCAAGAAGGCAGCTCTCCAATGCATTAGGGATGGGGAAAAATGTTAGCCCTGACAATGTCACACGCATGCAGTCAAAGAAAATTTTTAAAAAGAAATTGTAGTATCTGAAAACCTGTATATTTACTGCATGGTGAGCAGATAAATGGATATTGAAATGACTTGCATTCTTTAGGAGCTGTTTGTAAACCAGAAACTCTCACAAGTTATATAAAAGAAAAACATACATACCTCATGTTATTCTACACAGGATTACATCAGTGTAATTTAAATAAGCATTGTTTCTTTGTAAAGCTTCAGACAATGACATTGTTTGAGAACTCCAAAAGAAAACACAGCAATGGGAAAAAAAATCACAGCGACAGATTTAAAACCTGTCACCGTGTTGGAAAGAGACAGAGCTATTTGTAGCAAATGCATGCCCCAAATCTGCCACACAATCTCACTTCATTGCTCCCACATGTGAGGCACAGATGTCATTTTGACTTGTGTGGTTTGTGTTTATTTTAATTTTAATTCTTTTAAATACAGATTTTATTTTCAATGTTGAACACCACCTTTTGTATTTTATGTAATGCAGGAATGTACGTCAGTCAGGACTTTGTGAGTCAGAGGACCTTACAATTATTTGCCAAGGATTGTTTGTGTGAGATATTCACTCAGAGGCAAAATTTTATTGGCTGTGCATAAATCATCCAGCATCATTCACTGTCACTTCCACCACCTCCAGCATGGTGCTACCATCAAACCAATACTGCCCCTTACACATTGAGATTCAGACTGGAGTATCTCAGACAGTGGGTGACTGCACAATCATTGCCCCCAAGCCTGTTTTGTCTTTAGCTCTATCATTAAGTTAAATTCTTCAACTGCTCATGTATGCTAACTCTATTATTTACATTTGTATATATTAGATTATCAAATATATCTGTCTAGTGCTGTGTCCATTCTAGATGGGTGCCTTCTCTCTTACTTACATCAGAGTCATGATTTACTTGAACCTCACAAGTAGCTTTCTAGGGAAGTTCAGGGCATGTAACAGCTGTCCTTTTCACCTTCTCCCTTCACACTGCCTGAAGTCTCCAACACTTAGAACATAGAACATAGAAAAATACAGCGCAGTACAGGCCCTTCAGCCCTCGATGTTGCGCCGATCCAAGCCCACCTAACCTACACTAGCCCACTATCCTCCATATGCCTATCCAATGCCCATTTAAGTGCCCATAAAGAGGGAGAGTCCACCACTGTTACTGGCAGGGCATTCCATGAACTCACGACTCGCTGAGTAAAGAATCTACCCCTAACATCTGTCCTATACCTACCTCCCCTTCATTTAAAGCTATGCCCCCTCGTAATATCTGACTCCATACGTGGAAAAACGTTCTCATGGTCAACCCTATCTAAACCCCTAATCATCTTGTACACCTCTATCAAGTCACCCCTAAACCTCCTTTTCTCCAATGAGAACAGCCCCAAGTGCCTCAGCCTTTCCTCATACGATCTTCCTACCATACCAGGCAACATCCTGGTAAACCTCCTCTGCACCCGTTCCAGTGCCTCCACATCCTTCCTATAGTATGGCGAACAAAACTGCACACAATACTCCAGATGAGGCCGAACCAGAGTCTTATACAACTGCAACATGACCTCAGGTCTCCGGGACTCAGTTACTCTACCAATAAAAGCCAGTACGCCATATGCCTTCTTCACAGCACTATTTACCTGGGTGGATACTTTCAGAGATCTGTGTACATGGACACCAAGATCCCTCTGCTCATCCACACTACCAAGTATCCGACCATTAGCCCAGTACTCCATCTTCTTGTTACTCTTACCAAAGTGAATCACTTCACACTTAGCGACATTGAACTCCATTTGCCACCTATCTGTCCAGCTCCGCAGCTTATCTATATCCCGCTGTAACCTGCCACATCCTTCCTCACTGTCAACAACTCCACCGACTTTCGTATCATCCGCAAACTTGCTCACCCAACTTCTAGCCCCTCCTCCAGGTCATTTATAAAACTTCCTCCAAGTGAACAGTAATTTGCCTTTCTCTGTCTGCCACTCACAATGTGGACTCCTTAGCACTGGGAAGCTAAGTGCAGGCTGCTTTGTGGAAAAGTTTAATTCTATCCACAAGCTTCCAGCAACCTGGTGGTTCAGTTCTCCACCTTGCTTCCATTTTGACAAAGAACGACAGGGCATAGATTTAAACTGATGTGCAAAAAAAAGTGATCTGAAAAAAAACACAACATGTAGTTCGGTTCTGGAAGGCACTGCCTGGAAATGTAGTGGAGGCAGGTTCAATTGAGACATTCAAGAGGGACACTGAATAGTTAATTTGATGGAAATGGTGTGCAGGCACAAGGCAGGAGATTCACCGGGTGAATGATGTCCATATAAAGACACAGTGCAGGCGCGATGCACCGAATAGCTTCCTTCTGCACCACAACAACTCAGTGTCTCTGTGATAATTTTATATCATAACCTCTGCCCTCTCTTCATTTTTTAAATCGCATTTTTCTCTGCTCTCTTGTCTCTTTACTTTAATTTTACTGGCTTAACTTCAGAAAAGCACTGATTTAAGACCCAGCTGTGCACACCTCCTCAAGACACAACCTATTCCATTCCAACTCAGTTTGAATTTGCAACATGTAATGCTTTGTCATTTAATCACTCCCACTCTCCAGTAATCACAGACCTTCCCTTTTATTCTTTATCCCACCTTCACTTGCTCTAAACTTTATTGTATTTCCAATGTTGAAAGGTTCATGGACATGAGTTGTTAACTCTGTTTCTCTCTCTCCACAGATGCTGTTGGATCATTGTAGATTCCTTGTTTATATCCCAGGCTGTATGTTCGGATGCTGCCTACCTGCCTGCATTGTGGGAATACCTTCACTCCAAACGCTACACTGCTGTGTTTTAAAAAGTCAGTTCAGATTGTGAAGGACAATATCGCACTTACACTACAGGCTGACTTTTCTAAGAGTGGATGTGATTTTTTAAAATGATAAGATTAGACAAGGTGATTATATCTCCCGGAATTAAACAACCTCACACACCTCATTCACACGTTACAAAAGCAACATGAGCAAGAATACTTTCCATTCCAGCCAGTGACATCAGGAAAAAGAAAAATATCTGGTAAGATCATGTGACTGTGAGAGAAAGTTTGTTCAGTGAAATTTTCAGAGACACCAGCAGCTCTTTTCAAAGTACCTTCATTTTGCCCAAAACAATGGCTCACTCCAGACTGAGGATTCTAAATTGGCGATAACTGATTGTAACCTCGGATTGCAGCTGCAGAAGTAAATCCACTGATATTTTACTGAACAGAGCAACCCATTTCAGCACAAACCTCAGCAGGTCAGGCAGCATCTGTAGGAAAATGGCAGAGTTAACATTTTGAGTCCGATGATTCTTCATCAGAATTATTAGCAGCTGGGAAAAGGTGACATCCATGCTGATGTTGAAGCTTTTGGGTAGGTTGGGTTGAGTTTGGGTTGAGTGGAGTGGGGGGGAGGTGGAGATGGTGATTGGGGGGTGTGGGCGTTGGTGTTGTGATATGTGGAGAATAAGCCCAGACAGAGAGGGACAGAGAAGGAGACAGATATGAAAAGGGTAGAGATTAGGGAGGCCAGGGCAGAATACTTTGATGCCAGTGATCATAATTCTATTAGTTTTAAAATAGTTATGGAAAGGGATAGGCCTGATCTGAAAGTTAAAGTTCTAAGTTGGAGAAAGGCCAATTCCAATGCTATTAGACAGGAACTTTCAAAAGTTGACTGGAAGGATGTTCCCAGGTAAAGGCTGGTAAGTTGGGGTTTTCGCAAGTGAGGTAATGAGAGTTCTGGGACAGCATGCTCCTGTTAGTGTGAAGGGCGATGCTGGCAGGAGTAGGGAACACAGGACAACGAGAGATATTAAAGTTCTGGTCAAGAAAGAGTTGGAGGCAAATATCAGGTAGAGACAGCTAGGAGCAAATGAATCCCTTGAGAAGTATTAGAAGAGTAGGAGTAGATTTAGTCGGAAAATCAGAAGGGTAAAGGGGACATGAGATAACTTTGGCAGATAGGGTAAAGGAGAATCAAAAGAGATCCTACAAATGCACTAAGGGCAAACAAATAGCTAGGGAGAGAATCAGGGCCCTTAAAGATCAATATGGCTGTCTATGTGTAAAATCACAGGAGATGGGTGAGATACTAATCAAATATAATTACTCTGTATTTCCTCAGGAAGACATGAAAACTAGGGAAATTGGGGAAATAAATAAGAATATTTTTAAAAGAGTCCATATTACAGAAGAGGAGGTGCTGGAGTTCTTAAAATGCAGAAGATAAATCTCTAGAACCTGATCAGGAATATCCCAGAACATTGTGGGAAGCTAGGGAAAGGATTGCTGGATTCCTTGCAGAAATATTTGTATTATTGATAGCCACAGTTGATGAGCTGGAAGACTGGAGGGTGGCTAATGTGTCATTCCTTAAGAAATGCTTCAAGGAAAAGCCAAGGAATTACAGACCAGTGAGTTGATATCAGTGATGGGTACATTGTTGGAAGGGATTCTGAGAGATAGAATTTCAATGTATTTGGAAAGGCAATGACTGATTAGGGATTGTCATAATCACGAAATTTGACTGAATTTTCTAAAGAGGGTACCAAGAAGATACATAAAGGCAGTGTGGTAGATATTGTCTGCATGGACTTTAACAAGACCTTTGATAAGGTCTCGCATGGTAGACTGGTTCGGCAGCTTAAATTACATGGGTTCCAGGGAGGAATAGCCAGCTGTATACAAAATTGGCTTATTGGTAGAAGATAGAGGATGGTAATTCAGACTGGAGGCCTGTGACCAGTGGTGTGCCACAAGGATCAGTTCTGGATCCACTATTGTTCATCTTTTAAATCAACAATTTGGATATGAATATAGGTGACATAGTTAGGAAATTGGCAGATGACATCAAAATTGATGGTATAGTAGCTTGAGAAGAAAATTATCTAAGAGTAAGATGAGATATTGATGAGATGGGCCAATTGGTTGCGAATTGGCAGATGGAGTTTAATTTAGATAAATGTGAAATTTGCATTTTGACAGGACAAACCAGGGCAGAACTTCTACAGTTACTGGTAGGGCGTGGTTGAATAAAAGAGACGTGGGGGTCCAGATTCATTAAAAGTGGAGTTGCAGGTAGACAGGGTGGTGAAGAAGCATTTGGCATGCTTACCTTCACTGGTCAGAGCATTGAGTGAGATGTCATGTTGTGGTTGCACAATGTTTTTTAAAATGGTTTATTATCCCTTTAAGGGAAAATACAGAGAAAAGCATCATTGTCATTTGGTGGGCTTGGATCGGCGCAACATCGAGGGCCGAAGGGCCTGTACTGTGCTGTATTTTCAATGTTCTATGTCACGACTGATTCCTTATTCACTGCTGTACCTGCTCGCTGACAGGAATCTCGCTCCATGCTCGTAAACTGCCACCGCTGCTACCTCGTTGCCTCATCAACAGGATTCCCATCCGACTAATGCAGACGCAACCTCACTGTCAGTGTCTGCTTGGTGATCACCACACCATCACCATCAGAGCCATAGGGAGAGGCTGCGTAGACTGGAGCTATTTTCCCTAGTGTGTCAGAGGCTGAGGAATGATCTTATAAAGGTTTATAAAATCATGAGGGGCATATATAGGGTAATTAGCCAAAGACTTTTTCCAAGGGTGGGGAAAAACTAGAGTGCACAGGTTTAAGGTGAAAGGGGAAAGATTTAAAAGTGACCTGTGGGGTACTTTTTTCACATACAGGATGGTGCGTGTGTGGAATGAGCTGCCAGAGAAAGTGTTAAAGCGAAAACAATTACAGCATTTAAAAGGTATTTTGACAGGTACTGAATAGGAAGGGTTCAGAGGGATATGAACATAGAACAATACAGCACAGAACAGGCCCTTCAGCCCACGATGTTGTGCCGAATATCTATCCTAGATTAAGCACGTATCCATGTACCTATCCAATTGCCACTTAAAGGTCGCCAATGATTCTGACTCTACCACTCCCACGGGCAGCGCATTCCATGCCCCCACCACTCTCTGGGTAAAGAACCCACCCCTGACATCTCCCCCATACCTTCCACCCTTCACCTTAAATTTATGTCCCCTTGTAACACTCTGTTGTACCCGGGGAAAAAGTTTCTGACTGTCTACTCTATCTATACCTCTGATCATCTTATAAACCTCTATCAAGTCACCCCTCATCCTTCGCCGTTCCAACGAGAAAAGGCCGAGAACTCTCAACCTATCCTCGTATGACCTATTCTCCATTCCAGGCAACATCCTGGTAAATCTTCTCTGCACCCTCTCCAAAGCTTCCACATCTTTCCTAAAGTGAGGCGACCAGAACTGCACAGAGTACTCCAAATGTGGCCTAACCAAAGTCCTGTACAGCTGCAACATCACTTCACAACTCTTGAGTTCAATCCCTCTGCTAATGAACGCTAATACACCATAGGCCTTCTTACAAGCTCTATCCACCTGAGTGGCAACTTTCAAAGATCTATGTACATAGACCCCAAGACCCCTCTGTTCCTCCACCTGACTAAGAACTCTACCGTTAACCCTGTATTCCGCATTCTTATTTGTTCTTCGAAAATGGACAACCTCACATTGGCAGGGTTGAACTCCATCTGCCACTCCTCAGCCCAGCTCTGCATCATATCTAAGTTCCTTTGCAGCCGTCAACAGCCCTCCTCACTGTCCACAACTCCACCAATCTTCGTATCATCTGCAAATTTACTGACCCACCCTTCGACTCCCTCATACAAGTCATTAATAAAAATTGCAAACAGCAGAGGACCCAGAACTGATCCCTGCTGAACTCCACTTGTAACTGGGCTCCAGCCTGAATATTTACCATCTACCACCACTCTCTGACTTCGACCGGTTAGCCAGTTTTCTATCCAACTGGCCAAATTTCCCTCTATCCCATGCCTCCTGACTTTCCGCATAAGCCTACCATGGGGAACCTTATCAAATGCCTTATTAAAATCCATGTACAACTAAAATCCATGTCAAACCCAAATGGAACTAATTCAGTGAAAGAAACCTTGTCAACATGGATAAGTCAGGCTGAAGTGTCTGTTTCCACGCTATGTGACTCAATGACAGTTGAACAAATGACAGTAAGAATGGAGAGTAAGAGAGAACGAGTGAGCTTTGTTATATTCAGTTTTGGAATATGGGTGTCATTGGATGGCCAGCATTTATTGCATATCCCTAGTTGCCCCTTGAGAAGGTAGTAGTGTGCTGTACTGAGAGCAAAAAGTGAGGACTGCAGATGCTGGAGATCAGAGCTGAAAATGTGTTGTTGAAAAAGCGCAGCAGGTCAGGCAGCATCCAAGGAGCAGGAGAATTGACGTTTCGAGCATGAGCCCTTCTTCAGGAATGAGGACAGTCTCCTCATTCTCCTCATTCCTGAAGAAGGGCTCATGCCCGAAACGTCAATTCTCCTGCTCCTTGGATGCTGCCTGACCTGCTGCGCTTTTTCAACAACACATTTTCTGTACTGAGAGCAACCCATATAATATAGCAATGGGCCTGGGAGTAGCTGAGATTGAGAGATTATGCTAAGAGCAACTCATATCCTAACAGGACCAGGTGTGGGATAGGTAAAAAGCATGGAAGGATGGAATCAGGCTGTATTGTATAGAATTCATTGTTGAGTCCTTGAAGCTGCAGATTTCCCAAGAGGAAAATGAGATGCTGTTCTTTGAGCTTGCACTGAGGCTTGTTTCAGATAATAATCACTCAGTCCTGCTGTTAGTGCTGAAGCACTAAACTGGTATTTTATATAGGTTCTACCCATTCACACACATCTATTTTAAATTCAAGACTGATGTTTGAACTTGAAGTTTATGTGAAAGCTCGTCTTATATCAAACATTTTACCTCAGTAAATTTGTCACTCTAAAGGCTTCTTCAACTGATCCACAACACCAGCCTAATGGGAATGATGAAGAGCTAAGTCATATTGCACAGTCAGGTGGCATTGCATCTTTTGCTAGCAGAAATCAAATTCTATTTATTAAAATCAGAGGCAAAAAGCAAGTATTAACCTGTTTGATGTTAACACGGATTGAGTTGGAAAGAATGACTGTGTGCTGGTACAGCATTTCCTATCGGCTAATCACATTCATTGGATCCAGAGAGATACACAAATCTCCCAATTAGAACAAATGTTTCACAGCATGGTCAAGTGTGCCCTTCAAGTGTACATCAGAAATATATTGTAGTCTGGCAGTTAGAACATCAAAGAAAGAAAACATAAAATAGAAATCATCTTGAAAGGCTAAAAGACTAAATCTTGGCTTTTAACAGCTCCGCCAGTGACAAAATCTAGATCATGTTCAATGTAGACTGAGCATTCACATCAACTTGAATTTCAGACACCAGACTTTGAATTTAAAATAGATAATTTATGAATTGAAAGTTTATATGAAACCCCACTTGACTGCTTCAGCAATGATAGAAGCTGATTATTATCTGAAACAAATATAGACACTGCTGGAGAAACTCAATGAGTCTGACAGTATCTGCAGAGAGAGAAACAGAGCAAATATTTCATGTTCAATCTGACTCGTTTTCATCATCATTTGTGTGGCTCCAGCACTTTCTTTCCATTGTGTCTGAAAGTTTGTGGCTTCAGTAATTTGAATGTACCTTTTCTGCCAACTCAGGTAATGTGAAAGTCTCTGTGAAACCACTTGAAAAAGGAAAAGTGAGTTCTGGCAAACTTTTCATTGTTCTCTGGGAGTGGCGCTGTGCAAAAACCTACAATTTCCTGGCTCAACTGTGAGAGAATCCCACGGCTAAACTGCTATTATAAATGAAAATCTTAAAGGCTATTGTTGTTTGCAACTCCAGGAATAGATCATTGAAGGAAGAGATGTGCATTTGATTAACTTCATGAAATTAAAAAGTTGCTTTTATCTCAGGAACAAAATATTGCATGCAATTCTAGTCTCCTTTCTATTGGAAAGATGTTGTGAAACTTTAAAAGGTTCAGAAAAGATTTACAAGGATGTTGCCAGGGTTGAAGGGTTTGAGCTACAGGGAGAGGTTGAATAGGCCGGGGCTGTTTCCCTGGAATGTCGGTGGCTGAGGATTACAAAATCATGAGGGGCATGGATAGGATAAATAGACAAGGTCTTTTTTCTGGGGGGAGTCCAGAACAAGAGGACTCTCTAGGTTTGGGGTGAGAGAGGAAAGAAATAAAAGAGACTTAAGAGCAGGAAAATCGACGTTTCGGGCAAAAGCCCTTCATCAGGAATAGAGGCAGGGTGCCTGCGGAGTGGAGAGATCTCTCCACTCTGCAGGCACCCTCCCTCTATTCCTGATGAAGATATTGCCCAAAACGTTGATTTTCCTGCTCTGCGGATGCTGCCTGACCTGCTGTGCTTTTCCAGCACCACTCTAATCTAGACACTGGTTTCCAGCATCTGCAGTCCTTGTTTTTACCTATATGAATAGGAAGGGTTTGGAAGGATATGGGTCGGATGCTGGCAGGTGGGACTAGATTGAGTTGGGATATCTGGTTGGCATGGACGGGTTGGATCGAAGGGTCTGTTTCCATGCTGTACATCTCAATGACTCTATGATTCTAAGCACAAAGCAAATTGTTTGAAAAAGTTTGAGTTGGGCAATTTAAAATATTTTGGACTCTAATTTTTCAGTGGTGACACAGTTCTTGAATAACACAGAGTAAGAATGTTCTTGCTTTGATATAAGTTTCAGTAAACATATAAATGTACAAATTAAGAACAAGGATAGACCATTCTGCCCCAATAGCCTCTTCCACCATTTGATAAAGTCATAGCTGATCTGATTGTAGCCCCAACTCCCATTTTTCTAACCATGCCCTATGCCTTTTGACTCCCTTCTCAATCAAGTGCCATGACCTTAAAAATATTCCATGACCACCGTCCCCCCCCCCTCCCCCACCCCACCCAATCCCCCCACTCCCCAATCCATGCCCACTGCTCTCTGGGAAGAGAGTGCCGTACACCATGGACCCTCTCAGGTAAAAGTAATTCTCCTCATCTCCATCTGAAATAGAGGAAGATTTACTTTCACCCTAGCTCAGGTCTCTGCTACAAATACTGAGCTCAGTAGTAACCTCCAGCTTTCTGTCAGCCCCTTAGTCACCAAAACACCTCTCAGCATCTCCTTTGGTTCCTGTAACTGAGTCAATTCTATATCCAGTTTGCTACCTTCCTTTCAATCCATGGATTTCATTTTTTTAAACCAGTTTGTCATGTGGGGCTTTGTCAAAAATGGTTTGTCTCATACCTATCTTTGAGCCACATATTCAACTCCCTAATCTTATTCGTGCCATGCCAATTTGCTTACATTTCAAGTAATAATTCAGATTAATTACAGTGCGGAAACAGGCCGTTCAGCCCAACAAGTCCACACCAACCCGTCGAAGTGCAACCCACCCAGACCCATTTTCCTCTTCACTTAACACTACGGGCAATTCACCTGACCTGCACATTTTTGGACTGTGGGAGGAAACTGGAGCACCCGCAGGAAATCCACGCAGACACGGGGAGAACGTGCAAACTCCACACAGTCAGTCACCTGAGGCAGGAATTGAACCTGGGTCTCTGGTGCTGTGAGGCAGCAGTGCTGACCACTGTACCACCGTGCTGCTGACAAAGATTGATATCATTATAATAACATAACCTATTATCATTAATAATCCAGATTATGCTTTTTAATTTAGTCTATGTCTGTATATGGTCCCTGAGCTGAAATTGCTCCCCAATCCCACTTATGGTAGAGAAAAGAAATAATTACAAAAACAGTAGAGCTTCTCCCTCCCAATGCGAGTTCCTCTCCAGCCCAAACCCAGGCCCCAGGAATACCACACAACTGTTTTGTGCTCTTGCTGTCAGCTGCAAAAAGCTATGTCTACCCCTAATGAATCACTCAGTATTCCTACTCATTTCTATTTACTCTTCCCCCTTCATTGGTTCCCTATACCAAGACTCCATGGTCAGTTCTCTCCTCCACCTTGCAACCCCTACTCCTGTCCACACAAGCTGCCAGAGCCTCAATCCTATTGGGAGATTTCAAGACCTGATTTTCTTCCACTTCTATATTCTGGCTTTCTATACCTGCCTCCCTCACTGTTTCAGTTCCTGAACATGGACTAGCACAGTCTAAGTGATGTGATTACTTTCTACAGCAAAATGCCCAGGTAGCTTTCATGCTCCCTGATGTATATCTGGTGCCTGTAACTCAATCTCCCACTCAATAACTCTGAGCTGAAATTTCTCAAGCCATAGGCATTTACTATGGACATGAAATAAGAGCACTGCTCAGGTGATAGACATCGAGGAATAACCTGAGTCCAACAGCTAAAAGAAAACGAATCCTAGTATTGGTTTTTTTGACATAATGGAAGGATGTTATACATTTTTCTAGCTTTGAGAATTAAAGTGCTCAGACTTCAAGCATCAACAGCTGAGGAAAAGGGAGATGTCACTGATATTCTGAGACTGAGGGCAGTGATAGTAACACTGAGTAATCAGAAAGTGACAATGTAAGCACTTTGTGAACTGGTACACATGCAAACAATATTTCGATAACAATGGCCCAAGGAAGATGGTATGACAGTGCAGTTTCTCAGAATAATAGAAATGATGTACTCGAGAATGAACGAAACACAATGAAAATCAATACAGTCTTTGACATGTTCATACATTGCAATTCCTACCGTACTGTGGAAAATGTACAATGTAAAGCAACAACTTGCGAAATGCAAGGTTTTTTTGTTGCTGGCGATTGCATCAGGATTCAATTTTAAGAACGAAATTGGTGGAAAATCATAAAATCTTTATTCTTTTTCAGATATTGTCCAATTGCTAGAAACATTTCGGCTTCATTGAAGATCAGTTTTTGAAACTGAGGGAAATGTGATATTTGTCACTCGCATCACGAATGAAGCAAATAAATTGCTCCCGCGACTTCCCCAAATTACTTTTAAAGTTCACTACAGTACAAAAACAATGCTGCCTTCCAGGAACATTTTGGTTAAAGTAATTTCATTTGTGGTCAAATGATGAGTATGATACTGGCGCTATGGCACTGACTGGTATTCTATTAAGAAATAAAAAAGTTATGAGAATATCTTTCCTATTGAATTATTTTAAAGTGTGGAAGAATGCCTGGTATTCTCCATAATGGATCATAATCGTTCTATACCAGTGATTATCTGATAAAACTACATGATAAAGCTACATGATTTTCCAAAATTTGTTAATTACCTCAAGAGAGAGCATTCTCTTTGCTTTTATATGTGACTTCAGCCTTGAGGCTTATTTCTAGTGATGAAGTTTTGCTTCAGCACTTTCTGAACTAACAGATCTGTGATCATCGTTTCAAAGCCATGTCATCTCTACATGATATTACATGATATTTATTTAAAATGTATTGAAATTACTTAAGTAACCTTGTGTATACATGTTTGCAAAGATTGCCTTCAAATTAAAATGCTTCTTTCATTAGATGTGCCAAATTGGGAAGTTGATAACAGCTCTGATGATATCCACCACACATTAACTTTGACGTTTATTTTTTGGTGGGAGTCAGGGACAGACACAGACTCCATTTAATAATTATTGTCCCAACGAGAGGCAGCTTCTAAATGTACTGTCACCTCCATCTAGAAGGACAAGGGCAGCAGATACAAGTAAACACCACCCCTGAATGGTCCCCAGCACACTCACCATCCTGACATGGAAATATATTATTGTTAATTCACTACCACTGGGTCAAAATCACGGACCTGCCTCCCTAAGGGCATTGTGGGTCTACCTACATCAAATGGATTGCTACAGTTCAAAAAGACAGCTCACACCACCTTCTCAAGGGGGCAACTAGGGACGGGCAATAAATACTGGCCCAGGCAGCAAGGCCTGCATCTCTGAATGAATTTATTAAAAAGCTGTAGTCTCTTAGTTGGATGTTTAAGGCTTCAAGTCCTACTCTAGAGACCCCAAACAGAACAATTGAGGCTGAGAGATGGGGAGAATATCACACTGTTGGAGTGGTGTCATTGAGCAGTGTTTGCAAACCGAGGTTCCATCTTTTCTCTCAGATTCCATGGTACTAGTTTAAAAATGGTCAGGGGAATTGTCCTGTTCTCTGGTCAACATTAAACCCTCAACTCGCAACATCAAATGAGATCATTTGGTCATCCTCACAATGCTGTTTGTGGAAGCTTGTTGTGCCTGAATTAACTGTCATGTTTTCCATATATCAGAAATAATGACAGCTTAGATTTTTTCTTTATTGTCTACAAAACATTTTACCATATCCACAGAATCAGAGAATTGTTCCATTGTCAAAGGAAATCTTTACACCAATCATGTCAGCATTGACTGTCCAACTGAGCATCTCAATTTGTGCCATTTTCCTGCCTTTTCACTGTAACCTTGCTCATTATTTCTTCTTTGAAAATACCAGCCTACTTTCCCCTTCAAAAATCTCAATTGAATCTACCTCACTCACACTTTCTTTTTCCAGAACCTCACCACTTGCTGAGGGAGAAAAACAAGTCCCGTTTGTCTCTTTTATTAATGATTTAAAATCTGTGCCCATTCATTCCCGAATCTTTAACAATCAGAAACATTTCTCTCCATTTACTCTGTCTCGACCTCTGGCCATTTTGAATACTTTTAGCAGATCATCTCTGAATCTGCTCTTCTCCAACAAGGTCAGAGATCAAATCACATCAAGTTATGGTCCAACAGGTTTATTTGAAATTACAAGCTTTCGGAATACTGCTCCTGTTGGACCATAACCTGGTGTCATGTGACCTCTGACGTTGTCCACCACAGTCCAACACTGGCACCTCCTCACCAAGGAAACCAGTCCCAGTTTCTCCAACTTATTTTCATAACTGAAATTCCACTTCGCAGGAACCATTCCTGGAAACTTTCCCTGCACTCTCTCAAATGTTTTCACATCCTTCTTAAAGTGTGCTGTTGAGGACTGACTGCAGTATTTAAGTTGAGGCAGAGGTCATGAACAATGTTACATAAATGCACATCTTTTTTATCTACAATTTTCTACAGAAGATATTATACTTAGAACAATCCTATTGGAGGTCATGTGAAAGTGAAACAAACAATATGGCTGATATTTTCAGGTTACATTGAACATTAAATTTTAACATTTAACATTTAAAAATATTTATTTCTAGTTAATGTAACAGCAGTACTAACTGTTTTGTGGGATCATGATGAATGTATAACTCCCAAATATAATAATGTGTGCACACTGAATAATACAGACAAATATTAAAATAGCTTCTACATTTAGTGCTACACACTTCACTTGGCATTATGCTAATTACCTTGCTTTAGTAGATATGCTGTGCAAACATTGGGTTGATTTATTATTAAGTTCATACAAATGCAGATTAATTATAATTGAGTTATTCACACACAAACTCAAGGGATTCTGAATAGACTTACAAAACTAGGAGGGAGGCAGTCCAGTCTAGCTGTTGATTCCCTCATTATATCGAACATAGATAATTTTTACTTGATGCCATTATTCTGACCATGCTGGAGTTCAATATTAGATTTTTTTTTCATGCACTCATAGAACATGGGGTCATTGATTAGCCAGCATTTATTGTCCATCTCTAGCTGCTGTTGAGAAGGTGGTGGTGAGCTACTTTCTTGAACTGCTCCAGATAGACACACAATTGCCTTAGGGATGGAATTCCAGGATTTTGACTCAGCAACACTGAAGGAAAGGGGATATATTTCCAAGTCAGAATGATGAGTAAATTGGAGGGGAACTTGAAGGTGTTGGTGTTTCCATACATCTACTGCTTTTGCCCTTCTAGATGAAAGTGGCTGTAGGTTTGGAAGGTTCTGTTGAAGGAGTTTTAATGAATTTCTATAGTGCATCTTGTAGATCTACACACTGCTGCTACTGACCAATGTTGGCATTGGGAGTAAGATATTTGTAGATGTGATGCCAATTAAATGGGCTGTTTTTTTCTGGATGATGTCAAGCTTTTTGAATGTTGTTGGAGCTGCACTCATCCAGACACGTGGGGAGCATTCCATCATAGTCCTGACTTGTGCCTTGTAGGTGGTGGACAGACTTTGGGGAGTGAGCAGGTGACTTACTCACCGCAGTATTCCTAGCCTCTGGCCTGCTCTTGTAGCCACTGTGTTTATGTGGTGAGTCCAATTTAATTGTTGGGCAATGGTAAACTCAAGTGTGTTGATTGTGGGAGATTCAATGACGGTAACACCATTGAATGCCAAGGAACAGTGATTGTCTCTTATTGGTGATGGCCATTACATGGTATTTGTGTGGCATGAATGTTCCTTGTATTTGTCAGCCCAAGCCTAGATATTGTTCAGATCTTGCTGCATTTGAACATGGACCACTTCAGTGTCTGTGGAGTCGTGAATGGTTCTGAACATTGTGCAATCATCAGTGAACATCCCAACTCCCGACATGATGATGGAGGGACTTTTTGATGAAGCAGGTGAAGATGGTTGGGCCTTGGACACTACCCTGAGGAACTCATGGAGAAATGTCTTGAAGCTGAGACAACTGACCTCCAACAAGAACCATAATAGTTTTCCTTTGTGTTAGGTATGACTCCAACCAGAAGAGAATGTGTCTGCTGATTCCAGTTTTGCTAGGACACCATGATGCTACACCTGGTCAAATGCAGCCTTGATATCAAGGGCTGTCACTCTCATTACAACATTTTCGTCCATGTTTGAACCAAGGCTGTAATGAGGTCAGGAGCTGAGTGACCCTGGTGGAACTCAAATTGGGCATCACTGAGCAGGTCATTGCTGAGCAGATGCTGCTTGATAGTGCTGTTGATGACACCTTCCATCACTTTATTGATGATAGAGAGTAGGTTGGATTTGTTTTGCTTTTTATGTACAAGATATATCTGGGCAATTTTCCACTTTGTTGGGTTGATGCCAGTGTTGTAACTGTACTGGAACAGCTTGGCTAGAGGAGCGGTAAATTCTGAAGCACAGATCTTCAGTACTAGTGCTGGAATGCCATCAGGGCCAATAGCTTTTGCAGTATCCAGTGCCTCCAACCATTTCTTGACATAACACAGAGTAAATCAAATTTGCTGAAGACTGGTATCTGTAACTCTGGGGACCACTGGAAGAAGCTGAGATGGATCATTTGTTCGGCACTTCTGGCTGAAATTGATGCATATGCTTCAGCCTTATGCCTTTCAATGATGTGCTGGTCTCTTACATTGTTGAGGTTGGAGATATTTGTGGAGCTTCCTCCTCCAGTGAGTTGTTGAATTGTCCATCACTATTCATAACTGAATGTGGTAGGACTGCAGAGCTAATCTGATCAATTGGTTGTGGGATTGGTTAGCACCATCTATTGCTTGCTGTTTCTCACACAACTAGTCCTGTTTGGTAGCTTAACCAGGTTGACACCTCATTTTCAAGTATGCCCAGTGCTATCCATGAAATGCCCTCCTGCACTCTCCATTGAACCAGGGTTGATCCCTTTTCTATGGTAATAGTCGAGTGGGGGACATGCCAAGCCATGAGATGATAGATTGTGCTAGAGTACAATTCTGTTGCTGCTCTTTGACCCCACTGCCTCATGGATGCCCAGCATCAAGTTGCTAGATCTCTGAAGTCTGTCTCATTTAGCATGGTGATAGTGCCACACAAAATGTATTCGCGATGTGAAGGCTGGATATTTGTCTCTACAAGGACTGTGCAGTGGTCATTCCTACTGATATTGTCATAAACAGATGCATCTGTAGCTGATAGATTGGTAAGAATGAGGTGAAGTATGTTTTTACCTCTTGTTGGTTCCCTCACCATTGCCACAGACCCAGTCTAGCAGCTATGTACTTTAGGACCTGACCAGCTCGATCAGTAGAAAACGTCGATTTTGCTGCTCATTGGATGCTGCCTGAACTGCTGTGCTCTTCCAGCACCACTGATCCAGAACCACTGTCAAGCCATTCTGAGTGGTGATATTGAAATCTCCCACTCACAGTACAGATTTTATCTACTCTCCTTCTTACTCCCTCCTGACACTGTGGGGTTACATTTGCCACATGCCAGTCAACAGGAACCTTTCCAGAATCCATAGAAATATGAAATTATGTATTCAAGGCCCTTAAGAAAATAGATAACTTAAGTTGAAACAATATATTTGTGAATGAGCCATCCCAACTGAGCTGAACCTGAGAAGAAGCAAGTTGTTCAGTTACATTGGATTAATTACCTCATGAAGACAATTCTTCATTTGTAGAATGGACTTCTCAGGGATATATTGGAAGCAGATAGTACAGAAATAAAATTAGTGAGAATTGGAAAGCTATTGGAGAGAGTGACTAGAAAGTACAAATTGTTTTGATTGGTTAGATGGACATTTTGTTCTCTTTCTTCCAATGCTTGAGTCCAGAGAACTTGCAAAGAACTTACATATCGAACTCAAAACTTTAACCCTGTATTTCTCTCTCCACAGATGCTGCCAGATCTGCTGAGCTTCTCCAGGACTCTGTTGTTATTATATGAAAAAGCTGCCATGTGCAAATTGTCCTAACTTGGAACAATATTGGTGCAGTGAGAATGGGAAAAACAGCAAAAGTCTTGAACTCTCTCTCTAACAGCATTGCATCCACTATTGTTTTAGGTGTCAGATCTGAGGACAATTCAAGGGTAATTCATAAATTATGATCACATTTATGTGAACAGGATGGATATGTTTGATCATGGGTAACTGGGTACACCATCAACACTCAGATCCCCTCAATCCAAGAGTAGTTCTTTACATAACAATGTTAACATTGCTAAGTATTCATTTTGAGAAGTGGTTAAAGATTTTAAATGAAAAATTTAATGAGAGATATGTAAAACTATTCAAAATGAGATTAATCATTTTATTATGACAGTTATGTGTAATTATTTCAACATTTCTTGTTGTATTTTACAAAGTTAGCTTGCTGATAATTAGGTGGTGATGTCAGTAGAAGCAGATATTGAGGTTATTACAACCTTCTAGCTAGTAATCCTTTGAACTTTGTTAATAAAGCTTAACTAGTGCTTGATGCAGGATCAAACTTTATTTGCACTAATCACCAAAAAGGAGTAAATTCAATAGTCTAATATCTTCCATGTAACTGTAATACTCATAAACCTGATCCCTGTAGAACTGTACTCAAATATCTAGAGGCAACATGAGTTATGAATAAAACAACAAGACAAAACTTAACAAACATGACTGTGGCTAGCTGTAAATACTTTGCATATCATTCTTGTCATTTTCAATTTGTAAATTCATTTGTAAATTGATACAAGAGTTCCTATTTGCTTTTGTATAAAGACAAGTAAACATTCCTTCCAGGATAAGAGAACCAATACAAGAAGGCATCATGGCTGGTTTAGATAGTCAGCACAGATCATCAGTTGTGAACTGCATTGGATGGCCATTGATTTCTAATGCATGAAATCCTGTCAAAGTCCCTGCAAGTATCAATAAGTTGTTTTGTGATAGAAGGAGACCATTTGAACCATCATAATATGCTAACCTGCCAAATGAGCAAAGCATCTGGTGCCACTCCCCAACTTCCCCAAGCACCCCTCCCATCATCCTGTAACCCTACACATTCTTTTATCTTAAAATGACAATCCAATTCTCTCTCTAGTATCTTGATCGAAGCTGCCTCCATTGGACTTACAGGCAGTGCATTTCAGACCCTAACTTGCTCTTGTTTGAGAGAGGTTTGTCATCATGTCACAATTCCTTCCGTCACCAATTATCTTAAATCTGCACACTCTCACTCTCAATCCTTCCACCAACAGAAACAATATTTTCCCTATCTACTTGGTCCAGAAAAATAAAGCTATTGTGGATTCTATGATTTAGTGAAACATAAACTCAATGCATAAAGATCTATACCAGTGAACGTATAAGTGATCATGGGCTGTCTGCTGAAAAATCATTCACTCAATGCGCCCAGGAGATATCATCAGTTAAGTATATTCAGAGCCTTCAGTGTTTTTTTTAACTAATGTACTTCTCAGGACATTTTGACAAATAATTAGATGACTTTCATTCATTCAAGTCAAAGTATTAATTTTTTGATATAACTCAGCAATATTTTCCATAATGTAACTTAGCCAGTTTAGTATGTAAATGTAAACGAGATTAAAAAAGAAAAAGTTTACATCAGGAAATTCTGAATCTGACCTGTCTTCAGCATTCAGTAGAAGCGCATTTTTCAAGATTTGTTCCAAACACATGAAAAGCTTCAAGAAATTATTGAAGAAATGCAAACCACAATTTCAGACGTGAAGTACATCTGATGCTAACTTTGATTGTTTTAGATTGAGGTGTGGTTAAGGCAGATGTTGTACAAGATTTCAAAAGGGAAATCAATGTATACCTGAAGGGGAGAAGCGTAAGTGGATAAATGATAAGTGATAAGTGGAGTTCAGGATTCTCAGATCAGCCGTTATCTCATCAAATGGAGGGTGGGAGTGAGGAGTGACTGTAAACTACAGTATTCAGGGAGAGATCAATTTGCTCAACATGACTGAGAAGTGAAATGCGAGGGACCCAGAGAATAGGTCAGCAAGTGGAGTGATTGAGGAGAAGATATAGGTTAAGAATAAAATAAATCTTGAAATTAAAAAAATCACTTGGATAGTGGTGAGAAGGGAGAACCTTGTTGTTGACCAGACTGTCTGCAGCCCTTCGAGAGGCCGTGGGGGATAGAGATTGTCACACATTGCCTCCCAGAATGTGTCATTCAATAGGAAATCTGAAAAAAAGATAAAATAGTTTTCATCAAGGTTCATGCTGAAAATGTGTTGCTGCCAGACCATAACAACACGACGGTTGGAGGAAGAGCGCCTCATCTTCCGCCTGGGAACCCTCCAACCACAAGGGATGAACTCAGATTTCTCCAGTTTCCTCATTTCGCCTCCCCCCACCTTGTCTCAGTCGAATCCCTTAAACTCAGCACCGCCCTCCTAACCTGCAATCTTCTTCCTGACCTCTCCGCCCCCACCCCACTCCGGCCTATCACCCTCACCTTGACCTCCTTCCACCTATCACATCTCCATCAACCCTCCCCCAAGTCCCTCCTCCCTATCTTTTATCTTAGCCTGCTGGACACACTTTCCTCATTCCTGATGAAGGCCTTATGCCCGAAACGTCGAATTTCCTGTTCCTTGGATGCTGCCTGACCTGCTGCGCTTTTCCAGCAACACATTTTCAGCTCTGATTTCCAGCATCTGCAGACCTCACTTTCTCCCCTTCATCAAGGTTCATCCCAAGCATCTCTGTGACTGGAGACTCAGTGCTCCATAGTTTGCTCCCGTGACCCACACCGAAACAAACATCAACTACACCTGGAGAATGATCAACTCAATGAGAAATGCTCTTCCATCTGTCTGAACCATGTTGGTCTTTCAGAGCAAGGGGCTGACCCTGACTGAGTGTTGCAGACTGGTACATTCCAAAGTCCAGAACTATGTGCTCAGGGTTGTGCTTATAGCTTGGATGCTGCTGCTAAAATTTCCTGACATAAACTCTCAACTTTTCTCCTCAATCACTCCACATGCTGACCTACTGCTCTTTGACACTGAGTCCCACACAATTCACTTCTTAATCATAGAGACCGAATGGACTTCTCCCAGAATACTCTTCAGTCATTTCTCACTCCCACCCTCCTTTCAATGAGATCATAGTTGATCTGGGGAAAGACCACCATTTAATGTCCTTCTTCCAAAATAAAACGGGGTTCCATTCAGTTATCAGACTCTCACAGTGCCTCAAATGTGTATAAATATTAATTGAAGAAATGTCTTGCTTTGTTTTTACAACTGCAGAGAATGTCAAATTTCCAATGTTTGTTTGCTTCACATGCAAAGACAGTGCAGGAAATCTTCACTAACTGAGTACATATATAAAGATCTGTTCTTATGTAAATATTGTCCTATAGGGAGAAGGAATGCCTCGGGCAATGAATGCCACACTTCCAGTGTTGGTTTTGCTTCACATGCAGACTGTACAGAAATGGTCCAGTATCCGTATGTATGTAAAGATTTTTATGAACAAAATATATTTTTACAAACAAATTCTAATAGGAAGATGAGGCAGGGCCAGGTTAATGTACACAGTGGGACTGGCAGTCTGAAGCATATTTATTTTAATGCAAGGAGTATAACAGATAAAGCTGATGAGCTTAGAACCTGGATTATTGCTTGGGGCTGTGAGGTTGCAGTTATTACAGAAACTTGGTTGAGAGAAGGGTAGGACTGGCAGCCCTTCGTTCCAAGGTTTAGATGTTTCAGGCGAGATGGAGAGGGATGTAAAAGGGGTGGGGGAATTCCATTACTGATTAAGGAGAATGTTACAGTTGAACTAAGCGTACACATTTTGCAGGACTCATCCAGAGAGGCTGTATGGGTAGAACTCAGGAATAAGAAAGGTGTGATCACTATGATGGGGTTATATAAGAGCTCTCCCAATAACAGTGGGAGATAGAGGAACAGGTATGTAAGCAGATCATGGAAAGATTTTAAAACATCGGTGTTGTTGTAGTGGGTGTTTTTAACTTCTCCGATACTGACAGGGACCCCCTTAGTGACACAAACTTAAATGGGTCAGAGTTGCTTTGGTGCATCCAGGGGGTTTCTTAAAACAGGCTATTCTGGACTTAAAGCTATTTCATGAGCCAGACTTTATAAAAGATCTTAAAGTAAGGGAACATTTAGGAGGGAGCGATCATGACATGGTTGAGTTCAGTCTGCAGTTTGAAAGAGAGAAGGCAAAATTGGATGCAATGGTGTTACAGTTAAATAAAGATAATTACAGGGGCATGAGAGAGGAACTGACAAAATCGACTGGAAGCAGACCCTAGTGGGGAAGACAGTAGAGCAACAATGGCAGGAGTTTCTGGGTGTAACTGAGGACACAGTGCAAAGGTTTATCCTATAGAAAAGAAAGATTATCCAGGGTTGGGGATTAGACAGCCATAGCTGACAAAGGAAGTCAGGAAATGCATCATAGAAAAAGAGAGAGCCTATAAAGTGACCAACAGCACTGGGAAATTAGAAGATTGGGAAGACTACAAATACAAACACAGGATAACAAAGAGAGAAATAAGGAAGGAGAGGATCAAATATGAAGGTAAGTTAGCCAGTAATATTAGAAATAATAGTAAAGGTTTCTTTCAATACATAATAAACAAACGAGGGGCAAAAGTAGAGATTGGGCCGCTCCAAATTGATGCAGGAAGGCTAGTGATGGGAGATAAGGAAATAGCTGAAGAACTTAATAAGTACTTTGCATCAGTCTTCACAGTGGAAGACATGAGTAATATCCCACCAATTAAGGAGAGTCAAGGGGCAGAGTTGAGAATGGTAGCCATTACAAAAGAGAAAGTGCTAGAAAAGCTAAAAGGTCTAAAAATTGATAAATCTCCTGGCCCTGATAGGCTACACCCTAGAGTTCTGAGGGAGGTGGCTGAGGAAATAGCAGAGGGGCTGACTGTGCTCTTTCAAAAGTCACTGGAGTCAGGGAAAGTCCCAGATGATTGGAAAATCGCTGTTGTAATCTCCTTGTTCAAGAAAGGATCAAGACAAATGATGGAAAATTATAGGCTGATTAGCCTAACCTCGGTTGTAGATAAAATTCTAGAATCCATCATTAAGGATGAGATTTCTAAATTCTTGGAAGTGCAGGGTCAGATTAGGACAAATCAGAATGGATTTAGTAAGGGGAGGTTGTGCCTGACAAACATGTTAGAATTCTTTGAAGAAGTAACAAGTAGGTTAGACCAGGGAAACCCAGTTAATGTTATCAACCTAGACTTCCAAAAACCCTTGGATAAGGTGTCTCATGGGAGGCTACTGAGTAAGCTGAGGGCCCATGGTGTTTGAGGTGAGTTACTGACATGGATTGATGATTGGCAGAGAGTTGGAATAAAAAGTCCTTTTTCGGATTGGCAGCTAGTGACAAGTGGTGTTCTGCAGGGTTCAGTGTTGGGGTCACAGCTGTTCACTTTATATATTAATGATCTGGATGAAGCGACTGGGGGCATTCTGGTGAAGTTCACTGATGTTACAAAGTTAGATGGACAGGCAGGTAATACTGAGGAGCTGGGAGGCTGCAGAAAGATTTAGACAGTTTAGGAGAGTGGTCCAGAAAATAGCTGATGAAATTCAATGTGAGTAAATCCGAGGTCTTGCACTTCGGAAAAAAAACAAATTCAGGGATGGACTATTTTCTAAACAGTGAGAAAATTCATAAAGCCAAAGTACAAAGGGATCTAGGAGTGTTAGTGCAGGATTCTCTTAAGGTTGACTTGCAGGTTGAGTCTGTGATTAAGAAAGCAAATGTAATGTCAATTATCTCAAGAGAGTTGGACTTTAAAAGCAGTGATGTGCTTCTGAGATTTTATAAAGCTCTGGTTAGGCCCCATTTGGAGTACTGTGTCCAATTTGGAGACCGACATCTCAGGAAGAACATACAGACACTGGAGCGTGTCCAGCGGAGATTCACACGGATGATCCCTGGAATGGTAGGCCTAACATACAATGAATGGTTGAGGATCCTGGGATTGTATTCATTCGAGTTCAGAAGGTTGAGAGGAGATCTAATAGAAACTTACAAGATAATGCATGACTTAGAAAGGGTGGACACTGGGAAATTGTTTCCATCAGGCGGGGATACTAGGACTCATGGGCATAGCTTTAGAATTAGAGGGAGTCAATTTAAAATGAAAATGAGGAGACATTTCTTCAGCCAGAGAGTGGTGGACCTGTGGAATTCATTGCCATGAAGGACAGTGGAGGCCGGGATGTTAAATGTCTTCAAGGCAGAGATTGATAAATTCTTAATCTCGCAATGAATTAAGGGATACAGGGAGAGTGTGGGTAAGTGGCGTTGAAATGCCCATCAGCCATTATTGAATGGTGAAGTGGACTTGATGGGCCGAATGGCCTTATTTCCACTCCTACGTTTTATCATCTTGTAGTCTTATGGAAACAATACATCAACGATCCAATTCGGACCTCACTGAGCCTTATACTAGAGACTGAACTTGGCTAACTGATCGGAGGTTCAGTAGGGGATCATTTCAGGAACAGTGGCTGTAATTTCATGAGTTTAAAATGGTTATGGTTAAGGATAAGGCTGGCTCTTAGCTGAAAGTGTTAAATTGGGGACATGCAAATTATCGGGTAAAAAGTGAGGTCTGCAGATGCTGGAGATCAGAGCTGAAAATGTGTTGCTGGTCAAGGCACAGCAGGTCAGGCAGCATCCAAGGAACAGGAAATTCGACGTTTCAGGCCAGAGCCCTTCATCAGGAAGGGCTCTGGCCCGAAACGTCGAATTTCCTGTTCCTTGGATGCTGCCTGAACTGCTGTGCTTTGACCAGCAAAACATTTTCAGCTCAGACATGCAAATTATAACAATATGAAGCAGGAACTGGAGAAATTAGATTGGGGTGGGTGGGAGGGAATGGGAACATCAGACAAGGCTGTTAAGGAATATAAAGGAAACAGGAAAGAACTTAACTAAGGAATAATGAAGAATAAAAGGGGTCATGAAATGTCCTTGATAAGTCGGATTAAGGAGAATCCCAAGTCACTTTATGCATACGTTAGGAACATGAGGGTAGCTGAGGAATGGGTAGGTCCATTCGTTGACAAAGGAGGAACTTTAAGCATAGAGCCACAGGAAGTGGGTGAGTCCTTGATAAGGACATCATGTTAGTATTCATCAAGGAGAAAGATATGGATGATAGTAATATTAAGGAGGGGGTGGTTGACATTCAAGGGCATGTAAATATTAAGAAGGAGGTGTTGGGTATCTTAAAAAGTCATAAAAGTAGATAGGTCCCCATGACCTGATGGGATCTATCCAGGTTTCTGAAGGAGACAAGTGAGATCTCTGGACAGAGATCAGTATCTACTTCAGCCAGAGGCAAGTCCCAGTAGACTGGCGCATAACCAATGGTGTTCCTTTGTTTGAGAGGAATAATTCAGTTAATTATAGGTTGGTGATATCCGCAGTTCCCTTGTTGCTTCTATGTCTCTGTCAAAAGTATAAAAGACTTTCCAATGACTTTCAGTTCCAAAGAAAAAGTTACAACGGAGTCAGAACATTAACTCTGTTTCTCTCTTCACAAAAGCTAAAGGGCTGCTGAGTTTCTCCTGCATTCTCTGTGTTTGTTCCAGATTTTCAGCACCTGCACTATTTTGTTTTTTATCTCAGCCTGAGTGAAATACCATTTTCAACACTAATTCCCCCAGAGTTCCAAATATTGGCCATGTATTTTGACATACAAGCACCTGCCCTAGAAATAAAAGGGGAATTATAGGATCTGTTCCCCTAATATTTCACAATATACCTTAATCAACATAGGAACCAAATATTCAAGAAATTAACAGGAAAAGACAGGGTAGATAAGGATATACTATTTCTGTTCTGAGGAAGGGTCACTCAACTTGAAACGTTAACTCTGATTTCTCTGCACAGACACTACCAGACCTGCCGAGCTTTTCCAGCAATTTCTGATTCTGAACTATTTCCATTAGTTGGTGATTGTAGAACTAGGGTCATAGGATTAGGGTCCGATCATTCAGGAGAGATGCTGGAAAGCATTTCTAAACGCACAAGGTGGGAGAAGTTTGGAACTCTCTTCCACAAATGGCAGTGGATGCTGGATCAGTTGTGAATTTTAAATCTGAGAGAGATATAATTTTGTTAAGGAAAGGGTTAGAAGGGATATGGGCCAAAGGCAAGGATATGAGTCAAAGGGAGTACATGGATCAAAGGTCAGGAATATGGACCAAAGGTCAGGGATACGGGCCAAAGGTCAGGGATACGGGCCAAAGGTCAGGGATATGGGCCAAAGGCAGGGATATGGGGAGCTGGATTCGAATCCCAGCACAGCAGAGGGTAGAATTTTTATTCACGAAAAATAAATCTAGAATTAAGAATCTAATGATGAAAAACCCATCTGAGTCACTAATATCCTTTAGGGAAGGAAACTGCCATCCTTACTTGGTCTGGCCGACATGTGACTCCAAATCCACAGCAATGTAGTTGACTTTTATCTGCCTTGTTAGGGGTGGGCGATAAATGCTGACCTAGCTAGCAATGCCTTAATTCTGTGAATGAATAAAACAAATATTATTGTGGCTGGGAGAGTACTTTGATCTTCAATCTACATGTGAAGCAAATAAAAGCTCTCCTCCATCACCCTTTCTGAGTGGAGCATGCATTTGCACCTATCTGAATCATCCTCTAGACAGTGCTAAATGATTTGACACCTTTGGGTTGTTTACAAACAATCCCAATCTCTGAGAGTATCTAACGTTTGTCAACAGGAACGGATGGTTGGGGAGCAGAATGCCTGGTCGGCAGGTTTGGGCAGTGGGATATCTATTGCTGCAGCAGAAATTAAAAACGTGCAGCCTGAAGTTCAATAGAGAGAGTATTTTGCAAAGACAGAACTCTATGTCAGCCAAACTTGGGGAAAATGGAATGGGGGGGTGGGGGGGGAATGTTGTGGTCAGCATCAGTAAATCTCATAGAAACCTCTGGACTAGAGTTAAAGGAGGAAGGCACTTCTATTCACTCAAGAACTGTAGGCATTCCTGACTGGCCAACAATCATTACCTGTCCTTCATTGTCCCTTGAGAAGCTGGTCATGCCCTTTCCAACTGCTGTAGTCCATATGCTGTAGGTTGACACACAATGCTGTTTGGAAGTAAATCCCAGGATTTAGACCCAGCACTGCTGAAGGAATGGTAATATATTTCCAAGTCAGGGAGAACATGGAGAATAAAGGTGAATTATCTCTAAAGGACATAATGAGCTGTGCTGGGGATAAGGACATACTGTGCATCAATGTTGCATCACTTACCCACCGGGCATTACAGTGAGTAGGGAATATGCTTCACTGTTAACTAGGAGTCATCAGTTAATTGTTCCCAATTCTAAGCCAGGGCCAACACAGAAAATGCAAGAGAAACTCAATGTGTCTGGCAGCATTTATGGAGAAAGTAACAGAATTGATGTTTTGAGTCCAGTCTGACTCTTCTTTAGAACTTCAGTTCTTCTCTCCACAGATGCTGCCAGGTCTGCTGATTTTTTTCAGCATTTGCTGAGTTTGTTTCCAATTTCCAGTATCCTCAGTATTTTGCCTTCAGTTGAATCAGTGCATCCTGGATTCAAATCTTATTGTTGTCTCTATCACACTTAATCCAATCTGTCAATCCTGTACAGGTTGTTATGGATCTGGCCAGACCCCCTCAAAATATTTTAAAAAGGCAGCCCAGACTCTAACTTTTTCTTATTTTAAAGGTAGATGTGAACTGGGTGTTCCAGATGTGATGCAGTTGGTAAAACTAATCAGCTTTAAGCAAAACACAACGTATTTATACACTACAGTTGAAAAACAAGCAGAAGAAAGAGGATTTTAGACTAACTTACCTACTGGAAAACTTAACCAATGGGAAAAAGCAGTTGAACTAATAAATTGTTACAATCCAGTAACATTCCATAAACATATCCCTTGGGATAAAGGTAAATTTAAACACAGATCCTTACTGGCAGGAGGAACAGGGTCCAGAGAGATTTCTGAGAAAGTCGATTCAGAATCATTTACTGAAGCTTGCAACCCTTCAGGATTCCAACACCTTGTGACTGCTACAGCTAAAAAAACCTGAACTGGGGAACTGGCTACTCCCCTTCTATTATTAAACCGTTTAAAACAAAACTCAGCTTCCTTGACATAAGAACTAGGAGCGGGAATAGGCCGTCTGGCCCTTGGAGCATGCTCCACCATTCAATAAGATTATGGCTGATCTTTTTTGTGGCCTCAGCTCCACTTTGAGTCATAGAGTCATAGAGATGTACAGCACGGAAACAGACCCTTTGGCCCAACTTGTCCACGCCGACAAGATATCCTAACCCAAGCTAATCACATTTTTCAGCATTTGGCCCATGTCCCTCCAAACCCTTTCTATTCATGTGCACATCCACATGCCTTTTAAATGTAATTGTACCAGCCTCCACCACTTCCTCTGGCAGTTCGTTCCATGTATGTACCACCCTCTGCGTGAAAAAGTTGCCCCTTTGGTCCCTTTTATATCTTGCCCATCTCACCCTAAACCTATGCCCTCTAGTTCTGGACTCCCTCATCCCAGGGAAAAGACCTTGTCTATTTACCCTATCCATGCCCTTCATGATTTTATAAACCTCTATAAGGTCACCCCTCAGCCTCCAATGCTTCAGGTAAAATAGCCCCAAGCCTATTCAGCCTCTCCCTGTAGCTCAAATCCTCCAACACTGGCAACATCCTTTTCTGAATCTTTTCTAAACCATTTCAAGTTTCACAACATCCTTCCGATAGGAAGGAGACCAGAATTGCATGTAATATTCCAAAAGTGGCCTAACCGATATCATGTGCAGCCGCAACATGTCCTCCCAACTCCTGCACTCAATACTCTGACCAATAAAGGAAAGCATACCAAACGCCTTTTTCACTATCTTATCTACCTGCAACTCCACTTTCAAGGAGCTATGAACCTGCACTTCAAGATCTCTTTGTTCAGCAACACTTCCTAGGACCGTACCATTAAGCGTATAAGTCCTGCTAAGATTTGCTTTCCCAAAATCCAGCACCTTAGATTTATCTAAATTAAACTTCATCCGTTACTCCTCAGTCCATTGGCCCATCAGATCAAGATCCCATTGTACACTGGGGTAACTGTCTTCGCTGTCCACTACACCTACAATTTCCCAGCCCTCTTATATTAACCCTTAATTCTTTCACTGTTCAAAATGATCTATCTTGGCTTTAAAAACATTGGCTGAACTAGCTTTCATTATTTCACTGGGTAGGGAATTCCATAGATTAACAACTGTCTGGGTGAAGAATTTCCTTCTCCATTTATTCCTAAATCTATTCCTTCTAATCTTGAGGCTATGCCTTCTTGTCCTAGTTTCACTCACCAGTGAATATATCATCTCTACATCTATGTTCTGTATTCCCCTAATAATGCTATATGTTTCTATAAAACACCCCATCCACCACCCCACCCCCCCACCACCACCACCATCACCACCACATCTATTCTTCTAAATTCCAAAGAATATAATCCAAGTCTACTCAGTGTCTCCTCATAAGCCAACCCCCTCAACTCCGGAATCAACCCAGTGAAACACCTCCAGTGCCACTGTATCCTTTCTCAAGTAAGGAGACAGTACTCCAAATGTGGCCTCACCAGCACCCTATACAGCTGCAACATAACCTCCCTGCTTTTAAATTCAATCCCTTTAACAATGATGGACAAAATTCCATTTGCCTTCTGAATTGCAGACCAACCTTTGGTGATTCATGCACAAGGACACCCAGATCTTTCTGCACAGCAGCATGTTGCAATTTCTTACCATTCAAGTAATTGTCCTTTTTACTGTTACTTCTAACAAAATGGATTACTTCACAATTATTAACATTGTATTCCATCTGCCAGACCTTGCCCACTCACTTAAAGTATCTATGTTCCTCTGCAAAGTTTCACAGTCCTCTTCACACTTTGCTCTGCCACTCATCTTAGTGTCATCGGCAAACATTGCCACACTACACGTGGTCCCCAAATCCAAATCATCGATATAAATTGTCAATAATTGCAGTCCCATCACTGATATCCAAACAGAACAGCACTCATTTAACACCACTGCTGGCTTCCTGTTAGTCAACCAATCCACAATTCATGCTAATACTTTACCCATAATGCCATGCATCTTTATCTTATACAGCAGCCTCTTGTCGGCACCATGACAAAGGCCTTTTAGAAATCTAGGAATGCCACATCTACTGGGTCCCCATTGTCCACTGTGCTCATAATGTCTTCATAGATTTTTGGAAAATTACCTCAAGTGCACTTACTCTTTCTCCTCCTATCTCGTTTTGGACCCTGGGATGCATCCCACCAGGGCCAGGAGACCTGTCTACCCTTAGCTCCATGAGCTTGGCCAACACTAGCTCTTCCGTAATAATAATTGTTTCCAGGTCCTCACCTACCTTTTGTCTCTTTGTCAATTACTGGCATGTTATTAGTGTCCTTCACTGTGAACATTGAAACAAAATACCTGTTCAATGCCTCGGCCATTTCATCATATCCCGTAACTTACTGCCCCTTCTCACCCTCTAAAGGACCAACATTTACTTTAGCCACTCTTTCTCATTTTATATATTTATAGACCCTTTGGCACCTCTTTACAGCCGCTCTTCAAAAACACCAAGGACAAAAGAACCCTTTTAAAATGACAGCATCATCACAATGGGGGCAGCACAGTTTCTCAGTGGTTAGCACTGCTGCCTCACAGTGACAGGGACCTGGGTTCAATTCCAGCTTCAGTGGTTGTCTGTGTGGAGTTTGCACATTCTTCCCCTGTCTGTGTAGGTTTCCTCCGGATGCTCCAGTTTCCTCTCACAGTCCGAAGATGAGCAAGTTAGGTGAATTGGCCATGCTAAATTGCCCATAGTGTTCAGGGATGTGAAGTTAGGTGTATTAGGGATAAATGTAAAGTAATAGGGTTGGGGAAAGGGTCTGGGTGGGTTACTCTTTGGAGGGTCAAATGGCCTGTTTCCATACTGTAGGCATTCTATGGGAATCACAACATCAAATAGTCAACCCTGAAGGAATGCAGTTTTGTCTGAGCAATAGCACTGAAGAAGTGTTCAGCTGTCAGAGGGATTTGAGCAATTTTGATGCAACCAACATTCAACCCTCTTTCAGTCAGTTTGGCAGAAAATTTAAGTTTCTCCTAATGGTTCTTGAGAGATATACCAGCAATCTGCTGCATTGGTTGCCACTACGAGAAACTACAGCCGAACTACAGCTCCTGAAAGAAGTTGCGGTCTGACAGTGGTACGGGTGGTTAATCGAGTGTGTGAGAAAGTTCATGTTTGCTGACTGAGGCCAGTGTTATCTGAATCTCAGGCTGCATAACAAATTGCAAATAAACTCAGGAGCAATACTGTGTTAATAATTAAATAACAACCTACATATATATGGCTCCATTAAAAGCAAACCTGAAAAAAAATTCTTTAACTTAACCTGGTTCAATTTGTATCTCAAATGTGCAACACTTGTAGTCCTTTCCTGACAGTCTCATTAATACCTACTAAACCAACGAAGTTACAAATTATTTTTCCTTTCTCCGAGACCTCCTGCTCTAGTGTTCTGAATTGGGCACTAGGAGATATAAAAGAGTGGTCAGAATGAATCTCCTGCTGATGTGTAGGAGCCACTTAACACTCCTTGATAGCAGAAGAGTGAAAGTTAGCAACTCAGTACTGTTGTAACATGATTTCCATGGTGCCAATAATATGTTCTGTTTAATGAACATACACTCATGGTTACAGGTTACAGAATATTCTGCAGACATTGCTCACTTGTTAAGAATAGAGACCATGGAATAAAACTACATTGCATGCATTTTTGTAGGTTCAACCCAACTTAGAGAATGAAAATTGGACCACATGCCGGATTAACATCTGGTGCATATGCTGCCAAATCCTGTCACAGGTCCACATGAAAATAGTGACTTGTAAATGTGAAATGTTGATCCACATCCCTTGTCAGTAGCTACCTGATAGAGGGATACAGTTTGGAGGGACACAGATACAAATTGAACCAGGTTAAGCGAAATATTTTTTTTCAGGTTTGCTTTTAATGGAGCCATATATATGTAGGTTGTTATTTAATTGTTTGCACAGTATTGCTCCTGGGTTTAGTTGCAATTTGTTATGCAGCCTGAGATTCAGATAAAACTGGCCTCAGTCAGCAAACATGAACTTTCTCACACACTCGATTAACCACCCGTACCACTGTCAGATCGCAACTTCTTTCAGGAGCTGTAGTTCGGCTGTAGTTTCTCGTAGTGGCAACCAATGCAGCAGATTGCTGGTATATCTCTCAAGAACCGTTAGGAGAAACTTAAATTTTCTGCCAAACTGACTGAAAGAGGGTTGAATGTTGGTTGCATCAAAATTGCTTAAATCCCTCTGACAGCTGAACACTTCTTCAGTGCTAACTTCCTTAGCATGCTGTCGAGGAAGTTAGTGGGTTTTGAGAAGATTTGTAGCTTAGATTGAGGTGTTGGATGTATTTGTTTTCAGATGTTTTGTCACATTACTAGGTAACATCATCAGTGAGCCTTTGGTGAAGCACTAGTGTTAGTGACCCACTTTCTACTTATGTGTTTAGATATTCTTGGGTCAGTGATGTCATTTGCTGTGGTGATGTCATTTCATGCTATATTTCTCATAGGGTGATAAATAGGGTTCAAGTCAATGTGTTTGTTGACAGAATTATGGTTGGAATTCCATGCTTCTAGTATTTTCCAAGCATGTCTCTGTTTGGCTTGTCCTCGGATGGATGTGTTGGCCCAGTCAAAATGGTGTCCCTCCTACCTGTATGTGAGGATATTAGTGAGAGACGGTTGTGTCTCTTTGTGGCTAGTTGATGTTCATGTATCCTGATGGCTGGTTTTCTGCCTGTTTGTCTAATCTGACATTTGTTACAGTTCTCGCACAGTATTTTGTAAATGGCATTAGTTTTGCTTGCTTTCCAGTTCATTATCTGCTGTTTTAGTGTGGGCTACCATAGTGCTGAGTACCCTGCCAGTCAGTTCCAAGATGTCTCTGATGTAGGGGAGGGTAGCTAGGGTTTCTGACCATGTTTTGTCTGCTTGTTTGGGTTTATTGCTGAGAAATTGGCAGACTGTGCTCATTGGGTACCCATTATTTTTGAATATACTGTTTCGGTGATTTTCCTCTCCTTTGCATAGTTCCTCTGTGCTGCAGTGTGGGGTGGATCATTGAAATAAAGTTCTAATGCAGCTTCATTTGTGGGTCATGACTTGGAGATGCCAGTGTTGGACTGGGGTGTGCAAAGTTAAAAATCTCACAACACCAGGTTATAGTCCAACCTGATGAACGAGCTAGTGCTTCCAATTAAACCTGTTGGACTATAACCTGGTGTTGTGTCATTTGTGGGTGTTGGGATGATTGCTTCTGTAGTTCAGTATTTGACACTGGTAGACACTGGTTTGAAGTTCCCCACTGCTTGTTCGCTCCACTATGACATCTAGGAATGCCAGTTTGTGACAATGGCAAACTGCCACCAGGATACATGGACATCAACTAACCACAAAAAGACATGACCCACTCTCACTAGTATCCTTACATACAGAAGAGGAAGGACACTGACTGGAACAACACATCCATCCTAGGACAAGCCAAACAGAGGCATGCTTGGGAAATACTAGAAGCATGGCATTCCAATCATAATTCTGTCAACAAATACATCAACATGGACCCCATCTACTACTCTCTGAAAAAAAACAGAAAATGACAGCACCACAGTAAATGACATCACCAACCCAAGGAAACCTAAACACATAAATAGAAAGTGGGTCATTAACACCAGTATTTCACCAGAGGCTCACTGATGATGTTACCCAGTATATTGACAAAATGTCTAAAAACAAACCTTACAGCTCATTGAGCAAACTTACATCCAAGTTGAGGAAATGTTGTGGTATGGTGTTGAGAGAGGGAGCACAATATTTGTACAATTAGGAGAAGTCTTTCTGCCCTCTTCGTTGTGCGATGTATTTATTTGAATTTTATTGGCAAACATAATGGGAATTGAAAGATTCTGAGGGACAATAGTGCAACAGTTGGCAAACAGACCCCTCAAAAAGTTATATGCAACATATTAGCATCTGCAAGGGTCCAATCTTTGCAATCACAGGCTTGATTAAATTAGCGCTGTCCCTATCTGCACACAAGCTGTCCGTACATTGGCTCCACTGCTCCATTGCCAATGCCACACTACTGTATGTGCAGAAAGTGGCTGCAATGCACAGAAATCTCTGCCCATCAAGCTAAGGATCAGTTCATGCCCAGATTCTGTAATATCTACGCATTACCTGGGCTTCAATGCGTATTGTTACTGAGTATTATAATAGAATTGTAAAATATATTAGTTTGTGGCACACATTCTTGAAGGTGTTTGAGGTTTCTCATTATTATATCTTTGAAAAACAGTATTCTTTGTTGATGTAGTTTGGTCGGATATAGACAGCTGAATAAATTGATGCAGTGTATTAGCTGTGTATACTGGTGCAATAAAGAGAGATGATGATATTTTAATACTATTTTTATTGAGACTTCAGAATAAACAATTTACTTTATCTACTAACATTACAAAACAGAAGTAATTTAATAAGGTCGAGTGAATTGTATTTGTAGATTTTCTACTTTAGATTGTGCATTCCTTTGGTTGAGACAGACTCAAATTCCAGACAGTTTTGAATCTGCAAAGGTTTCTGCTGTCCTTGTGTGAATTTTCTGTGTTCCAATCAATCTGAAGCACCGTGATACGGAATTTGTTCCTTGGGTGTTTTAGAATTTTCTATGTTTTCAAACAAGTTTACAGCAGTTTTTTTTTCTGATCATTGTTATCAAGGGAGATTTGTGATGTGACACAGTCTCTTTTACATCTCAAGGAAATGTTCAGCATTCATGAAAAATAGTATTGTTGCTTGAAATGTCTAAAAAGCCTTTCATAGGATCTGAGAGTCACTGGCAATGTCAGTGTTTACAGCCCATTCCTTCTTGCTCTGCAGTAGGTGGTAGTGAGCTTTTTTATTGAAACTTTGTCAGCCACATGGGAGACAAACCAACAGTACTGGCAGGAAAGGAGGTCCAGGATTGTGACCCAGTGACACTGAAGGAATAGTGATATATTTCCAAGGCAAGTAGGTGAGAGATTTGGATGTGTTGGTGGCGATGCTCCCAAGTATCCCTTGGTCCTTCAGGAAGAAAATGGCTGTAGGTTTGGAAGGTGCTGTCAGAAGATTCTTGGTGAGTTGCTCCAGTGCATCTCGGAAGTGATTCACGCTGTTGTGATTATGTGTCAGTGCTGGAGTGATTTGAAGGTTTAACCTATTGAGTAGGTTGTTAGCTTCTTCAGTGTTGTTGGAGCTGTACTCATCCAGGCAAGTGGAGATTAATTCATCATGCTGCCAACTTGTGTCTCCTAGCCTTATGGCGTCAGAAGTTAAGCTACACACCCCAAGATTCCTAGATTCTGACATGCGCTTGTATCTACAGTGTTGATGTGACTGGTCCAGTTCAGTGTGGAAGATTCAGTGACGATGATGCCATTGACAGTCAAAGGGGAGATGGTAGAATTGTCTCTTACTGGAAATGGTCATTGCTTGGCACTTAAATGGTAATTGCTACTTGTCATCCCAAACCTGTATACTGTGTCTGTATATAGACACAGACTGCTTCAGCATCTGAGGATTGCGAATGAAACTGAACATGGTGCAATTATCAAACAACATCTTCACTTCAGAACCTTTGAGGGAGGAAAGGTAATACGTAGAAAGAGAGAGCAGTAAAGCTTACAGAAAGAACATCACCATGAACCTCCCTGAAACTGGTGGCAGATTGGTTTGGTAAAGTTCAGTCCAAAATGATCTCTTAAACAGGAGGGAATTCAATTCCTGATGATGGATCATGTTAATACAGTCTTTAATTTATTACTCTTAACATTGCAACTATTTAGCTAATCACCAATATTTCCAGGAATATTGTTGCAAGAAAATCTTCCCTCAGTTTGGAACTTCTTTCCAAAGTTCAGTGCCAGCATCCTCAGTATGGGAGAGCAAATAATCTCAAACTCCTGGTGCACCGACAGGTTTGACAATTAAATATATACTCACTCCCCATCTCTCCTCTTCCCCTTCACTGACACAGTGTTCATGCTGCTCTATTTAAAGAGATGTATATTGGATACAGTGTAAGCTCACACATTATAAATGATATTGTATAGAATAAATGTGCTTCATTAAAAAGCAATCTCATAATTATAATTACATTTTCAGTATTTCCTTCAAACAGGTACATATTTCAATAACTTGTCTATTATGATTCCATTTTCTCATCATTGACTTTGCAAACAACAAGCTCTTCACTACAACAAAGTTGAACGATTTGTTTTCACTCTCCTGTTAAGTGGTTTTACATTAGTATAATGACAAGGCATTTATTTTATTTGAAGTCAATATTTATTTCTCAGTACTAGTTTCCTGTTACTGAAGATCGGTTTGTGCCATTATCTGTTTTTCCATTAGCAGACTTTTATTTGTAACCATCTTTACAGTCAGCTTAGTCATTTGTTTTTGCCAATATTTACTAATTACAGGCACAATTACAGGGCACAAAATATGATGGCTTCACATTTAATTTTTTTTTCGGCTAGAGTTTGAAACATTGTGGAAATACTTGGATGTTTTTTCGTGTTCAGTGAAATAACTGGGATTTTTTAAGAAGTGGGATTTCTTGAAGTCAAGGTTTTCAAATAAGTGTTGATCCTAGTGCTTGAATTTGCTTCAGGGAAAGCACCCAAACCAGTTTTACAACTGGGTTTGATGGGTGTCCTGTTTGAACAGTGTTTGCAGGCATTAGATTGTTTTTGGATTTTCATTTGGGGAAAGCCTCCTCAGGATGAAAGGGTTAGCTCATTTCTCCTGTTTCTGAAGTACATTTGTGGTGAATTTAGCATGAAGCCTGACTATCCACTTAAAGAGCAGCTGGAAAAGTCTTCGTGATATATTGTTTCCTGAGCAAGTTGTATCTGCCAAGACCCCAGAACCAACTGTCTGTGTTTGATGAAAACCAGCTACATCTACCAGAATTTCAGACCATCACCCATCTGAGCATCTCAAAGTGTCTCCTTTTTATCTACAAAAATTGAAGCTTATGGGTCAAAACGGATTGATTTTTCACAAAGTCAAACTCTGCAGAGAAAATTCCATTTTTTTTCTCTTTTTAATGTGGGTGAATTTCACCTTTTGTTCCAGTCCAGCAAATAAACAAGCTTGATCATTGCTTTTTGATATTAGCCATGGACTAATGAATAACTATGTAAGGGCATAAAAATATGAACAGAAGGAAACCAATCGTCCCCTCGAGCCTGCTCCACCATTTAATACAATCACAGCTGATCTCATCTCTGTCTCAATTTCACTTTCCTGCATATTCTCCAGAAACCTTCAAACCATTACTGATTAAAAATCTGTCTCTTTTGTCTTTAAATTTCCTCAGAATCTCAGCATCCACTGCATTCTCAGGTAGTGAATTCCATAGGTTTATTACTGCTCAGGACATGTAATTCCTTTCTCATCTATTTTAAATCTGCTACCCATTATCCTAAAACCATGACTTCCATTATCTAAATCAGGGAATTGTCTGTTACACCGCACTCAATAATCGTGAGCAACTAATCCAGGCTGATAACATAATGCCATTCTAAGTGAATGCTGGGCTGTAGTTAAGAAGGAAGAGTTCAGCTGAGACCCCAAACACTCTTTCAAAGGGACTGTTGATGCAACAAGTTGGGAATGAAGAGGAGAATGCTCCATGACCCCTAGCTTATGGTGATCAAATAATTACTAACAACAAAACCCAATAACTCATCAACAAATCTTCACAATATTATTCATTTATACTTTGTTATTTGAGGAATTTGTGCTTGCAAACTGTTTGCTGAATTTCCTAAACATAGGCAGGTGTTTTAATTTCATGGCTATGACTTTGAGATATCATAAGGTTGGGATAGGCACGAGATAAACTTATTTTTTTTTCTTTAAGAAAACTATGTAATCAGAACAATCTTTCCAACAAGATTGACAAGGAAGCTGATGAGATGAAGGAAAAGAGCACTGTAAGAGGAGGTGGAGAAGCAGAGAATGAATTTCAGAAAGAACGTATTTGTGTTGAAGATATTGTGCATTTGAGTGTGTGACTGCCAGAAAGCCCATGGGACTGACTATGTGGGAGAGAGATAATGCGAGAAAGAAAGTTTTATAACAAGGCAGGGACAATATATGTCAATCAGTTCTAATCTCTGCATTGTTCTGCTTCACTTTCCATGCCAGTTGTAGATTCTATGGTCTGTTGGAAGTTATTGCATTAGCACAATCCTTTGTAATAGCAGGAGAAATGCAGAAAGGTTGTTTTCTCTTGTGGGAGAACCAAGCACCAGAAAGCATCATCTCAGAATAAGGAGTCACACATTTAAATCAGAGATTTTTCTCTCAGTGGGTAGTGAAACTGTAGAATGCTTTATTGTGGAGGGCTGTCTAAGCTATGTTGTTAAGTATGTTCAAGGCAGAGAGAGAGAGAGAGGGGTTTTTAATCAGTAAGGATTCAAGGGTAATAGGGAAAAGGCAGGAAAGTGGAGTTGAGGATTATCAGATCAGCCATTATCACCCTAACTGGCAAAAGGTTGAATTGCCTCATTGTGAACAATCTTCTGGTTTTATGGAAACAATCAGACACTTACAGACCAGTGAGCCTTACTTCTATTGTAGGAAAGATTTTGGAAAGGATTATAAGAGATAGGACTTATAATCATCTAGCAAGCAACAGTTTGATTTCAGATAGTCAACATGGTTTTGTCAAGGGCAGATCATGTTTCACAAACCTCATTGAGCTTTTTGATAAGGTGACCAAGCATGTAGATGAGGGTAGGGCAGTTGACATGGTGTACATGGACTTCAGTAAAGCCTTTGATAAGGTTCTACATGGTAGGCTGTTGGAGAAAATGCAGAGGCATGGGATTGAGGGTGATTTAGCAGTTTGGATTAGAAACTGGCTTTCTGAAAGAAGGCAGCGAGTGGTGGTTGATGGAAAATATTCAGTCTGGAGTCCGGTTACTAGCGATGTGCCACAAGGATCTGTTTTGGGACCAATGCTGTTCGTCATTTTTATAAATGACTTAGGCATAAGTGGATGGATTAGTAAATTTGCAGATGACACAAAAGTCGGTGGAGTAGTAGAAAGTTTGGAAGAATGATACAGGTTGCAGGGGACTTGGATAAACTGCAGAATTGGGCTGAGAGGTGGCAAATGGAGTTCAATGCAACTTAATATGAGGTGATGCACATTTGGAAGAATAACAGGAAGGCAGAGTACTGGGTCAAAGGAAAGATTCTTGGCAGTGTGGATGTGCAGAGGGACCTTGGAGTCCATGTACGTAGATTCCTGAAAGTTGCCACCCAGGTGGATAGTGCTGTTAAAGCGACATTCGGTGTGTTAGGTTTCATTGGTAGTGGGATTGAGTTCCGAAGCCACAATATCATGCTGCAACTATACAAAATGCTAATGCGGCCACACTTCGTATATTGTGTACAGTTCTGGTCCCCATATTTTGGGAAGGATGTGGAAGCATTGGAAAAGGTGCAGAGGAGATTTACCAGGATGTTGCCTGGTCTGGAGGGAAGGTCTAATGAGGAAAGGCTGAGAGACTTGAGTCTGTTCTCATTGAAAATAAGAAGGTTAAGAGGCGTTTGATAGAGACATACAAGATGATCAGAGAATTAGAGTAGACAGTGAAAGTCTTTTTCCTAGGATGATGACGTCAGCATGTATGAGGGGGCATAACTACAAATTGATGGGTGATTGATTTAAGGCAGATGTCAGAAGCAGTGGCAAGGGCTTAGAATGACCCGCCTACCAATGTAGTTAACTCAGCCACATTAGGGAGATTTAAACAATCTTTGGATAAGCACATTGATGATGGTGGGATAGTGTAAGGGGAAGAGCTGAGAATGGTTCACAGGTCAGTGCAACATCGAGGGTTGAAGGGCCTCTTCTGCGCTGTAATGTTCTACGTTCTATGTTCTATGTTCTATGTCCTTTATAGAACAATTTGGGAATTTCAGAAATATGCTGTATCCCTTAACTCCATTCTAATGAAGCTGCTTCTGGTTTTATGTCATTCCTAAACTGTAAATTAACCTTCATTGCGATGGAGATATAGAATATAGCTGACTTCCTTTTCTGCATAAAGCATTGTTCTGAGTAATTGTGCTTTCAATTTTGTGAGCTTCCAATACATGACATATTTTGAACTGATTAAAAACGTAATGTGCAAAGCTATATTGATATTTGTATGATCAATATTCGTTGTTATGGGGCAGCTGAGAACAAAGCTCTCATTCAGAGTCTGCAGTGTTTCCACTCCTGCTACTGATACCTATTATCTTAACTCCGACCGCAAAAAATAACTTGTTTTTTGCTGTTGGCACCAAGTAATCTGCTGCATAACAATACAATGGGAGACGGCAACGGCCAGTGCATAATAAAGTTATTCCCTCCCACACTCTTCTGAGCCTGAAGAAAATCATTGGAGATTAAAACCCAAGTGGGAGGACTACATTGCTCAAGTTCAGCAATTCAGAAATAAAGAAGTTAGACTGCACACTTAACTTAAACTCTCCCACACCCCTCATTGCCACAGGAACGTTCAAGGTTTGGTCATCATATAAAGTGCATTACAGAAACCTGCAGGGGGAAATTTGGTGAATTTTAAGGCAAGTTGCTCAAAAACAAATTTTCAGTTTCGTTTTGTATTTTGCAATCTATGAATGAAGAGAAAAAGCAGTTTGTGATATTGCGTAATAATCATTGTGCGTGTTATGTCTTCTTGTTCCATTACACAGTGGGGCTGACATAACAATACAAACAGGATGTGCTTGTGAAGATTTGGATTTAACAGCAAGACGCTGTCAGATTTCGATTTCTTAAAGATCGCCACAGAACATTTAGCAATAGTGTAGCTCTGCTCACATCTGTCAATCTCTGCTAAACCCTCAGTTTTTAAACATCAGGATGTTTGGAGTATTAGCCAGATTGTCCTCCAAAATATTTTACATTTTTCAGTCCCAAACAGCTACATTGTTAGGAGGAAGTGAGGACTGCAGATGCTGGAGATCAGAGCTGAAAATGTGTTGCTGGAAAGGCACAGCAGGTCAGGCAGCATCCTGAAGAAGGGCTCGTGCCCGAAACGTCGATTCTCCAGCAGATACATCAGTCAACAAAGCCCATAACCTCAAATCTCCTACAGTATTTGAAAAGCAAAAGGACAAATGAATGCTGTAAGACTGTTAGTTTTGTCAGATTACAAGAGAGATATCAGCTACATCTTTTTTTTCCCTTTCAGACTTTCAATTGAATCATACAACAGAGAAAAGGCCAAAGACCAGTTGGTCTGTTACTACTGTGTTAGTTTTCTGAAACAAAAACATTTATTCCTGAAGTTGATAGTAGTCCCCTCAACCATTTCCTTTTTGTTTATTTGCAATTTCCTTTTGAACGTTTTAATTGAATGTGTTTTGACTGCCCTTATTCCAGATCGGAATGATTCTCAAAGCAGAAGGGGAGTGATCCTAAAATGACAGCTATTCCTTTTAGAAGTGATATTCAGGAAAAAGTTAATAACATGAAATAAAATTTGGAATTTACAAAAAACAACAAGTTCTAAATTTTGGGTGAGTTAATATTTTCATGCCCTAAGAATGATGGATTTTTGTTGGTCAATGCTATCTATGGATGTGAATTAAAGCTGAGGCACAGATCAGCCAGAATGTTGGAACCTACTGAAAGGGCTGAATTTCCTGTTCCTATCCCCATAATGCCTGTTTTAAAAAATCTGCAACATCTTCAGTTATTTGTGTTTTATAGTGAGTAATTCAGATACATTCACATTTGGTTTTGCTAAGTTATGTCATCAAAACCTCGAGAATGTTAATCCCCTCTCTTGGTCTTCTGTTCAATATCTTTGTTACACAGGAACATGCAAACAGCCCCTCAAGCTTGTTCCACCATTCAATGAGATCATGGCAAATCTATGGCTTAACTCTTTGGCTAATATCCCTTCATACCTTTATTCAACAAAACTTTATCTGTCTCAGATCTAAACTTAACAACTGATCCAGTGTCCATTGCCATTCATGGAAGATGGTAACAAGCCTTTACTACCGTTTATGTCTAGAAGTGTTAACTAACATCTCTGCAAAATAATTTGATCCTAATTCTCCTACTGTGCCTGTAGTTCGAGAATCTCCAGCCAATGGAAATAGTTTATCTTTATCGATCCTGCCTTTTGCCCTTAATACCTTGAAGACTTTGATCAGATCATCCCTTAACCTTCTAACTTGTAGAGAAAACAGGTCTATTTTGTATAATCTCTCCTCATAACCTAATCCCTGAAGTCCAGGAATCATTCTTGTAAACCTACTTTGTACTCTCTACAAGTCCAAGTCATTCTTGCAAAGGTATAGCGACCAGGTCAGTTCACAGTAACCTACCTAGATTGTTCATTAATAATTGAAGCTGTTTATCCCTGGTAAATCTTCGCAAAACTTTCCTACACCTTCTCTATCTCTGCATCCATTTATTTCTCCATTTCCTTGATCATATTCTTAAAGTAGAGTACCAAAACGGGAAACAATACTATGATGCAATTTAGCATCACTTCATTGCCTTAGCACTTTGTGCTCATGATTATAAAATCAAAGAACAAATATACTTTTATTGCAACTTTACCTATGTGTCTGAACATTTAAACTCTTGTGTATCTAAATATTTCAGTCTTTCAATTTCCTTGTAAAGTTGCATTATTTCATATAAATGCCCTGCTTTAGTCTTTGTGTAGAAGTACATCTTATACTTGCGTCATTAAATTTCATTCTCCATCTTTTACAGTTAAGCACTTTTCTTATGTTTGTGTTTTCTGTAAATGTTGACCTAATATCTCCAACTTAAATCCCAATTATTAATCCAGTTTGCTGAGAATATGAGTTGATACACAGATCCCTGAGTGATACGAGCTGTCTGTTTTTTTCATCTGTTACTAATTGGCATATTTATCAGTCATCTTGATATTTAATTAGTTTATACGCTGCTTGCTTTTTGCAAAGTACATTTTTGTATATGTTCTAAGTGTACAATCTTTACAACAAAGTGTTTGGCAACTTTTATTTCCATAGAGATCTATAGCAAAGAAACAGGCCCTTCAGCCCAACATGTCAATGCCACCTACTGGAAAAACAACTACCTAACTATTCAAATCCCATTTCCCAGCACTTGCCCCATAACCTTGTATGTGTTGGCATTGCAAGTGTATATTTAAATACTTCCTCAAAGTTGTGAAGTTTCTGGCCCTATCACCCTTACAGGCAGTGAGTTCCAGATTCCCACCATCTCCTGGTGAAGAGATTTTCCCTCACATCTCTTCTAAACCTTCTGACCCTCAGTCCTAAATGATCAGCCCCTTGTACAGAGACTCTGCTCCTCTAATCTAGGTGACCCAGTCTCGATAAACACACTCTTATTGTCAACTTCAGAGTATTGTAAACTTCAATGAGAACATCTCTTGGTCTCCTAAGTTCCCGATGGTACAAATATAATTTTCTCAGCTCAAGAACCAATGTAGTGAATCTTAGGAAGAAATTTCTGACTTCAAACTCCATTAAAGGAATAGGGTAGTTAACCTACAATGACATATTAAATCAGTCCTGTGGCAACCTTCATTACAGGATGTGCTAGCTATTTTGAATGTGTGTTAAATTGATGCCCATCTTTCTGAACATGAAGAAATGAAAGGTCTGGCACATTGCCAATGGCATTATTCCAAGAGGTTACAAATCTCATGGCCATCTTAGATAATACTGAACTAAAATAACTCTACAGAGGCTGGTATCCTGTCACCAAGTCAACCTTTATTTACATGTGCACAGTACATGAACACAGACCAGCCAATCCCTAGAATGAGGAGAATCCCTGACACTCCTGTTTACATATTTTTTTCTTTTCTTTTTTTTAAATGTGGGGCAGCTAGTCCAGGGATAGTCCCCTTCCCCTCTGACACCTTCAAGCAGGAGAGTCCTTGTGCAGGTGCACACACTCTCATTGATCCAGCCCAAGTCAAGTCAAGGGAAAACACCTGAGTGGTCCAGTGACAAAGCAGTGCCCTTACACTCCTTTTTTTTGTAGTGCTTATTTTTCCCCAGCACCGATGGTGTGTATTAGATTAGATTAGATTACTTACAGTGTGGAAACAGGCCCTTCGGCCCAACAAGTCCACACCGACCCACCGAAGCGCAACCCACCCATACCCCTACATATACCCCTTACCTAACACTATGGGCAATTTAGCATGGCCAATTCACCTAACCCGCACATCTTTGGACTGTGGGAGGAAACCGGAGCACCCGGAGGAAACCCACGCAGACACGGGGAGAACGTGCAAACTCCACACAGTCAGTCGCCTGAGGCGGGAATTGAACCCAGGTCCCTGGCGCTGTGAGGCAGCAGTGCTAACCACTGTGCCACCGTGCCGCCCTTGTGTGTGCAGGTGTGAGACACACAGTGAGAGACACAAAGTGCACAAATCTTTATTTAATTTCCACCACCAGGAAGATAGGAAAACACTTGAGTGGCCAGTGACAAGCACTGCCCTTCACATCCAAGGGCAATGCAGAGTGATACACTCCTGTTTATACCTGTCAGCCAGGGCTCCCTGATTGGCCCAGATTAACAACACCAATCAGGGAGCTCACACTCAATGAGATCCGCCTGTCCCTCATTCCAATCACTATGTAAACCCACCAAAATTCATGACTTGACCATATTGACTTCAGCTTTTGTTTCTTGAGAGCTTGCTGTGAATAAATTGTGTTGTTTGCTTAAGTTAATTGACAGCATGTGAGCATCACTGTTTAAGCCAGTATTTGTTGTCCATTTCAATTGCCTAGAGGATAGTTAAGGTTCAACTACATTATGATAAGTCTGGTGTCACATGTAGATCTAAGGGAATGAGTGAGCCAGATGGGTTTTTACAATCACTAACAGAAGCATTTTATTTCCAGATTTTTATTCAATTCAAATATCACTTTATGTCCTGGTGGGATGTGAACTCATGTTCTTCAAGCATTAACCTGGGCTTCTGGATTATTCACCCAGTGATATTCCCACTACGCCACAAACTGTCCTGCTATGCTAAGCTCCAAAACACAGAAGATAACCTGTTTGACTTGGAACTATATTGCTATTCTTTCATTATTCTTGTATCAAATTCTGGCAACTTCATCCCAAGCAATATCATGCTTGGCTCTATATCCCATACAAGTTCTCGAGGAAGCTCACCACTGCCTTCTCCGGGGCAATTAGAGATAGTCATTGTAGCAAAGGCCCACCAGACTGATTCTGGGGATGGCAGGTTTATCGGATAAGGAGGAAGTTGATTGGCTCAGCCTGCATTTACTGGGGTTTAGAAGAACAGGATGGAATCGCATTGAAACGTAGAAAATTCTGTCACGTCTGGACACATAACCACTACTGGTGAAAATGATCAGGGGAAGCTATACTTTTACATTTGCAACTCCTTCCATGGTCCACCAATGCGCAAGCAATAACCCATCCTGGTCGGTACTGGGTTCAGGAAAGAGCTTATGGAATAAGGACTGGTGCAGTATTTTGACTACGCTGGCCAATGTTTCAGCTCTGTGACCAATCATCAGAAATCTGCTGAAACCTGCTGAGTATTCTCAGTGATTTCTGTTCTTGATCAAAGTTATTCTTATTACTGGCTAAGAACAGATAAGCAAAAAGTGCGTAATTTTCCTTTTTTACCTTCTTGTTAACCAGGTGGTATATGACGCCAGTAAATCTGTTGTATTTTAGTCATGGGTAAAATGCTGTCTTCTTTAGGCTGTAGTGCTAAAGCATGTAAAAAAAGAATTCTGTACTTTTGAGCAATGCGTTTAACGAGATCGGAATTTCACTGATGCTCACTATGTGCAGAGCAGATGAAATGATCAGACAGTTATGGGATCTATCAAACAATGCAGAGGTTAATTTGCTAGAGATTCCGTCTGCAGCTGTGTTTATCCAGGTCATATTAAAAGTTAAATTATTCAATATGGAGAATTTGACAGGCTTTATTCTATAACTAATCTGGTGGGTGTGTTTTCCACGGTGAAAGCTTTGAATATTAGCTCTGGGAATTTCTGTATGTGTGCAGAAGAACGTTCATTATTAAAGTTGTATTTGGTGGGTTGCATTAAATTTAAACCATTTGGCACAGGCTGAAATTTTGCAGTGTAGTCTTAATCCAAACACAACAGCAATATCTTCAGATTCTTTTTTTCTCTGACATATTCAAACATTATTGTGATATCCTGATAGAAACATTTTGCTGAGGCTTTCTTTTTAACATTACGAGTGTTGAATAGTTCTTGTCAAGTTAATGAGCAAATCTAGAATAGTTTCTTAAAATATACTTCATCCATGAAATCCAGTGACTAAAACAACTCAAGGCAAAATCTTGTTGAATACCTCGTTCATAGATTTGAGCAATGTAAACATGGTTCCTAAAACAAAAGGTAATATTGTGATAGCAATTAATTTGGATTTGAACAGGAGAGTCCAGTATCACAAACAGTTTGGTGGAAATATCTAAGACGGAAAACAAATTTTACAGTAGTTGTATTTACTTGTAGATCCTGATGGCTGATTAAATTTCGATGTGCTAGGAATTGGAAGCTGACAATTCTGTCTCCCCACACCATTCCTCATGTTGTCACTCAGATACGGTTTCAAGCTTCTGGATTAGTGGTGCTGGAAGAGCACAGCAGTTCAGGCAGCATCCAAGGAGCAACGAAATTGACGTATCGGGCAAAAGCCCTTCATCAGGGCTGAACTGCTGTGCTCTTCCAGCACCACTAATCCAGAATCTGGTTTCCAGCATCTGCAGTCATTGTTTTTACCTCTACAGTTTCAAGCTCCCAATTCAAAGCACTAGATCCAAACAAGATTTCTGATTTCTTTATTTGACATTTAATCGAACGCTGGTATGTGGAGTTGAAATGCCCATCAGCCATGATTGAATGGCGGAGTGGACTCAATGGGCCGAATGGCCTTACTTCCACTCCTATGTCTTATGGTCTTATGGAATAGTAGAACAATCAATGTTCATGAGATTACAGAAAGCTTCCCATCTGATTCCATCAGGGCCAGCTAAAGCCAAAACGTAAGGACAGACTCAAAGAGTGTTGGGGGCAGAGCTACTGAACGGGAAATATTTAACACATCAGAAGATAGATTCACTTTTTGATTGTTGCGTGGAATGTGGTTGTTGCTGACTTTGTCAGTATTTGTTGTCCATCCCGAATAGTCTTTGAATCAATTGGCTTGCTTGGCCATTTCCAGGGGGTGGGGGGAAGGCGGTTGGTCATGTTAAGATTCAATCATGCTACAGAAGGTCTGGAGCCACATGCAAGCCAGCCAACATATATATGCCAGATACCATTCCCTCAAAGACATTGGTGAATCAGATGAGTTTTGGCAATAGTTGACAATGGTTACATTGTCATCATTAGATTAGCTGTTAATTCCAAGATAGTTGTGGATCAGCAAGGTAGCCTTGGAGTTTGGGGAGAAACTAAACGAGTATTTTCCATCAGTGTTTACCTTGGGGAAGGACAGGGAAGATGTAGAATGCAGAGAAATAGATGGTGATGCCTTGAAATATGTCCATATTACAGAGGAGGAAGTGCTGGATATCTTGAAATGCATAAAAGTGGCTAAATCCCCAGGACGTGATCAGGTGTACCCCAGAACTCTTTGGGAAGTGAGGAAAGTGATTGCTGGGCACCTTGCTGAGATATTTGTATTATCGATAGTCACAGATGAGATGCCAGAAAACTGGAAGTTGACTAATGTGGTGCCAGTATTTAAGAAACGTGGTAAGGACAAGCCAGGAAATTATAGACTGGTGACCCTGTCGTCAGTGGTGGGGAAGTTGTTGGAGGGAATCATGAGGGACAGGATGAACATGCATTTGGAAAGGCAAAGAATGATTCGGTTTAGTCAACATGGCATTGTGCGTGGGAAATCATGTCTCACAAACTTGATTGAGTTTTTCCAAGAAGGAACAGAGGATTGATGAGGGCAGAGTAGTAGACGTGATCTATATCAACTTCACTAAGGCATTCGACAAGGAAATCTCCCATGGGAAACTGGTTAGCAAGTTTAGATCTTATGGAATACAGGGAGAACTAGCCATTTGGATAGAGAACTGGCTCGAAGGTAGAAGACAGATGGTGTGGTGGAGGGTTGTTTTTCAGACTGGAAGCCTGTGACCAGTGGAGTGCCACAAGGATCGGTGCTGGGTCCTCTACTTTTCGTTATTTATATAAATGATTTGGATGTGAGCGTAAGAGGTACAGTTAGTAAGTTTGCAGATGACACCAAAATTGGAGGTGTAGTGGACAGCGAAGAGGGTTACCTCAGATTACAGCAGGACCTTGGTCAGATGGGCCAATGGGTTGAGGAGTGGCAGATGGAGTTTGATTTAGATAAATGTGAGGTGCTGCATTTTGGGAAAGCAAATCTTAGCAGGACTTATGCACTTAATGGTAAGGTCCTAGGGAGTGTTGCTGAACAAAGAGACCTTGGAGTGCAGGTTCATAGCTCCTTGAAAATGGAGTCGCAGGTAGATAGGATAGTGAAGAAGGCATTTGGTATGCTTTCCTTTATTGGTCCGAGTATTGAGTACAGGAGTTGGGAGGTCATGTTGCAGCTGTAAAGGACATTGGTTGGGCCACTGTTGGAATGTTGCGTGCAATTCTGGTCTCCTTCCTACTGGACGGATGTTGTGATACTTGAAAGGGTTCAGAAAAGATTTACAAAGATGTTGCCAGGGTTGGAAGATTTGAGATTTGGAAGAGGTTAAATATGCTGGGGCTGTATTCCCTGGATCATTGGAAGCTGAGGGGTGACCTTATGGAGGTTTATAAAATTAAGAATTGGATAAATAGACAAAGTTCTCTCTCTGAGGTGGGGAAGTCCAGAACTAGAGGGCATAGTTTAGGATAAGAGAGGAAAGATATTAAAACTGGCAATGGGCAACTTTTTCACACAGAGAATTGTGTGTGTATGAAATGAGCTGCTAGAGGAAGTGGTGCATCTCGATAGCCCTTTGACTGTTTACCAGGAGCTGCAGCATCCATCATTGAATTCAATGGGAAATTAATTGTCTTGGAGCTTCAACTTTCCCCTGATTGTCGACACACATGCTGTGTTCAATGGAGCAGGAGATGTTGCTAATTAATGAGTTGGGAAACGCTTACTGGATCATAGTTAATGCACAAATGAAAATGATCTGTCAGGAGAGGTAAGGTCCTAAACAATAATGCAGGAATGTTTGAAGAGAATATTTGAGTAGGTGGTGACATGCTATCTTTATCAAGAAGGACAGACAAAGCTTTTCAAGACAGAGCATTGTTGGTGAGTGAACACAACATCCCGGGGAGATAAATCTAAAGAAAATTCTCACCAACAAACATAAGGATTGTGTTTCAGTAAAAGAGCAGAATAGTTTGATTGAGGCACAGTTAGGGTAAATAGTCAGAGACTTTTTCCCAAGCTAGAAATGTCTATCATGAGGGGGCATAATTTTAAGGTGATTAGAGGAAGGTTTAGGGGAGATGTCAGAGGTGGGTTCTTTACACAGAGAGTGGCGAGCATGTGGGATGCACTGCTGGCAATTGTAGTAGAGTCAGATACATTAGGGACATTTAAGCGACTCTTGGATAGGCACATGGATAATAGTACAATGTCGGTTAGGTTGATCCTGGAGTACGATAAAAGGTCAGCACAACTTTAAGGGCCAAAGAGCCTGTACTGTGCTGTGCTGTTCTATGTTCTATTGAGTATATGTAGATCATGAATCAGAGAATGTTAGTCAGATATGCGAGGCCACTCAGCTCATCTTGTTCATACTAGCCCTCCATAAATCCAACTCATCTACATTTTTCCTGTAGTCGTGCAATTATTTTCTCTTCAGATAACTGTCCAATTAATACTGGACTCCAAGGGAGCCTACAGGTGTAAACATAAAAACAGGCCAATCAGTTAAATAAAATGCTTTTGGGAATATCTTGAGCAGTGGTGCAGTAGGCTGTACATAATGGGAGGCATTTTAATTGAAGGTTGTCTTTCAATTTTTTACTTCAGTGTTATTCCCTTCAATTACTCAACTCCCGCAAGCCCATTACTGCTTAATGCAATCACACCTGAGGAATCACCAGTCTTTGACTCATTGAGACCCTGTCGTTGTAAATTGTGATCGAGAATACCTCAACATGACTGAAGTTATCCTGAAGTGACAGAACATGTCATAAAGATCAAAAGCAAAGATAATAATCATACACTTCAGTGGATTTCGATTGGATGAAGTGTCATACCTTTGCAGTTTTTCAGAAGCTATAATTGATAGATGGTAATGAATTTTTCATCCTTCAATAGTTCCACAATAAAGCATAAATGCATGTCCATTACCATGAAGTGCAGATCATAAATGTTTATTTCATGTTAATCTTCAATTGATTTCTTTTTGATGTTTGCCATTCCTCCCAAATCAATCCCCTCGCATTATGTTATCCTCAAAATACATTGAGGTAGGATCACTCAAGCTGTAAGTTATGTTAATTCTGCTCTTTGATTAACAAACTGGGAGATCTTTTTAAAGATATTTTTACACAATGAAAGGACTTCTCATATCCTAGTCTGAGGATGGCAAAACAGAATCATTTCTGCTGTCCGTATGAGATTTAACAGCAGCTTCTTTCTCTCTGCAACTTTTGTCTGGGAAGACACTGCACAGAAGTGTTATGTGTGCATGCTTTTGTACGTTCTTCCAATGTGACAATGTCCTGAGGTTGTTTTGTTTTTCATTCATAGGATGTTAGTGACACTGAGTACACCAGCATTTATTGGCCATCCCTAATTGCCCAGAGGGTAGTTAAGACTCATCTATATTGCTATGGGTCTGGAGTCACATGTAGGTCGAACCAGGTATAGATGGTGGATTTTATTCCTGAGAGGACGTTAGTGAACCAAATGATTTTTTTTATGACAATCAGCAATGATTACTTGTTTGCCAAGTAATCCATCTCCCCGAAACATTATCCTGGTGATTACTAGCTCCAGTGACAGTAACATAAGAGCACTACCACTGGATAGCATTAAGTACAGCATCAATCCATACCTACAAAAAAGAAACTTGAACATGAAGCATGAACAATCACATTGCAATCTTACAATCCTCAGTTATTTGGAATGAAGAGCTGAACAACAGCCTCATGGATTTCTGATTATGGACTGACCCAACGAGGGCTAGAAATACTCTAACAAACCTGGAAGACTCACTGGTATAGATATCTATCCTTGCTTATTAACAGGAACTTTATCAATGTCCACTACAGTTTAGAAGAATGAGGGACAATTTTGTTGAAACCGATAAAATTTTAACAGGACTAGAAAGGATGTTCCCAGTGACCAGGGTCATAGTTTAAGGATATGGGCTCGAGCTAACCGGACTGAGATGAGGAGAAATTTCTTTGCCCAGAGAGTGGCGTCCTGTGAATTCTCTAGCACAATTGAGGCCAAAACATTCAATATTTTCAAGAAGGAGTTACATGTAGTTCTTCAGACTGAAGAGATCAAAGGGTCTGGGGAGAAAACAACAGCAGGATATTGAGGTGATGATCAGCTGGAATCGTATCGAATGGTGGAACAGCTGTGTAGGGCTGAATGGCCTATTTCCACTCCTAGTTTCCATGTTTCCATGTTTGTACTTTAAGTGCACAAAATTCTGTCACTGTGTTCCTTATTGCTGAATTCACAGAACAGCTGGACATTAAATACTTTAAATATGGGCATAGTGAAAGAAGGAACCAAAATATTGTAAAATATTTAAGGATTAAACAAATATATGGATTGTAATGTACATTAGAAATCATTGTGCATTTTACTGTATTTAAAGTATTCAAACCCATGTTATCCTCCATTTTTGATTTTAAACCTGGAAATTATTTTTGCAATATTTCAATGCAAAACCCCAACACATTTTATTCGAGGCTTAACAAAGATATCAGCTGGTTTAATTTAAATTTCTGGTTTCTGAGATTTAAATAAGGAAATTCCTATAACCTAGCGCAATTCACTTGACATCTGCACGGTTATAATGTGTTTCTAACTGAAGACAAAGGTTCCAACACCATAATGACCAAGCGTTTACAGCAATATCCTTGTTTGTAAGGTTAACTAACCTTCAGAGTGAATAAAGTGTGATGCTGGAAAAAACTAACTTTTAGGAAAAACATTAATTTAAAATGCAGTTGACAACTGAATGAAGGAATAGACAGCGAGAAAAGCTCCCACTGAACAAAATGAGGTGTTTATTATTAATTATTATTAATTACGGTCATTAATATAATTGCCTCAAAGGATGTCATCAAATCATGGTGCACTTGAAGGAGAAAGAATTAAAGCATGTTTGGACATTGCTTTGAGAATGTCAACAGATTCTAACACTAGCAAAACCATAAACGATAATAACAAACCTATAAAATATAACAAAACTATAAACTATAACAACAAACCTATAAAATATAACAAAACTATAAACTATAATGAAACTATAAACTACAACAACAAACCTTAACAGAAAGATTGAAATAAATAACTGCTTCTTTACAATGATGGAAAACTTATGAATAAATATGCAATATTGTATGTGATCACAAAAGTGAATATTCAACTGCAGGGTTAATGGGGAAGGACAAGAGAGAAATTACTTTTGTGACAATGTTCCAAACACACCTAAAATGAAGAGAAAGAGGACTCTGTTACACATAGCACCCAGAGGTAATCTCCCCACACCTCCACCCTTTCTCTTTATCTTCATCGATATGGACAGAGAAAGACAATGATTCCATTTGTCACAGAGAGACTGGGCCTATCAATATCAAATAATTATGAATATATTCAAAACAGGATTCATGAGAAAGGTCTTCACTGACAATGATGCAAATGTAAAACTTGCTGAGACAGGTTGAGGCAAATAGCATCGATGAAGAGAAAGTGATGAATTTTGAGGGCAATGGAGATAGGGCTGGAGAGTGGAACTAACTTGGCAGCTCTTTCAGGAGCTAGTATAGACATGATGAGTTGAAAGGTCTCTTCTGTCCTGTAAAATTCGATGATTCTATGATTATATGTACTTAAGACTGTGCTAGATATACATATGAGAGATAAAAGAATTAAGGATATGATGATCAGGTGAAATGGAATGAACTGGGAGAAAGTTTGTGCTTGTTTTAGTTCATTCAGGGGATGTGAGCATTGCTGACTGCATCAATATTTATTGGCCATCCATAGTTGCCCCCTTGAGAAGGTGGTCGTGGTGATCTACCTTCTTGAACTGCTGCAGACCATGTGCTGCAAGTAGACCCACAATGCCCTTATGGATGAAATTTCAGAATTTTGATCCAACAACAGAGAGCGAACAGTGTTAGGAATTAATTATTGAATTAATTCATTCATTCATTGAAGTCAGGATGGTAAGTGGCTTGGAGGAAATTTACAGATGGTTCCCATATATTTGCTGTTCTTGTTCTTCTAGATAGAATTAATTGTGGATTTGGAAGGTGCTGTCTGAGACCCTTAGTGAATTTCTAGAGTGCATCTGAGTGTCGGTGGTGGAGGGAGTAAATGTTTGTAGGTGTGGTGAGAATCAAGCAAGCTGCTTTGTCCTGGATAGTGTCAAACCTTTTGAATCGTGTTGGAGCTTCATTCATCTAGGCATTCTATAACCTCACTGACTGGAGCCTGATAGAGTATGGACAGAAAGTAAGTAACTCTTCACTCCCCAAGATTCCTTGCCTCTGATCTGCTCTTGAAGCCACTGTATTTATTTGGTGAGTCAAGCTCAGTTTCTGGTCAAGGTAACCCTGGGATGTGTGTAGTGATGAATTCAGTGATGGTGATGCCATTGATTTTAAAGGGGTGTTGGATAGAATCTTGCTGCAAGTAGTCATTGTCTGTCACATGCATGGTGTATATGTTACTTGCCACTTGTGAGACATAAACACTGACATTAACCTGTTTGTTCATGTTTCCATGTTTCCCTGCAGCATTCCTGTCTGTAATCATTGCAATCCTCGAATTCTGGCCATTTGAGCATCCTTGATTTTATTCGGTATACATTGGTGGCCTTACATTCTGTTGCCTGGATGTAGAACTCTGGAATTCTCTCCTCTCATCTCGTCTCTCTGCTCCTCTTCTTTCCAAATGCTCCGTATTGGGCCAGACCAAACCCCCTTCAAATATGTCAAGTATATAACCTAGACCCTCACTTATATCTTATTTAAAAGTAAACGTAAGACGCTATGTTCCAGATGTGATTCAACTGAACACACTACTCAACTTTAAGGAAAACACATTTTACTCTTATCCCCAGTTAACATGCAAACAAAAGAAGAATTAGCCTAATACTAATTTCTAATTAATTAACTCTATTGGAAAATTTAACAGAATGCAAGATTATTTAGTCTCAAAATAGCAATTGTTCTAAAATAGTAACAACCTATAAACGCACCATTGGCAAAGGCAACTAGCTAGTAAAACAGATTGTCACACATGTGATTCTGGCAGTGGAAAGAGAACAAGCTTTAGCTATGATAGAGAGAGAGTATTTTGAAAGAGAGAGCCTGCAGCATGTTGGCTCAGTGGTCAGCATTGCTGCCTCACAGTGCCACGGACCCCAAGTTCAATTCTATCCTTGGGTGACAGTCCGTGTGGAATTTGTACAGTCTCTATGTCTGTGCATGGGTTTCCTCTGGGTGCTCTGGGTTTTTCCAAAACTACAAAGATGTGCAGTTTAGCCATGGGAAATGCAGTGTGAGATGGTATGGGGGTGAGTTTGGGTGGGATGCTCTTCAGAGGATTGGAGTAGACTTGTTGGGCCAAATGGCCCATTTCCACACTATAGATATTCTCAAATTTCTGAGATAGCTTCCATGGCCAGCTTCAAAAACCCAACAGCTCCTGAAAGTTTAACAAAAGTCCTGGTCCTGTAAGAACTTGACTCCACCCATTCTGGCAGCTCTTATTGTTCTGACTTTCAAAGAAAACCAAAGCCTCACAAGTTGTTTATTGGCTTGAAAGAGACAGCTCAGCTCCAATGGTTGAACATCAGTCTTCATAAAAAGGAATAAAATACACCTCTTAAAGCCATAATTTCATCACATCTCCTTCAAACATTACCTCCATGACTAAGTTTCTGATCAGCTACTCCAATACCCGCAGTGACAAATTTTGGTTGATAATTTCTGGAAAAGTTTTTTGAATGTTTTACTACAATAAAGGCACTATCTAAATGCAACTGAATGTTACAAGTCCAATGTATCTTTGTCATTTCCAGTGCTGTTTTTGCAGCTGAAGAAGTAGGAAAGCAGTGAGATGAGCAGATTGCTCTCAATTAACATTATTACCAATACCACTTTACTGATAAAACTCCTCTTACCTGACTGGGGAATAGAAACATCAGAAAATCTTGGGATTTCATTTTAATTAACATGCAGAAGTCCTAAGCTGATTTGTACTTTTCAAACTGAGCAAAATGCAACAACTTAGATCAGTAGAGTGTTGATTAAAATCAAACCACTGGGATTTAAATTTGTAAGCAAAGAGATGATACTGAGAGTATGAATTGTTGCGATGACTCACTAATCTTGCAGTATCCTTTAGCAAAATACATAACCTTAAAAGAGGCTCATTTCCACAAGCAGAGATAACCGAGAGAACCTCAGAGGTAGCCGTGATCATTTCTTTTAGCTGAGAAAGCTGGTTTAAATCACACTTAGTTCAGGGTAACAGCTTGTATTTGAAGCCTGTACACAGAAAGCCTGACCAGTGTCTTCTTAATAGTCTCGATAAGGTAAAGTGACCACAGTCACTATTGTGGGTGGCACAGTGATTAGCACTGCTGCCTGACAGTGCCAGGGACCTGTGTTGGATTTCACCCTTAGGCAACTGTCTATGTGGAGATTGCACCTTCTCACCATGGCATTGTGGGTTTCTTTTGGGTGCTCCGGTTTCTTCCTACAGTCCAAATATGTGTAGGCGCAGTGGATTAGTCATGGGCAATACAGGGTTACAAAGATAGAGTAGGGGGTGGGGGGCAGGGAGGGGTTGCTCCTCAGAGGGTTTGTGTGGATTTGATGGGTCAATGGTCTACTTCTACACTGCAGGGATACTACGACCTTATATCTTACCAGCCCATAAGACTGCTCTCTCATTAGATCGTGATTTAACCTGAGGGTCACTTTGCCTCAGTTAAAGGAAGAATTTGAGAAGGAGAGTCTTTCATACTAATTTCAGACAATGTTGGCATTGAATCCACGCTGTTGTCATCACTCTACATTACAAACTAGCCAACCAGCCAACTGAGCAAAGGACCTCACTTATTTATTATAAGGCTACACAGCATTTTGATGGTATTGTTTTTCTTTCAATGTCTTCTCACAGTGAACAGCAGACTGTATGAAGGTGGCTCAAAAAGTGTGGCACTGGAAAAGCACAGCAAGTCAAGCAGCATCCAAGGAGCAGGAAATTTGACGTTTCGAGCATATGCACTTCATTAGCAGTGTTACTTAATGGAGCAGTTAGTGTTTCATTGCTGACTGAGGCTGGGAATCAATTTTCTGGGAAAAAGCAGGAGACTTTTGGAGATACATTCTGTCAAGACCAAGGAGAGTTTGAGCTGTATTTACTTCAGAAATACTCTGAGAATGTTACTTGAGAACATTAAGTGCAATGTTATGGTGTGTCACCTGATTGGAGTCACCAAAAGGAAGGAAGTGCTGGCTCACTAACAAATTGTGAAAGGGTGCTCTGGTAAGGTTTAGATATGAGAAGAAACCATTAGGGCAGGCAGAGAAATATCAGCTGATACAGGGTAGAGGCTCAAGGGAGAGCTACATCCTTTTGCCACTGGGGGAGCTAGACATCTCCCCTTCACTTGATGTCTTCCACCAGGACACACAATGGTGCCTCAGATAATCTCCATTGATTCCTGAGCCTTCCTGGAACATACCACACAAGTCAATCAGTACACTTGCACTTCCAGGGCAGAGAGTCACAGAACTGACAATCTCACAAGAACATTTCTTCTAAACAACACCTGACTGCTTCACTTGTCTTGTTTCAGAAATTAATGTAAACTGGGATCATGGCTGGTTTTGTGTACAGGACTGGCTCCAATGCCACACCTTCAACCCCACGCATCAGATCACAGAGAAACTTAACTTAACGAAGATTCAACCCATCCACGCCGACCAGATATCGCAACCCAATCTAGTCCCACCTGCCAGCACACAGCCCATATCCCTCCAAACCCTTCCTATTCATATACCCATCCAAATGCCTCCTCAATGTTGCAATTGTACCAGCTCCCACCACATCCTCTGGCAGCTCATTCCATACACGTACCACCCTCTGTGTGAAAATATTGCCTCAAGGTCTCTTTTATATCTTCCACCTCTCACCCTAAACCTATCCCCTTTAGTTCTGGGCTCCCTGACTCCAAGGAAAAGACTTTGTCTATTTATCCTATCCATGCCCCTCATGATTTTGTAAACCTCTATAAGGTCACCCATCAGCCTCCGACACTCCAGGGAAAACAGCCCCAGCCAGTTCAGCCTCTCCCTGTAGCTCAGATCCTCCAACCCTGGCAACATCCTTGTAAATCTTTTCTGAACCCTTTCAAGTTTATAGAACATAGAACATAGAACATAGAAAAATACAGCGCAGTACAGGCCCTTCGGCCCTCGATGTTGCGCCGACCAAAGCCTACCTAACCTACACTAGCCCAATAACCTCCATATGCTTATCCAATGCCCGCTTAAATGCCAATAAAGAGGGAGAGTCCACCACTGCTACTGGCAGGGCATTCCATAAACTCACAACCCGCTGAGTAAAGAATCTACCCCTAACATCTGTCCTATACCTACCATCCCTTAATTTAAAGCTGTGTCCCCTAGTAACAGCTGACTCCATTAGCGGAAAAAGGTTCTCACTGTCAACCCTATCTAAACCCCTAATCATCTTGTACACCTCTATCAAATCTCCCCTAAACCTTCTTTTCTCCAATGAGAACAGCCCCAAGTGCCTCAGCCTTTCCTCATATGATCTTCCTACCATGCCAGGCAACATCCTGGTAAACTTCCTCTGCACTCGTTCCAATACCTCCACGTCCTTCCTATAGTATGGCAACCAAAACTGCACACAATACTCCAGATGAGGCCGCACCAGAGTCTTATACAACTGCAACATGACCTCAGGACTCCGGAACTCAATTCCTCTACCAATAAAAGCCAGTACACCATATGCCTTCTTCACAGCACTATTTACCTGGGTGGCAACTTTCAGAGATCTGTGTACATGGACACCAAGATCCCTCTGCTCATCCACACTACCAAGTAGCCCACCATTAGCCCAGTAATCTATCTTCTTGTTACTCCTACCAAAGTGAATGACTTCACACTTAGCTACATTGAACTCCATTTGCCACCTTTCTGGCCAGCTCTGCAGCTTATCTATATCCCGCTGTAACCTGCCACATCCTTCTTCGTTGTCCACCACTCCACCGACTTTTGTGTCATCCGCAAACTTGCTCACCCAGCTTTCAAGCCCCTTCTCCAGGTCATTTATAAAAATGACAAACAGCAATGGTCCCAAAACAGATCCTTGTGGAACACCGCTGGTTTCACAACATCTTTCCGATAGGAAGGAGACCAGAATTGCATGCAATATTCCAACAGTGGCCTCACCAATGTCCTGTACAGCTGCAACATGACCTCCCAACTCCTGTACTGAATACTCGGACCAATAAAAGAAAGCATACCAAATGCCTTCTTCACTATCCTATCTACCTGCGACTCCACTTTCAAGGAGTTATGAATCTGCACTCCAAGGTCTCTTTGTTGGGCAACACTCCCTCGGACCTTACCATTAAGTGTATGAGTCCGGCTAAGATTTGCTTTCCCAAAATGCAGCACCTCGCATTTATCTAAATTAAACTCCATCTGCCACTTCTCAGCCCATTGGCCCATCTGGTCAAGATCCTGTTGTCATCTGAGGTAACCTTTTTCGCTGTTCACTACACCTCCAATTTTGGTGACATCTGCAAACTTACTAACTGTACCTCTTATGCTCACATCCAAATCATTTACGTGAATGACAAAATGTAGTGGACCCAACACCGATCCTTGTGGCACTCCAGTCTGAAAAACAATCCTCCACCACCACCCTCTGTCTTCTACTTTGAGCCAGTTCTGTATCCAAATAGCAAGTTCCCCCTTGTGGGTGGCACGGTGGCACAGTGGTTAGCACTGCTGTCTCACAGCGCCTGAGACCTGGGTTCAGTTCCCGACTCAGGCAACTGACTGTGTGGAGTTTGCACGTTCTCCCCGTGTCTGTGTGGGTTTCCTTCGGGTGCTCCGGTTTCCTCCCACAGTCCAAAGATGTGCAGGTTAGGTGAATTGGCTATGTTAAATTGCCCGTAAGTAAGGGGTATGGGTCGGTGTGGACTTGTTGGGCCGAAGGGCCTGTTTCCACACTATAAGTATTCTAATCAAATTTAATATTCCGTGAGATCAAACCTTGCTAACCAGTCTCCCATGGGGAACCTTGTCAAACGCCTTACTGAAGTCCATATTGATATCATCTACCACTCTGCTTGTTACAATTCTCTTTATTATTTCAAAAAACTCAATCAAGTTTGTGAGACATGAGTTCCCACACACAAAGCCATGTTGATTATCCCTAACCAATCCTTGCCTTTCCAAATGCATGTTCATCCTGTCCCACAGGATTCCCTCCAACAACTTGCCCACCACGGACATCAGGCTCACTGGTCTATAGTTCCCTGGCTTGCCCTTACCACCTTCTTAAACAGAGTTTGAGTTTATTTGCTTGCTTTTGGTTGAACTATGCTGGTAAGAAAACAGTTAAAGCAGAAACACTATCCCCAAGATCTTAAATGAAGATTTTAAAAATAGATGTTGAGTAGAAATGTCACAAAAGCCTATTAACTGATAACAAATAAAGCACAAGACAATCTTAAACTTTGAATTGACAGTTTCGAAATGACAATTGTCCGTATCCCTTTCACTGCTGCCTTTGTTGTCGCAGTTAAACTGAAAGTTTTGCATTGCTCTTAATTCTCCATTGAATAGATTAGCTGAAATTCCACATCTGTTGTTCCCTTAAATCCCACGGTGTTGAATAATATCTAATCTGCTGCCGCTGCCAGCTCGACTAGATAATTCCAATTTCTTGCTTATCAAACAGCCATTAGTGTGAAACAATAGACATTTTTCAAATATAAATGACTGCATCTGAAAATAGAAAGAAATTTCAGAAATCTGACCCAGTATTTGAAATCAGAATCATTATAGTGTTTAATAGTCATTTCAACAATAACAGGTTGTGCACACTTGATTGAAAAGTCTTAATTCGATTATAGTTATAACGTTGTGAATACTTTCTTTGGAATTTCAATGCAGTCAGGACAGTATTTATCTTTTTGAGCAAGGTGGTAATCTGCTGAAGCAAATCTCCTATCCATGACTGAACTGAATTTCATTCCAGCTGCACATTTGCAGTCACTGTCGAGGCTTTTTTTTGCACATCTTCCTTTCAACAGCACTCTTTCTGTACTCACTCGGAGAAAAATGCCTCACCTCTCAAGGTTATGCTTTCAAATGTCCAACCATTTGGACTTTGTTGTTTCATTCATCAAAATATTTCTGCCAATCTCGATTGACTCAATCATTTCCCTGCTTTTATCTCTGAAACTCTTGAGGGTCCAACATCATATGGACTGCAGCAGTTCATGTAGAAAATATTACCTTCTCAAAGGCAATTAGCAGGAATAATAAATGCTGACTTTTCCAGCAATGCCCATAATGGGTAAATGAATGTTAAAAGATATGTTAAAAGATTGGCCATTTAAAACCTCTCCCATGCAGGATGGTTAGAAAACTGAAAGCAGAGCTTCCAATGGTCAGATGGTAGTGAAAAATACTGATAGCACCCAACTCCATCTCTGTAACACCTTCATAGTCTTTTTAAACCCTTATGGTTTACATTTGGATCTGTCTGCTTTGAATTGCCCTTCTATCTTTCAACTAATCCATGTTTAAGCGTTAGTCAAAGTGTATTCATCAACAAGACCATCCATGAGTTTTGAACCATTTTAATGGAGTTGTGTTTAGCAGAGTCCTTGCCAAGGAAGAACAGTTCAACAAAACACAAATCAACAAAGTGAAAGTGTGGCGAGAAACAAATAAGAGCACGGCAATAAGGCTTGTCACAACTCTAGTTTAATCATGAAATCTCCAATCCAGAAGCTAAATATGAGGTCAATAATCAGAGTGGGATATATGAGCCTAAAGCTGAAGTCTATTTGTATTTTATTGATAAATAAGGGCTATCATCTATTCTTCACTTCTCTGCAGTTTGCTCTGAGTGGTATAGATCTTACTCATTCTTTCACATCTCCATGCAACACAGCACAGACAGATCATTTCCCACAGTTTTCACATCCATCTGATTTGGGCTGTTTCCCATCACAAAAATCATTTTTATGTAGACAGGATATTAGCCTGGTTTGTAACTGCCTGCTGGGAAAGCTGGCTGTTAAGGTAGGGGCTGGATGGTGATTACATTTACTCTATTCCACTTCCAAATGTTCAGCCAGTTTTCTGAAATTCAGAAATGGTGATTTAATATTCCTAGCACAAAACAAGGGGCAGATATTTTCAGCAGCAACTGATTCCCTGCCCCCACTGAGAAAATGTATTGGATTAAAGTACAAATCAGGTCATTCAGAGCTATCGTGTCATCTTTCTGGTGCATCATGGCCTCCATTATGAGACCCATCTCTCCAAAAGCCAATCAGAAGCCAGCAACTTCCAGGTCATCAGGTCTTCAGAGGCCAAGGCATCAGGGCATCCAAAGATGAGAAAATGAGCTGTTGCCTCTCAGGCTCACAGGAGAAGGACCACTGGGAGAGGGGTATCCCAGTGCAGTTGATAGCAAGAGCAGTAAGTGCTCATCAGCCACCCCTGTGGTTAGTTTAGTTCATATTGGGGAAAATGGAACCCCCACTAGAGAGAGGATGCAAGTAGCATCCTGGAAACAGAAGTAGAAAAGATGGGACAAATGCAAAAAAATGACAATTATTAAGGAAGTACCACTGAGTAAATTGTGGGAATTTCAAGTTGACAAATCCTTACATCCTGGCGGATTTCATCCCAAGGTCTTCAAAGAAGCACCAACTGAAGTACCTAATGCATGGGTTTTACTTTTCCAAAGCTCGATAGGTTTGGGGAGTTTCCTTCAGATATGAAATTGGCTAATAAATAACAAAAAAATAGAATTGTACAACACAGCAATGGGCCTTTCATCCAATCATGACACATTTCTAAATGAAAACACTTCTGCCTCTACACAGTCCGCATACCTCTATTTCTTGCCTATTCACATATCCATCGATATGTCTCTTAAATATTGTGATTGCATCTGCATTTACCACCTCCTCTGAGTGTATTCCAGGCACTTACCACCCTCTGTGCAAATAACCTGCCTCTCTCATCTCTTTTAAACTTTTCCCCTTTAACCTCAAACCTATGTCCCCTAGTACTTGTCTTTTCTACCCTGGGGAAAAGTCTCTACCTACCCATTCCATTAATGCCTCTCATAATTTTGTAAATTTCTATTAACTAACCACTCAGTCTCTGATGCTCAACTGAAAACAAACTGAAGAAGGGCTTATGCCTGAAACATCGATTCTCCTGCTCCTTTGATGCTGCCTGACCTGCTATGCTTTTCCAGCAACACATTTTTAAGCTCTGAAACCAAACCAAGTTTGTCCAATCTCTTTCGCTGAAAATGTGTTGCTGGTTAAAGCGCAGCAGGTCAGGCAGCATCCAAGGAACAGGAAATTCGACATTTCGGGCATAAGCCCTTCATCAGGAATGAGGAAAGTGTGTCCAGCAGGCTAAGATCAAAGGTAGGGAGGAGGGACTTGGGGGAGGGGTGATAGAGATGTGATAGGTGGAAGGAGGTCAAGGTAAGGGTGATAGGCTGGAATGGGGTGGGGGCGGAGAGGTCAGGAAGAAAATTGTAGGTTAGGAGGGCGGTGCTGAGTTCGAGGGAATCGACTGAGACAAGGTGGGGGGAGGGGAAATGAGGAAGCTGGAGAAATCTACATTCATCCCGTGTGGTTGGAGTGTTCCTAGTCGGAAGATGCGGCGCTCGAGCTTATGCCCAAAACGTCGATTCTCCTGCTCCTCGGATGCTGCCTGACCTGCTGTGTTTTCCAGCACCACATTTTCAACTCTGGTCTCCTGCATCTGCAGTCCTCACCTTCTCCTGGTTCAGTGAGTAGGCAAAGATCTGCAAACAGAGTACAATGTGAAAAAGTGTGAAATTGACCATTTTGATAAAAAAGAACAAAAGAGAAGCATATTAACCAAATAGTCAGAGATTGCAGAGCTCTGAGGCATCTGGGTGCATGAATCACAGGAAGCTAGTGTGGAGGAACAGGAAGTAATCAGGAAAGATAATAGATTGTTATTGCTTATTGTGAGGGGAATTAAATGCCAGAGTAAAGAGGTTATGCTTCAGTTATTGAGGACATTAGTGAGTTTGCATCTGGAATACGGTATATAACATTGGTTACAGTACTTACAGTAGGACATCAATGTGTTGGAAACTCAAAGTTTGTGCGAAGATTTGTAGCTCAGGTGCTTGTTGTAGTGGTTCTGTTCGCCGAGCTGGAAGTTTTTGTTGCAAACGTTTCGTCCCCTGGCTAGGAGACATCATCAGTGCTGTGGAGCCTCCTGCGAAGCGCTTCTTTGATGTTTCTTCCGGCATTTATAGTGGTCTGTCCTTGCCGCTTCCGGGTGTCAGTTTCAGCTGTCCGCTGTAGTGATTGGTATATTGGGTCCAAGAGGAAGAGGAACACCTATACAAGGTATTCGCCAAAAACGGATACCCACGCAACTTTATCAACAGATGCCTAAGAGATAGACCACGGAACGAGGACATGCCACAACCAAAAGGACTAGCCACACTACCATACATCAGGAGCGTTTCAGAACTGACAGCCAGACTACTGCGACCCCTAGGACTCATAACGGCACACAAACCAACAGCCACGCTCAGACAACAACTTACTAGAACAAAGGAGCCAATACCCAACATGAGCAAAACTAATGTAGTTTATAAAATACCATGCAAGGACTGCACAAAACACTATATAGGACAAACAGGAAGACAGCTAACAATCCGCATACATGAACATCAACTAGCCACGAAACGACACGACCAGCTATCCCTAGTAGCCACACACTCAGACAACAAGCAACATGAATTCGACTGGGAAAACACTACTATCATAGGGCAAGCCAGACAGAGAACAGCCAGGGAATTCCTAGAGGCATGGCATTCATCCACAAATTCCATCAACAGACACATTGACCTGGACCCAATATACCAATCACTACAGCGGACAGCTGAAACTGACACCCGGAAGCGGCAAGGACAGACCACTATAAATGCCGGAAGAAACATCAAAGAAGCGCTTCGCAGGAGGCTCCACAGCACTGATGATGTCTCCTAGCCAGGGGACGAAACGTTTGCAACAAAAAATGTTGGAAACTATTCAGAGAAGGTTTGTTAGTATAATACCTGGAATGAGCAGATTGCCTGATGAGGAAAGACTAGAGAGGTTAGACCTGTATCCTTAGGAGTTTAGAAGAGTCAAGGGTGACTTCATTGAAACATATGAGATCTTGAGGGGACTTGACTGGGTAGATGTTGAAAAGGTGTTTCATTTTGTGACAGAATCTAGAACGAAGGACATTATTTATAAATAAGGCGTGCTATTTTGTTTCAAAGATGAGGAAACATGTTTTCTTAGAAGATTGAGAGTCTTTGGAATTCCCTTCCTCCCTTCCTTCCCTTCCTTGGATAACACAAAAAGATCCCACATACATATCAATATATATACAAACCAGTCAAATTATGAGTTAAAATGGAGCAATTTTTTTTTGTTGGAGGTAGCTCAGAGAAGGTTCACTAGGATGATTCCTGGAAAGGAGGGACTCTCTTATCAGCAAAGGTGAAACAGTCTGGGACTCTGCTCATTGGAGTTTGGAAGAATGAGAGGTGATCTCATCGAAACAAATAGGATTCTTAACAGATTCAAAAGAGAAAATGCTGGAAAATCTCAGCAGGTCTGGCAGCATCTGTAAGGAGAGAAAAGAGCTGACGTTTCGGGTCTAACTGACCCTTTGTCAAATCTTTTCTCTCCTTACAGACGCTGCCAGACCTGCTGAGATTTTCCAGCATTTTCTCTTTTGGTTTCAGATTCCAGCATCTGCAGTAATTTGCTTTTACTATTTTGTTCTTAACAGAATTGGCAGTGTAAATATTTCTACTCATAGGGAGTCGAGGACCAGAGGACATAGTCTCAGAATAAAGGGGTGCCAATTTCAGACTGAGATAAGGATGAATTTATTTCCTCAGATGATTGTGATTCTTTGGAACTCTTTGCCACAGAGTGTCAGGGGTGGGGGGCAGAGTCCTTGAGTACATTTAAGGCTGAGATAGATAGATCCTTGATCAAAAGGGGGATCAAAGGTTATGGAGAGTGGACAAGAAAGTGGATGTGAGAAATGTTGATCAGCCATGACATTATTGAAAAGCCAAAAGGCTTACTCCCATTCCTACTTATTATTTTCTTATTGTCTACGTTTCTGCAGCAGAATATAACGTAGGAAATGGTGCTGCATTTTAATCACCATATTATCATTTTGATAAATAATAACCAGCAGACTCTGCAAAGTACGAAGCCCTCTGTGGGAATGATGTGGGAATGATATTGACATTAAACATTACCAAATGATTGCTACTACCTTCTGTTATCAAGTTAAGATTCACCATATGCTGATCCCATTGTTTCCAATTAATAAACTAACAGATTTTCAAAGTAATTGTTCATTTTATTTGTTCTTGCTTGATGAGCCTGGCATGAAGGAAAATGCTTGCTGTTCACTTTGTTTACATGCAGCTCAAACAACCTATTAGTGTACTCTCAGCAGTACGATGCATCGAGATACCAACAATGGGGGATGTTATTGGCAGTGAATTCTGTCAAATATTTGATTGTGCCGTCAAGCTGATGGGCATGAAGTTCAAGCTGCAATATTGAGAAATGTGCTATTTCTGCTTTTTAATGTCATTTGAAGATATTGGCTGCTTTATGGAGGAAAACTGAGGTAAAGCCGAAAGATTTGGAGGGGCATTGATGTAATTAAACAGTCAGATGTTCCTACATTTTGGAACTCACCTCTAGTAATCATTCCCGAGCTCAGGAACCGCAGCGGTATTTGTCTTTGTGCTCATATTGAAGTGCTGAGCAAAGTGACTTGATGTGAAAGGCAAAGCATTTCAACTCAGGGTCAGGAAATAACAGATTTATCTAACTCATGTGTTTTCTCAAAACTGCAGCTGAAACCCATTTCATCGGTACTATAGCTGTACACTTAGATTCTATATTTTGTAAAGAAAATTCATGTGACTTTCAATAAAGACATTGTGTACTACAGGATGGTTCCCAGAAGCTATGTAAGTGTTTTTGTTGATTCTGTCTCAGGAAAATGCAGACAGACTCAATCTCTAATGGAGACATTTAAAACTGAATGAACCTTCTGACAACCCTCTGAAAGTTGCCACCCAGGTAAATAGTGCTGTGAAGAAGGCATATGGCGTACTGGCTTTTATTGGTAGAGGAATTGAGTTCCGGAGTCCTGAGGTCATGTTGCAGTTGTATAAGACTCTGGTGCGGCCTCATCTGGAATATTGTGTGCAGTTTTGGTCGCCATACTATAGGAAGGATGTGGAAGCACTGGAACGGGTGCAGAGGAGGTTTACCAGGATGTTGCCTGGCATGGTAGGAAGATGGTATGAGGAAAGGCTGAGGCACTTGGGGCTGTTTTCATTGGAGAAAAGAAGGTTTAGGGGTGACTTGATAGAGGTGTACAAGATGATTAGAGGTTTAGATAGGGTTTAGATAGGTTTAGATTGACCATGAGAACCTTTTTCCACGTATGGAGTCAGATATTACGAGGGGACATAGCTTTAAATTAAGGGGTGGAAGGTATAGGACAGATGTTAGGGGTAGATCCTTTACTCAGCGAGTCGTGAGTTCATGGAATGCCCTGCCAGTAATAGTGGTGGACTCTCCCTCTTTATGGGGATTTAAACGGGCATTGGATAGGCATATGGAGGAAAGTGGGCTAGTGTAGGTTAGGTGGGCTTGGATCGGCGCAACATCGAGGGCCGAAGGGCCTGTACTGCGCTGTATTTTTCTGTGTTCTATGTTCTAACATATTGGACCCTTCTAAATGTATAAAAGTCAAAGCTTCTGGACAATGAAGGAGACTAAACCCACACCATCGGAAAGCAGCATAACTGGCTTTACTTTGTGGGACAACAATTCATCAGAATTAACAAAGCAGTCATCTCAAATCCTGATTTGCATGAAATTGGTTATGAGACATCATCCTAATGGATCTCTGCAGGAATCACTGGGAGAGACACTCTTAAGGAGATATCAGCCAAAGAGAACCATGTAGAAACATCAAAAGAAATCACAGTTCCATTGAAAATATCTCAATAATCTGCATGTGCCATAACCATATAAACGACGTAGAGATACTGGTGTTGAACTGGGGTGGACAAAGTTAGAAATCACACAACACCAGGTTATAGTCCAACAGGTTTATTTGAAAGTTCAAGCTTTCAGAGCCCCCACTCCTTCTGCAGACAGCACTCCTTCTGAGAGAAAATATATCAGACACAGGATTTATAAGTGAAATATCAAAGGGTCATACAGACCATCTGAATGTATTGAACAACCTAAGATGATTATTAAGCCTTTAATCAGTTATTGTGAGGTGTAGGTTTTGATTGATTAATATATAAATCCCAGAATTTCTTTTAAGTCACTGCCCCAAGTTAACTTTAGGTTTTATCAGAAAAAAGATGACACCTCAGGTTGGACAATGCATTTTCATGTGAGGCCATGTTTCAAGTCTGTCTGCATCTCAACGTGGAGCCTGACTGGTTTTATTTGAGGTGTCACCTTTGTTCTGATAAAGTTATCTTGGGGCGGTGCCTTCAAAGAAATTCTGGGATTTACATATTAATCAATCAAAACTTACACCTCATTCTAACTGATTAAAGGTTTAATAGTCATTAAAGATTTGCTCAATACATTTACATCATTTGTGTGACCTTTTGATCTCTTACTTAAAAATCATGTGTTGAATTTATTCTCTCTCATTTGCTGCTTGCAGAAGGAGAGGGTTCTCTGAAAGTTTGTGGTTTTAAATAAACTTATTGGACTATAACAATAGACTAGAAAGGAGAGAAAAGCTGTTTTCTCTCCATCCCAAAGCCATTGTTACCTGCCGAAGCCACTGAACTGTCCAACTATGAGGTGACAGAATTAATTGCAGCTGCTGAATTTGGACGTCAAGTTTTCAACCATTTCCCTTTAGAACAAAACCTTTGAGGAGATGACAAGCCATCACCATTAACAGACTTTTATCTTCATAAGCATCTTTTATCTGTATCTATTTTTAATCCTTGTATTTTGCATTTTAATTGTATCAATTTTTACCAAGTAACTTTCAACCTCATTTGTTCAATAAACTAACTTTTCCTCTAATTGAGAGTAAGGTTTTGTTGTTTTATGCTTATTTTTAACATTGCACCACTTGTACAATAAAAAGGCTGCTGAACAATCTATGTAAATGTGCAGTTCACAGACCACTTTGTGGACATGCCTGGTGTGGTTATGACAAATGGCCTCATGTCAATAATGAGAACAATTATATTATCGTAACTAAAATGTGTTAACTTTCAATAAAGCTTTAGCAGTGATGATAATTCAATAGAAAATCTAAAATATGCATGAACAAATTCCTGTTGCATTGACTGTAAGTACAGAAACACATTATCTGTCGAGGATTATCATAAGCCTTGAATAAATTATCAGCAATTACACATGAGTAATGCAGCTTTGATCAGGAACATTTCTGACTAAAATCACAAAGCAGGGATCAACATCGAAGGCGAGAGGCCCAGTGCAGTCCCTGATGACACAATCCCAAGTTCAATTCCTTCTAAACACAGTTTAGAGGAGGTGATCGGGTTCTTTGATTCACTTGTGGGACATGCGCATCACTGGCTGGCCAGCATTTATTACTGTCCTGACTTGCCTTTGAATTGAATGACTTGCTGGACCATTTCAAAGGGCAGTTGAGAATCACCCACATTGCTGTGGGTCTGGAGTTACATTTAGGTAAGACCAGGAGAGGATGGTAGCTTTCCTTCCCTAAAGGATATTAGTGAGCTCGATGGGATTTTCCAACAATCAACAATGATTTAATGGTCATCAGTACATTTTTAATTCCAGACGATTATTTAATTCAAATTCCATCATCTGCTGTGGCAGGATTCAAACCTGGGTTCCCAGAACATTAATTGAGTTTTGGATTAATAGTCTAACGATAATATCATGAGGCTATCTCCTTCCCTGTGGCTCAGTGGTGTTATTGCTAGACTATTAATCCAGAGAATAAAGAATGTGGCGCTGGAAAAGCACAGCAGGTCAGGCATCATCGAGGAGCTGGAGAATTGATGTTCGGGCATAAGGTCTTCATCAGGAATAAGGCTTGTGGGCCAGGGTGCTGAGAAATAAATGGGAGGGGGGGTTGGGGGCAAGGTAGCTGAGAAAGCAATAGGTAGATGAAGGTGAGGGAGAAGGTGAAAGGCCGGGGGGTCTTTGGTTGAACGGTTTGATGGGAAAGGTGATGGAAAGGTCAGGAGGGCGGTGTAGAGTTGGAGGCTTGGGACTGGGATAATGTCAGGAGAGGAGAAATGAGAAAACTGTTGTAGTGGTTCTGTTCGCCGAGCTGGAAGTTTCAGCTCGGCGAACAGAACCACTACAACAAGCACCCGAGCTACAAATCTTCGCACAAACTTTGAGAAAACTGTTGAAATCCACATTTATCCCATGTGGTTACAGGGTTCCAAGGTGGAAAATGAGGTGTTCTTCCTCTAGGCATCGGGTGGTAACAGTTTGGCAATGGAGGAGGCCCAGGACCTGCATGTCCTTGACGGAGTGGGAGAGGGAGGTGAAGTGTTCAGCCACAGGGCGGTGGAGTTGGTGGGTGCGGGTGCCCCAGAAATGTTCTCTGAAAGAATCCGCAAGAAGGCATCCTGTCTGCCCGATGTAGAGGAAACCACATTGGGTGCAACAGATGCAGTAGATTATATTGGTAGAGGTACAGGTAAATTTCTGTCAGATATGGAAGGATCCTTTGGGGCCTTGGATGGAGGTGAGGGGAGTGGTGTCAGTGCAGGTTTTGCACTTCCTGTGGTGGCAGGTAAAGGAGCCAGGAGTGAGGTGTGGGCTGGTGGGAGATGTGGACCCGATGAGGGAATGGTCTCTCTGTGGAGCGTTGATAGAGGTGAAGAGGGAAATGTATGTCTGGTGGTGGGGTCTGGGAAGTGGGGGAGGATGATGTGATGTATGCAGATGTTTGTGGGATAGAAGGTGAGGACTAGGGGTGTTCTGTTCTTGGAACCCTCCCCCCTCACATTTATCTCCCATTTCCACCACCCCCCAACCCACCCCCGGCCCACAAGCTTCATTCCTGATGAAGGGCTTATGCCTGAAATGCCAACTCTCCTGCTCCTCGGATGCTGCCTGACCAGATGTGCTTTTCCAGCACCACACCTTTGACTCTGTTCTCCAGCATCTGCAGTCCTCACTTTCTCCTATTCATCCAGAGACCCATGTAATGTTCTGGTGAACCAGGTTCAAATCTGTGTCATGGCAGATGATGACATTTCAATTCAATTAAAAGAAGATCTGATGTTAAAAGTCTAATGATGATCATGAAACTATTGTTTATTGTCAGAAAAATCCATCTGGTGCATTGATGTACTTTTGGGGAAGGAAATCTACCATCATCACCTGATCTGGCCTACATGTAACTCCAGACCCACAGCAATGTGGTTAACTCTTCTCAACACTTTGGGTAATTAGAGATGAGAAATAAATGCTGGCCTGGAGTGACACACGCATCCAGTGAATGATTAAAGAAGGAACATTAGCTACAATGTCTATTTACCTCATGTTTGACAATGTTTAGGAAAAGCTTGGGAATAAATTGGAAGTTAAAGTGAGTATCTTCACATTTGTAAATTATACCTTAGTGTCGATCAAGTAATTACTGTTTAATCATTGTCATAGATACCAAGAGGAAAACAGCAATTTCTGTGGATTGCAGGAGATAGATACCATTGTAACAAAAAAAATTAAACATTGGTCCCTAGTTCCTCATTGTTCTTTTTCTACAAAAGAAACCTGCAGTGTAGATGAAGCATGAGTTATCAGCAAATGTAAACAAAAAATGAATTGCCTGTTTATGTGATTTTTCACAATCCCAAGAAAGCCCAAAGCAGTTACGAACCAATGAAGTACTGCTACAAAAACAACATCTTGTATTTATATAACACCTTGATGGAAATGTGATGTTACCTTTTTATGTTCAACATTCTGAAATCGGATTTGAAACCATGGCTCAGGTGGGAGACTCTAACAATTGAGTCACATTTGACATGAATATAGGGCAGTTTAGTTACTCTATGTTCAATAATTTACAGTGTTTATAGAAGACAAGTCCTTTCTCTGGAATCCAAAAACCACCAAAGTTCCAGAAGTTCAGTTTCATGATGCATTCACATTCGAGTCCCAAGGTTTGATATTTGTTCTCATTATTTGCCATGACACCCAGATTGGTTTCTGTCATATCATTATTTGGGAAAACCTGATAAATTAATTAATTAATGTTGTTGCTCAACATTTCAGACTAAACACGAAGCGAGATCAAGCAGGCTGCCTGGAAGAATGGGCTCACACACTTCCTTTCAGCTATTAAGGGCACTGTCACGTTGACGGATTGTGTGATTCTCCTGTTTTGATTTGAGAATGCCTGATGCAAGAAAAAAACATTGACTGTCAGTCAATGTTATAACAGAGTGAGAAGTTGTAATGGGAGATTTTTTAAAAACTGGAATGAAGAGTGTGCTGCACTTGAGCTGCTTTCAGGTATGAGCTAATAAGCGGCACTTTGATGTGCCAAGTAATTTTATCTCCAATTCGACGGAGCCTAATTATCTCCCCATGAAACAATATTAGCATCAGTGTATCCCTGACATCAAACAATTATCAATGATAATCATCAAGGAATCAAATTTGAGACATCCCACTTCTCTGTTGTCTCTGTGCTATCAGTACCATGACTTCCTAGGCAGCTGTTATACCACAACCTCTGCTCATTCTTTGGTATAAGTAAGGACAGCAACATTTTGCAAAAACTATCCATTGGAATTGATCAGTGTCCCAGTTTTGTCCATTGGAAATAGCATATTATACAACACAACTCATACAATATTTTTCTCAGCTTCTGGAGTATCATAGATTATTGAAAACAAATTCAGAATTTTCAGCAAGTTTCTGTAAAACAAAGTCACTGGACTTGAAATGTTAATTCTGCTTTCTCTCCAGATTTGCTGCCAGACTTGCTGTGTTTCTCCAGCACTTTCTATTTTTCGCTGGAACTGCACCCAGTTTGTAATTACATAGGTATCATGCTCAGTGATGGATTGCTGTGTGTGCACAATATGGAACAGTGCAGGGCATACATTATTGTTAACTATTTGGAAAACAAAAGGAAAATATTAGGGAGAACAATATTAATGTGAAATATTTAGACATAAGTTAGGTGTACTTTGGCTCAAATTCTGAAATCCATCTGCCTAACGTCCAAACTAATTTGCCTCGATCCTAAAAATGCTTGAAGGTCAAATACGAAAGTTAAGCCCTTTGACCTGAGCTGTATGTGATTGTATCATTTGCCACCACTACTTTTTGTTTCTGTCATATAACACACATCATGTCATAATTCAACAGCCACCTTAAAAACATTGTGAACACTATCAGGCTTCCACATTCCCATCGTATCTGCTGACATTTTCAAGCACTTCCTAGATGTTGAGCAATGATTTTGTGCAGGGTTAGTTTGTAAACCTAGAGGGAATGGTTCGGAAATTTCTCATAAATGATTCTGTTTCTTATTCTTTTCTTGGAATGGGAGCTGTTTCTGGCAAGGTCAGCATTGTTGCCCATCTCTAATTGCCTCTCAAACTGAATGATGCTTTCACCTATTTCAGAGAGTAGTTAAGAGTTAATCTACTCACTGTGGATTCTCCATCAAATGTAGGCCAGACTAGTAACAGACAGCAGTTGACCCTTCCTACTTGACATTTGTGAGCCAGATGGATCTAAAACAATGAAACACTGGTTAGCATGAAGCTAGCTCAGCCAGGTTGTATGAGGGACTTGTCAAGTGGAATTAGTCATTAGTAAGCAAGTAGGAAGTGAAAAACCGGGGGAATAAAAATTAATAAAATACCAGTTAGAGATAATAACTGATTATTTGCCAAACTTTTACTGTACCCAGAATACATTCAGAATCGTTAGCAAAAAGATAAATGAAAAGTCATTACTCTGCTATACAATCCTTACTCATGAACTTATAAAGCTCACACTCCATTGCTGCATTCAAACTTCGAGTGATACACTGAAGGTCAGTCACAGTATAAAAGATTTTATTGAAACCTTTCAAGTGCCTACAACAGTGATAGAAGCAAATTCAGGGCCACTGCAGCAACTTGAGGTTTTCTCAATTGTGAGGTTACTTTTCAGAAAAGAAAAGCATATTTGCTGTTGTTGGCTTCAAGGCACAAACAGCTGCTGTCAGGGAAACTGGTCATCCATTGTGAGGGCTGAAGCTCAAAGATAAATCCAGTAACCAGGAACCCATTGAATGTATAACTGTTGAGCATAGATTCACAATTGTTCTCCAATGGTGTAATTAAACCTGTAAATGGGGATGAGATCATCAGCCTAATTGTAGGACAGACAATGCTCTGAAATGGTGGCTTTAAGGCAGAGAGAATGTTGCTGCATTTGGTTGTCCCTTTGCTTTCCTTTCTGTCATATCAAGTGTCTAGTCTTGGAGAAAAGGGACAATTCAACTGTCTTTTCAGATAATAAAGTTGATACCTGCAATGAGATTAGAATTTCATGACTATCACAAAACATTATATTCTGGGTGATCTAGTTATGGACTGAGCTACTTAAAGTGGATCTTTGATATTCCAGACAGTTCACAAACCTTGTAATGAATTCTTCAACTGGCTTAGTGTTGTACCTTTTGCTAAAGCTTTGTCCATCTTTGCTGTCTTTGTGGCCATGAAACCCACATGTGAAATGACTTTAAAGGCTTCTTTCCATGTTGCTCACTCAATGTGTGAGCAAATGCAGCAAAATAAGAGACAAGGTTTGGAACTGGATAAAAGCACAAGGGGGAAATTATTGAGTCAGGAAGTTCTGGAGACTCCTAGTAAAAAGAATAGGCGTGAAGCTAAGAGGACATTGAACAGTGAGATAGCTATGTGGTGAAAAAGCTTTGTGCTTGGAGATAATATATTTTATAGGCATGAAACACTTTAATCAAGCAGTTTCATTATTAGTTCACTCAGCACTATTCCAAAGGATATCTGGGAAAGAAATGTTAATTCATTGGACTAATTTTGGAGGTTAAATTGTCATAGGGTGTTTCTATCTGTATTTCTGATGGACAGGGAACAAAGTGTTACAAATGGAATTGCTGAATGAGTAATGTTGAATTTATTTAGATAGCACTAATTTAATAGAGCCTGCCCAGATCAAAATAGTTTGTTAGTGAAAAATGTTCTTTCAAGTATAAGTTAAATCACAGGGTCTAATAAAAGGTCATTGACCTGAGCCATTAACACTGCATAGCTCTTGCATCATGTTGCTACAGCATAATAGAATCTGACATCTACCAGTCTGGTCATTCAAACTTTCACCCTTGAAGTACAAGGTGCCCCTGAGGTTTGTGTAACAAGGAAAGCTAACTCCTTTGCAATGATACCAAGCTGTAACCACACAATTGATATTTGTCACTTACACCAAGTTGCCAGCAAGTCAAACTTTGTTGCTCAAATGAGTAAGGTGGTATATTAATGTGAGTGCTGATGAGATGCCAGGCAGGTATAACACACGTCCCAAAGACTGGTAGATGGTGTCGTACCAAGCAACGTACTGACCATATCCAATCAGTCTGCACTTGCAAAACATGAAACAGTGTCCAATATTACATGTGATTTCTCAGGGCACAACCAATCAGAGTAAACTTGCTTAGTTTAAATTTAAACAAAGATTGTGAGTTAACTGTTAGTCTTTTAACTAGCACAGTCCCCATGTTGATAACTCTGCAATATCAGAATCAACTTGTAATCAATACCACACTCTTCTCTAATAATATATAGACTGTTTCCTTTTCCCCAATTCCTTGCTAATTGTCCTGATGAGCACAAGATACAATGCATCAACAAATGTGTCCCTTTCTCAGCAATTCTTAGATTCTGAATATGTGAAACATGAAGATCCACCTAGAAGAAACTGGAAAAATCACATTTAGAACTATCTGATGGGATCAACAGACTATCATCTAGTCTGTTGAGTGTTCAATTCCACCCTCAGGTGGCTGCCTGTGTGGAATTTGCACGTTCTCCTCATGTTTGTAAGAGTCTCCTCCGGGTGCTCCAGTTTCCTCCCACTGTCCGAAGGTGTGCAGGTTTAGGGTGGATTGGCCGTGGGAAATGCAGGGTTACAGGGATAGGGTAGGGGTTTAGATATGGGTGGGGTGCTCTTAGGAGGGCCAGTGTAGACTCAATGGACCAAATGGCCCGGTTCCATAATGTAGGGATTCTATGATTCAATGAGTAGAGTCAGGTATTGAGTGGCTGAACAATTCACACTGAATCTTACTTTGTTTTGGGGAAGAGTGTTTTGTGTTGAGTTTTTTGAAAGTTTCTTGCCGTGAAGCTTGTGAGCTTTCTTGCTCAATCTGACAACCTTCACCTCATGAAGTACCTAGCCCAGCCCTATGGTGTGTCTTTTCTCGGATTCTAGCTCCATGTTACCACACACACAGTTCCCAGAACATCCGACTAGATGCGTAGGAATTAATTGGCATCCTTTTATTTCATTTGTTCATCAGGTGTGTACATTGCTGGGTCACAGAGCTTGTCTGCGTGCAAAACAGTGTTTAAAATCACATTGATGCGAGGAATTTAAGGGAGTGATGGCCTGGTGGTATTAACACTGCACTTTTAATCCAGAGAAAAAACTCAGAAACCATGACAAAAATTGCTGGAAAAAAACTCAGCAGGTCTGGCAGCATCTGTGAAGAGAAATGACTGTTAATGTTTTGGGTTCAGTGACTGTTCAGAATAAAGAGCGGTCAGTGCAGCCAAAACATTAACTGACTTCTCTCCAAAGATGCTGCTGGACCTGCTGTGTTTATCCAGCAAATTCTGTTTTGTTATTAATCCAAAGACACAGACAATGTTCTGGGGAGCCGTATTTGAACCCGACCATTATAGATAATAGAATTTTAATTCAGCAAAATTGAGAGCCTACTGATGACTATGAAACCATTATCAATTGTTGGAATAGTCCATCTGGCTCACTAATGTCCTTTAGAGAAGGAATGTACTGTCCTTATCTGGTCTGGCCTACATGTGACTCCAGACCTACAGCAATGTAGTTGACCATTAATTCTGGGTAACTAGCGATGAAAAATATAGTGCAGTGAACTCCTGAGTGAAGGCCATTTGTTTTGACTGGAACTTGTTGACACCCAGGATAGGTTTCATGGCTTTGTGTCAGTGCTAAATGACAGGGCAGAAAAACTGCAGACAAGTAGGAGGGAGAACACAGAAAGTCAGGCAGCATCAGGAGGGGGAGAAATCAACATTTCGGGTGTAACCCTTCTTCAGGACTGTGGGTGGGTGTAGACGGAGCTGCAGATAAAGGAGGGGAAGGGATGGAGGAATGGGGGACAGCAGGGGGCTGAGGTAGGGATAGGTGAAGACAGGTGGAGGGTATGGCCTTGGTGGTCAGTGGGAGAAACAAATCCAGTTGGTAGGCAGAAGAAATGGTTGATCAGAGGAATGGATGGGAGAGGGAGCGGCTGGAAAGAGAGTCGGGGGATGGGAAGGGAGTCGGGGGATGGGAAGGGAGTCGGGGGATGGGAAGGGAGTCGGGGGATGGGAAGTGTGGTTATTTGAAGTTGGAGAACTCAATGTTGAGTCCTCCAAGCTGTAGGCTGCCCGGGCAGATTATGAGGTGTTGTTCCTTCGATTTGCGTTCTGTTCCCTTCACCAAACTTTGATTTGTGCCACTCTCCCCACCATTCTCCACCTCCACACCCCCCCCCCCAACCCCCGAAACCCCAGGTACCTACCCATTCAGCTGGAAGAGATCCAAAATCTGCCAGCAGCCCAGTCCCTCACCTCCATCCAGGGCCCCAAACAGTCCTTCAGTGTGAGACAGAGGTTCACCTGCCTCTCTTCCAACCTAGGTTTACTGTATCTGGTGCTCCTGATGTGGTCTTCTCTACATCGGGGAGACCAAACGTAAACTCAGGGCACATTTCACTGAGCATCACAACCAGGCCCATAGGGCCAACCTGACCTCCCAGCCACTACCCATTTTAATTCCCCTTCTCACTCCCCTTCCGATATGACCATCCTCAGCCTCCTCCTTTGCCGCAACGAATCCGCCTTCCTTCCAGCTTCCAAATGGACTCATTCCTCCCATCGACCAAAAACAGGTCGTACATTCCACCGGTATTCACCTATCCCTGCCTCTTCATACCGCTCCCCCCCCCTCCCCCGCATACCTCAGCCCCTTTATCTGCAGCTCTCCTTACACGCAACCCCAGTCCTGAAATGTTGACTTCTCCATGACCTGATGCTGCTTGGTTTGCAGCCTCCTGTTTGTCTGCAAAGGGCAGGGCAAGGCAGCAGCACTGTGGGCCTGGTATCTCTGGCTGAAGGGGAAAAACACAAAAAGGTAAGGCCAGGCAGGGATACTGTGAGGATCGAGGTCGACTCAGAGTGAGGGAGCGCTCTGACAGTGAGAGGTTGATCCCAGACATACAGTCTGGGGCACTCCCTGTGCTGGAGGGTGGGGGGGAGGGGGTGGAGGGGTGAACAGTTACAATGAGAGTTGTCAGAGGAGCCTAGAAGCAATACTGAAAGGCAGACTGTCCTCTAAGTGGATCAGAATGTGACATGGGGGTCCTAGAGGTGGGCACATACCAGGTGCCAAAATCTGTGAATATGGGGTCTATGTGGTTGGTGCACATTGACAATTCTGGTAAGTGTGAAGATAGATAAGACCCTTGGGTTGGATATGATCTATCCTCAGATTCTCTGGGGAAGCCAGGGAGGAGATTGCCAAGCCTTTGGCTTTGATCTTTTTGTCGTCATTGTCTACAGGACTAATGCCAGAAGACTGAAGGACAGCAAATGTCCCCTTGTTCAAAAAGGGAAGTAGAGACAACCCTGGAAATTATAAACCTGTGAGCCTTACTTTGGTTGTGGGTAAACTGTTGGAAAGGGTTATAAGAGATATGATTTATAATCATCTAGAAAGGAATACATTGATTAGGGATAACCAACATGATTTTGTAAAGGGTAGGTCATGCCTCAGAAACCCTTATTGAGTTCTTTGAGAAGGTGACCAAACAGGTAGATGAGGATAAAGTGGTTGATGTGGTATAGATGAATTTCAGGAATTTGATAAGGTTCCCCATGGTAGGCTATTGCAGAAAATGGGATTGAGGGTGATTTAGCAGTTTGGATCAGAAATTGGCTAGCTGAACAAAGACAGAGGGTGAGGGTTGATGGGAAATGTTCATTCTGGAGTTCAGTTACTAGTGGTGTACTGCAAAGATCTGTTTTGGGTCGACCACTGCCTGTCATTTTTATAAATAACCTGGATCAGGGTGTAGAAGGATGGGTTAGTAAATTTGTCAATGACACTGAGGTCTGTGGAGGTGACAAAGGATGTTGTAGGTTACAGACGGACATCAATAAGTTGCAGAGCTGGGCAGAGAGGTAGCAAATGGAGTTTAGTACAGAAAAGTGTGAGGTGATACACTTTGGAAGGAGTAACAGTACAGGGCTAATAATAAAATTCTTTGTAGTGCAGATGTACATAGATCCCTGAAAGTTGCCATCCTTGACAGTATACAGTATGTTAGCTTTTATTGGTAAAGTGATTGAGTTTCGGAACCATGAGGCCACATTGCAGCTGTACAAAACTCTGCTGTGGCCATACTTGGAGGACTGCCTGCAGTTCTAATTACTGCATTATAAGAAGGATGTGAAAGCTTTGGAAAGGATTCAGAGGAGGTTTATTAGGATGTTGCCTGGTGTGGAGGGAAGGTCTTATGAGGATAGGCTGAGGGACTTGAGTCTGTTTTCATTCGAGAGAAGAAGGTTGAGAGGGACTTATTTGAGACATACAAGACAATCAGAGGATTAGATAAGTTGGATAGTGAGAGCCTTTTGCACAGATTGTGATGGCTAGCACAAGGGGACAGAGCTTTAAATTGAGGGGTGATCGATATAGAACAAATGTCAGAGGTAGTTTCTTTACTCAGAGAGGAGCAGGGGCATGGAATGCACTGTCTGTAACAGTTTAAGACTCACCAACTTTAAGGGCATTTAAGTGGCCATTCAATAACATATGGATGAAAATGGAATAATGTAGGATAGATAGGCTTCAGATTAGTTCCATAGGTTGATGCAACATCAAGGGCAGAAGAGCCTGTACTGCTTTGTAATGTTCTATATTGTAAGGCAGTAACAAGGAATTTTAAGAAGCTATAATTGGCTCTAATTGAAGTTTCTCCTGTGATGGAGTTAGCTGGAACCTCACCTCACCACTTTGCAAACTCATTTACTGATGTAGCGGGTGGCTCTCAATGTTGAGAAAGGCTTCACTGGTCTTTTCATCCAGTTCTGCTGCAAATCTCACCAACGCTCAGGTTCCAAAATGATTCTACCCTCTGTTTTCAAAGTTATGTTTTACTGATTTCTGAAAGAACAGGAACAACTCTGTTTACTCGTAAATCACATTCCCTATTCCCAGTAACTGCTTTCTTTATACCTTCCCAGTTGGCTAACTTCTGATCACAGTCATGACATTCATTGTGAGGTCAACACTGTAAACACTCCCATAAAGCCTCAAGTCAAGACAATCTTCTGGGTTGCTTTACGTCCTCACAAACTCAATCTGACTGTGACTTTCCACCCACACCCAGTGCAGTGAACAATACAGTCAGTGTTTACTGCATTTGATGCAGCGCTGGTAGTCTCTGTCTCTGACTTTCTGCGTCTCAGATGATTGATCACAGCGCAGACCACATTGTACAATTACTGTTTGCTTACAATATTCATGGTTCACTAAGAAAGCCTGCAAGCTGATCAGAAAAAATGGCTTCTATTGTCCATGGCACCATGGTAACGTGAAGCATGCTAACCTTGTATTTTTGTAGGAGTGCTGACTGAATATTTTTGATCCCAGCATCCCTTCTTCTGAGAATTAAATGAATCATTTACATGAAACTATTTGTGATTTGATACTGCTAGCAATTTTCTGTGATTATGGAGACAATTCGTCGCTGCTGAATTGTCTCAAAATATAAAAAAAATTGTCAGCTTTTCTCAGTGGCTTCATTCGATTGATATCAATGAAACAAATAGAAGCTTATTGTCACATTGGCTGCAGAACATGTCACGTGATCACTTCATTTACCCTAAATTGAAAGATGCATTCACAAAATACAATAATCAAATGAAATTCACAACTGTAATACTTGTCACTTAACAAAGCATTGTGTTGACGGTTCTCTGCAAAACATCATTTGCAGGGATAATGAATCTCTCTGCTCTGATGTTTTTTACTTTCATTGTCAGACTAATGTTATGAATTATTGATCAGCACTTTGTCTACACTGTCTGTTAATTTTCCAATGATATTTTACAACTAGAGTGTAGTTAATTAGCTTTACAATTCTCAACGTATTTTAAAATTCTGCTGAACAGAACTTCCACTGTGGGTAACCATAAAAAATGCTCCATCTGCTGAATTGGCAGAATAAACAAATACGGTTTTATTCATAGCATTCAGTTGGAATTGAATGTTTTTGGTGTATTTGTTGTTTGATGTTTAATCTACAACCTTTTAGCTTCATAATGATTGTGTTTAATTCTCGAAGTATGTGTCAGATAGCAACTTAAAGTAATTTCAGGAGTTTAATGCTGATTTCTGGAGTACAATACCATTATTAGTCCCTTGAAGGATTATCAATTTTCTGTGATTGTTAACCAATAGAAGGAATAACAGAGTAGCTGTAAACTTTGTGAAAGATATCAGATCCTCAAGCACAGTAAATGTGGTTTCACTTTTTAAATCCATAATTTACTTGCCACAGCATAAATTAAGCATTAGTATCAAGATTGCAACACAATGCTGTGGGAGCAATGACATCAACTTTCAAAACTCTGTTCTTGTGTTGCATTTCATGCAAAAGCATTCCACTGAGGTAAGGTAAGGGAATATATAACAGTCTCCTTAAGGGTGCTATGGAATCTAACCAGTGGGCCTCACCAATGAAGCTTATCAAGTTATTTTGTGTGTTGTCAATGACAAAGGGAAACCAATCTTATTGAACATAACAATTTTAAAATACTTCCAGTAGTTACAAAACATATATACTTGTGATAATCTTCTTCTGTAATTTGCAGATTGTTATAAAACCAATTGATGATATTATTGAATATGTCAGATACCAGAAAGAAATCCAGTTTGTTCAGTAATATTCTCATTTTTAACATGGTAATTTTTCATTGAAACATAAACTTACAAGGCTACAAATTTGGTTTTAGCAATCAAACAAAAGCTTATTACACAGAAGTAACAAAAGTAAAATGAAACAAAGCAAGATATCAATGTCTAACACAGTTTAGAAGATTGCAAAGCACTGGGAACATAATGTTCCATCTATTCCATCGCACCATCACTTTACAGTTGATCAAAATCCTTCTTTCCATGAAAGCTGTAGGCTTGACTTAAACATTTCTCTTGGTCCTGTGAGTTTTGTGACCTTTTCCTCTGACCATTCACACAACTGAAAGCTTAGATTTTTTCAGTCTTTTAATAATCTACAGGTTTCCAACTAAACACTCCTGTTCTGGAATTCTCACAAACTACACCCTTTTACTGAGGTAACTTATTTCTTCACTAGCTCTGAGCAATATCCTTTCGAAAAGAGCTGTTATTTGTTTCTGATTTCAGTCACTCTCCTTAGTACTGAACAAAAAAACTTACTAACTAATTTGAAAAATATGTTCTCAGCCTAGCTTCTGCTACAGCTATTGGTTTGATGTTTTCACTTCCCTGTTGTAAACCCTCACAACATAAACAAACTTACATTAACACTCCAGAGATCCTTGATCACTCTCTAAGACATATGAATTTTAAAGACAAAAACTGTTGCATATTAATTTTAAAGTGACACTTCTGGAAAGACTGAGTAAGTTAATTTGCATAACTCTTTGCAAACATATTCAACACATTTATGGCACTCTAAAAACTTACATGGAACCCTTAAAAGTGATATCCATGCATGGAATTCACACACTTTTTATTGCAAGAGGTCAGTGAAAGAAACATTGTCCCATTATAGAGTCACATCTAATGTTGAAAATTGTGCTGCAAGTTTTGCATGCATCAAACAGCCTGAACAGGGTGCTGTTTGATATGATTCATTGTTCATTTGGGACTTACATCCCACAAGCCTGGAATCACACTGGCACTGAAACTTGTTTCCCACTTCCCTTACTCGTGTGGTTGGTAGAATGTATTTTTGACTTGAGGCAGCTTCTTGTTTGAGGTGAACATTTTCATATTGTGCCTGTACATAGATCATAGAACGTTGCAGCACAGTATAGGCCCTTTGGCCCTCAATGTTGCGCCGACCTGTGAAAATAATCTGATGCACATCTAACCTATACCATTCCATTATTATCCGTATGTCTGTCCAATGCCCATTTAAATGCCCTTAATATCTGCAAGTCTGCTGTCATTCCAGGCAGGCTGTTCCACAGGGAGAAAGTGAGGTCAACAGATGCTGGAGATCACAGCTGAAAATGTGTTGCTGGAAAAGCGCAGCAGGTCAGGCAGCATCCAAGGAACAGGGAATTCGACGTTTCGGGCATAAGCCCTTGAAGGGCTTATGCCCGAAACGTCGAATTTCCTGTTCCTTGGATGCTGCCTGACCTGCTGAGCTTTTCCAGCAACACATTTTCAGGCTGTTCCACACCTCTACTACTCTCTGAGTGAAGAAACTACCCTTAATATCTGTCCTAAGTCTATCACCCCCTCAATTTAAAGCTATGTCCCTTCATGTTAGCCTTCACCATCCAAGGAAAAATACTCTCACATTCCACCCTATCTAACCCTCTGATGACCTTTTACGTCTCAATTAAATCAACTCTCAACTCTCCTCTCTAATGAAAACAGCCTCAGTTCCCTCAGCCTTTCCACATAAGACCTTCCTTCCATACCAGGCAACATCCTAGTAAATCTCCTCTGCACCCTTTCCAAAGCTTCCACATCCTTCCTATAGTGCGGTGACCAGAACTGTACACAATACTCCAGGTGCGGCCTTACCATTGTCTTATACAGATGAAGCATGACCTTGTGGCTCTAAAATCCAATCCTGCTAAATAAACACCAACATACCATATGCCTTCTTAACAACCCTATCAACCTCAGTGGCAACTTTCATAGATTTATGCACCAGGACACTGAGATCTCTCTGTTCATCTACATGACCAAGAATCTTACCATTAGCCCAGTACTCTGCATTCCTGTTACTTTTTCCAAAGTGAACTACCTCACACTTTTCCGCATTAAACTCCATCTGCCACTTTTCATCCCAGCTCTGCACTTTATTTATGTCCCTCTGTAACCTGAAATACCCTTCGGCACTAACCATAACTTTACCGAGCTTAGTGTCATCCGCAAATTTATTAACCAATCCTTCTACGCCAACATCCACATCATTTATAAAAGTGACAAACAGCAGTGGTCTCAGAACAGATCCTTGTGGTGCGCCACTGGTAACTGAGCTCCAGGATGAATATTTCCCATCAACCACCACCCTCTGTCTTCTTTCAGTAACCAATTGCTGATTCAAACTGCGAAATCACCCTCAATCCCAAAACTCCATGTTTTGTACAATAGCCTACAATGTGGAATCTTATCAACCATCTTACTGAAATCCATATACATCATATCAACTATTTTACCTTCATCTTCCTGTTTTATCACCTTCTCATAGAACTCAATAAGGTTAGTGAGGCATGACTTACCCTCACAATACCTAATCAAATTATTCCTTTCCAGATTATTATAAATCCTATCTTTTATAACCTTTTCCAACACCTTATCCATAACCGAAATAGATCTTGCTGGCCTAAAATTACCAGGGTTGACCCAACTCCCCTTCTTAAACAATGGAACAACATTTGCTATCCTCTAGTCTTCTGGTACTACTCCTATCGACAATGATGACATAAAGACCAAAGCCAAAAGCTCTGCAATCTCCTCCCTGACTTCTCAGAGAATCTGAGGATAAATCCCATGCAGCTCAAGGGTTGCATCTATTTTAAGATCTTCCAAAATTGCTAAAACCTCCTCTTTGCCAACTTCAATCTCATCTAATCTTGTAGCCTGGATCTCTGTATTCTCACTAACATTGCCCTTTTCCAATGTGAATATTGATGATAAGTATTCATTAAGCCCTTCCCCTCTGTCCTCAGATTCCACACACAACTTTCCACTAACATCTTTGATTGGTCCTAATCTTACTGTAGGAGAAAGTGAGGATTGCAGATGCTGGAGATCAGAGATGAAAATATGTTGCTGGAAAAGCGCAGCAGGTCAGGCAGCATCCAAGAAGCAGGAGAATCAACGTTTCGGGCATGAGCCCTTCCTGAGGAAGGGCTCATGCCCGAAACGTCGATTCACCTGCTCCTTGGATGCTGCCTGACCTGCTGCGTTTTTCCAGCAACACATTTTCCGCCCTAATCTTACTGTAGTCATTCTATTACTCCTGATATACCTATAGCAGGCCTTAGGGTCTTCCTTCATCCTATCCACCAACAACATCTCATGTCCTCTCCTGACTCTTCTTAGCCCTTTATTTAGATTATTTCTGGCTAACTTATAACTCTCAAGCCCCAAAACTGAGCCTTCACACTTCATCCTCACATAAGCCTTCTTCTTCATCTTGATGAGAGCTTCAACTTTTTTACTAAACCATGGCTCCCTCTCTCGATAACCGCCTCCCTGCCTGATAGGTATATACTTATCAAGGACCTGCAGTAGCTGTTCCTTGAATAAGCTTCACATTTCAATTATGTCTATCCCCTGCAGTTTCCTTCCCCATCCTATGTATCCTAAATCTTGTCTAATCACATCATAATTGCCTTTCCCTTCGTTCTATCTCTTTCCCTGCAGAATATACCTATTCCTGCCATTGCTATTGTGAACATAACCAAATTATGGTGCTCACCTACCTCCAAATGTAACACCTGGTCGGGTTTATTCCCCAATACCAAATCCAATACGGCATCTCCTCTTATTGGCCTGTCTACATACTGTGTCAGAAAACCCTCCTGCACACATTGAACAAAAACTGACCCAGCTAAACTGCTTGAACTATAGTATTACTAGTCAATACTGGAGAAATTAAAGTCCCCCATAACAACTACCCTTTAACTCTCACTCCTAGACAGAATTATCTTTGCTATCCTTTCCTCTACATCCCTGGAACTATTTGGAAGCCTATAGAAAACCCTCAACAGGATGACCTCTCCGTTCCTGTTTCTAACATCAGCCCAAACTACCTCAGTGGATGAGTCTTCAAACGTTATCTCAGCTGCTGTAAGACTACCCTTGACTAACAATACCACACCCTGCTTCTTTTACCATTTTCTCTATTCTAAATCCTGGAATCTGCAATAACCACTCCTGTCCCTCTTCTAGCCATGTCTTTGAAATGGCCACAGCATCAAAATCCCAGGTACCAACCAATGCTGCAACTTCACCCACCTTATTCCGGATGCTCCTGGCATTGAAGTACAAACATTTCAAACCAACATCCTGGTTGCCGATGCCCTCTCGTGACCTTGTAAACCTATCCCTGACCTCACTACCCTCAACCTCCTGAACAGTAGCAGTTTGATACCTATTGTTCAATTTTCTAAGTTAGCTCACCCTCCCAGGGTAATCTGAGGTAGACTGGACACATTTCAGAATCCAAAATGACAGCCGGTGCAGACATGAGTTTGCATGATACACAGTGAGGAATGATCAAATCCGATCTGCCATTATCTTGCAGTATGGCTTTGAAGTGGTCTACTTCAGCGTCGTGGCCAATGTTAGCAAAAGCTCCTCTGATAATGAAGCAGGAGACGTGATAATGGGGAATCAGGGAATGGCTGAGAAGTTCAGTTATTTATTTGCTTTAGTCTTTCCAGTAGACGTCATGATCAGCATTCCAAAAATATTAGACAATTAAGAGGTAACAGGAGGAAACTCACTAAATAAAATAACTAGCACTAGCGATAAAAGTGCTAGGGGATCTAGCGGGGCTAAAAACTGATAAATTTCTTGGTTTTCTTTTATCTAGACATCTATACATTGTTATCAAGTCAGCATTTGTTACTCATCCATGATTGTCATTTCAAAAGTGCCTTCTTGAACTGCCACAGTCCATTGGTGCAAGTACTTTTCCTAGCTCTGATGAAAGTTCACTGACCAGAAACTCTGATTCACCCTACAAAGATTCTGCCTGACCTGTTGAGACTTTTTCCAGAACTTTCTTTTTGTATTTTAGATTTCAAATGTAACCTTCTGTAACAAGTTAACAATGATTAAGTGATGATCAGTTTTGCTATGCAATGACTATTTTCATTTCAATGTAATTCATAGACACTGGAGATAGTGAAGAAGGCGTTTGGTATGCTTTCCTTTATTGGTCAGAGCATTGAGTACAGGAGTTGGGAGGTCATGATTTGAGGTTGTACAGGACATTGGTTAGGCCACTGTTGGAATATTGTGTGCAATTCTGGTCTCCTTCCTATCAGAAAGATGTTGTGAAACTTGACAGGGTTCAGAAAAGATTTACAAGGATGTTGCCAAGGTTGAGGGATTTGAGCTATAGGGAGAGGTTGAATAGGATAGGGCTGTTTTCTCTGGAGCGTCGGAGGCTGAGGGGTGATCTTATAGTGGTTTATAAAATCATGAGGGGCATGGATAGAATAAATAGACAAAGTCTTTTCCCTGGGGTGGGAGAGTTCAGAACTAGAGGACATAGGTTTAGGATGAGAGGAAAAAGATATAAAAGAGACTTAAGGGGCAACTTTTTCACTCAGAGGGTGGTACGTTATGGAATGAGCTGCCAGAGGAAGTGATGGAGGCTGGTACAATTGCAACATTTAAAGGCCCATCTGGATGGGTATATGAATAGGAAGGATTTGGAGGGATATAGGCCGGGTGCTGGCAGGTGGGACTAGATTGGGTTGGGATATCTGATCGGCATGGACAGGTTGGACCGAAGGGTCTGTTTTCATGCTGTATAATCTATGACTTTATGACTCTGTATTTTGAATGTTTCTTTTATATGCTTTCTCTACTTACCATTCTGGACAATTCATTCCAGGTCTTCGTCACCATATATGTAAATAAATGTGTCTTTTTTATATTTGTTACGCAATTTTCCCTTGGATCCTCTAGTATTAGATTAGATTAGATTAGATTCCCTATTCTGAATAATAACTCAAAATCTTTTACCCCTTTATCTCATAAAGTATGTAATATACGTTTTCAAACTCCCCACCAAACTTTAAGGGTAAACTTGCAAATAATATCAAAATAGACAGCAAGCACATCTTTAGATACCCAAAAAAAGGAAGACAGTGGTCAATGTTAACAAAGGCTCTTTTGAGAATGAGGCTGGGAGCTAATAATGGGAAATCAGGAAATGGCTAATGAGTATTTGCTTATTGCAAGTTATTATGGCTCCTCTGTCTAATGCCAGGGAGTGACCTTACTGCTCTTTGCTGAATGTTGTTGTGCAAAAAGGATAGACAGTACTTGTGTTCAATGTCAACAGAATTCCTGAGTACTCAAAAAACTTTGCAAAAAAATACAGCAATCTGTTTACTCCTTCTGATTAGGTGATGGGCTATCTCAAAATACCATGCAGTACACAATCATATCTTAAAAGTGCATCGTAGCTGCAATACAGTTCTCAGAGATGATGATTCTGTATCCATTCCACTTTCAGGTTACACTTGGTGAAGAATACACTCACAGGAACAAATCTAGTAAATTATTAATTAGCTTCCTTTAAGTGTGTTCAAGCTTTGAAACAAAGAATTATTCTTAAGTTGAGATTGTTTCATCTTTCTGTTTATTTTTGTAATGAAAAACTTTAATTACAAAATGTGATTGCGGCTTGTAACTAATAGACTCATATCACTGTAACAAAGGTGTTCATGACAAACTCCAGAATGTTCCAATTAAAGTTAAATGAAGGTTGGACATGTGAAATATTTGCAGATGAAGAGAAAGCCGATAAGATACTGAACATAGTTTTCCATTTGCACATTCCCATCAAAAATTTAACCCTTTCGGTATTTTCGTTACATTGAGTCACATGATGTGATATTGCTGATGATGTCAATTGAATAATCAAATTCATTTTCTTGTATTCTAATTGTTTCGACATTTGCCCAATTGAATCCATTACATAAAATACCAATCATTGTACTTTTTGCTTAAATCAATGGAATTGAGTTTTCGGGAAAAATAGGATGGATGTGAGCTGAAGTAAAAGAAATCTGATGGGAAGCAGAAATGATGCTCACCTTATTCTGTTTTTTCCTCATTCTAATGAAAAATGCTAATCCGTTTGGATTATGTTGGCTGTAATATATTGAGATATTTGTGATATTAATGTAACAAGGGCCTGACAGCTCAATTAGCTTATGGTTAGAAATAGTCCTGAGGGAGACTCACTGGACACAAAATGTCAACTCTGATTTGTCTCCATTGATGCTGCTAGACCAGCTGAATTTTTCTAGCGATTGTGTGTGTGAGTTTGTGTGTACGTGTGAGTGTCCCAAGCCTGGCCTTGGAATGGAAGGCAATGGAAAGCTGCAACTTACACTGAAAATCCATGAAAGCAACTTCGCATGAAGCATTAGCAGGTGGTGAGCCAAGGACATGCCTTTGGTTGGATTTGATTTATTGTCACATGTACCAAGATGCAATGAAAAGTATAGTTTTGTGTGCTAACCAGCCAAATCATACCATATGTAAGAACATCAGGGTAATAGAACAGAATGCAGAATACAGTGTTACAGCTACAGAGAAGGTGCAGTGAAAGATCAGCTCCAAAAATGAGAGGTCTGTTCAAAAGTCTGATAACAGCAGGGCAGTGCAGCTACAATATTAGAGTCAAAAAGTGTGGCGTTGGAAAAGTACAGCCAATCAGACAGCATCTTGGAGCAGGAGAGTCGACATCTTGAGCATAAGCTCTTCATCAGGATTGTTGGGGTGGGGAAGTGAGATGAGAGATAAATGAGGAATGGGGTGGGGCTGGAGGGAAGGTATCTGAGAAGGCGATAGGTGGATGCAGGTGGGTGGGTGATAGTGATAGGTCAGTGGGAGTAATGGAGTGGATAGGTGGGAGGGAAGATGAAGAGGTAAGATAGGGCTAGAGGGCAGTGCTGAGTTGGAGGGTCAGATCTGGGATGAGGTGGAAGGAGGGGAGATTTGGAAATGAGTGAAGTCGATGTTGGTGGCCGTGTGGTTGGAGGGTCCCAAAGTGGATTCTGACCATAAATTATGATTCACTTAAAGTTGTTTCACTTCTTCTTCTTTGAAAATACAAACATGACTTTAAGAACTCCATATAAAGTTTACATCTCGGATTTAGGATTAATGTAGGGATAAATGTGAAGTCACACACTTTAGGAGAAAAAAGTGTGAGAAAGCAGAGCATTCAAACGCCTTCAGAGAAATGTTGTGTAAAGTGTAGAAAGAAAAATCATTAATGAAGGATCAACATTCAGATCTATGAACATATGAATAAAGAATAAGAATAGGCTTCTTGATCCCTCAAGCCTATCAAGGGTCATTCAATAACATTATGGCTGATCTGTTTATTCCACACTCCCACCTATCTCTGATAACTGTTCAACTCTCACTAATCAATAATCTATTCACTTCTTGAGTCATGGAGTCACAGAGATCTACAATATGGAAATAGACCCTTCGATCCAACTCACCCATGCTGACCAGATAGCCTAAATTAATCTCGTCCCATTTGCCAGCCTATTCATGTACCCATCCAGATGTCTGTTAATTGTTGTAATTGCACCAGTCTCCACCGCTTCCTCTGGCAGCTCGTTGCATACATGCATTACTCTCTGCATGAAAAAGTTGCCCTTTATGCCCCTTTTAAACTTTTCCCCTCTCACCTTAAACTTATGCACTTTAGTTTTGGACTCCCCTAACCTTGGAAAAGAACTTGATTATTCACCTTTTCCATGCCTCTCACGATTTGCTAAACGTCAATAAGGTCACCCCTCGGTTTCCAATGCTCCAGGGAGAATATCCCCAGCCTATTCAGCCTTTCCCTATAGTTCATACTCTCCAACCCTGACAACATCATTGTAAATCTTTCTGAACCTTTTAAAGTTTAACCACATCCTTACCTTCGCAAGAAGACCAGAATTGATTGCAGTATTCCAAAAATGGCCTGCCCAACGCCCTGTACAGCCACAACATAACCTCCCAACTCTGATATTCAATGCACCAACCAGTCAAGGCAAGTATACTAAAAACCTTCTTCACTATCCTATCTACCTGAGACTCCACATTTAAAAGCCATGAACCCGCACTCCAAGGTCTCTTTGTTTGGCAGCACTCCACCGGACCTTACCATTAAGTGTATAGGTCCTGCTCTGATTTGCTTTTCCAAAATGCAGCATCTCACATTTATCTAAATTAAACTTTATCCTTCGCCCATTGGCCCATTTGATCAAGATCTCATTGTACTCTGAGGTAACCTTCTTTGCTGTCCCGCTACACCTCCAATTTTAGTGTCATCTACAAACGTACTAACAACTGGTAGCAAGCCTCCAGCCCAAACAGCAACCCTCCACCACCACCCGCTGTCTCCTACTTTCCTCCACCACCACCCTCTGTCTCCTACTTTCCAGCTAATTTTGTATCCATTCAGCTGGTTCTCCCTGTATTCCATGTGACCTAACCTTATTGAACCACTGAGAAACAAGTGTGATATCACAGAATCAAAACTCTCAAACCTGCTATGACTGCAGTCCTTTGAAAACTCCCCTTCTCTTTCCCGATAGCCCTGCAAAAAAATTCCTTTTACGAAGATATTCCAGCATTGGAGGCAACTAATCAACTGGATCAAGGATTAGGGAAAAGACTTTTGACAGAAAACACTTCCATTTGTCCTTTTCTGTGGTCCAGAAGGTTGCAATTCTGACTCAGATGCATGGAAATTCTGGGCTTATATTCCATCCTGGCTATTACAGAGTATGGTCTCGGCTGGCATTATCGAGGGAGTGTTGCATTGCTGAATGTATGGTGCAATGAGATTCTCTTTGACCTCTGAGAAGAATATACAAAAGCCTGTGGCATTATTCGAAGAAAGGATATGTTCCTTTTTGTCCAGTCCAACACTTCAATAATGATCAATAGACAGTTTTCAGGCTGGAAGTAGGTTTGTTGTGGAATTCTCCAGGGTTTGATCTTAGGACTTTTGTTTTTCTTGATATATATTAATGATCTGGATCTTGGTATGCAGGGGGCAATTTCCAAGTTTGCAGATGTCATTAAACTTGGGAGAATTACAAATTGTGAGAAGAACAGTGTGGAACTCCAAAAGGACATTGACAAGTTGGTGTAGTGGGCAGATTGGTGAAGGGCTTATGCTCGAAACATCGAATTCTCTATTCCTGAGATGCTGCCTAACCTGCTGTGCTTTGACCAGCAACACATTTGCAGATTGGTGATGGATGGGGTTCAATGCAGAGAAGCATGAGGCGATGCACTTTGATCAGAAGAACACTGGAAAACAATGTAAAATAGGGAGTACAATCCTGAAGGGGGTACAGGAGCAGAGGGGCCTGAGCGTGTATGTGCACAGACCAAATGAAGGCAGCAGTACAGTAGGAGAGCAATAAGTAAAGTAGTGTTCTCAGCTTTGTTAACAGTGGTATAGAGGATTACAGTAGGAAGGTGGTTTTGAACTTGTACAAAGTACTTGTTAGACCTTAGCTGGAGTATTGTGTACATCTGTGGCCTCTACATTATAGGGAAAATATAACTGTATTGATGCGTCAAAGCAATTTACTAGAATGGTTCCAGGCATGAAAAGCTTCAGACAAAAGCTTTAAGAATGGAGTGAAGAAGTTGGAACGGTTCGATCTCAAGAGCAGGTGGAGAGGAAATGTGATTAAGGTTTATGTTACTCTAATCCAATTGAAAAGAAGTAGAAATTGAGAAATATTGTTATTGTCTCATTATTAACTGGATTTCCTTGAAGTATCAGCATCAGGACCTTTCTGAATGTCCATTAAGTAGATTTATAATCTGAAGCCAGTTTCACTCGCATGGTTAAACAAATAAATCGATGGATGGTGATTCGCTAACTTTTCCTTCTGAGGATTAATGGTGTGTCGAATGACAACCTCATTGGCAATGCAGTCAGATACTCTTGAGGTACTGTTCCTTTATAGATTCCTAATGACTAGGTACATGAAAATCAAGATTTCAAAAGTGTGACAAGTCCCAATGGATCAATTTGCACTAGCTTCCAGGAATCAGTGTTACCCATGACTGGGATGAAGGTAACCCAGATATTCTAGCATATACAGCGTCAGAGATGTTCCAGACACCAAAAGGACAGTTTTACAGATGTAAGTTTGCTCGCTGAGCTGGAAGGTTTGTTCTCCGACATTTCAGTACCATGCTGGGTAATATCGTCAGTGCACCTCCAGTGAAGCATTGGTGCTTTGTCCTGCTTTTAGTTATGTGTCTTGGTTTCTTAGGGCGGGTAATATAATTTCCATTCTTTTCCAAGGTGTGCATGGAAGTTATAACTCATTCCCATCATACAGAGTTCTAATTGCGAGTGACTCAGCAAATGAGAAATCATAGTTGGAATAGTGAAATACATCTCAGTGGAAGGACTTATCATGAAATAGAATCCCTACAGGATGGAAAAAAGGCCATTCGGCTCAACAAGTCCAGACCGACTCATCAACGAGCATCCCACCTACACTTACCCCTTTATCTTACCCCTGTAATCCTGCATTCTCTGTGGCTAATCCAACCTTCCTGCACATCTCTGGACACTTGGGCAATTTAGCATGGCCAGTCCACCTAACCTGCACATCTTTAGACTGTGGGAGGAAACCAGAGTACCCGGAGGAAACCCACACAGACACGGACAGCACTTGCAAACTCTACACAGACAGTTACCCAAGACTGGATTTGAACCTGGCGCTATGATGTAGTAGTGCTAACCACTGAGCCACAGTGCCAACAAAATTAATTTTGTCTTTGGAAAGGACCTGGAAAGTTCAAATGTTTAGCCTCACTAAGGATGGTGGAGCAACCAGTAAGGCGCAAAGAAATGGATCTGTTACAGGACGGACATCTTGGATTGTGTCATCATTGTATTGTGACTAGATCTCAGGCTCATAGACTGAGACAGAAAGAAGAGGAATTTATGAAAAAGGGAGATGACGTGAAAATTCAAGGAAATCTTTGAAAATGTAAATAAAAAAGAAGAATAGAATGTGAAATAACTCTGCAGAGGCCAGTATCCCATCACCAAGTCACCTTTTACTTACACATGGTGAGTCCTTGACACTGATCCAGCTCCCTCAGAGCTAACTCTCAGAGTGAAGAGAACCTCTAACACTCATGTTCATATCTGTCAGCCAGAGCTCCCTGCTTTGACCAAATTAATGGCCCCAGTCAGAAAACTCATATTCTATGATGTCCAGCTGACTGGCTTTGTTGCCATCAATACAGAAAGTGAATCAGGTTAACATATCTAACCTGCCTTATTGAATAGAAATTCAACAAATCACTCTTGGATTGAACATAGGAGCAGGAATCGACCATTGTGCCTGTCAGGCATACTTTACCATTTGATACTGCCATGGCTGATCGAACACATCAATATCTTTCTCCATACTAGCGTGATCACCTTTCGTGCCATTGAAAATTAAAGATGTAAACATCCTCGATGACTCAACTTCTGCAGCACTCTGATGTGAAGAATTCCGAAGAACCTACTCAATCATTCCCACATACATATATACTCACACTCCCATCCATACCCCCACACTCACTCACACACTAACCCAAATCTACTTTCAGACACCTCTCTGCCTCTGTCTCTCTCTCATTCATAGACACACACTTACTCTCAAGATAAAGCCTATCATGATCAAATGAGATATACTCCGAGGAGCTCTATATTTTCTTGTTCATTTGTGGAATGTGTGTTATTGACAGAGCCAGTATTTATTGCCCATTGATAGTTTCTCTTGAGATGTTGTTGGTGGAACTGCTGCAGTCAATGTGCAGTCCACCCATGAGGGAGTTTACTTATGACTAGCTCGTCCCAGTAGGAAATCAAGAAACCTTCTCCACTTAGCCCCTCAAGGATGCAATCAGAGACAGGAAAAGGGAACTATATGCTTAAATAAGTAGTCATCAGCTTCTGGTGGTTATCTTTATCACTTGTTCAACTGTACAGATACAGAAAATAGAAAATTGTTGGAATGCAAAGGATGCCAACACCTTCATTTCCCAGCTAGTTTGAACTGCTCATGAATAATTTTCTGCTGGACAAAGATAAAATTGACCTTGCAATTTTGCGAAGATTTGAAGCTCAGGTTGAGGTTCTGGATGTAAGTTTGCTTGCTGAGTTGGTAGGTTTGTTTTCACATGTTTCATCACCATGCTAGGTAACATCATTAGTGAGCCTCCAGTAAGGCACTGGTGTTTTGTTCTGCTTTCTACTTATGGTGGGTGATATCATTTCCAGTTCTTTTTTATCAGAAGATGGTAGATTGGGTCCAAATCGATGTTTTTATTGATGAACATGCTTCTAGGAATTCCTGTGCACGTCACTGCTTAGCCTGTCCTAGGATGGATGTGTTGTACTAGTTAAAGTGGTGTCCTTCTTCATCTGTATATAAGGATATTAGTGATTGTGGGTTATGTCTTTTTGTGGCTCATTGATGTTCATATGTCCTGGTGGCTAGTTTTCTACCTGTTTGTCCAATGAAATGTTTGTTACAATCCTTGCATGGTACATGTAAATGATACTTTTTTCTCTTGTTGTCTGTATAGGGTCTTTCAAGTTCATTAGCTACTGTTTTAGTGTATTGGCAGGTTTGTGGGCTACCATGATGCTAAGAGGTCTGAGTAGTCTGGATGGCATTTCAGAGATGTCTTTGATGTAAGGTAATGTGGCTGGAGTTTCTGGGTACATTGTGTCTGCGTGTTTGGGCTTGTTGTTGAGAAATTGGTGGACTGTGTTTATTGGCTATTTGTTCTTCTTGAATATGCTGTATAGGTATTTTGCCTCTGCTCTTCATAGTTCCTGGCTGCTGAAGTGTATTGTGGCTCATTGTAATAATGTACTGCTGCAGCTCCATTTGTAGCTGATGGGATGATTGTTCCTGTAGTTCAGTATTTGGTCCGTATGTGTTGTTTTCCTGTAGACGCTGGTTTGAAGCTCCCCATTGACTGTTCATTCTAGTGTGACATTTAGGAATAGAAGTTTTGTTCTTGTTCTCTTCCTCTTTTGTGAATTTTATGCCAGTCAGGATATTATTGATGGTGTTTGTAGGTTTCCTGTAATAAAGGTAACATCCATGTAGCAGACCCAATGTTTGGATTGGATAGTTGGGGGGTCTGTTTGTTCGAGATTCTGCTAGGAACCCTGATATTGATAATCCCATAGGTGTTACATTGATTTCTTTGTAGGTCTTGATATTGAATTTGAAGTGGATGGTAAGGCACAGGTCCACTAGCTTGTCAATGTTATCTAAGCTGTTGAGGTTGGCGATGTCTGGTGTTTGTGTCTGGAGTGGATGGAGGGACTAGAGCAATTTTATCTCTGCCCAGCAGAAAATTGTTCATGGGCGGTTCAACCTGGCTGAGAAGCTTTAACAAAAAGTATACTTTATCAATAATAAGTAAGTGCTATAACTCTCATCTGCTGTTTTCAATATATCGCTTAAACTACTTGGCATTACAACATGCATTTGTTCTTTTGTCCCTGTTTCCCAATCTCTGGTTGGGTTCATTTTTTTTATCATATATCTCAAATGTGACTCAAATTTGTCAAAACTTCTTGTCTTGGTTTTATCAGGATGATTTACAGGAATACCATTATGAATGGGCATAATCTTTTATGCCATATAACGAGAGAGTACCAATTGATTGGAAAGTGATATATATTTGATTGTTAGTTGGGTTTGCAGTGTGACACACTTGCATGTATTGGGAACTACACACATTGATACATAGAGCCCTATACTTTTCAAACATATTGTCTTTGTTTCAACTGAACAAAATAGATGATGGTCATTCTCTGGTTTATTTCGCATGACAATGCTTTATGTAAGGTAAAAACAATGACTGCAGATGCTGGAAACCAGAGTTTAGATTAGAGTGGTGCTGGAAAAGCACAGCAGGTCAGGCAGCATCCGAGGGGCAGTAAAATCGACGTTTTGGGCAAAAGCCCTTCATCTGGAATAGAGGCAGAGCCTGAAGGGTTTATCTAATCAGAGTCAACCTGATTGGTTTAAATTTAAACAAAACTTTCCAATTTACTGTGAGTCATCATTCAACTGGTGCATTCACCAAGTCAATGCCTCTGCCAATTAGGTTCAACATGCCAACCAAATAAAACTATCTCCTCATATTGTGTAACCCCCGTACTCGTTTACAATGATATGTTTGCACATTGCCCTGATCAGTACAAGATGAAAATGTATCCTTTTTTATTAAACTTATTTCTGTACTGCCAAATGAACAGTGTTAGTTACATGAGAGAATCAACCTTCTGACTCAGAGATGATAATGTTAAACAACGCACACACTCACAAAGAAAGAATTCAAGGTAATAGTTAAAAGGTGATTGACATCAAATAGATGAAGAAAACGCTGCTGAAATATCTGTGGAAAAATTTTTACTCTTCATGCAAACTGATTTATTGTATGCTACAAAATCAACAAAAATGTGACTTGGAAAAAGGTGGAATATTTCTTTAACAGATAAAGGGCTTGCTACAGAATATGACCATTGTGACCAAACCAGAGAAAATCTCTGCTCAAAAATTATTTTGTAAGAGAATCTCTTGGGACAAATATGGCAAATCCTGCTCCATTAAATCTCACTATATTAGGTTGAAAGAATACAAGAAAGGTGCAGACTAATATATGCCTGCCATATTGAATTAAAGCAATTTACTTGCAATCTGTAACAATGTTTACTTTAAATACAGCATCACATTTCTCCCTAACCATTGGACAATCATCATTTGTGACTGGATCAATGTTTTGTTGAGGCCAAACCACAATCATCAAATCTTTCTGGTGAGGCAAACAACATTTATATTATTATTAAATAAATTAAATTGAAATTCTTCATATCTGCATATGAACAATCAAACATGAAAAATGAAAACTTGCAATGAGGGGTGGCACAATGGCTCAGTGGTTAGCACTGTCGCCTCACAGCTCTAGGGACCTGGGTTCGATCCCAGCCTCAGGTGACTGTCTGTGTGGAGTTTGCATGTTCTCCCTGTGTCTGTGTGGGTTTCCTCCAAGTGATGTGGTGAATTGGCTGTGTCAAATTGTCTACAGCATCCAGGGATGTACAGGTTAAATGCATGAGTGACAGGTAAATGTAGGGGAATTGGTCTGGGTGGGATAATGTTTGGTGTGGACTTGTTGGGCTGAAGGGTCTGTTTCCAACCTGCAGGGATTCTAATTCGAAAGAACTCCTGTATTTCCCTACAAGGTACATTGTTGTGACACCTCACTGATAAGTTTACTATTCAAACATGTGAAGACATGATGTTGCTGGATTATCTTGTAAGTATCCACAAAATACTTCAGAAAAGGAAATGGCTGCTCTAGTCAAGCACAGGTGATTTTTATTTCAATGATGTGTGGAGCCAGAATTTCTGCCATACAACCCTCTTAGCTCTGAAAAAAAATATTTTTCAATATGGAGATTCATTCTATATCCCTTTTATCTCCTTCTCTTCCTGCATTTTCTCTATTCTTTTCACCTTTCTTTATTTCATGTTATGTAAGTTATTTTTACTTTGAAGTCAGTATTAAAATTTGCACTTCCTGGGTGAGATACCCTGAATTCCAGTGAGGATTCTTCAATCTGATCAGTTGAAAAGCCATGCTGTTCCTTTGGTTGTGGTCACATGCCATTGTCTCCCCATCAAGGACTCCATTCTGAAATGGCTCTATAATTGGCATCATTTGGCAAGCAATAGTTGAAAAATTAAGTTGTGCGCAGCTGTAAGTAGAATAAACATTGAACACTTGTCTTTTGATACTGTAAACAAAGATTTAAGCCAAGAAATCATTTCACCATTCATAACTCTCTCTGATATGTTCTATTTCAAAATTACTACAGACAGAGGATTTTCAATTCTGGATCAGTGGTGCTGGAAGAGCACAGCAGTTCAGGCAGCATCCAACGAGCAGCGAAATCGATGTTTCGGGCAAAAGCCCTTCATCAGGAATAAAGGCAGAGAGACTGAAGCGTGGAGAGATAAGCTTGAGGGGGTTGGGGGTGGGGAGAGAGTAGCATAGAGTACAATGGGTGAGTGGGGGAGGAGATGAAGGTGATAGGTCAGAGAGGAAAGGGTGGAGTGGATAGGTGGAAAAGGAGCTAGGCAGGTCGGACAAGTCCGGACAAGTCATGGTGATGGTGCTGAGCTGGAAGTATGAAATTAGGATGAGGTGGGGGAAGGGGAAATGAGGAAACTGTTGAAGTCCACATTGATGCCCTGGGGTTGAAGTGTTCCGAGGCGGAAGATAAGGCGTTCTTCCTCCAGGCGTCTGGTGGTGAGGGAGCGTCGGTGAAGGAGGCCCAGGACCTCCATGACCAGAGGAATTTCAATTGCCTTCTTCACATAAGATGCCCAATATGCTCATCTAAAGCCAACTGCCGATTCTTGCCAAAACATGCGGTCTCAAACACTCAACTTTTATATGAGGGATACTTTCCCAGCATTAAAATCAGTGTCAAGATACTGGAACAACTATAAAAAAGGCTGTTCCGTGGTAGGGTCACCTTATCCAAAATGTCAACTCAGATTTCTCTCCTCAGATGCTGCCAGACCTGCTGAGCTTTTCCAGTAACTTTTATTTTTGTTTTTAAAAGATGAGACTGGCCAATGTTGCTGACGGTGGTGCTGAAATCTTCAGCGGTAGCTGGCCCAAACAGTCTATACATGTCTGAAGTTTAAATGAGCAAAGAGCAATTGTGAAAAAAATACACGTGTTTGTTCCCACCAACCCCATTTGCAAAATGAACAAAGGACACTTATAAAACTAGAGATTTGTGCGGAAGTAGAGTGTATGGGGGGTGAGATGGAATGCTAGAAGTTGACTATGACTCAAGGTTAGGAGAAAGTGAGGACTGCAGATGCTGGAGATCAGAGCTGAAAATGTGTTGTTGGAAAAGCGCAGCAGGTCAGGCAGCATCCAAGGAACAGGAGAGTCGATGTTTCGGGCATGAGACCTGAAGAAGGGCTCATGCCCAAAACATCGACTCTCCTGATCCTTGGATGCTGCCTGACCTGCTGCACTTTTATGACTCAAGGTTAACTAATACTTGTGTATACCCTATAAGCAAAGACATTTAACATTAGATTAGATTAGATTAGACTACTTACAGTTCATCTAATAAATTATTCTCTTTTAAGTATTGCACCATCTCTCTCTTTCTCTTTCTCTCTGTGATATTTTAAAGTCTTTATTACAATGTTATTGGTTCTTTAAACATTCTAAAATAGCTCTACCTGAATTTTCTGTGTACTCTTTAATGGCCTTTGATCTACTTGCATCCTGACTACAATATTAGAGCATTCACTTTACTCAATCCCAGCCTTGCTGTGGAACTGCAGAATGCTTTGGCACCTTAAATGAAACTTGAATACTATATTGGTTAATGGACAATGTTAGTCTAGTAACATTTAGAATATCTGACAATGAAAGGTGACAGATCTAAAAGGTTAACTGGATACAAGACCACAGATGAGCCCGAGCCTGCTAAACATTTCCTGGTTTTATTTCAATTTTTTAAATTATTATTTCAGAATGCCAACATCTGTGGTATTTACTGATCTGTCATAATTGTCTGTATGGCTATAACATTGTGCAAAGAACTTCTGTAATTTCTACATGCAATTTTTGTAAGTGCATGCAGTATGACAGTGGGGAACTGGACACCTTATTATTTTGCCTCTGGTCTCAGCATCAACTATCCCCAGCTGAGGTTTACACATGCTTTATTCTACCCGATGAATAGTTCAGAGTCACCATTTGAGAAGCAATACCTGCTGTATCAGTATGGAATTTTCATTTCTTTTACAGTCTGCTTATGAATAATCTAAGCAAGTTGCCAATTTGTGATAAGTTAGGAGCTCCTTTGGTACAAGAACTCATTCCTGATGAGAATTGGGTTATGACTATACAATCCCATTTTATATTGGAGCTAGTGGAGAGACGCAGTTGTTCCAACATAAGATACTTAAAACATAAGAAAAGAAAGGATTAAGAATGTTGCCTTCAGGCACATTGAAGCTGTACCCTCTGGGATACTAATGGCTCCAACAGCAATGGATTGAAAGTTGAATAAGCTTTGTCTATAGTGCCTGATGATATTATTTACCATTGTTTAGGATACAATATTTTGTCGTGAAATCTGTTCTTAATGTCCACCATATGCAGTTCCATTGCTACTCTTTGGGTCTATATTTTTGTCAGTCTTTAAAGTCATGCTCTGAGTACAATATTTGTGCTATTTCATATTTTCTGTATGCTATGGTGTCCATCTCAATTGCTTTTTTTTCTCTCTAGATTCAAAGTTGAAACCTCCATTTGTTGTTTTATCTTGTTTCTATTCTAATCCAAAACACTTGTGCTGGTCTTTTTGCTGATTTTGTGGCACACTGAATCAGAACTGATTACACTTTCGAAGGGAGCATTTTAGCTTGTGAAAAATTGATCAAGAGTTTATCAGCTAATGTTATCAGACCATTAAGAAATTACTTCTTTAAAAAGTTTTAACTTCTGCATTTGGAGCTTGCTGTAAAGAAATACCTATCTCATGGAGACAGGCATGATAGAACATAAAGGATTGAGGCACAGATCAGTTTATCTTTCCTCATCAGTAAAATATTCTGGAAGTACAAAACTGTATCTTTAGTTACTAAATCTTTCAACTCAATGCCCACATGACTGAAAGAAAATTACATTTCTTCTGATACACTGTAACTGTTGTCAGTTAATATTTCTAACTCACAATGTCAAAAAATTCCAATTAGTTTAACTGAAATGCAGAAATTATATAATTCTTCAACAACGTCAAAACAGATTGTTTAAGTTGTTGAGAGGGGAGTCAGATTCCATCTTCCATCTCCCATTGCTATTTTGTAACACACTACCTAGAGATTGATAAGAAAATCATAAGGTGACTCAGGGCTCGGAACCAATTTCTGATTTGTGAAAGACAAAAAACAATTCAGTATTATTTTTCTCAATAACTGACTAAAGTTTTTATAGTTTTCTGCATGCAACCCAGATTATCTTTGAGTAAATAGAACTGTCCATTGCTGTGAGTCTAGATTCATTCAGTGGTGGGGGTGGCTCATTTCACAAAACACCACTTTACAATTGAAATACTCTTGGAATTCTCCAATAATCTACCTTTAGTATTGGTGGAGGTTTCAGGCCCAATATTCCAGTGGCCCGGCCTGGCATACTTATCCTGGTGTGGCATTCTTGTCGAGGAATGGTGGTCTCTTCCGGTTGTGTGTTTTGTATATTTCATTGCTCCCTTGTCAGCTTTCCCCAAACCTAGGAGCCATGAACTGAACTGTGATGAACTTTGTATTAATTTTACTTTTCTTAATACTATATATGACTTCTGTCATTAATACAGGCACTGTGGTAAGACAGCTTACAAAACTTTTCACTGTATTTTTAATGTAAAAGTAGATTTGATAGTACATTTCTATTCTATAAATTTCTATTCTATTCAATATGCTTCCATCATAGCCTCAGCAGCAAATTGTTCTACTGTTGATGTGCAACAGTTTTCAAGGCATGACCTACCTATGGAGGAGTTATTTAGTCACTCTGTTTAGTCATTCATGTGATATAAACATTGATGGCAAGACCAGAGTAGTGTTTGTGACAAGGTCAGCCAGGTGGTCCTCATAGAATATGAGTTCCCTGACTGGGGCTGTTAATCTGATCCAATTAGGAAGTCTTGGCTAACAGATATAAACAGGAGTGTTAGAGGGTCTATTCACTCTGAAAGCTGGTTCCGAGGGAGCTAGATCAGTGTCAAAAGCTCTTCACATATAAATAAGAAATGACTTTGTGATGGGATAGCGCCTCTGTAGAGTTATTCAATTGCAATAAGTGTAAAGCACCCTATTGAAAAGAATTGTTAACTGCAGTTGTGTTTGAGTTGGATAAGCATATCTGGCATCATGCCATTATTTGGGAAGCTTGGCTCTTTTGATCCTGACATTGAAGACTGGGCCCAGTATGTGAATAAAAAAGCATTATCTTTTCCAGACAAATGACATTGGGGCAGATGAAAAGCAACAAGCAATTCTTCTGAGAGTTTTTGGACCTGAAACTTTATTGGTTATTGGGAGATGAACTTTCCCTGAGGCATGAGATGCCAAGCCCTTTCAAGAGTTGATGGCACATTATCATCGGGGAAAGAGTGATTGCCCCGAGTAAAGGTCATTGCCAGATTCTGACTGCACTCCACCAGGGTCTTCCAGGGGTTTCCAAAATTAAGTTGTTGGCAAGAAGGTATATCTGGTTGCCAGGATTGGATGCCAGCATAGCTGCATTGGTGGGGCAGTGCCCAGAGATCCAACAAGGACAAAAATTATCACCAGCTGCTCACATATTTGTGGGAATAGCCAGTAAACCCTGGACTTGGTTACATGTCAACTCTGCAGGTCCTTTCATGGACTCAATGTCTTAGTCATTGTGGACACCCACTCAAGGTGGTTGGGTGTGCAAAGAGTTCATTTGTCAAACACAGAAACGACGATAGAAAGACTGTGATTACCTTTTACAGTACACGAACTCCAGGAAGTATTAGTCACAGATAATGGGCCATCGTTTACCAGCAGGGAATTTGAGTATTTCTTAAAGTGGAATGGAATTTGACATAAAAGGACAGCTCCATACCATCCATCATCCAATGGTCTGGCAGAAAGAGCTGTCCAAACTCTGAAGGCAGGCTTAAAGAAACAGCCTACAGCTTCATGAGATACCAAACCTGCCCTGATTCATGTTTGACTATCGGACTACCCATCGTACAACTACCTGGATAGCTCCAGCAGAGTTGCTGATGGGGAGAATGTTCCGCACCATGTTAAATCTGATCTTCCCAGAGCTGATGGGGGACAGTGAGAAAGCATCAGGAATGCCAATGGTGGACACAAGACTCCGCTGAACGAGGGAGACAGTTCACTACAGAAAATAAAGTTTGGTGTAGGAATGGTCGTCAAGATTAGGTTCAGTGATGTATAAAGTTTGGGGAGGTGCGGTGTTTTTGAACAAGAGCATGGACCATAGGAAAGGTGCAGATTCACAACGATGCAGGATTAAAACGTACCTGGCTCCTCTATTGTCTTTCCGATGGTCCTTGACCCCATGGGTTCTCCCTCTCCATCAAGTGTTGAAGGTACCTCAGAATCTGAGATAGACACGGTGGATGCTGTCACCTGAAGAAGAGAACAAATTTCTTCTGAGATGATCTGATTGCAAGAAGTGAGCTACTGTATGTTACATGCTGCCCATATCTAAGGAACCTGAAGTTACTTATGTTGTCAGACTCAGTAGGGGAGGGATGTATTGATTGTAATGAGGTCAGCTAAGGTGGGCATCATAGTCTATGAGTTCCCTGACTGGGGCTGTTAATCTGGTCCATTCAGACAATCCTGGCTGATAGATAAGTGTAGAAGTTTCAGACGTCCTGTTCACTTTGAGAGCTGGCTCTGAGGGAGCTGGATCAGAGTTGAGGACTCTGTCTGTGTAAATAAAGGCTGTCTTGCTGACATGATACCAACCCCTGCGGAGTTATTTCAACCAGCAGTTGCCTCCCTTCCCTAACTGCACTAAGTGATGGGGGGAAGCTGCTTTTTCAAACAGACACAGTCTACAGGGTGCAGGGTCACCCACAGTGGAGTTCTAACATTTAAATCCCATGACAGAAAAGGAACAGTGAAAAGATTCCAAGTCAGGGTGACTTGGAGGGGAATTGACAGGTGGTTGTGTTCTCATGTGTCTTGGCTCTTATCCTTCCAGATGGCAGAGGTTAAGGGTTTACAACATGCTATTGGAGAAGCCTTGGTGTTTTTCTGCTGTTCATATTGTAGATAATACACATAACAATTGCATTGGTGCTGAAGGAAGTAAATGTTGAAGCTGGTGGATGTGGGACCAATCAACTGAGCTGATTGTTCTGGATGGAGTTGAGCTTCCTGAGTGTTGTAGGAACTGCACCCATCCATGCAAGTTGACTGTATTCCATCAGATTCCTGATTTACATCTTCTAGCTGGTGGACTGGCTTTGGACAGTCAGGAGGTGAGTTACTCTCCTCAAAATTCTTAGCTTCTGACCTAGTTTTGCAGCTACTATAATTATACAGTGAGTCCAGTTGAGTTTATGGTCAATGCTATCACCCAGACCGTTTCAGTAAGTGAGTAGTCTTGAATGATGATGAACATTCCCATTGACCTTGTGATGGAGGGAAGGTCATTGATGAAGCAGCTGAAGATGACCAGGCCAAGGACACTACTCTGAGGGAGACCTACAGAGATGTCCTGATGCTGGAGTTATTGATCAGTAAGGAACACAACCATATTATTTTCTGCTAGGTATAACTCCAACAAGTGGAGAAATTGCCCTTTAATTTCTATCGTCTCTAGTTTTGCTCAGACTTCATGATGCTATAATCAGGTGAATGCAGCCTTGTCTATGCTATACACCTTCATCTTACTTCAGATATTCAGCTTTCATGTTTTATTTATTCACTCACGCGATGCATCCTTGTTTGATCCAAGCCTTTGGTGAGGTCAGGTGCAGCTGGTGAAACCCATACTGAGCATCAGTGTGTAAATTATTTGTTGCAAGTCCCTCTTGGGGGCATAGTCTATGTCCTTTTGTACAAAACTAAACTGCAAAACTGATTGTCTCCACATCTCCTTTCATATTGTCCAGAACCAAAGAATGAAATGTGATCATAATTCATAAATTATCTGTCATTTTGAAGTTAAGGGGACAAATAGGAAAGTGGAGATGAGGACACTGTCGGATCAGGCATGACTTTGTCAAATGGTGGAGCAGGTTCGATGGATAGAATAGCCTCCTTCTCCTCCTCATTTTTATGATCTTATCATTTTCTTGTTTCAAATCTGGGCCACGCCACAGAGTTCATCTGAATGTCTGGACAGATCTTTTACACTAAATGATTCAGCAATCATCTGCGATCAAGACACAAGAAAATGATTAGAAAAGATTAGAGTCCTCCAATCCTATCTAATTTATTTTTTCGTTCTTCAAACAGTTGATTAATTATTAACCATTTGCCTTTTTCATGTATGCATTCGTCCAGAGCTATTCAGTCTGGAAATAACAGAATTATCTAGACAGAAAGTTCTTCCATAACATAATGATTGCATACTTGCTATAGAAAAATCACACTTTAGAAACAACACTGAAAGTGCTTGTGATGTAATTGTGTTACAGCCAACACACACTTTAAAAGTTTGTGCTTTAGAAACAACGTCCCAATTTGTTAATCGCGTCACAATAAATTTGCATTGACCAAACCTGCGTTATCACAGAACCACCTGTAGATAATAGATTAGATTCTTCCTCTACAAAGTTAGGAATTATTATATATTGTTAATCAAGCAGTTTGACATGTTACTACACACCTGTGGGCAAGTGGGACTGGAACTTTGCTACAAGAATCTCCTACTAAGTTTGATAAATTAACATATTTCTAGAAGAAATTCTAGATTTGTAGGTCCTGAATGAGATGTAATTCAGAGTCAATTAAGACTGAATTACACAAAGTCAATTCCACAATATTTTAGCATTAAGTATTCTACTGGATGGGAGTTAGATTTATGGGCAAGTCACATTGAGACCTATAATTAATTACTCTCTACTTCAGTTTTCCATCTTTGACTCCATGTGGCACATATAATGTGAAGCTGATCATTGGTAAAAGCAGACAGACATTTACTACAAATCTACAGACTCCCATGACTACCTGGACTACACTTCCTCCCACCCAGTATCCTGCAAGAGCTCCAGCCCATTCTCCCAATTCCTCCGCCTCTGCCACATCCGCTTGGACAGGGAGATATTCCACTCATAAGCATCCCAGATATCCACCTATTTTGAACAAGGTGCTTTCCCTCACTCCATCAATTAGACAGCCCTTTACCGTACCACCTTCATTCCCCTTTCCACTGCTCTAAAACCCATCTCCCACTGTAATAAAGACAGAGACCCCTGATCCTCGCCTACCACCCCACCAGTCTCCACATCCAACGCATCATCCTCAAACACTTGCGCCAACTCCAAATAGACCCCATCACCAAGAACATCTTGCCCTCCCCACCCATCTCTGCCTTCTGCAAGGACAAAGTTAAAAATCACACAACACCAGGTTGTAGTCCAACAGGTTTAATTGGAAGCACACTAGCTTTCGGAGCGACGCTCCTTCCATTCCTTCTAACAGTCCTTGGTTCACGCCACCCCCGCCAGCGATCCCTCAGGTACCTCCCCCTGCAAACAGAAAAGATGCAAAACCTGCCGGTACACCACCCCCATCTCCATCCAGGGCCCCAAACAGTCCTTCCAGATGAGACAGAGGTTCACCTGCCTCTCTTCCAGCCTAGTTTACTGCATCAGGTGTTCCCAATGTTGTCTTCTCGACATCAGGGAGACCGAACGTAAACTTAGGGAATGGCTCACCGAGGATCCTCAGCCCGGTCCACAGGAGCCGACTGGACCTCACAGTCACCACCCATTTCAAACCTCCTTCTCCCTTTCTGATATGACCATCCTTGGCCTCCTCCATTGCCAAAAACAAACCACAGCTCCTATTGGAGTAACAGCATCTTAACTTGTGGCTGGACAGCCGACTGCCTAGATGACTCAACATTGAGTTCTCCAATTTCAAATAACCTCCCCCCCATCCACCAACTCCCTTCCAAGCCCCTCCCCCTCCCTTCCACCACTCCCTGCCACCAACCGGATTCATTCCTCCCATTGACCAACCAGGTTGTACCCTCTACCTGTCTTCACCTATATCAACTTCACCACTCTGCCCACTGCCAACTCCTTTATCTGCAGCTGTCCCTACACCCACTCCCAGTTCTGATGGAGGGTTACACCCAAAACATCGACTCCTGCACCTCTTCTAGCTGCCTGGCTTGATGTGTTCTTCCAACCTCCTGCCTGTCTACAATGCTAGGAACAAAATAGCTGGGAGATGTTTGCAACAAGTTAACTGAGATAGTATTTAGTACTAGTGCAAAGTGATATGTTTTATAATGCATGACTGTAATACAAAGGCCAACTATTTGCTTAACAAAAAGAAAATGAGAAATTGTAATGGCAATAAAGGGTCCCCAATGGTCTAACTTAAATATTATGCTGCACAGTATTTGTCTGATCTAAAAAAAATTGTTTGACGCTAAAGAATGTCGATCAATTCAGACCAATTCTTCTCAAACAGTCCGTAATAGATCTGCACTGCCAACAATGTAATGGATATACAACTTACATTCACATCAGAAAGGAAATGTAACATTTGGATCTCACAACAATGTCTTAATCCTTTAAAGCAGCAATTTATAACAGTACTTGGTCAGCTGAATCAGCTTTAGTACACTCTGTAAGTGACATCTGAAAGATGATCAAGGGACCATGAACACTCAGAATTGTGTCAATTGGAGTCATCTATTTGTGACAATACGTTCTGCTGCCTTGTTGTTATATTGATTCCTATCACTATCATCTCCTTCAGAATAATACATCAGCAGTCATCTAATTCCAACATACTGCACATCTCTGTTTTTAACTGCTCCTCTGTTGGAAACTACATCTTCAGCTGCACAGGGCCCTGAACTTCCGAGCATGTCTTGATATCTCTGTTTCTCTCTCCTAGTTTCAGACATACCTTAACCGATAACCGTTTAACCAGCCTCTGTGTTCTCTGTTCTAATATTTTTTATGTTGTTCTAATGCTGTTTGAAATCCTTTCTTTTGAAGTGCCTTGGGAATTTGCATTCTGTTAAAATTTCTTTATCAATAGAATCTTTTACTATTAAAGGTTATTGAACCTGAAATTTAATAACAGCAGAGTATAAACTGACTTAAACAACCCGAGTGACAATGAAACACATGGACAGAAGTAAGTTTTCCCACACATTGAGTCTACTCAATCAGATCAGATTGATTCTCTATTTAGGAGAAAGTGAGGACTGCAGATGCTGGAGATCAGAGCTGAAACTGTGTTGCTGGAAAAGCGCAGCAGGTCAGGCAGCATCCAAAGAGCAGGAGAATTGACGTTTTGGGCATGATCCCTTCTTCAGGAATCCTGAAGAAGGGCTCATGCCTGAAACGTTGACTCTCCTGTTCCTTGGATGCTGCCTGACCTGCTGCGCTTTTCCAGCAACACAGTTTCAGCTCTGATACTCTATTTAGCCAGCTTGCTTCCATCTGATTTGATATCTTCCCTGAAAAAAGAGAATAATCTTAAAATGTCTGGTTATCCCAGAATCTAAGGCATCAGGAAAGTGAATTCCAGATTTCCAACAGCACTTCTTTAGAATAAAGCGTATTTATTCCACACAAAGTAAAATGCTCCCAGGCGATCAATCGTAAATGTTTGTCAATACTTTTAAAAGGTGTAAAATAATTCCTTGTGGCACTTTGATCCTGGTGACAAAATATAACATGATTTTGCTTCTCACTCATTGTTATAAGCGAGAATAAATGACACTATGATACAAGGGAAAGGATGAGCATGGCAGACAAGACGGGAATCGACAACAGATGCTCCTGAATGATGATGGCCATTCCCACTGCCAAGATTTCATTCATGTTGATTGTCTTCTTCATCCAAATCTAATTGCTATCATCACAACACACACCAAATAAAACAGATGAGAATCCTTCTGGTGTCGTATTAATGTGTTCCCAAATTACAGTTTGATTTTTCATGTGCCCTATCTCTCATCTAGTGGGTACATTCTCCACTTATGTATAATTGCTCAGTAGAGTGGACCAAATGGGGATAGATAAAATGAACATTTTATATGGAATTTATTTTATTCCTTTATATGAAAACATGAAACTTTATGTTCAGCTGGCTGAATATACAAAATACTTCTTTGTCACTTTTAAAGGTTGTTAATGTTTTCACACGTTTATTAGATGTTGGATGCATTGTTCAACACTGTTGTGAATACAAAGTTTACACGATTAAGATGCTTTAGGGCTACCTCTTTAATTTAGATTGAAATGGAGGGATAAAGGGAGCAATGTGAACTTTTATGAATTCTGCTCAATGACCAGCTTGGACAGCTGTAAGTTTAGAGTTTGGTTGGATAGATGGAAGATGGTAGGAAACTGTAGATTGTTTCATTAAGAAGAATGTGCATGATGATTCAAGCCTGTAGACAGTGATGAAAGCATCGGTATAGACTGACTGTGGGGAGCAAGTATCAGAGGAAGATGATTGGACCAACAGGTTTTATAAATGGTTACACTTTAAATTGTGTCCTCAATTCCAACCTGGAATGGAGTTAGGAGTCTAGAGATTGGTTAATTAACATTTATGCCAGGATACGAGGTCCATATGATTCACATTTTCACAGTGATGTGTTTTGGGAAGGGAAAATCCTATAAGAAGTTATCATGGGATTAGTCACAGATTGTTTTAAGCGATTCCTGAAACTCAGACAATCTGAAAGAACTTGCTTGAGATAGAGGCAGGAAGTCATTTTGAGCATGGAGAATGTTGGTGGGAACTTGCATTTAACTTAAAAGAGCAAGTTCATGAGGAATTAAATGAGTCTGCAATAATCATTTACTGTTGGCTACAAGGAGAAATTTCTAAAGGAAGCCCTCACTGTTAATTTGGGTGTTAGAAGTTACCCAGTTAGAGATGGAAACAAAGAAGTAAGTCATCAGGAGCTGAGAACAACTTTGGACTAAAACCTAGAAAATTGAAGCATCTACTTAAGTGAGAGACAGAGTAAAGTAGAACATTTAAGAGGGATTTTCAGTCAGTTTGAAAATGAAATGAGGGGTGTTTCCTGTACTATATCAGTTAGTAGTGTTTAGACAATGTTGCTTTTAGTTTGTTGTAACAGTAAATATCTTAAAATCTTATCATGCATCCTTCCAGTCATTCACAGGAAATTCACATAGATTTTTCAAAGTTTTCAATGTCTACCCAGGTTTCAACTGTTGTCAAGCTAACACTCTACAATAACAGAGTGAAATATTCAGTAAAAATATAACTGGAGTGTAGGGATATGACAGCCAAGTAACATTTCTTGTCATTTCACTCTTCCAGGCACCTATGAACTTCTGTAGCCTATAAAACTTATGAAACTAAATTAGCATTCTCCAGAGCTGTAATAAATTCAGAGATGAATCAAATTTCTCTCTTCTGCAAGTGCCAAACTCCTGCAGTTTATCAATGCTTGTCAAATCCAATTTAAAATCTCACAAATCATTTGCCCAGTGTAATGGCTTCTGTACAGTTAATAAACATTTCTGTGCTGATTATTAGCACCCTGTTTTAGTTGGACAATTAAAAGAGAGACTGGGCATATAATGGGATTGTTTGATTGAGATGCACGCAGTGTAGTTTTAAACTGTTCTACAGGAAGTTTATCAGAATTGATTAGATGGTGTTTGCTCCTGAATCTAAAATTTGGCATAAAATTCACATCGACATTAATTTATATTTAATTAATGTTTTTAAAATGTTTTAAGAATATTAGCAAACAGCACCAATGTATCCTTGCTGTGGCTCAGTTAATAGAAGACTTGCTCTAGTCTGGAGGTTCTTGTTTAAAGTCCAACAACAGGACTGCATGCACAAATCAATACTCTTGTCCCAGTGTAAAACCTCTGTGTTGTGTATGAAGTCGAGGTGCTGCCCCTTTAAGAGAGCTGGTCAAGTGACTTGCAGGGGGAGGGGTTGTGGGCTCAGAACCAGGTATGGAGAGTGTCATCAATGAAGTGTTCCTGTTTGGAGTTTCTCTGTGCCAACCTGGTTTGTCATTTCTCTTTGGAAAGAAAGAAATAAACCTAACAATTGGCAATGAGTGTAGATCGAACTCACTGAGTGTGCAAACGCCAGAGGGGACCTGTCACCTGGATGTCGGGAATTTCAGTGTGGGATTAAAGAGGCAACGTCAAGGAAGGTGGTCGGGAGGGGACTCAGGCCATGGTTGATGCCAGGAAAGAACAGGTCGAGGGCAGCATTGGTGAAGGGACTCGGGCTGTGGGGGTGAGGGGACCCGGGCTGTATGGTGTGAGGGGATTTGGGCTGTAAGGGTGAGGGGTGAAGGAAGGGAAGAAGGGTAGACTAGCACAACTGCTGAGGATTTGTGATCACTTTAAATGTCACAGTGAACCCAGCACTGAGTGTGGGTCAATACTTGCTTTCCATGAATCGAAGATCTAGTCAGCTGACTGGCAAGGAGAAATAGATTTTCAAAAACAGATCTGTCACAGGCCTTCAACGGCCTACAGTAAAAAGGGAGAAATGCAAGTTTTTAAAAGACTTCATAGAAGACTTTAATTTTGATTTTATTATGATGTGTATTTTACAGTAAGAATACAATAAAATACAGTGAAAAACTGTCATTTGCCATCACAAAACGGAGCTGTTTTGAATAATTTGAGAGTAAGGAGAAAAGAAAGGTATAATTTGAAGAGACTTAGACAACATAATTGATGGTGAGGGTCAACACAAGGCACCCAAGAAGGTGGAGGCTATTATGAAGGCCCCTAGACCAGAGAATGTATCTCAGCTTAGATCATTCTTGAGACTTGTCAATTACCATGGCAAGTTACCACGCAACCATGGTAAAACGCCAGTATCAATGCTGGGAGAAAGGGCAGCTATGGAAATGGACCTGGAATGTGAGGAGACTTACTGCAACATGGAGCAAGCCTTAAAAACATCAGAAGTGTGAATGCATTTTGACCTGACATTACCTCCACAGTGAGCGTGTGACACTGTGCCTCATGGGGTTGGTGCAGGACTGTCACACATCTTACCGAACCTTGTGGAAAGGCCCATCGCATTCAAATCAAGGTCACAAACAAAGATGGAGGATGAGTGTGTCCAAGTGGAAAAGGAAGGGTGGAGCAGTAAGAAGTTCATCAGGCTCTTTCTGCTACTCCCCTCTAACCTCCATCTTTTGGCCTGTATTCAGGAATACCATCAATGGCAGCAGCACGCTGGCAGGGGTGGACACTGGCTCAGTTAACCTGCTCCATATGAAATCAGAGTAAAAAATGAGGTCTGCAGATGCTGGAGATCACAGCTGAAAATGTGTTGCTGGTCAAAGCACAGCAGGCCAGGCAGCATCTCAGGAATAGAGAATTCGACGTTTCGAGCATAAGCCCTGACAAAACGTCGAATTCTCTATTCCTGAGATGCTGCCTGGCCTGCTGTGCTTTGACCAGCAACACATTTTCACCATATGAAATCAGACATTGACAAGCAGGGTAGCACAGAAATGCAGGCTGTCACTACCAGGGAATAAAGATAGTCTTAAATGGAGTCTAAACATATGTACTTTTCCCAGGATGACAAGGTCCTGATGTCAGCAAATCCCTCGGTATGGCCAACCCTGGTGAGAAAACGTTAATTAAAATGAACTGGTTTTGAGCTGAGTGGTTGACTTAGTCCAGAGAGGGAGGACCATCATGGAAACCACCCAGAATTACACCCTTACCTGACTGGGACATGGGAGTTGTCCTGATCAGATGAGTGTTTGATGTGGGGAATGAGAGTTGTTATTCCTTCCCCTGTTAAGAGGAAATGTGCTGGAACAAGTGCATCAAGGAGATCCTGATGTGGTGCTAATGACAGAAATAGTCAGGAGTTACCTTCACTAACTGAATGTGGAATCCCAGATTGAGGAGGGAGTGGGATCATGAGACTCCTGTGCATTAGGAAGGAAGGTGTTGCTGTTATCAACCCTCACTCGTGAGACTGATCATGCTAATGTAAACTACAAACAGAACTTGGAGTGGTATGGTGACTCAGTGGTTAGCACTGCTATCTCACAGTGCCAGTGATCCAGCTTCAATTCCCACCTCAGCAACTGTCTGTGTGGAGTTTGTACATTCTCCCTGTTTCAGTGTGAGTTTCTTCCCACATTCAAAGATGTGCCAGTTAAGTGAATTGCCCATTGTGTTCAGGGATGTGCGTGTTAGTTGCATTGGTCAGGGATAAATATAGAATAAAAGGTTAGGGGAATGGGTCTGTGTGGGTTACTCTTCGGAGGGTTGGTGTGGACTTGTTGGGCCGAAGGGCCTGTTTCACACTGTAGGGATTCTATAATGAGCTTCTTATATAGGCGGGAGTGGTCATTTTCCATGTTCTTATAAATGTTCCCAATGTGTGCAAATCTAGGTCTCAATGCCTGAATGATCTTTCTAATGGGTGTATATATGTTGATCAATGGGATTTCTTTAAAATAAAGGCAGAGGGGTGTTACATATAGAGTTGGGGTGCTGGCCCTTTAAGAATGCAGGACAGGTGACTTGTGTGAGGCAGAGCTGAGGCTTCAGTCTTAGTTTGCTTTGGAGGTGTAAACATTGAAATGAAATGTTCTCGTTCACAGCTTCGCTGTGCCTACCTGGTTTGCAATTCCGGTTTAAAGTCAAAGCATTGAACATAATCTCTGCACTGAGAGCAAGGTTGTCTTTTTGGTGAGACATTAAAGCAAGGTATTGTCTCCCATCTCTGGTGAATGTAAAAGACCACAGGGTATGAGGGAAGAGGATCTGAAGACTCTGGTGTTCAGATTAGTCCTCTAACACTTGACAAGGAATAGATTTACCGCACTATTGTTTGTGTGAGCTTGCTGTGTGTAAATTGGCTCCCATATTTCCTACTTTATAACAATAGCTAGCTTTTGAAAGTATTTCATTGGTTAGAAAACACTTTAAGATGTCCAATAGTCAGTGAAAGGTATGAACAAAAAATATAGTCTGCCTTTTTCCAAGTTTCCTAAATATACATCAAATGGCAGAAAAAAAGCCAAATGGATCATTAATTTATTTTGTGAAAGAAACTGTGAAAAATGCTTGGGGAAAGAAAACAAGCTCTTTAATGTAATCAAACAAATAAATCTAACTAAATTATTTGCAGTTAAGGTGCCACGCGTTTATTTAAGAATTTAAAAGAATATCTACATATTGCAACTGAATCATTTAAGCATCAGGAATGAATCTATTAGATCACAAGAAATAAGTCCCTTGAGCCTGTTCTGTCATTTGGTAAGATCACGGTTGATCCAATATTCCTCACATCCACTTTTCAGCCCATTCCCTGACTGATTAAGAATCGGAACATCTCACTTACTGTGTCTGTTGCTGTTGATGTGGTCTCCTTTACATTGGGAAGACATGACGCCAACTTCTGGAATGTTTCAGAGAACTGCTCCAGGACACATGTAGCAACAAACAAACCCACCAACCACTTCACCCCACTCCCCCCCACCCCCCCCCCCCTCCCACTCTGCCAAGTACATGCACATCTTTGGCCACCTCCACTGCCAAATCCAAGCCACCTAACACCTTGAGGAAGAACACCTCATCTTCTGCCTTGGAACCTTCCAACCACACAGCATCAACGTCAATTTCAACAGTTTCTTCATCTCGCCCAACCACCTCCCACCTCCCCCCCCAACCTCATCCCAGATCCAACCCTTCAACTTGGCACTGCCCTCATGACCTGTCCTATCTGTCCATCTCCCTTCCCACCTATCTGCTCCATCCTCTCCTCCAACCATCAATATTGATGAGGGCAGAGCAGTAGATGTGATCTATATGCACTTCAGTAAGGTGTTCAATAAGGTTCCCCATGGGAGACTGGTTAGCAAGGTTAGATCTCATGGAATACAGTGAGAACTAGCCATTTCAATACAGAACTGGCTCAAAGATAGAAGACAGAGGGTGGTGGTGGAGGGTTTTTTTTCAGACTGGAGGCCTGTGACCAGTGGAGTGCCACAAGAATCGGTGCTGGGCCGTCTACTTTTGTCATTTACATAAATAATTTAGATGCAAAAATAAGAGGTGCAGTTAGTAAGTTTGCAGATGACACCAAAATTGGAGGTGTAGTGGACAGCGAAGAGGGTTACCTCAGATGACAACAGAATCTTGACCAGATGGGCCAATGGGCTGAGAAGTGGCAGATGGAGTTTAATTCAGATAAATGTGAGGTGCTGCATTTTGGGAAAGCAAATCTTAGCAGGACTTATACACTTCATGATAAGGTCCTAGGGTGTATTGCTGAACAAAGAGACCATGGAGTGCAGGTTCATAGCTCCTTGAAAGTGGGGTCGCAGGTAGATAGGATAATGAAGAAGGCGTTTCGTATGCTTTCCTTGATTGGTCAGAGTATTGAGTGCAAGAGTTGGGAGGTCATGTTGTGGCTATGTACAGGACATTGATTAGACTACTGTTGGAGTATTGCATGCAATTCTGGTCTCCTTCCCATTGGAAAGATGTTGTGAAACTTGAAAAGTTTCAGAAAAGATTGACAAGGATGTTGCCAGGGTTGGAGGATCTGAACTACAGGGAGAGGCTGAACAGGCTGGGGCTGTTTTCCCTGGAGCGTCGGAGGCTGAGGGGTGACCTTATAAAGGTTTATAAAATCATGAGGGGCATGGATAGGGTAAATAGGCAAAGTCTTTTCTCTGGGGTTGGGGAGTCCAGAACTAGAGGACATATGTTTAGGGTGAGAGGTGGAAGATATAAAAGAGACATAAGGGGCAACTTTTTCACTCAGAGGATGGTACGTGTATGGGATGAGCTGCCAGAGGAAGTGGTAGAGGTTGGTACAATTGCAACATTTAAGAGGCATTTGGACGAATATATGAATAGGAAGGGTTTGGAGGGATATGGTCCGTGTGCTGGCAGGTGGGACTAGATTGGGTTAGAATATCTCGTCAGCATGGACAGGTTGGACCGAAGGGCCTGTTTCCATGCTGTACACCTTTATGACTCTATGACTCTAACATCACCCCACACCTACATCCACTTATTGCTTTCACAGCTATCTTCCTCGAGCCCCAGCCCCACCCTCCTATTTATTTCTCAGACCCCTTCACCCACCTAACCACCCCGGCCTCCCAACTTTCTGATGAAGGGCTCATGCTCAAAACGTTGACTCTGTCTCCTCGGATGCTGCCTGACCTGCTGCACTTTCCCAGCACCACACTTTTCGATTCTGATCTCCAGCATCTGCAGTCCTCACTTTTTCCTGATTAAGAATCTATCTCAGCCTGAAATATGGACAAGGACTCTGCCCCCACTGGTAAGACTCACTACTTTCTGAGAGAATCTATTAATAATATCAAATTACTAAATGTCTTTCATTGAGAAAGATTCTGAATTTACAGCAAGTTCAAAATGTGGAATTATTCAATGAAATCTAGAACATGGAAAGATTGTTCAGATAAACTGATCTATGGTGTTTTAGTCCTCTCAAATGTCTTTCCAGTTTAATTACCTCACCTCTTCCTGTCCTGATGCCAATTTATCCCTTTTCCTTCAGGTTCGCCTCAAGCCTCCCCTTGAATAGTTTGCCATTTAACCACTCCATATACCAACTATTTTGACATTTTCTCAACATTCTGTGGAAGGAAGTCTCTCACAAATCCCTCATGAATATAAAGATCATTAATATGCCATGATAAGGTGGAGGCAGTAATCAAAAAGGCAAATGGAACTGGAGTTTTATTTCAAGAGAATTAGAATATAAAGGGGTAGGATTTATGCTACAGCTGTTCAAAGCCCTCGTCAGACTACACCTGGAATAATGATGAGCAATTCAGCTGACTGTGCTAAAAAGCAATATATTGGTTTTGCATGTAGGAGGGTGTAGATTTTACAGAATGATACCTGATTCAAAGGGTTAAGTTACAAGTAGGTCCAACAATGTTGTATTCCGTGGAATGTAGAAGGGTAATGAGAGATTTGTCCAACGTTTGCAAGATACTGGGGGAGTAGATAAAGTAGATAGGGAACAATTATTTCCCTGAGTTGAGAAGCTCGGATAATGGGACAGTTAGAGCTGGCTCTTTCAGGAGGGACATCATCAAATACTTCAACGTATAAAATATGATAGAAGTTTGCAACTTTATTCTGTAAATGACAAATTGTTGCTGCATATTGTTAATTTTAAGCTGCCACAAACAATACAGCTAAACACACATCATACATATCGCTTATCAAACATCTAATTTCATATTTCAGTGAAGAACTTCTTTTTTATAGTTCCATCTTTCATCAAAGATAGTAACTCTGGCTTGAAGGGACTCCGACGAGCTCCAGCTTAACACAAATCCTCAATTTGTGCTCAGCAGTTGTGAGCAATACGTTACCACTTCAGAGACAGCATTGAGAGAGTATTGACTCACACAAGGCATCCCAAAATGACTCACCCAGGTCCTCATCTCTCCACCCACACCCTGACCTCTCCATCCACACCCTCATCTTAACAATCAAAACCAAACTATCTCTCAGTTTAAACCCATCTTTCACAATGATTTAATAATGAGACTTCACAGATTAGGTTTTGAGGAGAGATTGCATAAATTAAGCCTGTTTTCTTTAGATCTTGAAAAATTAAGGGGTGACCTGATTGAAGTCTTCAATATATTAACAGGAAAAGACAGGTCAGATAAAGATAAATTATTTCCACTGGTTAGACATTCTAGAAGTAGGGGCATAGTCTGAGAATTAGGGTCAGACCATTCAGGAGAAATGATAGGAAGCACTTCCACACACTAAGGGTGATAGGGGCTTGGAATTCTATTCCACAAATGACAGTTTATTGCTGGATCAATTGTAAATTTGAAATCCGAGATATGTGAGTTTTTGTTAAGCAAAGGTACGAAGGGATATGAGCCCAAGGCAAGGAGTTAAGCCACAGGTCAGCCATGATGGTAAGACAGGGTAAGAAAACTCTCATTCAAACCTAACTAAACAGAAGGTAAGCCCAATGTAAATGGATCAAAGCATTTTTACAAAGAAGGGTGAAATTTTGAGCTCAAACATATTGTGGTCTTTCACCTTTCAATAATGTTTTCACCATCTTAGCACATTCTTTAATGCAACTTCCAATCCTGTATTTGTGATTTTTTTTAAGTGTGGCCCTACATTTAGCATTCCTTAGAAATGGAAATTGTTGGTCTTGCTCATTGATCTACATTTTCTCTAGGTTAAATAATATCTCAGTTTTAAAATTCTCTTTTTTGTTTTCTTTGCCCATCTGTATTCCTGCAATTTCTCCTAAATTTCTGCACTCTTCCACCTCTGACCTCGAAACATTCTGTTATTAATCGCACCTGTGGCCTCATCTCCCTTGGCCCTGACCACTGGGATTCCCTCCCATAACCATTTCTCCTCCTTTGCTCCCACCCCCTACCCCACCCCTTTAAGGATGTCTTTTTTTAAAACCCAACTCTTTGACCAAGCCTTTAACTACCTGCCTTAACTTTGCCATAGGTAGTTTGTAAATCGACGTTTCGGGCATGAGCCCTTCATCAGACTCTTCGGGCTCATGCCCGAAATATCGATTCTCCTGCTCCTTGGATGCTGTCTGACCTGCTGCGCTTTTCCAGCAACACATTTCCAGCTCTGACCTCCAGCATCTGCAGTCCTCATTTTCTCATAGGTAGTTTGTGTCAGTTTTAGTTTTACAACACTCTGGTGAAGAGCTGAGAAAACAGTTCACAATCAAAAGGAGTAATATAAATAGTTATTCCAGTTGCTGCATTAGCAAGATGCAAATTCATGTCAGGGCATAAAGGATTTTATTTTAAAGTTGTTCCTAAGATGAAAACTGCACATTGAGTCATATTCATAATAAGTGAAAATAATCTTTTTGATGTAGAGATTCAAATTGTTGAAATTCAACAACATATGAATTAATATTTTAAAATAGTTACAAATGTTAGCAATACTGTGAAATGTTGGACTTTCAAGTTGTTGATCAAAGTGTCAGTTTGCAAAAAGAATGACATGCCGGGCTCAAACAGAAATAAGTATTTTATGATTTTAAAAATACGTTGCATGCAGCTGTGCAAGTGCCGAACATGGAGAAAATAGGAAAACACAATTAACCAAGTGAGTAAAACCATCCAAATAGCCGTAATTATTTGCATATTCGTTGCACTAACAACGCGTAATAAATAAGGGAACAAAATTCTTCATTCTCATTTATGACTTAAGCTTCAATGCATAATTCATCTGAATACACAACAGTATCCGTAGCAACCACTTTTACACCTTGGAGTGAAGCCATTTAGAAAAACAGATCATGAAATGTCGATGGAGAAATTGCAGGTTTGATCCATGAATTAGTTGTGTACACACTTCTTTGAACACGTCACTGTAATTCCACAAAGCCTACCAATAAACAACAACATTTAAAAGGCATTTGGACAAATACATGAGAAGGAAAGGATTAGAAGGATATGGGCAAAGTGCAGGGAAATAGGGTTAGTGTGGATGGACATTATGATCTGTATGGACCAGTTTGGGCCAAAGAACCTGTCTCTATGCTGTAAAATTCTATGACTCTTTAATAATCACAACCTGCATTTGTAATGCACCTTTAACATAATAATATCTCAAGGCATTTTAAACCAGCATTATAAAGCAAAATATGACAACATCACTGCCTGAATCTTAAGAAGACAAAATGGCAGTGCCATTTCTGAAGGAATCCCACAGACTTGAAACATTAACTTTATTTTTCCCTCCACAGATGCTGCCAGACCAGCTGAGTTTCTCCAGCAGTTTCGGGATCCATGTTTGGCTGAGACTTATGTCATTTTTGGCAAAGTGCCTGTTGCTTTGAATTTATTGGAAGTTTCTTTTTGCTTGGAGGTTGGATGAGTATTATCATCACATGTTACCCAACTCACCTCATTTACCATCTATCGTAGCCCTTTATGGTTCCTGTTGTCCAATTTGACTCCCATCTTACTCCGCACTGTTCCTGGAACAACACAACACAACACACAGTGGCGAGCCACTGACAGGCCAGTGTCACAGGGGACCGCACTATATTGACAATGTCATTGTACACCTAGGTACACTCTAACATTCTGAAGCAGGTAGGCAGACAAAGCTAGAAAATGTTAGAGAAGGATAAGATGGCACCATCCTGTTAGAGGGTGATGATGGAGATAAGGTGCATCATCTTCCTAGAAGACCAATGGAGGAGGCCTGGTCTGAAGTTACTATTTGGGTCAGTGTGCTCTCTATAGTCAAGAGGAATGGCCAGTAGTACTGTAAGAAGTGACACACTATTCTCTCTGCTCTCTCACACTCACTCTGGCACTAATCTCCACCCAAGGCTCCTGCTTGGCCACTCTCACTATTGTCTTCAGTATCTTTCCTCATTTGTTCTCAATCTCCCCCAACCCCTGAAATCACCGACCATGCCTGGCCTCTTCACTGTCAACTCATTCATCAGGACACCTTTCTAGGATTCTGGGTAATCCAAGATGGAGGACGGGAAAAATTTCTGGCTGTAAGAGCTGCTTTTGTTTTTGAGGTATTTTAGGAGCTGGAGGTGATTTCGTTGTATTCCAGGAGCAGCAATTCCTATTTTATATGCTGTTACATTGTTTTGGAACTTTGGGAAAAAAAGTCAAAACAACAGCAGTTTTAAAAGGGAGAAGAGCAGACAAAGGAAGCTCAGGGTGAGGTCAGTGCAGGAGAGAGGGAGGGAGAGAGAGAGAGAACCTGTACAGTTACTGTCTTTGCTGTTTTTGAATTCATGTGTTGCTGGACATCGGAGTGCATCTGGGAAAATTAGCAAGCAGTGACATTCACAACTAATCTTGGAGGAACCGGTTTGGGCGAAGTTCACAGCACAGAATCAGATAAGTTAATTGTTGTTTTAAGTGTGTCCAAGAGAAAGGCTGAGTACAGTGGGTTCTTTCTTGATAATATGTTTTTGGAGATAAGTCTCTTGATTAAACTTAAAATATAAGCCACAACTATTAATTTAACCCAGGGCAGTGTTTTGTAGAGGAATAAGACGGCGTTATTTTCTGGATCTGTAGATTGTGAAGGAGCAAAAATGGCCTTTGCAGTGATATGTATTTCTTGTCAGATGTGGGAGTTTAAAGAGAGTTTAAGGGTTACTGCGGATTATATCTGCCATAAATGCTGTTGGATGTGAATCTTATCAGATCGAGTGGATCGATTGGAGAGGCAGATCGAAGCGATGAGGAATTTGCAACAGCAACAGTATGTGATGGATGGCAGTTATAGGAAGGGGGAAAGTCTCAGATACAGTCACCTTGATGGGTTAACTCCAGGAAGGATGAGAGGGGTCAGGACCTAGGGCAGGAGTCTTTTGTGGATATACCTATTTCAAACAGGTATGCTGTTTTGGAAATGTAGGGGGTGATGGGTTCTCAGGGGAACGTAGCACAAACAGCCAAGTTTCTGGTATTGAGACTGGCTCTAATGCAACGAGGGGTACATCAGTTTCCAAGAGATCAATTGTGTTAGGGGATTCTGTAGTCCGAGGTACAGACAGACGTTTCTGTGGCCAGGAGAGAAAAAGCAGAATGGTGTGTTGTTTCCCTGGTGCCAGGATCAAGGATGTCTCAGAGAGGGTGCAGAATGTTCTCACGGGGGAGAGGAGCCAGCAAGAGGTCATTGCCCACATTGGAACCAATGACGTAAGAAGGGAAAAGGTTGAGATTCTGAAGGGAGATTACAAAGAGTTAGGCAGAAATTTACAAAGGAAGTCCTCGAGAGTAGTAACATTTGGATTACTCTCGGTGCTGTGAGCTAGTGAGGGCAGGAATGGGAGGATAGAGCAGATGAATGCATGGCTGAGGAGCTGGTGTATGGGAGAAGGATTCATATTTTTGGATCAATGGATTCTCTTTTGGGGTAGAAGTGACCTGTACAAGAAGGACAGATTGCACCTAAATTGGAAGGGGACTAATATACTGGCAGGGAAATTTGCTAGAACTGTTTGGGAGGATTTAAACTAGTAAGGTGGTGGGGGATGGGACCCAGGGAGATAGTGAGGAAAGAGATTGATCTGAGATGGGTACAGCTGAGCACAGAAGTGAGTCAAACAGTCAGGGCAGGCAGGGACAAGATAGGACTAATAAGTTAAACTGCATTTATTTCAATGCAAGGGGCCGAACAGGGAAGGCAGATGAACTCAGGGCATGGTTAGGAACATGGGACTGGAATATCATAGCAATTACAGAAACAGGGTTCAGGGATGGGCAGGACTGGCAGCTTAATGTTCCAGGATACAAATGCTACAGGAAGGATAGAAAGGGAGGCAAAAGAGGAGGGGGAGTGGCATTTTTGATAAGGGATAGCATTACAGCTGTGCTGAGGGAGGATATTCCTGGTAATACATCGAGGGAAATTATTTGGGTGGAACTGAGAAATAAGAAAGGGATGATCACCTTATTGGGATTGTATTATAGACCCCCCCAATAGTCAGAGGGAAATTGAGAAACAAACTTGTAAGGAAATCTCAGCTATCTGTAAGAATAATAGGGTGGTTATGGTAGGGGATTTTAACTTTCCAAACATCGACTGGGACTGCCATAGTGTTAAAGGTTTAGGTGGAGAGGAATTTCTTAAGTGCGTACAAGATAATTTTCTGATTCAGTATGTGGATATACCTACTAGACAGGGTGCAAAACCTGACCTACTCTTGGGAAATAAGGCAGGGCAGGTGACTGAGGTGTCAGTGGGGGAGCACTTTGGAGCCAGTGACCATAATTCTATTCGTTTTAAAATACTGATGGAAAAGGATGGACCAGATCTAAACGTTGAAGTTCTAAATTGGAGAAAGGCCAATTTTGACGCTATTAGACAAAAACTTTCGAAAGCTGATTGGAGCCAAATTTTCGCAGGCTGGAAAATGGGAAGCCTTCAGAAATGAGATAACAAGAATCCAGAGAAAGTATATTCCTGTCAGGGTGAAAGGAAAGGCTGGTAGGTATAGGGAATGCCGAATGGCTATAGAAATTGAGGGTTTGGTTAAGAAAAAGAAAGAAGCATATGCCAGGTATAGACAAGATAGATCGAGTGAATCCTTAGAAGAATTTAAAGGAAGTAGAAGTATACTTAAGGGAAATAACAGGAGGGCAAAAAGGGGATATGAGATAGCTTTGGCAAATAGAATTATGGAGAATCCAAAGGGTTTTTACAATTATATTAAAGACAAAAGGGTAATTAGGGAGAGAATAGGGCCCCTCGATGATCAGTAAGGCGGCCTTTTTGTGGAGCTGCAGAAAATGGGGGAGATACTAAATTAATATTTTGCATCAGTATTTACTGTGGAAAAGGATATAGAAGATATAGACTGTAGGGAAATAGATGGTGACATCTTGCAAAATGTCCAAATGACAGAGGAGGAAATGCTGGATTGCTTGAAACGGTAAAGGTGGATAAATCCCTAGCACCTGATCAGGTGTAACCGAAAACTCTGTGGGAAGCCAGAGAAGTGATTGTTGGGCCTCTTGCTGAGGTATTTGTATCATCGATAGTCACAGGTGAGGTGCCAGAAGATTGGAGGGTGGCAAACGTGTTGCCACTGTTTAAGAAGGGCGGATAAGACAAGCCAAAGGAACTATAGACCAGTGAGCCTGACCTCAGTGGTGGGCAGGTTTTTGGAGGGAATCCTGAGGGACAGGAAGTATGTGTATTTGGAAAGGCAAGGACTGATTAAGGATAGTCAACATGGTTTTGTGTGCAGACATCATGTCTCACAAACTTGATTGAGTTTTTTGAAGAAGTAACAAAGAAGGTTGATGAGGGCAGAGAGTAGATATGATCTATATGGACTTCAGTAAGGCATTAGACAAGGTTCCCCATGGGAGACTGATTAGCAAGGGTAGATCTCATAGAATACAGGGAGAATTAGCCATTTGGATACAAAACTGGCTCAAAGGCAGAAGACAGAGGGTAGTGGTGGAGGGTTGTTTTTCAGACTGGAGGCCTGTGACCAATGGAGTGCCACAAGGATTGGTGTTGGGTCCTCTACATTTTGTCATTTACATAAATGATTTAGATGCAAACATAAGAGGTATAGTTAGTAAGTTTGCAGATGACACCAAAATTGGAGATGTGGTGGACAGCGAAGAGGGTTACCTCAGATTACAACAGGATCTGGACCAGATGAACCAATGGGCTGAGAAGTGGCAGATGGAGTTTAATTCAGATAAATCCGAGGTGCTGTATTTTGGGAAAGCAAATCTTAGCAGGACTTATACACTTCATGGTAAGGTCCTAGGGAGTGTTGCTGAACAAAGAGACCTTGGAGTGCAGGTTCATAACTCCTTGAAAGTGGAGTCACAGGTAGATAGGATAGTGAAGATGATGTTTGGTATGCTTTCCTTTATTGGTCAGAGTATTGAGTAGAGGAGTTGGGAGGTCATGTTGCGGCTGTACAAGACATTGGTTAGGCCACTTTTGGAATATTGCGTGCAATTCTGGTCTCCTTCCTATCAGAAAGATATTGTGAAACTTGAAAGGGTTCAGAAAAGATTTACAATGATGTTGCCAGGGTTGGAGGATTTGAGCTACAGGGAGAGGCTGAACAGGCTAGTGCTGTTTTCCCTGGAGTGTCGGAGGCTGAGGGTGACCTGATAGAGGTTTACAAAATCATGAGGGGCATGGATAGGATAAATAGACAAAATCTTTGCCCTGGGGTCGGGGCGTCCAGAACTAGAGGGCATAGGTTTAGGGTGAGAGGGGAAAGATATAAAAGAGACCTAAGGGGCAACTTTGTCATGCAGAGGGTGATACGTGTACGGAATGAGCTGCCAGAGGATGTGGTGGAGGCTGGTACAATTGCAACATTTAAGAGGCATTTGGATGGGTGTATGAATAGGAAGGGTTTGGAGGGATATGGGCCGGGTGCTGGCAGGTGGGACTAGATTGGGTTAGGATAAATGGTCGGCATGGATGGGTTGGACCGAAGGGTCTGTTTCTGTGCTGTACATCTCGATGACTCTATGATTGTATGACTATGACAGCACTGGAATCCATTCCAGCCACTTTCATTTAATCACATTTCTCCCTTTCTCTCATACCAGGAGCCCACAAAACAACCCTTACGGGTGGCTGGGTGCCCAATATCAGGATCTTTACTCATTCTGAGCAGAGAATCGTGGATTCACAGGAGAAGGCTGTGACCATGCAGGTGAAGCTGAGTGAGCAACTGCTGATGCAGTCAGCCAGTAGCTCTGAGACACAGTCTAGTCCAATCTCCTTGCCTATCTCTGCCTCCCTCTGTGGGGGGAGAAATAAAGTTAATGTTTCAAGTCTGTGGGATTTCTTCAGGAATGGCACTGCCATTTTGTCTTTATAAGATTTAGGCAGTGATGTCTGTTGTCATATTTTGCTTTCTAATACTGGTTTAAAATGCCTTGGGATATTATTATGTTAAAGTTGCCATACAAATGCAGGTTGTGATTATTTGAGAGTCATAGAGTTTTACAGCATGGAGACAGGCTCTTTGGCCCAAACTGGCCCATGTGATCAAAATGTCCATCCACACTAACCCTATTGTCCTTGCAGCAATGTTTAAAGATTGTTGCTGGTTCTTCCTCCAATGGAAGTCTGTGCTTCTTGAGTGACCTACAATTGGATTGGAGATAGCTCAGATGAATGATGACATCTTGGCTAATGTTTGTGGATGAAGGATATAGATGTCCAGTGCAAAAGTCAAAGAGGCTATCAACAGTGCTGAAAGAAAGGAGGAAAGATCAAACTTGAGAAGGCAGTGGCCCAGTGGTGCTATCACTGGACTGTTGATCCAGAGTCCCAGATAATGTTCTGGGGGCCCAGGCTCAAATCCCACAATAGTAGATGGTGGAATTTGAATTCAATAAAAATCTGGAATTAAGAGATGAATGATGATTGTGTAACTGTTGTTGATTGTCAAGAAAAACCAATCTGGTTCACTAATGCCATTTAGGGAAGGGAACTGCCATTCTTAACTGGTTTGGTTTCCATGTGACTCCAGACCCACAATAATGTGGTTGCTCTTGACTGCCCCTGGGTAATTAGGGACAGGAATAAATCTGGCCTAGCTAGAGATGCCTCCAGCACGTGAATTAATATATTTTAAAATTAAGGCTCTCTCCTGCCTTGTTTGTGTGCTGTGTAGAGCCATTTGCCGAGTCCATCAGGAAGGATGAGAGCCTGAGAGGGGTGACTATTCCTGGCAACGGGAGCCTGTAGGTTATGGCCTCCCTGTACATGGATGACGTCGCCGTTTTCTGCTCGGATCCGCTGTCCGTGCGCAGACTCATGTGCATATGTGACCAGTTCAAATGGCCCTCAGGAGCCAAGGTAAACCGAGGCAAGAGCGAGGCCATGCTCTTCGGGAACTGGGCCGACCAATCCTCGATCCCCATCACCGTCAAGACCGACCACGTGAAGGTGCTGGGTATTTGGTTTGGGAGGGCTGGGGCGTGCGCCAAGTCTTGGGAGGAGTGTATTAACAAAGTGAGACAGAAACTGGGCAGATGGAAGCCACAGTCCTTCTCCATCGTGGAAAAAAACCTGGTCATCAGGTGTGAGGCACTGTCATTGTTATTATACGTGGCACAGATCTGGCCTATTCCCAGAACCTGTGCCGCTGCAGTCACCTGGGCCATCTTCCAGTTTATATGGAGATCAAAGATGGACCGGGTCTGAAGGGACTCGCTGTACAAAGATCTGGGCAACGGGGGAAAAAATACACCCAATGCCATCCTCACCCGGATGGCCACCTTTGTGTGTGGCTGCATCATGCTGTGCATGGATCCCTGGTATGCAAACACCAAGTGTCACTACGTACTGAGGTTCTACCTGTCCCCGGTGTTGTGAAGGATGGGCCTGGCCTCGCTGCCGCGGAACGCTCGGAGTAGTTGGACCGTTCCGTACCACCTGTCCTTCGTGGAGAAGTTTCTGAAGAAAAACACCTTTGACCACAAGTCCATCAGGAAGTGGTCAGCACGTAGTGTCCTCGAGACCCTTCGGGAAAAGGAGAGGGCGGATCTTATCGAGCGGTTCCCTGAGCAGACTGTCAAAGCCATTTGGCAGAATGCCTCATCGCCAGAACTTTCCAACAAGCACCAAGACATGGCTTGGCTGGTGGTGAGAAGGGCTCTGCCTGTGAGATCCTTTATGCACGCCCGGACTCTCAGCCGCACCGCACGCTGCCCTTGAAGCGGCTGCGGGGGGGGACGAGACTGTCGCACACCTCCTTCTGGAATGTGCCTATGCAGAGGAAGTCTGGAGAGGAATGTAGTAGTGTTTGTCGAGGTTCGTCCCGAGCAGCGCCGTGATGCGGGACTCCGTGCTCTACGGCCTGTTCCCCGAAACGCACACCGAGACGAACATCAACTGTGCCTGGAGGATCATCAACTCGGTGAAGGACGCTCTCTGGGCGGTCCAAAACCTGTTGATCTTCCAGCTGAAAGAGTTAACCCCGACTGAGTGTTGCAGACTGGCACATTCCAAGGTCCAGGACTACGTGTTGAGGGATGCGCTGAAGCTTTGGGGCAGCAGCCACCAAGGCGCGTTGGGGAAAGACCACTGTGTAACATCTGCCTGCCTAAAGAAGAACAGGGGGTCCACGCAGTCATTTGGGCTCTGCTGACGCCTCAGCTATATATATGGATATATGATTGAAAAATGTACAGACCTGTATATAAAAATGATAAATTCTGATCTCTGTACGCAAATGTTTACATATGTATGGCATGACCAACTGCACAGACCATCAAATTATTTTATGAATAAAGTATATTTTTGAAATAAAGAAATATATATTTTAAAATTAAGGCATGAAAGAGAGAGAATGTATCTAAGTGCAAAACAAACAACACATAAACACCTCAAAACTTTGGGGTGGGGATAATAAAGAATGTAATAGAAATGGAGAACAGACTTAATGCAGTCAGTTTCAGAAGTTACTGAATTCAATGACGAGACTTTGAGTTTACAGTATGAGGTGTTGTTTCTTGAGATTGTATTGTGCTTCATTGGAATTTTGCATCAGGCCCAGTCATGAGAGCAAGGTGGTTTATTGAAAAATGTCTAGATTAGAGTTGTGCTGGAAAAGCACAGCAGGTCAGGAATGAAGGGCTTTTGCCCAAAATATCGATTTTCCTGCTCCTCGGATACTGCCTGACCTGCTGTGTTTTTCCAGTACCACTCTAATCTAGACTGTGATCTCCAGCATCAGCAGTCCTCACTTTCACCTGGTTTATTGAAAAGCCTATTTACTTAACACTTCTATTCTATCCATGGAATTGTCCTGACTTCATAGTTACTTTCCATTTCATGAATGGTGGAGCAGGCTCAATATTGGAACAATTGACTTCTGCTCTTAATTCATAAGTTTGTGAAGTTCTTCGAGTTCCATTTCATAATTGTTGCAAGGTTGCAAGGTGATGCAATCCTGATTTTATCATTGCAATTAGTTTGTACAGAACAGATTCAAATCAGTCCCCAAAGTTTCTATGTAACTGTGAGTTTTTGACTATTTATCTGAATGAATATTGCCATAAAGTAGAGAGTTAAGTTGTGCTTGTATTAAATTCAAATCTGGTTCAATCTACCACTTCCTCATTCCTCATTTTCTGGGTATAACCCTCAAGAATCAGTTGACAGCTTTAAGTCTGGGGAAGGCAATAATTGTGTCCCTGAGATAGGTTACAAATGGATCACCTTCAGCATCTCTCCCACAGTTACAAATGGGCTGCCATACCATATAAGACTTCAGGATGACATAGAGTCATAGAGATGTACAGCACAGAAACAGACCCTTCAGTCCAGCTCGTCCATGCCGACCAGATATCCTACCTAACCTAGTCCCATTTGCTATCACTTGTCCCATATCCCTCTAAACTCTTCCTATTCATGTAACCATCCTGAACCTTTAAACGTTATAATTGCACCAGCCTCCACTATTTCTTCTAGCAGTTCATTCCATACACGCACCACTCTCTGTGTGAACATGTTGCCCAATCAGTCCCTTTTAAATCTTTCCCCTCTCACCCTAAATCTGTACTCTCTAGTTCTGGACTCCCCCAACCCAAGGAAAAGACCTTGTACATTTATTGCATCCATGTCCCTTATGAATTTATAAACCTCTATAAGATTACTCCTCACTCCCCGATGATGCAGGTAAAACAGCTCCAGCCTATTCAGCCTCTCCTTGTAGCTCAAACCCTCCAACCCTGGCAGCATCCTTGTAAATCTTTTCTGAACCCTTTCAAGTTTCACAATATCCTTCCAATATGCCAAAAGTGGCATAACCAATGTCCTGTTCAGCTGCATCATGACCTCCCAACTCCTATACTCAATGCTCTGACCAATGAAAGAAAGCATACTAAATGCCTCCTTCACTATCGTATCTACTTGAGACTCCACTTTCAAGGAACTATGAACCTCCACTCCAAGATCTTTTTGTTCAGCAACACTTCCCAGGATTTTACCATTAAGTATATAAGTCCTGCCCTGAATGTTTTGTAAACTTTTCAAAGGCTTCTGTCAAAAGCAAGATATATCCAGGGTTTTGCCACATGGTATCAGTTCCACTTAAAACTACTCAACATCAACAAATTTGGACAGAAATATCTTTGTTACATTAAGACTTACTTGTTAATATATAGTGATATTTGATTATTTCGTGGAGGTCAGAGTTGAAAAGTGTAACGCTGGAAAAGCACAGCAGGTCAGGCAGCATTCAAGAAGGAGGAGAATCGATATTTTGGGCTTGAACCTGATGAAGGGTTTATGCCTGAAACATTGACTCTCCTGTTCCTTGGATGCTGCCTGATCGGCTGTGTTTTTCCAGCACCACACCTTTGGACTCTGATCTCCGCATCTGCAGTTCTCACTTTCTCCTGTTCAATTCTCTATCAACAACAAGATAATTTGATCTGTGCTTATAATGCAAAGCCACCACACTGGAATTGTATCGTAAAATATCCTGTGCTCTTAGGAATGTCAGCAACCTCTGGTCACTGGTGTGAAATGTATTTATTATGTCCCTTTGCTGTCAACACAATCTGCTACTATCCAGCAATGCTGACACAAACAAGGAAAATAATTGTATTGCGTTATTAGATTTAAGTAAATTGTGATAAAACAGGTTGGAGTGTGTATTATGGAATAAAAATTATTTCCCTAGTCACAACAGTATGTTATGACCCTGTTATGACTCCTTCTCCCAATTGAGAACCAGCCTGCTCACACAGTTACTGAAATTAAATACACAACTTTGCCAGAGATGTTGATATTAAATAATGATAAATGAACGCTCATCTTGTTTAAAGGAGAAACAGGAAAAATTTCTTCGACAGCTCCAAGCAGCCTCTCTCTCTATATTTCTTACATACAAACATACCAACAAGGAACAGGAGGAGACCACTCAGCCCTTCCAGCCTGCTCCCCCGTACAGTAAGATCATGGCTGATTGGAGTTTACCCTCAACTCTACATTCCTGTATATCCCTGATGATCTTTGATCCCCTTGGTCATCAAGAATCGATCTATGTCTGCCTTAAAAATATTGAAAGATTCTGCACCCGTTGCCTTTTGAGGGAGAGAATTCCAAAGGCGCACAACCCTCTGAGAGAGAAAAATAGTTTTCTCATCCCTGCCTTAAACAAGTGACCTCTATGAGAGTTTATGAGAGTAAACCGGTTGATGTGGTGTATATGGATTTCAGCAAGGCATTTGATAAGGTTCCCCACAGTAGGCTATTATACAAAATGTGGAGGAATAGGATTGTGGGAGACATAGCAGTCTGGATCAGTAATTAGCTTGCTGAAAGAAAACAGAGGGTTGTAGTTGATGGAACATGTTCATCTTGGTGTCCAGTTACTAGCGGCAAGGGTCAGTGTTGGGTTCACTGCTGTTCGTCATTTTTATAAATGATCTAGATGAGAGCTTAGAAGGGTGGGTTAGTAAATTTGTGGATGCCACTAAGGTAGGTGAAGTTGTGGATAGTGATGAAGGATGTAGTAGGCTGCAGAGAGATATAGATAGGATGCAGAGCTGGGCTGAGAGGTGGCAAATGGAGTTTAATGTGGGCAAGTGTGAGGTGATACACTTTGGACGGAGTAATCAGAATGCAAAGTCCTGGGCTAATGATAAGATTCTTGGGAGTGTAGATGAGCAGAGAGATCTCGGTGTCCATGTACACAGATCCATGAAAGTTGCCACCCAGATTGACAGGGTTGTTAAGAAGGCATACAGAGTTTTGGCCTTTATTAATAGAGGGATTGAGTTCTGGAACCAGGAGGTTATGCTGCAGCTGTACAAAGCTCTCGTGAGGCCACACTTAGAGTATTGTGTACAGTTCTGGTCACCGCATTATAAGAAGGATGTGGAAACTTTGGAAAGGGTGCAGAGGAGATTTACTAGAATGTTGCCTGGTATGGAAGGAATGTCTTACGAGGAAAGACTGAAGGCCTTGAGGCTGTTCTCGTTAGAGAGAAGAAGGTTGAGAGGTGACCTAATAGAGACATACAAGATAATCAGATGGTTAGATAGGGTGGACAGGGAGAGCCTTTTTCCAAGTATGGGGATGGCAAACACCAGGGGACACAACTTTAAAGTGAGAGGAGATAGGTATAAGACCGACGTCAGAGGTATTTTTTTTACTCAGAGAATAGTAAGGGTATGGAATGCTTTGCCTGCAACGGTAGTAGATTCGCCAACTTTAAGTACATTTAAGTTGACATTGGACAAACATATGGATGGACATGGAATAGTGTAGTTGGGTTGGGCTTCAGATTAGTATGACAAGGCAGCGCAACATCGAGGGCCGAAGAGCCTGTATTGTGCTGTAATGTTCTATGTTCTATGTTCTAATTTTTAAACGATAACCCCAGTTTGAGATTGTCCCACAATTGGAAACGTCCTCTCCACATCAACCTGGTCAAGTCCCTACAAGATCTGACATGTTTCAATGAAGTCACCTCTGACTTGTCTCAACTCCAAAGGGTACCGTGAACGCCTGGAGACTGGAAAATTATTGATCACCATCCCTTCAGAACTGACATGTTACAAAAATCATTCTATGCTCTTATTAATAAGGGCACTACAATCTATTTCAATATTTGAATGTGTTGAAAATTACATTCGCGCTGTCCTGTGCAGGGCTAATTCCGTTAAAGCCGAGGACCCTTAACCACACCTTGCATTTGAAACAATTACATCATGTTATACCATGGTAGAATTATTCTGATGTGAGCAACAGACTCTTTTCAGCAATAAGATTCAAATCAGATTTGAAATCATGTTCTTTTTGTTCTGGGAAGTGATTTCAATTTTCAGTGTCATTGAACTGGAAAAGCCAGGTCACAAAGGCATTTGCACCATGTTATATTAGAAATGAAACACAGGTGTTAAAAATATTAAAGCCAGTGTTCATATATATTGACTAAATAAGAAAAATATAATTTCATCAATGACTAACCTCCCTCTATTTGAAGTTGGGGACATTTGCCAATGTTTGCACAATATTCAACAATTCCTCCTAAAGAGGAGGAAAACAACAATAAACTGCCATTCCTAGATATCACAGTAGAGTTAGCAGCTGATGGGCAACTTCAAACCAGCACCTACAGGAAAACAATACCCACGGACCAAATGTTGAACTACAGAAGCAATCATCCCAACACCCACAAACGAAGCTGCATCAGAACATTATTTCAATGAGCCAACACACACTGCAGCACAGAGGAACTGCGCAGAGCAAAAGAAAATCACCTATACCATGTATTCAAAAAGAATGGGTACCCAATGAACACAGTCCGCTGATTTCTCAGCAACAAACCCAAACAAGCAAACAAAATACATCCAGAAACCCTAGCCACTCTCTCTCACATCAAAGACATCTTGAAAGTGACTGCCAGACTACTCAGACTCCTTGGGCATCATGGTAGCCCACAAACCCACCCACACACTAAAACAGCAGCTAATGAATTTGAAAGACCTTATACAGACAACAAGCAAAGATAATGTCATTTACAAAATACCATGCAAGGACTGTAACAAACATTACATTGGACAACTGTCAGAAAACTAGCTACCAGGATACATGAACACCAATTAGCCACAAAACAACATGACCCTCTCTCACTAATATCCTCACATACGGATAAGGAAGGACACCACTTTGACTGGGACAACACATCCATCTTAGGACAGGCCTAACTGAGACACGCACGAGAATTCCTAGAAGCATGGCATTCCAACCGGAACTCTATCAACAAACACATCAAGTTAGACCTCATCTATCACCCCCTAAGAAAAGGAACAGGAAGTGATTTTGCAGGAAATGACATCACCAACCAAAATAAACCCAAACATATAAATAGAAAGCAGGAATCAGGTACACTGCTTCGCCTGAGGCCCACTGAAGATGTTATCCAATAGGGTGACAAAATGTCTGGAAATGAATCTCCCAGCTCAGCGAGCGAACCTACATCCACAATATTCAACACCATTTGCAACTACTCAGCTGCTGTCTTAACTGATGTTTATACATAGTAAAGACCTGGTCAATTTTCAGGTTTGGGTTGATAAATTGCACACAATATTTGTGTCAGGCAAGATTCAGCCAATGACCATCTCCGACAAGAACGAACTAAGTTATCTCTGTTTAGTGTGACATTAACCGTCTCACCTCAATAGTGTTACCATTTCTGAATCCTCCACAATCAACATCGTGGAGTTTACTCTGGACCAGAAACTCAACTGGAGCAGACTCATTACATACTGGAGCAGGTCAAAAGTCAGACATTCTGTGGTGAGTAATTAACCTCCTGACTCCCCAGGCCTGTCAACCATCTCCAAGGTTCAAGTCCAGACTGCGATGGAATATTCTCCATTTACTTGGTGAAGTACAGCTCCAATAATATTGATCATGCTGTTTGAAAATGTATTAATCATTCAAATCTCATTGGTAAAGTTAAAAGCCAAGGGTTTAGGGGTTGACAGAAAAACCATTAAAAATTAATTGGGGAACTTTAAAGTCACAAGTTGAAAGAAGCAAAACTCTGAAGAATATACAAAGGGATGTATAATGGACCTGGGACTAACTGCCATGGCATCCAAGGGAATCATTAATTGGATATGTATAAATCATAGTGAGACCTTCAAATGATTCTGAGAGTGAGGCTTCTAGGTTATCCATATTGTTGGAACAAAAGTTTAAATACAAAACATGTTGTTCAAATCGGGATATTGACCCCCACCCAATCCATAGAAAGAGATAAGAGAGAAACTGACAATGGAATGTCAAAACTCTTTGGAAAATGTATTGTTGTCACTGTGGGCCAAGGACCATGTGTACACACATCAGCATCACCACCTCTGAGGAGTCATGATATAAGCTGTACTTGTTCATTGATCCAAGGAAAGAGATAGTCAGAAACATGAAGCAACTCAAGGAACATGAAGAAATATTCAGATTCAGGACCCTCTCTGTCTTTGGAAGTGAAGCTGCCTCTGGAAGAAGTGATCACCCGAGATGAAACAGCTGTTTATTAATGTTTTATGTCAGAGTGAGAATGTGCCAAAAGACTGCTCCAAAAGATCCATCATTTCAATAATCAATTCCTACTGTGAAGAACTGTATTTTGCTTTGTTTCATTTCTACATTCCATCATCCTTTACAACGTTCCTTTGTTTAAGGGCTACTATGTGTGTGCATGTTGCTAAAGTTAAGATGTATCTTTTACCTTTTAACATTGTATTATAGATCACTTGAGTGAACATGAATAAAGTAACTCCTTTAGTTCTGACGAACTTGAGGAGCTCTGTCTTGCATGTTCTTTGTGGCTTTAATGCATGGTCAAATGCATATTAAGTTCATGAGAAAGCAAAACAGTCTAAACATCAAAACTCTGTTATACAAGCATCAGGAATGAGATAAGAAAATTTGCTCAACTTTCCAGATATGTTTGTAACACAACTCAAGAATCTTGACACCATCCAGCACAAAGCAGTTTTTGAGCTGCAACGTGTTCAGTCTCTATTCACCATGGATGTTCAGTAGCAGCGGTGTGTATTAGCTATAAAATATACTTCAGCAACTCAGCAAGGATGCTTTGATAGTACCTTCCAGATCTGTGACCTCGATCACTTAGAAGGATAAGAGCAGCAAATGTATTAGAAGCATTATGAAGTACCCTTCCAAGCTCCTCATTGATTTGATTTGGGACTGTGATCTCATTCCTTCACATAGTTGGTTTAAGAGCCTGTTGTCCGTCATTGTCTTCTGCAAGGCAAATGGAGATGGGCAATAAAATGCTGGCCCAGCCAGGATTGTCCATATTCTTTGGAAAGATAATTTAGGAGAGGCAGTGGCAATGTTACCACAATAAGTTTAGGATTAGAGTTGACACTAATCCAGCCCCCATGTTTACCTCCTGGGGATACAGGTTTGAATTCCATAAGCAGGTGGTGACATTTGAATTCCATAAAACTTTGGATCTTAAAGCTAATCCAATGCCAACCATGTGACTGCACTTGATTGTATTTTTAAAAATCTGTTTTACTAATATCCTTCAGGGAAGGAAATCTGTTATCCTTCCCTGGTCTGGCCCACAAATGACTCCAGACACACAGCAATGTTGGTGACATTTAACTCCCCTCTGGGCAACTAGGGATGGGAAATAAATGCTGGTGGCCTAGCGAGCAACACCCACATTGCATGAATGAATATTGTCATTTCATAGTAGAACTCTGTCAAATTTATAGGGTCACAGCACAGATGAGAACAATCAGGTTCAGACTAGGCAGGTGTCAGAGAAAGGAATACAGGCTATTCCTGAGAAAATAAGTATGCACCGAGGGTAAAATACTTCCAGCTTTTCAGCATTTGATGAAGAAAATGCCTGCTCAGTCACTACTGGATAGTAGCTAACCAGCATCACACTGTGAAGACAGTGGAATGTTTTTAGACAGTTAATGAGAATGTAAAGCCGGTGTTATTAGTGAACATATAGATACTGACGATGGTTTTCAGATGGCTTCGCCAAGGGTCAGGATGTAGACAGATATAGGAATGGCCAAGGATAGATTCTGGAGAAACTCCTTAGGGAATGATAGGAGGAACAGGGAAAAAAGAAATTTCGGGTCACTCTCTCCGATTAGATCAAAAAGAATCCTGGTGAGAACAACTGCATGCAGTTGGATAACATGGAGAAGTTTGGGACAGAATAGTTTGCTCATCTGAAGTTGCAGACGTATTGGGAGAGAGAGGAAGGTAGAAGGAGAGTTAAATTATTTGACAGCCATGTGGGATGCCATTGATGACATTGATAAAAGTTGTTTTGGGAACTGAGAAGGGGCAAACTCTTACTGGGATTCTGTAGTGATTGGAATCTGATGAACCTTGTTGACTATAAACTCTTTGATTGGAGTTGTTGACCTTGGCTAATCAGAAAGCCCTGGCTGATTGATATAACCAGGAGATGAACAATCTCCTCAGTCTAGGGAATTGACTCTGTGTTGGCTGGGTCACAGTCAGCGTGTTCCTGCTGATGTTGGTTCCTGTGTTTTTGTAGAAGGAGAATTGTCATTTTCTTTCCTTTTGTTTAGGGAAGATATTTGTTTTTTAGTTTTCTTTATTAAAAGAAATATAACCGGGGAAGCACTACTGCTGTTTGACAGTACTGTAGAGGTAAACAAATATAAACAAGGAATTTAGAATCTCTTCAATTCAGGAACTGATTTTGAGCTGGCTGACCCCAGCCAGTGTACCATGCACTAGTAAATAAAAGGTGACTTGGTGACGAGATACCAGCCTCCATGCAGTTATTTCAGATTCAAACACAATATTCCAAGAAAGATAAGCACCAACCTGGGAGTTGATAAGTACTGAAGGCCTTTGGATAAGTGTGGGAGATTGGTAAGGGGAGGGTGGTGCAGGAATTCGATGTGCTTACGTTTCAGCAGTGTAGTAAAATGCAGACTGAAAAGGATTTGATCAATTTTACTGCAAATTTATAGGTCAGCCAGTTTTCAGAATTGCACCCTCTCCTGAATGTTTGCTTGTTGGAAGATATACTGACAGATTTGGCCACGGTTCCAGCACAATAGAAACTGACAACAGAAATGAACAACGAGTAAAGCATCATCTATTATCGTTGTCCCAACAAATCAAACTGCATCCTGATGCTTCATAATAAAATGCAAATTGCATTGAGTTCTCTGGGACTATCTTTAAGACAACACTGACTGCAGTGCCCCCTACTGTATCATCCCCTTGGTCCCCAAATATCAAACTGCGGTGCGAGGTTGGCAAACCTTGAGCAGTCATAAAGAACAGAAATGTACAGCACAGAAGCAGACCCAGGCATTCTGTATCTGATCATTTCTTTTGAAATATATATTATGAATTTTTCTGAAAGTATTTACATCTTAGCATTTGCTCGTATCGTCCTTCCCTTGTTAATTTATCTTTTGTTTTCCTCATTTCAGCATTACTTGCTGGCTGTCAGCAGGTCTGCTTTATTGCTGTGAGCTTGCTAATATTCTGCATTGATAGTCATTCACTTCTGCTGTTCCCTCTATTTTGGGCAGCACGGTGGCACAGTGGTTAGCACTGCCGTCTCACAGCGCTAGAGACCTGGGTTCAATTCATGCCTCAGGCGACTGACTGTGTGGAGTTTGCACATTCTCCCCATGTCTGCGTGGGTTTCCTCATGGTGCTTTGGTTTCCTCCCACAGTCTAAAAAACGTGCAGGTGAGGTGAATTGGCCATGTTAAATTGCCTGTAGTGGTAGGGGTAATGTAGGGGAATGGGCCTGGGTGGATTGTGGGTCAGTGTGGACTTGTTGACCTGAAGGGCCTGTTTCCACAGCGTAAGTAATCTAGTCTTTATTCATGTTGTTAGGATGGAAGCCTCATTTGCTGTACCCAGAATGCTGAATTACCTTTGGTGCTGTGACTCTGCTCAGAGTTCCATTAATACTTAGAGGAATGCAGAAAGTTGATGCGTGGCTCCCAAGGACCTGTCAAACTGGCATAAATTGCTTTTCACATTATTTGTGGTTATGATAGGCTTCTAGATTTCAGAAGCACTTTTTTTTCTGCAGCAACATGAAGGTTTTCCATCAGTGTTTTATTTGTGTTTGACTATTACATTTAAAAAGCAGTTGTTGTGCAGCAGCTGTAATGTTCATTTCTGTGTAATATTGCTGTACAGGCTGTGAAAGCAGGCATAACAACCTGATCTATAAAAAATCAACAATTTTTATAACACTGTCAGATTTTAGTATTAATTTAACTAAAACTGAAAAGAGGAATGTTTGCGTGGAATGTAAAGACGGGCTGAGTGTTTTGTTTTTCCTTTGCTCTGAACCCTATAATTTTATGTACATTTGTTTCTCTGTCTATGGTTGGAATTTTCAGCTATTTGACATGGAACTTCCAGAAGCATCAGAACAACTTAGTAATACCACGGTCATCTCTGAAGCAACAAGTTTGTGCATACAGTCCTGCTTCCACACCAACATTGGGCTCCGTTACAAACGCTAGTCATGGAAGATTGTCACATTTTGGAATTGTCTCTTTAGCTAAAAGTAAACTGTCAAGTAAAAGGAATTTTGTGATCTGTTCTGAATTTTCTTTAATAAAAAGGTCAGGTGACTGTTGTTCCAACTTTGAAGGGGGACTAAATTCATCATCGAATCCCTACAGTGTGGAGGCAGGCCATTTGACCCAGTGAGTCCACACTGACCCTCTGAAGAGCATCTCACCCCCCTTCCCACGGCCCCTCAACCCTGCATTTCCCAGGGCTAATCCAGCTGACCTGCACATCTTTGGACTGTGGAGGGAAACCAGAGCACCCAGAGGAATCCCACGAAGATACAGGGAGAACGTGCAAACTCCACACAGACTGTCACTCAAATCAAACCCAGGTCCCAGGCATCATGAGGCAACAGTGCTAACCACTGAGTCACTGTGCCACCTGGCTTGTTTTACACAGTAAGAGGTGAGATATGTTGATATTTATAAACAGTGACAAAAGTATCTGAGCTGATTGTGGCAATTTCATTTCTCTCCAGGTCCTCGAGAAATGTGCAGTATGTCAGATTTTCTAAATGGTAATAATTTAAACTATCTTTTTAATTCCACAATAGAATGAAGTTGATGATTTAGAGAATAGCCACAAGGCCCATGTGATTCGCACTGTGATATGAGCTACTTATTATCATATATGAAGAGGAACTTGCAGATGGTTGTGAATGTCTTTTTTTGTTTATAAAGGCCCACATCTCTCATTCCTTTCTAACCACTTTTTGAAACTATGCTTCCACTTTCAATGATTTGTACACTGAACCTCTTTAGGATTACATTGTTCCCTTTCTACGTATTGTTGAGCTTCCTGTCAAAATGTACCACTTCACACACTCTTTGCATTATAATCCATCTGTCCATCAAATTTGCTCTGTCTTCTTGAAGTCTGTCACTCTCCTCCACATCGTTCACATGTCCACGAATTGTGTCATCTGCAAATATTTTGTAATTGTTCTTTGAATTCTTTCCCTTGTCGTGTTATGCTGAATCTACTTGATGCAGGGATGTTCTAACCTTTGGGGAATCAGTGGGAACGGGGAGAGGGGAGAATCAGATGAGTTGAAGATCAAGATCAGCCAAGATCAAATGAAATGATGAAGCAAGCTTGATGAGCTGAATGGTCTAAATTCATAGTCTAAGAGCATAGAAACAGGTTCTTCAGCCTACCTATACTGACCAACAAACACCAAACAACACTAATCCCACTAACCTGCACTTGGTCCATAACCTACTGTACCCTGGCATTAAGTGCTTATTCAGATGCTCCTTAAATGTGTTGAGAGTACCTGCAGCCCCCCCCCCCCCCCCACCTTCTCAGGCAGCACCTTCCATACATCTATCTTCCTCAGAGTGAAAAAAATATTTTTTCTCAGATCTCCTCTCAACAGCTTGCACTTCACCTTCAATGCACACTGGTCTCAGACATGTCTGCCATGGAGAAGAGATTGTCATGATGTACTCAGTTTAAACTTCTCATAATCTCATATACTTCAAAACAGATACCACTACTCCACCATCACCCCACCACCTGACCTCCTCCATACCCCCACCAGCCCCTTCAGCCCCTCTGCTTGAAGGAAAAGAACCCCAGCCTATCCAGTTTCTCTTCATAACTGAGACTTTTCATCCCAGGGCAGCATCCCGGTGAATCTCCTCTGTACTCTCTCCACTGCAATCACATCCTTCTGATGGTGTGGCAGGAACTGCACACAGTATTTCCTCTGTCGCCTAATCAATGTTTTTAAAGTTGGAACAAGATCTCTTTGCTCCTACTTTCTATGTCCCAGTTAATGAAGGCAAGCATCCCATATGCCATCTTCCCCACTCTGCCTGCCTGTGCTGATACTTAAGGATTTATAGACTTGTTCACCTTGTTCTTCAGTGCACCCAAGGGGGCCTACTCTTCATACATATCCTTCCCTTATTAAATCTCCCAAAATGCATTACCTCCCACCTTTCTGAATTAAATTCCGTCTGCCCAATTTCCCAGCTGATCAATATCAGACTTTAGCCTGAGACCATTCTCCTCAGTATCAACAGCATCACCAATTTTTACATCATCTGCAAACTTACAACTTATACCTTCCACATTCACAACAAAGCTATTAAAATATGACAAACAGCGAGGGTCCCAGCACCAATCCCTGTGCTACTTTGTTGGTCACAAGCTTCCAATTATACAATTAACCCTCCACCATCACCCTTTGACAGCCAATTTCCCATCCAACTTGCTTTGAATCCCATGGGCCTTTACCTTCTGGTGACTCTGCCATGTGGGACCTTGTCAAAGTCCTGACTGAAGTTCAAGCAAATCATGTCAATATACTTGGTCGCCTTCTTAAAAAACTCAACTAAAGTTAGTCAGACAGAATCTCCTTGTAACAATCTGTGGTGACTCTTCCTGATCAATCATTCCCTTTATAAGTATTGATTTCTGTAATTTTTTTCCAATAATTTCCTTCCCTTACATCAGACTAACTGCTCTGTAATTACCTGGCCTATCTGCACTGCCTTTCTTGAAAGAAGGAATAACATTAGGTATCCTTCGATCAGCTGCAATTCATCTCCGGGACACCCACACCAATCAACCCCACCACCCCATGGCCCAACATTTCAAACCCCCTCCCACTCTGCTGAGGACATGCAGGTGCTGGGTCTCCTCCACCGCCGCTCCCTCACCACCCGACGCCTGGAGGAAGATCGCGTCATCTTCCGCCTCGGTACACTTCAACCCTAGGGCATCAATGTGGACTTCACCAATTTCCTCATTTCCCCTCCCCCCACCTTACCCCAGTTCCAACCTTCCAGCTCAGCACTGTCCTCATGACCTGTCCTACCTGCCTATCTTCCCTCCCATCTATCTGCTCTATCCTCCTCTCTAACCTATCACCTCCATCCCCACCCTCATTCACCTATTGAACTCTTTGCTACCTTCTCCCCAGCTCCCCCCTCCTCCTCACCCCCCCCCTCCTCCTCACCCCCCCCTCCTCCCTCCCCCCATTTATCTCTCCACCCTGGAGGCTTCCTGCCTCTATTCCTGATGAAGGGCTTTTGCCCGAAACGTCGATTTTCCTGATCCTCGGATGCACCTGATCTGCTGTGCTTTTCCAGCACCACTCTAATCTAAACTCTGGTTTCTAGCATCTGCAATGCGCACTTTTGCCTGACACTTCACCTGTGTCCAGTGATATTAAATACCTTCACCTGGGCTCCTGAAATCTCCTCCCTTTGCCTCCTAAATCATCCTGGGATACATCTCATCAGGATCTGGTGATTTGTGCATCTATATGCCAATTAAAACATTTAATACCTTTTCTTGTTAATGTTAATGTGTCTGCATACCTCACCATCCCAACTGAAATCCCAGCTTCAACGTCTTTCTCCACTGTGAATATGGGTGAAAAATATCCATCGAAGACCTCACCCACATCACTGACTCCACACCACTGAAGGTTTCTCCTTCAGACTCCAACAGGTCCCACACACTTTCCCTGATAATCCTCTTACCCTTAATATTCTTATAAAAAGCCTTGGGGTTCTTCTTAATCCCATCTGCCAAACATATTTTACGGCCCCTCATTGTCCTTCCACTTGCCTTTCTAAACAACTCCCTACACTCTCTTTACTTCTAAAGGGCTTCCCCTGTTTTCAATGTGGTGTACCAGACTATATTTCATTCTTTTTCTTCACCAATCTCTTGACATCCAGGGTTCCCTGGACTTGCTGCCCTTGCCTTTCACTCTTACAGAAACATGCTGGCCCTGAATGCTCAGTATACTCTATTTAAAAGGCTTTTCAAAAAGAGACTTCCCTCTAAGCAGCTGCTCCTCATCTTTGTGTGTCAGATCCTGTCTAACGATATTGAAATTGACTTTTGGTCTACTGCTGTCTTATTTCTTGCGTCTTACTTTTGTGCAGTCACATTTAAATTAAAGGATTGTTTTCTTGAACCTGTACCTGACGAGCCCAGCTTTACTCATTAATTCAATTCAAAGAGCAATGGATTCCAACAGTGTTTCTTCTCTCGGTCTGGGACTATCTTTGTACCTGACCTGCTATTGTCCCTTTCAATTTGTGAACTTTAAACTTTACTGAAAAGTCTATCATGTGACACGTCATCCAAAACCTTTTAAAAATCCATCAACTACAATCTTTCCAGCAACTCATTCTGCTCCTTTTTGCAAAACTCAGTCAAATTACTTTTAACCATAAACTGCTTTCAACAAATCCCAAATGATTCTTCCACAATTGCTCCATATCTGTCCAAGTGACAAATTATCATTGTGGATTATCATTTGCAAAATCCTTCCCCAACAAGTTAAACAGACTAGGCTATTGTTGCAGGAGCTTTTTCTTGCTATTGGTGCTTTTTTTTTTGGACAAAGGATGCAAAATGTTACAATTTTCCAATAATTTGGAACCACCCTTTTGTTGAAGAGGAATTGTGAGATTAAGGCCAGTGCTGTGAAATTTCTACCATTACTTACCCTCATGGCCCTGTATCCTGTGCAGTTCTGGTGATTAAGCAAATTTACATACAACCAATCTTACTAATAGATGGACTTTATAACTAACTTTTAAATCTTTCCAACATCTGAACTACCTCCTCTTACACTCTAAATTTTAGCTGATTCTTTTCCTTTCGTAAAGAGAGACTCAAAGTATTGATTTGATTCATGACTGTCTATCAGAAATGCAAAAAAAAAACTTTCATTTATATACTGAATCATCTTTTCTCACTCTTTTCACATGTTTAAATAGCCCAAGGGGTTTTGAGCAAAAACGAATCAGTATCCCCAGGAAATCCACCCATTTTCAGAACAGGAGACAAGAAAAATAAACTATTATTTTACAAAGTATTTACAGGACTTTTGTAAAATTTCAAAATATACTTTATTCATAGAAATAAATATTTCATACCTGTACAATTGGTCATTAGTATTTAGCTGAGGTGTCAGTGGAACCCAACTACTGAGTGAGCCCCCTGTTATACGATAGCAAAGGAATCTTCTTTAATCCCCAGTTTATGGGGTTACCATTGCCCATTTGACTGTCCTGTCTCTGAGGTGGCTGCCTGCATCCCCATGGTGAGCATGAACTGCTGGACCCTTGCAGGGCTGAGGTAGCTATCCAGCTCCTCACTGGGGTCATTTACCCGCTCTGGTGTCATTGAGCCAAGGCAAGGGTCCGCACCTTCTAGTTCTGTGTCTGACAGTGAGACTGTCAGAGGATCACGGCTCTGTTACCTGTAGCTGTAGGACACTTGGTACCCCCTAGTTCTCACTGGGTGGAGGGTGGACTTCAGGGAGTCCATTGTTTCCTGGTTGGGAGGAAATGCCCTCCTCTTCACCTACAGCACTCTGCCTCTTCTTCTGGTGATGACCAGGTTAGCCATTTGATCTAATCTGTCAATGCCAGTAATTATGCTCCATTCCAACCTCCTCCTACCCCTTGTTGTCCCATCAATGTCTCCTACTCCTTTTACCCTCATGTGGTTCTTTTGCTTCACCTTAAATCATCAATGTTTTTCATCCTGAAACATCTTTGCATGAAGAAACCTCTCCTGAGTTCCCTACTGGATTTATTATTCACAGCCAAAAGCATTTATAATTCTGGTTTTGACTGTGAATGTAAATACCTTCTCTATTCTACCCAATTAAATCCTTTCCCACAGTCAGAGTGGGAGGTGACATGGTATCTCAGTGGTTCACACTGCAGCCTCACAGTGCCAGGGACCTCAGTTTGATTCCAGCCTTGGCCAACACTCTGTGTGTGGAGTTTGCACATTCTCCCTGTGTCTGCGTGGGTTTCCTCCCACAGTCCAAAGATGTGTAGGTTTGGTGGCTTGGCCATGCTAAATTGCCCATAGTGTTAGGTGCATTAATAGGGGAAAAGGTAGAGGAAATAAGGGAATGGGTCTAGGTGGGTTACTCTTCACAGGGCCAGTATGGACTTGTTGGGCTGAAGAGCCTGTTTCCACAGTGCAGGGATTCTAAGTTCAAAGATTTTACCAGGTCATCATTCAGCCTTCTCTAGTTTGGAGAAAAGAGCCCTGTCTATTCATTCTCCCTTGATTAGAAAAGCCTCCCAATCCTGGCTTCATTGTAGTAAACATTCTTTCTACTGTCTGCATTTCTTGTGTTCTGCTGTTATGTGGAGGTCAAAGTCATTCACAGTGCTGTAAGCATGGTCCAAACATGAGTTTATATTAATGTTTAGCTACAGAAGCAAATTTCAACAAATTACACTGAGTTGACAAAATTCTGTTGTTCTGACTTGAGATTTGTGTTCATATTTAACATTTCAAGCCTAGACAGAGTATTGAGTGCAATTTAAGTTCTTATTGCTACTGTTCACTTCTCAGTATTTATTCACTGAGCATAAGCCCTTGGTTTCCTCTACAATACTTCATTCTAAAGCTCATTTCTGCACTGAGTTCAGGTTGCTTGCTCATTCAAACAAGGCACGTGCGCTAGAGTGATCTATTTCCTCACAGAATTTAATTTTCAACTGGACTACCACATAAGATGAAAGGCATTTACTTTGCCAGTATATGTGATAGTGTTGATTATTATGCATCGAAGACTCACAGGACCAGTCAAGGTAGCAAAACTGCTAGATAGTGATGTATTGCATGTTTGATGCAGTGGAATCAGTTTCCTGAAAGATTTGTAGCTTTCCAGCAGTTTGTCTACGAATTACATTTACATTTCAAGGCTGCCACTTTAGATCAAGCAGTGTATTTATGCCTCCCAGTGTCCTTTCAGCAAAAATAGCTTGAAATATGCAATTTTTATAGAATTATGACTGTAAATCTTGGTCCTCTTTTAGTAAGGTACAAGGAGGGTGTGTTGCTTTCAAGGATTAATGATTTAAACACTAACCCACAAGACATGAATAATTTTAGTTACACTATCATTAATAATCCTTTCTTTATATCCACTTAAAGTACAACTCAACATACATAGTCGTAACATAAAAGTAGGTTGCAAATAAAAGTTAGTAATAACACAGGGGCTTTTAATGGTCCTATAACTAACTGGAATTAACTAGGCATGTGGCCTAGGGAGGAATGCTGTTCCAAATGTATTCCACTGTGATTTAGATCAGGGAAGTCAAGTGGAGGTTCTTACAAAAACAAGACCTAGGGGATTTTTAAGGAAAAAGAAGCTACCATAAGGTTAAGGTCTATGTAAAAATGAAAAAGAAATAACAAAAAGTATGATATAAGAAAATTTAATGAAGAAATCATAAAATTCAATGAAATAAGAAGGAATTTGGCCCAGGTTTAATTGCAGAAAGATAGTGGGCAAACAGATCAACAACTGAACTTTGTCAACTGTAGTGATAGAGAGTTATTCATGCTTCTGTCCATTGAACTGACTGTTTTTCTGAAACGTTATCTAAGAGACATTTCAAATCATAAAAGAACTCAGTAGCTCTCAACTTGACCCTCTGATGAAATACCTATCAACACTATTTCAGGATAGAATATATTGACTGGTATATTACAGCTAAAACAACTTGTTAAAGATAGCCATTATCAACACCTAGAGATAACATAAGAGCTTGAGGATATTGTTGTTTGTTTCTGGGTTCCTGAGGAATTAAAAATTAAAGTTGTTACTTTCTTATGGAGCATTGGCTTATGTTTAATTAGAGATAATTATTAAATGACAAGTCTGCTTTAAATGTGAATGCGATGATCAAATCCACCTAAAAAAATAATCAACATGTAAACAAATATCTCCAGATGATTATATTCACTGCCAAGTATAATTACTTAGCAATATGAGGTGCTTTCCCTTGAGATTTCTTTATGATAGAAGAAGTGCATGCGGATCACACAAAATAACTTCCGAAGAAGAGTCATATCAGACTTGAAATGTTAACTCAGTTTCTCACTCCACAGTTTCTGTCAGTGTATCTCCAACACTTGCCAGTTTTATTACAAAAATTAAGTATTCTGGTCTCCATCTACCTAGAAACTTTAAGTCTGTGGGTCATTAAGACAGCTGCTTTTAATCATAGTTAAATCTTATAAAATGTGGAATTTTTAATGGATCATAATAATCTCTTTAAATAAAGCCTATTATGCAGAAACCAACCCAGCAGGCCTAATACTATTTACAGCCCTCCAAATGTTTACATTCTCACATGGCTTAGTTCAACTTAAAATTTGACATTTAATTGCTGGATTCTTTTCACAGTTGTAACATTTCTATGAGGTTGCATTAACTTACAAAAAAATTCTGGATAAATACAGCAATTAAATCAAAGATGAAACTTTAAGGGCAACATTTGGTAAAATTAGGAGTAACAGTGTTTAATAGTATAACCAGTAGGAGCGTGGAAAGAAATACTTGCAATTCGAAGAGCAAGTATGTAAAGATTAACAATAGAAATGACATAACAACAACACTGTGAATCATTCAATGAGGTCAAGGATAATCTGAGAGCTAAATGGGTGAATCAGGTTTTTACCTTCCTCACTGGCAGGAGATGTCACATGCTGGAACTAAGGTAGGTAAGTAGGAGGCTAGAAGAACACAGTAAGCCAGGCAGCATTAGGAGGTGAAGAAGTCAATGTTTCGGGTGTAACCCTTCTTCAGGACTCCAAAACATTGACTTCTCCACTTTCTGATGCTGCCTGCTTTGCTGTTTTCTGCTAACCTCCTGCCTGTCTAACTTGGATTCCAGCATCTGCATTTTTTTCTGTCAGACACTAGAATTACTGAAACAGTCTCATCAGCCACCAAAGGTCAGCTGTGGTCACACCAGGAACTGTAGACAGCTCTATGCAGGAAGCCCCATGGATCCTGAAAGGAGGTGGGGAGGGAGCATGTCTGGGGGCTTTGCTCTGGGTTTACTTTCACAATTCTGAGATTGAGGAGAGGATTAGGAGAAGGTGAGGGAGGGATTGCATTTTATAAAACATCCCAGTGGGAAGGAAGAGGAAATGCTCACTCCTTTGGGAGCAGCCCTCGTGTGAAAAGGGAGCCCTCCAGTCATAGCACCCTCACTTATGTCCTGCTGCTTTAAGCTTTTGAAGAGTCCATAATGAATACCACTCCAATTCGATTGCCATGTCAATGAAGCTCACCTGGTACTTTTATTATTTATTTCGGAAAGGCAGGCAGGATGTCAATTTTGGCTCTTGCCTGAATGGCCACTGTAGCATGGGCTTTGGCTTCAGTACCTGATGGCAATGCTTACATCAGCTCCTGTAAGAGAGGAATGTGATGCCGGGTTTTTGTACTGGAGGATTCAACTGATAAATATCTGGTTCTTTTATTGCACCTTCTAATTTATTACAGCTCCCAATATATACATCAATTACAGTCACTGGCACCTCGGTATCTGGGCTAATACGGAAGGTATTTGATTACCAACAGTAACACACTTCCATCAGCATCTTGGGTATGAAGTAACCCCAGTTATGCTGGAGTCTGAGATATTTGTATCTTCACTTCACATACCGTGATACAGTGAGATACATTGCTGAAATAACTGTGATATAACATACTTCACCTAGTCTCGATTATTGGGGTGAACCTGGGTGTGGATGGGAAGGTGTTGGCCTAGATTTCTGACATATATTACATGGCTCTCCCAGAAAGATACGTTCAGGAGGGGCATGGAATACCTAGACCAGGATTTCAATCTGGTCAGTCTAGGCTGCACTTCCCCCAAGGCCAATCATGTAAAGTCACCATTGTCCCATGGCACTATAAACTAATCTTTCAATGGAGAGGCAACTGGTGGTGCTTTAACCTGAGGGTCACCACACCTGAGGCAATTGGAGAGACTGAGAAGGAGAATTCTTCATGGTACCCTTCGTCAATGATGGGACTTGAAGCTAGATTATCACAGAAGAAGAAACATTTTTTGTATTTACCCAGGATTTTATATCTTTCAAACGAAGTCCCCTTACTTTTCTGAGCTCCAGCAGATACAGGCCGAGTCTGCCCAAACTCTCTTCTTTAGATGAACTGCCCATTCCAAGTATTAGTCTGATAAACCCTCTCTCAAATGCCTTCAATGCATTTAACATGAGAGTGATGGAATACTCCCCCCTTGCACTCAATGGGTGCAGTTCCAACAACATTCAAGAAGCTCAATTCCATCCAGGACAAAACACCCACTCCATCCATCACCAGCGCTCAGTTGCAGCGGTATGTACTCTTTCCAAGGTGTATTGCAGTAACTCACTAAGCTCCTTGGACAGCACATTTCCAACCTACTGTCACTATTATCTCAAAGGATAAAGGCAGCAGAAACATGGGAATACAACCCCATGCAAGTTCCCCTCCAAGCCACTTACCATCTCAACTTGGAAATATATCGCCATTCCTTCCCTGCCTGAGTATCAGTGATCCTGAATCAGTGGGAAATCTTGCAGGATACCAGGCACCGCACATTCTTGGCTATCTTTAGGGAAGAGGATCTGCAAGAGACTTGACTGGTTTGAGGCTAAGGCAACCGAGATGACTCCCATTGTTGAAGCCACGTGCATCACCCTAGATAAGTACAAATGGTCAGATGGCGGAAACAACCTACAGATTCTCAGGGCTGCCAGGAGCAAAGTTCAGGAGACTGCCAGGCATTGTGCCAGTGAGCACTGGACACAGCTAAGTGAGGAAATTCAGACAGCCATTATAACGGGGAATATTAGGGGGATGTTCAAAGACATCAAGAAGGCACTATGACCAGCTCAAAGCAAGACTGCCCTGCTCAAATCCTCTACTGGGGAAGTAATCACACACAAAGGCCAGCAGATGCAGAGGTGGGCTGAACACTACTCTGCTCTCTACTCCAGAGAGTATACTGTGTCCGCTTCAGACTTGATGCCATCATGTGCTTACCAACCATGGACGAGCCAGATGCAGAGCCATCAGTAGAAGAGCTGAGCAAGGCCATTGACAGCCTGGCCTCAGGTAAAGCCTTGGGTAGCGATGGGATTCCTCTTGATCTGATCAGGTGCTGCAAGACTAGCTTACTGCTCCCATTGCATGAACTCCTCTGTCAGTGCTGGCAAGAAGGAGCTATACTGCAGGCCATGAGAGATGCCAAGATCAAAGGGAAGAGAAGTGACTGCAGCAGTTAAGAGGCATCTCTCTCCTCAACACTGTCAGCACAACCTATGCTCAGGTCATCTTGACTCGTCCGCAGAAACCGTCAGAATGTGTACACGAATCACAGAGCAGCTTCTGAGCTAAAAGGTCAACAGTAGATGTGATCTTCTCCCTTCGCCAATGGCAGGAGAAGAGCAGAGAACAGAAAAAGCCACTGCATGTTGCCTTCATCGACCTCACCAAGGCATTTGACCTGGTCAGCAGAAATGGCCTTTTCAAGGTTATCCTGAAGATCAGTTGCCCTTGAAACTGCTGAGCATGATTGAATCCTTCCACAGTAACATGAAGGGGACAGTGCATTTCAACAGGTGTTCTTCTTTGCCCTTCGACATCTGTAGTGGTGTCAACAGAGGCTGTGTCCTTGCTCCCACACTCTTTGGGATTTTTTTTGCCAAGCTCCTGAAACATGCCTTTGGCACCACAACGGAGGGGATTTACTGATGCTCTAGATCAGACAGCAAGCTCTTCAACCTGGCCCACCTCAGAGCCAAAACTAAAGTATGTGTGTGGCACTCATCAGGGATGTGCTGTTTACTGATGATGCAGTTGCAACACACACCCAACTGGAGCTTCAGTTACTGACAGACCACCCCTCTCACTCTTGCAAGGATTTTGAGCTGACTAACAGTCTGAAGTAGACGGACGTCCTGGGACATGACACAGAGGCACCACTGATCATCACCATTGACAACATGAATTCAGCGTTGGCCATCAGTTTATGTACCTTGGCTCTACCGTCACTGATAACCTCTCCTTGGACACAGAGATTGCCAAGAGGATCGGGAAAGAAGCCTCAACTCTTGCTCACTTTACAACTTGAGTATGGACAAATCCCAAGCTGATGGTCTACAATGCGTAAGCACACTACTGTATGGCAGTGAACAATGGACTACATATACCAAACAGGAGAGAAGACTGACCACCTTCTAGTTGTGGATTATCTGCCATATCCTGGACATATTCTGGCAAGGCAGAGTGTCCAGCGCAGTGGTCCTATCTCACACTGACCTTCCCAACAGAAAGCTAGAACAATGAGGATGCAACCCATGGTCAGCCATGACTGATATGGGCCTCACTCACAGCTATTAAAGTAACTGTAAATGTGAAAAAGCTTTCAAAACCAGCTTCAAATTGAAGTTGTAATATCCCACATGTCTTGTGTGGAATAAACCAGGTTGGTTGTTGGTATTTGTTTAATGAACCTCCACTTCCACTCATCCTTCCACACGAGGCTGGGATTTGGTTTACTACTGAGGAAGTGCTCCACTGGTAAATCATAAAACCCCTATGGGTGAAAGCAGGCCATTCAGCCCATTGATTCCACAATGACCCTTCCTGTAACCCTGCATTTCCCATGACTAATCCAGCAAGCTTACACATCCCTGGACACTATGGCCAATTTAGCATGGCCAATCCACTTAACCTGCACATCCTTAGGCTGTGGGAGGAAATCAGAGCACCCAGAGAAAACTCACGCAGACACGGGGAGAATGTGCAAACTCCACACTGACAGTCGCCCAAGGCTAGAATCGAATCTGTATCCCAGGCGCTGAGGCAGCAGTATTAACCACTGAGCCACCATGCCTCCCATAGTGTATTTCAGTTTAAATATTAAACTGAGGCCTTATTTGTATTTTTCAATGTTTATAGCATTATTTGAAAAAAAATGAGCTCAGCATTCCCCCAATGTCCTGACCAATAATCTTTCCTGAAGCAACCCAACCACCCAAAACACAGTAGGCTAGTCATTCATCTCATTTAAATGCAAATGACTCTGGATGCTGGAAATCTGAAACAGGCATAGAGGCTGCAGGAGGAACTCAAAATCTGGCAATATCTGTACAGAGACGGACATTGATCTCAATGAAACATAACGAATTATTAGGGGGCTTAACAGGGTCAATACTGAGAGAATGGTTTCCAGCCATGAAAGCATCGAGGATCAGAGGACACAGTCTCAGAATAAAGGCGTGCTAATTTAAGATGGAGATGAGGAGGGATTTCTTCTCTGAGAATTGTGAGTGCTTGAAATCCTTGCCTCAGAGAACTATAGGAGCAGAGTCCCTGTGTCGATTTAAGGCTGAGGGAGATTCTTGATCTGTCAGGGAATCAAGGGTTATGGTGAAAGGGCTGGAAAGGAGGACATGGGGAATGTTGGATAAGCCATGCTCCTATTGAATGACAGAGCTGACTTGAGGGGCCGAACAGCCTAATCCAGTTCCTAATTCCTATGGTTTAACGGAGATAACATTTCGAATCCCATATGTCAGAATCTGAGAACTCTCTCCTGAACGGCACTGTGGGTCTACATACACCGAGTACAGCTCATCACCCCCTTCTCCAGGACACTTAGGGATGGGCAATAAATGTTGGTGCAGCCAGCACTGCTCACATTTCCTGAGTGAATGAAAAATAAATCACCCTTCTAGATTAACTATAACAGATACTAAATTTGAGCCCCCCACTCCCCCATAGGATGTTTTACACGCTCTTATTGTTTGAGCTTTGATTTGCATTGCCTTTCTCATTTTTATATAGTTTTGTTTTTTTGTTTTGAACATATATCTTTCTAAAGTGCATTGACTATTTAAAATTACCTTCTGTCATCACATTCTCTGCCGAGCTTCACTGTCCTTTATTTCTTGCTGAAATTCTCAAAGCGTTACTGACAAACTGCAACTAATTTCCTTTCAAATATTACTTCAACTATAAAAGAAACAAAGTAGTTTGCGGGCTTTTCAACGTATCTGTTTATGGTGTTGCTGTAACTTCTGAATTCACTTTGTCAACTGCCCCAGTTTCCCTCCTTTATGCCTTTGATCAGAAGTCAGTATTCTCTTTAACTTCCTGGAGGTCATTCAAAATCTCTACATCCAGTAACTTCTCTCCTTCCAGACTGACGAATTGCCCTTCGACAGGGCATTTCCCTCTGACAGTTCATTAAACATATGTTAAAGAGGTTTGTTAATGGGGTATTGGCTAATAGTCATCATATTGAATTATTCAGAAAGACCAAGGAACCCATTGTTATGTTAATGTATTTCATGGAATGCTCCACTTGCTGTTAGTGTCGTCATGTGCTAAGTTACAATATATCCGCCCCTCAGACCAACAGCTACATCAAAAGTAGCAGGAGGTATGCTTGACGAAGAGTTTTTTTTAACTCCTTTGTGAAATTATTTTGAATTTTTAACAAAGAATTGATAACACTCTTATCTGAGGAGAAAGTTGTTTGGATCCATGTTCCATGATAGGGACTTGAATAAGTTGAAAAGTGAGGTGTTGGAAAAGTCTTTTCACATTGGAGCAAAGAAGGAAGAGAGGTGACCGATCGAGGTGTACAAGGTAATGAGAGGCATAGACAGAGTAGATAGCCAGAGACTTTTCCCCAGGGCAGAAATGACTGTCATGAGGGATCATTATTTTAAGGTGATTGGAGGAAGGTACACAGGTGATGTCAGAGGTCAGTTCTTTACTCAGAGTGTTGGTGTGTGGAATGCACTGCCAGCAGTGGTGGTAGAGTCAGAGACATTCGGGACAATTAAGCGATTGTTGGACAATCACATGGATGGCAATAAATTGAGGGGTGTGTAGGTTAGGTTAATCTTAGATTAAGCTAAATGCTCAGCACAACATCGTTGGTCGAAGAACCTGTACTGTGATGTACTGTTCTATGTTCGAACTAAAATAGGATCTAATTAGCGTTTGTCTCACAAATACCTGTTTCTTGAGACCAACATGATTTCTTCAGACCTTTCGTTTCAAGCTCAACAGATCCACACATTTTTGCTCACCACAGTACAGTTTCTGCTTGTGTCATTCCACATCCTCACCTAACTGCTGATGTCTCATTTATCCACAGGTAATGTTTGAAGGACAAGAGATTTTGTTCCACATTTTTCCTCTGTTACATCCCTCTGTTATCTGAGGGATCTTTGGAGTTCACAAATTAATATCTGTGTTCCTCTACATTGCAACAGTGACTCCACCTCAGAAGTCCTGAGGTCACAAAAGGTGCTGTAAAAGGTGCATTTCTCAGTGTTGGAGTCATCCTCTGCTATCTCACCCAGACAACAGAAACACTCTCCTCAAAATAAACTGTTCGTTACTTACTTCAAAAGTCTCCCCACTCTGCCATCTGACCCTTGATTATGAGTTGAGCACAGAAAATGCAGTTGCTCTTTCGAAGATCTCTCAAGCTTTCATACTCTGTAATGTAACTTTCTGTACTTGACATTCAGTATTGCTCAGTATCATCAGTCTATGCTGAGCTTTACCTTCATTGTGTTCCATAGAAATGAACAAAATGCTGGCTGTATTTTTACTTTTAGTCATTAAAACTATTATCTCAAGGACATTGCTGCCATTGCCAGTACAATAGTGATATTTGATAAAAGTTTGTAATACTCAGTAGGCAATTACAGGACTGGAACACCTCTACCAGTGTTGAAGAACAATTAACCTCTTTTTGTAGAATCATGTTTTAAGATATTCGCACACATAAAGTTAAAAGTCACACAACACCAGGTTATAGTCCAAAAGGTTTATTTGGAAGCACTAGCTTTCAGAGCGCTGCTTCTTCATCAGGTAGTTGTGGACTGTGTCTTATGGTCCTGCTCCATAACCACCCGACGAAGGAGCAGCGCTCCGAAAGCTACTGCTTCCAAGTAAGCCTGTTGGACTATAACCTGGTGTTGTGTGACTTTTAACTTTATCCACCCCAGTCCAACAACAGCTCTTCCACACCATCCATACATAAAGCAAACATTATTTATGAATGTTGTATCTTCTGGGGTTTCTCCAACTTATTTTAAAAAGTAACACCAACCGAGAGCAAAGAACTTCCACCTGGCCATAGCAAGTATCAACCACACCTCTGAATCTTGGTTTGGCAGTTTAACACTCATGCTGGAGAGCTGAACACAAAATCCTACCTCAGAATCATTCATCCATTTATCATAATTGAAATTAACGGATTTCGCCTGACCACCTTGTCTCATGTATATTCATCAATGAGGTGCCAAAAACTGACGATAGACCAGATCTGGTTCAGGCAAAGAACATACATTTAAAAAGGGGAATGAGTTTCTGAAGTTGTAATTTCTATATGGATGGTCAATTCATTGCCAAGATATAAAATTGCTTTTCGGTGCTTTATCAGTATTCAAAAACCATTCCAAATGCACGAGGGTGTTCAGGGGTTTCTATTGAATGTTAGCACAGTGGAGTCTCCTTAGAAAGAAGTTACCTGTGTGGGTGGATTCTGGTTGCCTTGAAGTGAGCTAATTACAGGATAGCATTGTTACCAGAAACCTATCTCAGAGCTGTAGAAATGGTATACTGAAAATAAGGTGTTTTGGGACTCATTCTTAAAACATAGGGTGTGATTTTTCTCTACTTGTAAAATTGAAGAAAAATTATTTCAATCAACCGTGGAGATTTATAATGACAATGTACTCCAAAAACCCAATAGCTTTGCAGAAGGATCAATACATACCTTTGAGTTACAACAGCTCTTGGATTGTAGAAATGACTTCAAAAGGGCTGTAGGTGCAATTCTCTTTAGATTAGAAAAAGTCAATTAAAATGAAAAGTTGATCAAATCAATAGAGACAGCAGATCAGGCAGCATCAGAGGAGCAGGAAAGTCCACATTTCAGAGTGGGGCCCTTCATCAGAATCCTGGTAGACTCTGGTAAAAGGTTTAATTAATCTACAGGATGTGGTGGAAGAGCACCACAATGGGGGGATTCTGATACAACAGAGGAACTAGCTTAACTTCTTAAATGGCACTTGAGTGTCAACCACATTACTATGGTGAGATATCGAGGGTGCAGGAGGGCAGATTTTGGCATGATGAACCAAGGTAACTGAAGATCTTCAGTTACTATCATGCTGCGATACTTATGTCAGCTGCCAACCTTTAAATATGAGACATGGATCACATAGTGATGAAGAAATCAATCAACCTTTATTTCAGCCCCAGGTATTTACATGCATCCATTAGTCATAGGCATGTGTGTGTCTGGGCTTAAGCTGAACATTTTGGATGTTTGTCGTAGGCTTCCCTCAGGATGGGAAGCAGGATAATAATCTGCTTCCCTCAGGATAGCAGAGGGATTGAATTCAAGAGTCATGAGGTGATGTTGCAGCTGTACAGGACCTTGGTAAAGCCACATTTGGAGTACTGTGTGCAGTTCTGGTCGCCTCACTTTAAGAAAGATGTGGAAGCTTTGGAGAGGGTGCAGAGGAGATTTACCAGGATGTTGCCTGGAATGGAAAATAGGTCGTACGAGGAAAGGTTGAGAGTTCTAGGCCTTTTCTCATTGGAACGGCGAAGGATGAGGGGTGACTTGATCGAGGTTTATAAGATGATCAGGGGAATAGATAGAGTAGACAGTCAGAGACTTTTTCCCTTGGGTACAACAGAGTGTTACAATAGGACATAAATTTAAGGTGAAGGGTGGATGGTATAGGGGGGATGTCAGGGGTAGGTTCTTTACCCAGAGAGTGGTGGGGGCATGGAATGCGCTGCCTGTGGGAGTGGCAGAGTCAGAATCATTGGTGACCTTTAAGCGGCAATTGGATAGGTACATGGATAGGTGCTTAATCTAGGAAAACCTTTGGCACAACATCGTGGACTGAAGGGCCTGTTCTGTGCTGTATTGTTCTATGTTCTATGTTCTATGATGCCATGCTGCAAGAGGACTGAGCTCAGTAAGACGGAGACTGAGAGCTGTATACCATGAGGCCACAGCCATTATAGAGGGAAGACAACATGAGCATGTCCCCATAAGCATTATCTCCTTTGAGGATTAACATGACATTCCTTCCCCAAAAGATATCAATGATCCAGATGGGTTTTTTTTTAATAATCTGGCAGTATCATTGTCAGTATTCGTGACTCAGATATTTAAAAATAAAACTTGAAGATTTATTAATTCATTTATCTGAATGACTACAAGTTGCTATATTATTTTTTTACCTTTGCGAATGCAAAATGGTAAACTTACTTATTCTTTAGAACCTTAGAATTACTTTCATTCTGGAGGAGCTCAGACTGGGATGGAATGGAATGGATACTGAGGCACAGTTGAAAAGCTTTGTCTTGTGAGCAATACAGGCAGATCCCAGAGTTAAATAGCATAGACAGTAAATAATAGGTAAACAACAGCAAGAACAAAAACACAGGAACAGGCGAATGTTAATAGTTTGTGAGTCCATTCAGTATTCTAACAACCGTAGGGTAGAAACTGTTTCAAAACCAGCTGGTGCATGGGTTCAGGTTTCTGTAACTTCTCCCCGATGGTAGAGCTTATAGAAAAACACTGCCAGGGTGGGATGGATCTTTGAGAATGCTGGCGGCCTTTCCTTGACAGTGGGCCTGGTAGATGGATTCTATAGATGGGAGGTTGGCCTTTGTGATTGTTCAGGTTGAGTTCAACACTCTCTGTAGCTGTCTCCAATCTTGAATGGTACAGTTGCCACACCAGGTAGTGATACATCCAGACAGAATGGTCTCGATGGCGCACCTATAAAAGTTGGAAAGGGTGTTCTCCATCATACCAAATTTCCTCAGCTGCCTGAGGAAGGAAAGACGTTGTCTGACCTTTGTAACCAGTATATCCACATGAAGAGTCCAAGAAAGCTTGTTGTGGATGACCACTCCCAGGAGCTTGACACTCTCCACTCGTTCGACTTTTGTGCTGTTAATGTGTCGGGGGGCATGAGTAACATCCCGCCTAAAGTCAATAATGAGTTCCTTGGTTTTGCCGGCACTAAGAGCTAGGTTGTTCTGAGTGCACCATTTTTCCAGGTCTTCCACCTCCGTCTGTAGTCTGTTTCATCACCATCTGAAATTTTACCGACTATGGTGGTGTCATTAGCGAACTTGTAAATGCCATTAGTCTGGTATTTGGTGACACAGTCATGGGTATACAGTGAGTACAGTAGGGGGCTGATTATGCATCCCTGGGGAGCTCCACGTTAAGTGTAAGTAAGGATGAAATATTGTCCTCAATCTTCACTGATTGTGGCCTGTGGGTCAGGAAACTGAGGATGCAGTTGTGGAGAGTAGGGCTTAGACCGAGATCACCAAGTTTAGTAATAAGTCTCGAGGGAATAGTAGTGTTGAAGGCTGAACTCTGGTCAATGAATGGGATACTTATGTAGCTGTTCTTGGTGTCAAGATGTTCTCGGGAAGAGTGAAGGGCAAGTGATATGGCATCTGATGGGGATCTGTTGGCCTGATAGGCAAATTAGGGTGGGTCTAGAGTTGAAGGCTGGAGTTGATTAATGCCATGACCAGCCTTTCAAAGTACTTCATGACCACTGGAGTTAGGGCCATTGGGCAGTAATCATTGAGACATGCTGCATGAGCCTTCTTAGGCACAGGGATGATGTTGTCCCTCTTAAAACAGGCAGGGACAGTGGCCTGCTGCAGGGAGAGGTTGAAGATGTCCGAGAAGACCTCTGCCAGTTGATCTGCGCATGCTCTGAGTGCACAGCCTGGTACTCTGTCTGGTCCCATTGCTTATCAATTCAATTCTATTCACTAATCCAGATGGGTTTTTATAACAATCTGGCAACTTCATGGTCAGTATTAGTGACTCGGATATTTAAAAATAAAATTTGAAGATTTATTAATTTATTGATTTTAATGACCACAAGTTGTCATATTTTTTTTTACAGTTGTGAATGCAAAATGTTAAACTCATTTATTCTTTAGACTAGAACTTTGGAATTACTTTCATTCCAGAGCAGTACAGACTTGATGAATGGAGACATATACTCCTGAATGCTCACAAAACTGATTTTCTTGTCAATTATTTTAACTTAAAAAATATCATCAGAAAATCTGAACCACTTACAGATTCGGCATATTGCCGAATGAGATCTTTAAAGAAATGTTACTGTTTGTTTTAATAACCAGGTTAGCTGTACAGATCAGAACACCAACTCACTGGTTCAGAATGAAAACTTGTTCAATTTTCTCTCAAAAACATTTGAAATTTCTGACCAAACAGAAAAACTCTGAAGCTGACAATGAGAACATAGGAAATAAGAGCAAAAATAGGCCATTCAGCCCATTCAGCACCACCTTCTTGACCTGCAATCTTCTTCCCGACCTCTCTGCGCTCACCCCCTCTCCGGCCTATCACCCTCACCTTAACTTCCTTCCACCTATGGCATTCCCAATGCCCCTCCCCAAGTCCCTCCTCCCTACCTTTTATCTTAGCCTGCTTAGCACACCCTCCTCATTCCTGAAGAAGGGCTTATGCTCCTGCTCCTTAGATGCTGCCTGACCTGCTGCGCTTATCCAGCAACACATTTTTCAGCGCAATCAGCCCATCAAGCCTACTTGACCATTCAATGAGATCAGGGCTAATCTTAGCTAACCATTTCTTGCACTATCTTCATACCTCTCAATGTTTTTAATATGTACCAACTCATCAATCTCAGTATGGAATGTATTCAGCTCCAGGACATCTCTGCAGGAGTCCCTCAGGGTGGTGTCCTAGGCCCAAAAGTTTCAGATTCTTCATCAATGACCTTCCCTCTATCATGAAGTCAGAAGTGGTGATGTTTGCCAATGATTGCACAATGTTCAGCACCATTCGCGACTCCTCAGATACTGAAGCAGTCCATGCTCAAATATAACATGATCAGGACAATATCCAGGCTTGGGCCGATAAGTAGCAAGTAATTCACGCCACACAAATGCCAGACAATGACCATCACCAATAAGAGATACCCTAACCACCACTCCTTGACATTCAACAGTATTACCATCACTGAATCCCCCACTGTCAACATCCTTAGGGTTATCATTGAACAGAAACTCAACTGGACTCACCACATAAACACAGTGGCTACAACAGACTAGGAATACTGCGGCGAGTAACTCACCTCCTGCTTCCCCAGAGTCTGTCCACTATCTAAAAGGCACAAGTTAGGAGTGTGATGGAATATTCCCTACTTGCTTGGATGGGTGCATCTCCAACAACACTCAAGAAGTATGACACCATCCAGGGCAAAGCAACTCACTTGAGTGGCATCACATCCACAAACATTCAGTCCCTCCACCACCGGCGTTCAGTATTAGCAGTGTATACCGTCTACAAGATGCACTGCAGAAATTCATCCAAGATCCTTAGACAGCATGTTCTAAACCCACAACCAGAAGGTCAATGGCAGCAGGTACTTGGGAATACCAACACCTGCAAGTCCCCTCCAAGCCATTCACCACCCTGACTTGGAAATATACACAGTTCCTTCGCGGTTGTTGGGTCATAATCCTGTAATTCCCTCCCTACTGATGTTGTGGGTCAACCCACAGCAAGTGGAATGCAGTGATTCAAGAAGACAGCTCACCACCACCTTCTCAAGGGCAACTAGGGATGGGCTATCAATGTTGGCCAGCCAGTGATGCCCAAATCCCACAAATGAATAAAGAAAACTGAGATTCCACAGCCCTTTGAGGGTGATGTTCTCCAACCATTCAAGCCATTGTCTTCTTATACCCTGGCAATCACTGAAACTCACCTCGACATGCAAACTGAGTTTGGATTGTGGAACTTCGTTTCTCAGGAGCCAGCACATCCCTCACCTGGCAGTATTACTTCTGACAAAACAGAGACACACCATGAGTTTGATGTTGGAATAGTTATGCAGAGATGTGTAAGAGCTAGGGTCAAGAACTTTATGTCATGGTCAGTTACAGAAATCAAAAGAAGGTTCATCATGGCAACTATCTCTGTCAGCCAACAATGAGTCATTTTCTGCATCTCTTTTAGGCTTCACTTGTTGATGTTTTATTATGGTGCAGTTCTTCAGCCTTTGAGAAGGCCTCTTTTTCAGACAAAGTTGCATAACATTCAACACAACATCACAATCCTTGGCTCTTTTACTATACTCAAGCATATGCAGTGTGCCATTGGCGTGTCTTATGTCAAGGTGCCTGACATTATCGCATTATGGCTCAGCTCAGTATACAGGTGGACAGTTCCTTCTAACAAGGCCAGAGATGATGAGGTAGATATTCTTGCCTGGGTGTAATGGGATAAAAGTATTAGTGAATACGAGAAACAATAATGTGCACCCCCAAAGCAGCATATCATAATGCTCCTTCCTAATTGGTAGAAATCAGGCTGATTTGGGAAACAACAGTTAGATTTTAATATATTCATGATCTAACCTGACAACTCCACGATATGAAATATGGGAAATCCGTCCTGTTTATCGTACTGCCTCAGAAGAACCACCCACAGACTTGTCCTTTTGCTTACAGCAACAGTGGTGTGAAGGCAAAGGAGCTTCCAGGGAGAGAAAAAAACATTCAGCTAAACATCATTATGTAGCTGGCCATGAAAAACAGAGAACACTGGAAAAAAATAATATCCTTACTTATCCTGTTCCAATATTGCCTCCTATCGATGAATGTAACAAGTATAACTGCCTGGATGTCAAATTTATTAACCTTGGGATAATCACGCTCCATGAGAACACTAAATCAAGGTGCCATTGTCCCAGAGGATCATGGGGCTGCTCTCATTAGAGAGAGGTGACTGGTGATGGTTCACCTCAGGGTCACCATACCACAGGCAAGGGGAGAGTTTGAGAAAGAGAATTCTTCAAGGTAACCTCAGCCAGTGTGGCAAATGAATTCATGCTGTTAACATCACTCTGCTTTGTGAACCAGTCATCCAAGCTAACCAGCTCCTAGGAGCCCTATCTGTTAATACTGGTCATCTGTTAATAATGGTGAGTGCAGAAAATTATGCCCATGTGACTGAGTTCATGCCTTACTATGCAGCCACCTGGCTTGTGGTAGAGATGCTTTCATCAACAATAATTTTAAGTACCACTATAGATATAGAAGTACAGGAATAATGATAACTAACGCCCTTGCTCAGATGTCCTGCAGATTCATATCAGTCTGCAACAGGACCTTCTGATGGTTGGAGCATTAAATCTTTGTAAAAGACCTTTCCTTGGTAAATACAAGTAAGAAATTCACCTGTATGTATGTTCAAGTGTGGTATCAGCGGAGTGTTTTCGATGCTCAGCCAAGACCATATTGACACAGACTCAAAGACCTGAATGGCCTCCATCTCTCTATGTTTCTACATAGGTAGCAGTCATGTATCCCCAGTGCATGTTCAGAACATTGGCGTCTCTCCACGGAACTGCCTCAACTTTCTTGAAGCATCCCTGACAAATTTTTCTAAACAATATTTAACTTAGTCCTAAAAGATCCAGATTCTCTTCATTCATCAGCCTTGCTGTCTTTAAAATGAGGAAACTGGAGAGCTGCATAAGCCCGAATCAGTCTGGTCTGGTCACTCGTTCCAAAGCCATAATTTTATCTCTCAGATAAGAGGCACTTAATACTCCAGGCATGGTTCCACCAGGAACTGTACAGTTACAGCAAGACATCCCTGCTCCTGTACTCGTATCCTCACACTATGAAAGCCAACATGCTATTTGTCTCTTTACCACCTGCTGCACCTGCAATGTTTACTTACCAAGTCTCATAGCATCTTCCCCTTTCCCAATCTATCACTATTCAGACAACAATCTGCCTTCCTGTTTTGCTACCGAAGTGGATAGCCTCATATTTATCCACATTATACTGCAACTGCCTTTATTTTCTCATTTACTCAATTTATCCAGTCACACTGAGGCAGCTGTGCATTCTACTCACAGCTCACCCTCCCACCTAACTTTCTGTCATCTACAAACTTGGAGATATTCTAGTTACCAGAAGAGATGGAACAGGAGGTTAGAGTCAAAAGATGTGAAGCTGGAAAAGCACAGCAGGTCAGACAGCATCCAAGGAGCACGTAAGGCAATGTGCTTTGGGCCAAGACCCTTCCCCTATCCGTTGCCTTTCCTGGCCTCGGATACTGCCTGACTTGTTGTGTTTTTCCAGCTTCACACCTATTGATTCTGACTTCAAGCACATGCAGTCCTTACTGTCTCCATGGAACAGAGTGGGGGCGTTGTTGTGATAGTGTCCCAATCGCCATCCTAGGATTCTTTTCAAGTTGAAAGAGGTCATCCCAAAGGTGTTGGCAGAATTATTAAAGAGTTTGATATGGAAAATGGACAGAAGTTTCAATTTGCATGTGAGGTCAGAGCTCGGGACTAATACTACAGCTACTAAATATACCAACAGGGACTTAGTGATTTTACCCAGATGGATCATCAAATGTGTCATTACAGGCAGTGGGTTAGATTATCCACAGTGTGGAAACAGGCCCTTCGGCCCAACAAGTCCACACCGACCCGGGGAAGCACAACCCAACCATACCCCTACACCTAACACCACGGGCAATTTAGCATGGCCAATTCACCTGACCCGCACATCTTTGTGACTGTGGGAGGAAACCGGAGCACCCAGAGGAAACCCACGCAGACACGGGGAGAATGTGCAAACTCCACACAGTCAGTCTCCTGAGGCGGGAATTGAACCCAAGTCTCTGGCGCTGTGAGGGTCTCTGGCGCTGTGAGGCAGCAGTGCTAACCACTGTGCCACCGTGCTGCCCAAGGTTGAGCTGAAAATCACAGCTGCATTTAAGAGAAAGCTAAATAGGCACATAGAGAGAAAGAGGAATGGAGGGCATGATGACAGGGTAGGAGGAGACACATAGGGAGCTTAAACACTGTCGATGGGCCAACTGACCTGTTTTTGTACTTTAAGTACTTCACATTAACAAAGAGATGGTTCTCAGCAAACTGTATCAAGGCAGACAGTAAAATGAATAACCATGAAACAAGACAAAGCAAAACCAACAATAGGAATTCAACAAGATTTAAACACTTTCTCTTTGGTACAATAATGCTGAGTAATTTCAAGCAGCAATTTTCCACAGGATGAGGTGGTTAATGAGATGAAGGAAACAGAATATGTAAATGCTATCTTCATTGTGCTTTTGTCTTATGGATACTAGCCCATTGAAGGCAACAGCAAGAGATCAGGCAACCAATGAGTAGGCATGGAAATGACTAACTGATCCCTATCCCATCTTTCATTCCTACCAGCTACATGAAGTTATGTGCAAACTAACAGGAAAGTATGGGCAGCCTCAAGAGAATTTCACTGTTTTCGCTTCCATCCTGACTCATCTGTTGCAGTAAAGGGGCCAAGTGGCCTACTCCCGCTACTAATTCATTCATCCTGGCCAAAATGTATCGACAATCAACAAAATATTAAACATAATGATGCAGGCTATCAACATTAGAATGACTCCTTAGGAACATGTCAAAATATATTCACCCATTGAATTTGTTTCTGACTTCCTAACCTTGGCCAGTAATTTCTCCCAGAAGTTCATTATTCAGTACTGAATAAGCAATATGATTGTTAATGATGCTCGTTTCCCTAATTTTTTATCTCACCCACTGATTATTTCCAACATTATTTCTGTTTTTATTCCTGTGTTTCAGCATCTGCAGTATTTTATTGTTGTCTTCATGCTCCCTTGATGATTAACTGAGTATTATTGGATACAATTTCAGAGGGCAAACCAGAAACTTCATAGCACAGGACTGCAAAAGTATATTCAAAGTTCTCAGACCTTAGCGATGATCAGAGCAGATGCAAAGTATGCAGTTTTGAATAACCCCAGGAAGATGATACAGGGATCCCTTACTTTTCTAGCATTTGCTTTCTGCAGTTTCACTTTTATGAAAGATTTACATTAGTAGTTGTTTTCGTGAATCCAAGAGGATGTTTGCTTTTATGAAAAACAGCGATACTTTTTCCCAAAGAAATCATGCACCTTCACTTTATGCCATTTTCGGCTGACGACAGGTTACCTAGGAGCACTCTCATTTCGGATAGCGGAGGTTACCTGTCCAGTTAGTTCTCGGCTAAATATATTCCTTGCATGGTTTCAGAGCTGAGGCCAAAGACTTGAAAACCTAGTATAATGGAGAACCAGATTTCTTTTTTTCTCACCCATACAAACATATATCTCTGTCTATTTTCTTATCTGAACTTTCCCTGTTTGTTAATCTCTTCTCTTATAGCTGCTTTCCTTGAGGGGTTCATTAATATTCATTAACACCAAAGTGACTCTAACAAAGATATCCCCATGGTTACCGGCTGCTCCAAGTTGTTCCATCCAATTTCCTGTGACATGATTAAGAACATGAAAATATAAGACAGTGCGAAACAAGAAAAGGTTATTTGCTCCATTAAGCCCACTCTTTTTAAAAAGACCATGTTGAGTATTCACAATCGTGTCTCTCTGCTAATTCTTTCCAACTCCTCAGATTTTTCACAACACACAAATAACACAACCAATAATAAGGTACTCTTGAAATTCTCCGTAATCCCTGAGAGTAATTGAACAGAAAATTCTGGGATATTATTTGAATATCATTCAACCTTGGATGTTTGCATTTCCTGGACAAAGTCTAAGTGTTGTGACAACCCAACAGCATCTACTTCACAGACTATATGGACAAATTTACAACTTACATACACAATATTCAACTTACTGCATGTTGTAGTTTGGAGTAACATGGTATATGCTGCTGATTTCTTACAGAAGAAGGCAGTCCCAAAGATGGGCAACACTCTTGCCTCTGTGTCAGACCCATATAGGTTCAAGTCTCCCTCCAAAGATTTGAATGATAATCTCAGTGAGAGAGTGCTGCAGGGTCAGAGGTGCCACCTTTTATATGATGCACAACTCAGTACAAGATCCAATGGCCAGCTTTGAAGAAAATCATGGGAGTTCTCCCAGTGTCCTAACAAACACTCATTCTCAACCACCAAATGATCAAGAATAGGGATGTACATAAACACAGGGGAAATAGACAAACAAAGTAAAGGAATGAAGGATGTTCACAATGACTGGGGAATCCAAAACAAGTGTCACAGTTCAAAAATATGGGGTGGGCCATTTAGGACTGAAATGAGGAGAAATGTCTTCACCCAGAAAGTGTGGAGTCTGTGGAATCTCTGCCATAGGCAGCAGCTGAGGCCAAAAAGTGGAATGTTTTCAAAGTGGAGGTAGATAATTTTCTTGGAGTGAAGGGACCAAAGATTTATTGCATAAAAGTGGGATCAGAGTGATAAGGTGAAGATAGACCCAGTAGCCATATAGAAAATGGCGCCCGGCGTGTCGGTTAAAAAGGTCAATGTTTGTGGGGGATTGGCTATACTAACCGACATGCTGAGCGACACACAACCTGCTAACACAGCAACTTGTAAGGTTCCCTGAAATAAGCTGAATAGACAAGCCCGTTCCCACATGTCCGAGAATAGTATAGTACATAGCACCAGGTCAAAGGGGGCTACCAGAAGGATGCTGGTGCCTAAATGTCTAACTCTCAAACAATGCTGATGTCTTAACTAAAGTAGGTGCTAATAGCGTATCTTCAGAAAAATGCTAATGTCTTAACTTGAGGTAATGCTGGCGTCTGTATATCTGAGCATCCCTGATGTGTACTTTTACATTTAAATATAACTTGATTACATTTAAGTATAACTTGATTAACGTACTTTGTGATAACCCCGTGACACAGGAAACTGTCTGGCGTAAGAATTTCTGTATATAATGACAATGTTTCTAATCGAAAACTGAGCAACTACAGACTAGCATCCGGCGTGGGCTAGCGTGGATCTGCTCCCAAGCTTGTTTGTATACGTGTATACTTGCAAACTTGAATAAAGACAGTACTGCTGACGCTATTAGTCAAGTGGTGGTTCTCTGTTCTCAGACAGGTGTTCGCAAGAAGCCAGCAAGCTCGGGCTGGGCTTCCACATTTTGGTGGCAGCGGTGGGATCCCAACGGAAGGCGGCTCCTGGTGACGGTTGAACAGGGTACGGTCTTGCCGAGGCGAGGCGGACACGGGCCCAACTAGGACGTGAGTATACCGTTTGGGACTCGCGACTAGTGTCTCCCCAAGCCAGGGGCGGACCTAGACCCAACTCACCGCAGCAGGAACTGCTACCGGACAGGATCCAGAACGAACCCGTGAACAGCCTTTGAAAGGAACTACCACTCAAGCACTGGGAACGTTATAGAAGGTAGGGGTTTAAAGTCCCATGAGGTTAGAGTCCTCATAAAAGCACCAAAGTACGTCTGTGTGGGAAGGTTTAAAGTCCTTTGAGCAGGATCTCATAAAAGCACCGCCCACAAGGTTTAGGGAACTTTTAGGGAACATTATGGGACAGTTTATAGACAAATGTGAGGATCCGGGATCATTAATTGTAACAGTCTGCGCAGAATATCCTGAGGATGCACAGTCACTCAGGAAATTGTCAGGATGGCTAACAGAAAAATTGGGACCCGACGAATGGCCTGTAGGGGGTACGTGGAAATTGGAGATTGTAGAAAGAGCTACGGAGTTAGTATGGAAAAAGGGAACAGGGGGAAAGAAGGGTAAGAAAATTATGGCCAAATTAAAAAAAAATGCATGCTTAAGAAAGAAAGAAGAAGCTAAAAAACAACACGAGAAGAAGGTTTATAATAGTTGGTTACATAATACTACAAAAAGGGGGTTAAGTGTCACCAAGGATGGGCTTCCTTTGACCCTCCATGAGCTCAAGGTTGCATGTGCAAAATTTGATGAGAATACTAACGAGAACAAACGGTTGGCCAACCCAGCGGTGGAGACGGCATTGTCTGATCTGAGGCTGAGTGCAGGAGGGGAAGATAAGGGAATTAGTTCTAGGAATGTGGAATCCCATCCCCAACCCCCTCCACTGGGCACAACACCCCCGAAGGCACGTAGTGAAAGAAGTTTTACCCCAAGCACAGGAAAAAAGGGATATCGGCTTCCACCACAGTATGAACCCGAACGGCAATTGCCCTACCCCTGGACAGAGGAGGCTGACGAGGACAGTTCAGAGACAGAAGAACCCTCAGGTCACATGTTCCCTATGCGTACTGTTCCTAACCCTCAAGCTGGAAGGGTAATAGTCCCCGCCCAGCCGAACGCTCGCCCTCCTGTCGCTGCGGTTCGTCACCCCCCTACCCTAGAAATTTTTACGCCATGGAAACCGCAGGAAATTTTGGCACTAACTATGAACCTCCCTGACAAAGAAAAGGACCCACAAAAATGGTGTGAATCAGTGGAAAGTATTTGGCAGGCTTACGGAGCAGTGGGAGAAGATATCTGGAACTTTTTGAGGGTTGTGTTTATTGGCTCTAAATGGACAAAATTTTTGGAAATTTTAAATATGCCCCCTGGTGCCAACAGTTGGAATGCCTTTATAGTACAACACCCGAACCAACCACAGCAGGAGCAGGAACTTAAGGAAGCAATGCGGCAGGTCCTCAGAAAACCGGTTGACTTAGCGAAAATCATTGATCTAAGACCGAGAAAGGGGGAGGGAGCCGATGAATACCTACAAAGGTTTAATGAAATTTATGGCACCTATTCTGGGGACCTTCTTTTCCCCTGGGGAGCGGGTGCTGTCTCACAACAGTACAATAGCCTCTTGATGAGCACTCTGCCTAAACCCACACAAGACAGATGGAAAACTAATAACTTAAATTGGATCAATTCCTCACAGGGTGATACAGCTAGGGCAATTAAAGCATTATGGGGTGAGGGTGACGGTCCCAAGGCTGAGAAGCCTATTAAATCTGAATTTGCGGTACGAGAAAGTGATCACACTACCATGGCCCCCTTGCGGCAACCTCCCGCCCCTCCCCAGCAAACTCAGCAGCAAGGGCTGTGGAGATTACCCGGTCCCCAGCTGCACTCTGACAATAGAGGCTATCAGCTGGAACCGGAGGCTTGTGTCCCAGGTTGGCAAAGGGGCAAGTTCCACGCGATGCAGCACCCAACTGGTCCAGCTAGGGGTGGTCCTTATACACCAGGTCCCCCTGACTGGCGTGACCAGGCATGGACTCCTAACTTTTGGAACTCGGGTTACCCTGGTAGGCCCCAGGCAATTCAGTTCACAAATAACTCTAAAGGGGAGAGTTGCTTTAACTGTGGACATCCTAGCCATTGGAGACGAGAGTGCCCTAGACAGCCAAGAGGTCGAAGCATCAGAGGAGGAAGGGGCCGGGGTGCTATAGGCACACACAGAGGGGGGTATGGCAATCACAATCCGTTCCGTGACATGCCACCACCCCCACCGCCCCCACCACAATGACCTACGGAGACATTGCCGGTCTTTTCCCAACACCCCCTACCGGAGCCCGTGGTAATCCTATTGATTGAAGGTACCCCTAAACGCTTTTTGGTCGACACGGGGGCATGCGCATCCTCACTAGTAGGGACCCACTATCCTTGCGGTGACAAGATTCAACATTTGAAAGGTTTTGAGGGCAAGTCTGTGCCTTACCAAATTACCCAACCATTGAAAGTTAGCTGGGAAAACGAGGAATGGGAGCATGAATTTGTGATTAACCCCCACATTGGCATCAATATCTTGGGACGAGACATTCTTGGTGGTCTTGGGGTGGTCATCACCTGCACCCCAGAAGAAATCCGCTTGGCACAGAAAGGCCAGGACTCCCTCCTCATTCCGGCACGCTTTTGGGCACTTTTCCCTGACTCTGACAGTGAACCCCAGACCCCTTATCGTTACCCCCCTCATATAACGCTCTGTTATGATAAGTCAGGAATTGACCAGAAAAAGGAGGAGAGGTTCGAATCCTTGTTAGGCCATCAGTATACATTTACACGATTGGCTAAAGTTACTGGGAAACAGGGTACTGCTTGGTACGTTTGGGTGCCGCCAGAACTTTGGAACCAAGGGCCCGGTATTGCCCCACATCAAACTATCTTAGTTCACAAGGGATATGCAGCAAAGGACTTAGGACCCATGGTAGCACAGGCTGTAGCCTTGTCAGATCCGAATGTAATTGGGTATCAGGACTTAAGAGACGGCCTTTCTATCATCTACCTTGACCATCCCGAATCAGTATTGTCCACGCTACGGCAGCATGAAGGTGGTTACAGCCAGGTCGAGATTGACCCTGCGGTCTGGGCCACCGACAAGTACTGTGTGGGTTTGGTGAAGGGAGTTGCCCCTGTCAGTGTCATGTTAAGGCCAGGAGCATGGATCCCCAGTATTAAGCAGTATCCTATCAAGAGTCAAGCCGTGGCCCCTCTACGTGGCCTGACTGATCATCTACTGGCTCAGGGAGTTTTGGTCGAGTGTCAATCGCAAGCCAATACCCCTATCCTTCCCGTGGCTAAACCAGGTAAACCTGGCGAGTATCGCTTAGTTCAGGATCTCCGTGAAATTAACAAAATCGTGGTGCCCTTGCACCCTATCGTCCCTAATCCTGCCACCATACTTGCGGCAATCCCTCCAGAGGCGTGTGTGTTCTCCTTGATAGATCTACAAAATGCCTATGTTGCTATTCCCCTAGCCCCTGACAGCCAATATTTGTTTGCCTTTACCTTTTTGGGCAAGCAATATACATGGACGAGACTACCACAGGGATTCTGTGATTGCCCCACTATATTCTCTCAGATCCTCCAAAGACAATTAGACCAGATCCAGTTGCCTTGTCAATCCACCCTGGTACAATACATGGACGACCTTTTACTTGCCAGCCCTGATGCCCTGTCTAATGAAAAGGACACTAAGCATCTCCTCAACAAACTGGCCGAGTTGGGTTATGTAGTTAACTATGGCAAGGTCGTCGCCGGCCGACGTAAAATTAAGTTCCTCGGGGTGGAGACTTCAGCACATGAGCGTAGGTTTGCCCCGGATAGGATTGGTCCGACTGTTAATACTCCGGCCCCTATCACGGCTAAGCAGATGAGACGGTTTTTGGGATTAATTAACTTCTGCAGACAATGGATTCCTAACATTGCCCCCTTAGCAAAGGTTCTCACCCCCTTTACCACTGAGCGGCAGCCCTTCACTCTATCTGATGCTGCACTTGAGGCGTTCAACCAGTTGAAGCAGGCGCTAACCAATGCTCCTGCTATAGGGAGACCCCTCTATGATAGGCCTTTTCAGCTTTTTGTGGCCACTAGTGCGGGTTGCGCGGTCGCGGTTTTGACCCAGGACCATGGAGGTTCCCGCAGACCGGTGGCATATTTTTCTACTAAGTTGGATTCTGTGATTAGTGGTCAGCCTCATTGTATTCAACAACTGGCTGCCACGTATTTGATGGTGTTGGCTGCAGCAAACACCACACTCCAACAACCGGTCACTGTTTTTAGTCCTCATGCAGTATTTTCTATGTTGGGCCAAATGCAGACGCAACACCTGACATCTGCCCGCTAGTCTCGCTATGAAATCTTTATAGAACATAGAACATAGAAGGATACAGCGCAGTACAGGCCCTTCGGCCCTCGATGTTGCGCCGACCGAGTCCTACCTAACCTATACTAGCCCAATAACTTCCAAATGCCTATCCAATGCCTGCTTAAATGAACATAAAGAAGGAGAGTTCACCACTGATACGGGCAGGGCATTCCATGAACTCACAACCCGCTGTGTGAAGAATCTACCCCTAACATCTGTCCTATACCTACCACCCCTTAATTTAAAGCTATGTCCCCTAGTAACACCTGACTCCATTAGCGGTAAAAGGTTCTTAGTATCTACCCTATCTAAACCCCTAATCATCTTATACACTTCTATCAGATCTCCCCTAAACCTTCTCTTCTCCAATGAGAACAGCCCCAAGTGCCTCAGCCTTTCCTCATACGATCTTCCTACCATTCCAGGCAACATCCTGGTAAACCTCCTCTGCACTCGTTCTAAAGCTTCCACATCCTTCCTATAGTATGGCGACCAAAACTGCACACAATACTCCAGATGAGGCCTCACCAGAGTCTTATACAACTGCAACATGACCTCAGGACTCCGGAACTCAATTCCTCTGCCAATAAAGCCCAGTACACCATATGCCTTCCTCACAGCACTATTTACCTGGGTGGCAGCTTTCAGAGATCTGTGTACATAGACACCAAGATCCCTCTGCTCATCCACACTACCAAGTAGCCTACCATTAGCCCAGTAATCCATCATCTTGTTATTCCTACCAAAGTGAACGACTTCGCACTTAGCTACATTGAATTCCATTTGCCACATTTCCGCCCAGCTCTGCAACTTATCTATATCCCACTGTAACCTACCACTTCCTTCCTCACTATCCACAACTCCACCGACTTTCGTGTCATCCGCAAACTTGCTTACCAGCTTTCAAGTCCTTCCTCTAGATCATTTATAAAGATAACAAAAAGCAATGGTCCCAAAACAGATCCTTGTGGTACACCGCTAGTAACTGCGCTCCAAGATGAACATAATCCATCAACTACTACCCTCTGTCTCCTTCCAGCCAGCCAATTCCTAATCCAAACCTCTAATGTATCCTCAATGCCATACCTCTGAAGTTTTAGCATTAGCCTACCATGGGGAACCTTATCGAACGCCTTACTAAAATCCATATACACAACATCTACTGCTTTACCCTCATCCACTTCCTTAGTCACCTTCTCAAAGAACTCAATAAGGTTTGTGAGGCACGACCTGCCCTTCACAAAACCATGCTGGCTATCCCTGATCACGTTATTCCTACCCAGATGTTCATAAATCTTATCCCTTACCATTCTCTCTAAGACTTTGCCTACCACTGAAGTCAGACTCACTGGCCTATAGTTACTAGGGCTATCCCTACTCCCTTTCTTGAACAATGGGACCACATTCGCTATCCTCCAGTCCTCTGGTACTATTCCCGTTGACAATGACGACATAAAAATCCAGGCCAATGGCTCTGCTATCTCCTCCCTAGCTTCCCATAGGATCCTGGGGTAAATGCCATCAGGCCCAGGAGACTTATCTATATTCATCCTTTCCAATATTCCCAAAACCTCTTCCCTGCATATTTCCAGGGCATCCATTCTAATTATTTGTGATTCCATATTCACATCAGCAACAGTGTCCTGTTCCTGAGTGAATACTGATGAAAAGTACTGATTTAATGTCTCTCCAATCTCCTCCGCCTCCACACACAACTTCCCACTACTATCCTTGACTGGACCGATACCTACCCTAGTCATCCTTTTATTCTTGACATACCTATAGAAAGCCTTTGGGTTTTCCCTAATCCTACCAGCTAAAGACTTTTCATGTCCCCTTCTCGCTTTTCTTAGCTCCCTCTTTAGCTCCTTCCTGGCTACCTTATAACTCTCAATCGCCCCTACTGAACCTTCACGCCTCATCTTTACATATGCCGCCTTCTTCCCTTTCACAAGGGACTCCAATTCCTTACTAAACCACGTCTGCCTCACAAGGCCCTTTACACCATGCCTGACTGGTACATACCTATCGAGGACACGCAGTAGCTGCTCCTTGAACAATCCCCACATCTCATTAGTGTTCTTCTCTTAAAGCCTGTTTTTCCAATCCACACAACCTAAGTCATGCCTCACTGCATCATAATTTCCCTGCCCCCAGCTATAGCTCTTGCCCTGCGGCGCACGATTATCCCTCTCCATCACTAAAGTAAAAGTCACCGAGTTGTGGTCACTGTCCCCGAAGTGCTCACCTACCTCCAAGTCTAACACCTGGCCTGGTTCATTACCTAGAACCAAATCCAATATAGCCTCCCCTCTTGTTGGCCTGTCGACATATTGTGTCAGGAAACCCTCCTGCACACATTGTACAAACACCGACCCATCTAATGAACTCGAGCTATAGCTCTCCCAGTCAATACCTGGGAAGTTAAAGTCCCCCATAACAACCACCCTGCTACCTTCACTCTTTTCCTGAATCATCCTCGCAATATTATCCTCTACTTCTCTAGGACTATTAGGAGGCCTGTAGAAAACACCTAACAGGGTGACCTCACCTTTCCTATTTCTAACCTCAGTCCAAACTACCTCAGATGGCAAGTCCTCTTCCATCGTCCATTCCACTGCTGTGATACTGTCTTTGACAAGTAATGCCACGCCTCCCCCTTTTTTACCCCCATGTCTGATCCTACTAAAACATTTGAACCCTGGAACGTGCAACAGCCATTCTTGTCCCTGTTCTACCCACGTCTCTGTAATGGCCACAACATCGAAGTCCCAGGTACCAACCCACGCTGCAAGTTCACCTACCTTATTCCTTATACTTCTGGCATTGAAGTATACACACTTCAATCCTCCTTTCTGGTTACAGGCACCCTCCTTAGAGATCGCTGCATTATTCTTAACCTCCCTACACTCAAGGTCCTGTACCCTAAAGCTACAGTCCTGGTTCCCATGCCCCCGCGGAGTTAGTTTAAACCCTCCTTTCTTTTAGGGAACCCCTTGTTGACCTTCAAATATTGTGCAAATATTAACCCGGCAACGTTTATGTCTGACATTCCTGCTGAGACTCTTGTCCCCGTTCACGATTGTGCCCAGGAAATCATGCTGGACACTAGGCCCAGACTTGACTTGACTGACCGCCCACTCCCACATCCCGATGTCACTCTGTTCGTGGATGGTAGCTCCTCTGTAAACAAGAATGGAGAACAGGTGGCTGGATATGGTATAGTAGATGCGGGGGGTAGGATTGTGGAGCAGCGTCGCCTCCTACCCGCGGTATCCGCTCAAAAAGCTGAATTAATTGCATTAACTAGGGCATGTGAGCTAGCCTCCGGACGTACAGCTAATATTTATACTGACTCTAGATATGCCTTCGGGGTCGCCCATGATTTTGGGACACTGTGGGAAAATCGAGGTTTCCTCACCTCATCTGGGACCCCCATCGCACACAGGGAGGAAATTATTGATTTGTTACAGGCCATTCAAAGTCCTCACGAATTGGCCATTATTAAATGTTCCGCGCACTCTGCCGGAACAGATCCAGTTTCTATGGGAAACAGACAGGCAGATGAAATTGCTAAACAGGCTACAGAGCTCCCTGGCTCCTTAATGATGGTTCAGAGGAAATCTATTAGGGCCTCGGTTCCTGACAAGCCGCCTCCCTCACCGCTGATATTGTTGCCTTACAGGGGGACGCCCCTGACAATGTACTTCATGAATGGACTGATCTGGGATGTTTCAAAGATGTTGACGGTCTTTGGAAAACCCCAGCAGGCCAGGTGTGTATGACTGATGTTTTAGCCATCTGGGTGGTCGATGTCGTCCATCACTTAACGCATTGTGGGGCTAGACAAACTGCAGATTTAGTCTGGGAATCTTGGTGGCATCCCAGTGTCTTGCAATTGGCTAGAGCACAAAGCAAAAAATGCTTGACATGTATGCAGCATAACCCCGGCAAGGGGGTCCCCTGTGAACAGGGTAGAACCCCGCTGCCTGAAGGCCCCTTTGACACGTTGCAAATGGACTTCATTGAGCTACCCAGAACGGCCAAGTGTAAATATGTTTTAGTTATTGTAGATGTTTTTAGTAAATGGATTGAGGCTTATCCTGCAGCCGATAACAAGGCTGACACTGTTGTTAAGACTTTACTCAAGGAGATTATCCCTAGATTTGGTGTGCCGCGGACACTCAGTTCCGATAATGGCCCTCACTTTGTGGCCCTTGTTAGTCAAGAACTTTGTAAAGTTCTAAATATCAAGCAGCAGTTCCACTGTGCTTACCACCCTCAGAGCGCGGGTTTGGTTGAACGTGCTAATCAGACCTTGAAATCCAAATTGGCCAAACTGTCAGCTGACAATGGTCTCTCGTGGCTCCAAAATTTGCCCATTGCCTTGTTTCAACTCCGGGTGTCCCCGGCAGGAGCCCACCGTCTCTCCCCCGCCGAGATTTTGTATGGGCGGCCCCTCCGCACTCCCTTTAGCTCTGACTTCTCTGATTCTCCTGTTGACATCCATCAGATGTCAGATGGGATGATCTCCTATGTTTTATCCTTAACTGATGCCTTACGCATGAACCGTGCGATGGTTAAAGCTGCCAGGCCTTTGCTGTCGGATTTGCCGTTGCCTCCAAACATCCGACCTGGCACCTTTGTATTGATCAAAAACTTTGCCAGAAAGCACGGCTTGGAACCCCGGTGGGAGGGCCCTTTCCAAGTCCTCCTTACCACCCCTACTGCTGTTAAGGTTGAAGGGCGTAAAGCCTGGATCAGCCTACACCATTGTAAGCTTGTTGGGGAGGAATGATAATAAGGGGCAGCTACTGCTGTATGTATTTTCTCTTCCCTTGACATGGGTGCCACTAAGGAAGGAAGACTGAAGAAAAGTGAAACGATGAAAACTACCCTCTTCCTCGTCGGCCTCTGCCTAACAGCGACAGGGACATCAACGCAGACCAGTAACACCACCAGCGGTGCACCTCCTACTCTCCAAGGGCCTACAAGCAACTCTAGGGCAGTCACCGCGGATACGTGGACAAAAACAGGCACCCCTGCGATGACTTCACACTCTACAGATGTTACTACTAAAATGACTAATGGTTTTGTGAGTATGGCATCAAGCATTGTTTCTGGTGGCCCTAATGGTGCAGTAAAAGCCCCGAGTAACCTCGTGAGTACTATGAGTGACAATATGACTACCAGCACCCACCCAATGAGTTTACCACTGCCCAGAGTGACAGATACCCAGTCCAATAAAATAAGAGGGTTCAGTCAGGCCCTAGCTATCCCTTGCAACCTTACTGGGGATTGGTGGGTGTGGACACAGGAGAATAGTATAACGCTGAGTAACACAGGCCCCACTAGAATAGTTCAGGTCAGATTGAACGTCACGTGTGATCATCATGGCTCAGATAACAGTGGTTTTAACCAGACAATTTGTCCCTTGGTCGGCTTTCCCGACTACTCCAATGCCACTTTTAACTATAGCAGCATAATCATCCAAAATATTGCATGGTCGCAGGATTGCGTAAATCATTTACAAAACTTAACAGGACTTAGACAGTGGTGCCCTGAAAATAATATCACAACTCTGGATGCCAGGACAGAATGTCCCCGTAAAATAACAATTCATAACACGGGCACCTGCCAGGAAGTAATGTATGTGTGCCTACGCGGAAATGGCACCGAATCTGGTGATACCTATACGCACCTAAGTGATACACGCACTTGTTGCCATGTCTTTGTGAATAATACAGCAGCAGACCCCAGAAATTATTTGTTCAACTTTCCCGGTTGTTTAAAATCCAAAAACCTCGCCCGCCTACCGCACCGTTTCCTTGAGACCCACCAAAAGAAACGAAGCGATCCACCAAAAGCAACGAGTCTTACCGGCAACATCTTTACTGACTTCCTTGAAAAATTAAAAAATCATCTTGACAATCAGACTAATGAAGGAAAGAATACCAAAATAGTCTGCGTCCCAGGCCCACACTCGATAGGGTCTGGGTTCCTCATGATGGTGGCCCCTACTGGTCAGGATGAACTCTGTAGTCTTACCTACAGGCGTACCCAACAAACCCCAAAACTCATTCCCTATAGAGACATTTCTGACCAGTACCAGATCCATTATGGTTACCTCAGGCGTTGCTATGACACCTGGCAAGTGATACCGAAAGGTTTTGCAGTCGCGGTGGTGCCAGAATTTAAATGGTGCATTCGCAGTGCTACAGGAAAACATGCCATAGGAGACTTAGAAGACAACAGATGCCAGGAAATAATATCTCATGACCAAACCAAGTCAGACCTCTTTGGGGGCCTCCCGGAGGACGATTGGGAATATTGTGTTAACGAAAAGACTCGTCCCGACGCACCTACAAGCCGCATGGGTGCTGTACTCTTTCATGCTAAACACTGCATTACGCCTGCACTTAACAGGACATTTTGGTTATGCAATCACACAGCCTATGAATACCTATCCATTAACTTTAAGGGCACCTGTGCGCTGATATATCACCTCCCAGCATTCCGGTTATTGAATTCAACCCCAGAGGTTAACAGCGAGTGGAAGAAGTGGCACGATCTTAATTCAAATTACAAACTTCATACTCGAGGCAAGAGAGACTTGTTCCACCAACAGTCATTTTGGAGCAGGTTCTTTGGCGCCCTTCTGCCCAATTACGGGGTCATGCAAGCCCTGGACCAGATCCGGGATCTCAGTCATGAACTTGAGGAAATGGCTAAGGCTACTGCTGATGCCCTGGGTCATTTGGAACACGAGCAGGCTGCCCTACGAATGATGACCTTACAGAATAGGATGGCTTTAGACTATCTCCTAGCCAGCCAAGGGGGAGCGTGTGCAATTATTGGCCCGGAGTGCTGTACCTATATTGAGGATGAAAGCTCTGCTGTATATAATGACACTTTAATAATTAACGACGTTGCCACTAAGGCATATGGTCTGGACCACACAGGCTCAGATGAGGCCTGTGCCTGGTGGAACCTACTATGTCCACTGTTGGGATGGCTAAAATCCATTGGGCTGGACATTCTCTCCATCCTGGCCATCATTCTTGGCATCTGTATTTGTATCCGAATCGCTTGGGCCCTTATCAAAAGAAGCTGTCAGACTTGTTCCGAACGATGCCGACATGACAAAGAGTCAAGCACAATATGGACACAGAAGGAAGGGCTGATATCTACACTTTCGGCTGATGACGGTTCAGATGTAGAAACAGGCAAGGAGTTTGCCCGACTTCAGCGTATCAATATCTGAGGTTTATCATAAAATGATAAAAAGGGAGGAATGATAAGGTGAAGATAGACCCAGTGACCATATAGAAAATGGCGCCCGGCGTGTCGGTTAAAAAGGTCAATGTTTGTGGGGGATTGGCTATACTAACCGACATGCTGAGCGACACACAACCTGCTAACACAGCAACTTGTAAGGTTCCCTGAAATAAGCTGAATAGACAAGCCCGTTCCCACATGTCCGAGAATAGTATAGTACATAGCACCAGGTCAAGGGGGCTACCAGAAGGATGCTGGTGCCTAAATGTCTAACTCTCAAACAATGCTGATGTCTTAACTAAAGTAGGTGCTAATAGCGTATCTTCAGAAAAATGCTAATGTCTTAACTTGAGGTAATGCTGGCGTCTGTATGTCTGAGCATCCCTGATGTGTACTTTTACATTTAAATATAACTTGATTACATTTAAGTATAACTTGATTAACGTACTTTGTGATAACCCCGTGGCACAGGAAACTGTCTGGCGTAAGAATTTCTGTATATAATGACAATGTTTCTAATCGAAAACTGAGCAACTACAGACTAGCATCCGGCGTGGGCTAGCGTGGATCTGCTCCCAAGCTTGTTTGTATACGTGTATACTTGCAAACTTGAATAAAGACAGTACTGCTGACACTATTAATCAAGTGGTGGTTCTCTGTTCTCGGACAGGCATTCACAAGAAGCCAGCAAGCTCAGGCTGGGCTTCCACAAGAGTACTAAGTTGGACAATCGGTCATGATCATATTGAAGCAGGCTTGAAGGACTGAATGGGCTACTCTTGCTCCTAAATTCTATGTTTCTTTGTTATTAAGGGCATTAAAATTTACTGAACAAATTAAGGTTCATTCCCAGAGGTAAAAGATAGGTAATTTCTCACCGGAATCGATCTTAGTTGAACCAGAGTTCGAGTACAGTGCAAAGGTTTGGACTTCATACTTCAAAAAATTATATGCAAGCATTGATGAGGTATGAAATGATCTATTGGGAATCTAACAGAACAGAGACATTGCAGCAATTAGGAAGACAGAACAGGTTGGAGCTCTCTTCTCCCAAAAAGAACAGGTGAATTGGGACATAATCAAAGTCCATTAGAATATGACGAGATTTGATAATGGGGTGGCACAATGGCTCAGTGGTTAGCACTACTGCCTCCCAGTGCCAAGGACCAGGGTTCAAATCTAACCTCGGGAATCTGTGTGGAGTTTGCATGTTCTCCCCATCTCCGAGTGGGTTTCCTTCGGGTGCTCCGGTTTCCTCCCACAATCCAAAGGTGTGCAGGTTAGGTGAATTGGCCATAGTGTTCAAGGATGTTTCAAATAAATGCATTAGTCAGGGGTAAATGTAGAGTAACAGGGTAGGGGAATAGATTTGGATGGGATACTCTTCAGAGGGACAGTGTGGACTTGTTGGGCTGAAGGGCCTGTGTTCACACTGTGGGGATTCTAAAACATGAAGGTAAAGATTTAAATCATTTTATGGGAAGTTGGAATCAAGGAATTGAATATTCTAAATGAGGTCACGCTAAGTATCAAAAATTGCTACAGAAATCCAACAGTCAAATGTCGATTACTGCAGACTTGGTCAGGCAAACTGTCCCAGGCTAATGTGAGAATGGAGCCGAGCTGAATAATGTAAAGTTCAGCTTGTGATCTCATGAATACAATTGGCATACTGAAAGCACTGACTTGATTTTTCTTGCCATTTTTTTCATCACATATCAGCCTGCGACCCCAATTTCCTGACCCAGTCTTACCCCTGATTATGCTTTGCAAGTGGCATAGAGCTTCATAACAGCAGGGCTGCAGAGTATTGTACCTCGGGGATGTTGATGCATGTTTCTTGGAGCATTTGCAAAGTATCTCCGCTGCTGGATGCAAGCTAACAAATGCACTGACACTTGAAATATCTTGAAACATTATTGCTTTGAGAATTGGCAGTCTGCCTCTACTTGTTGTTGGCAGGAGCAGGAGATTGAGCTTCACCAGACAGCACTGAGGATTCAGGAGAAGATGAAAGGGAGGAATGATTGAATAAAAAATTGTGAAAGAGCACATAAGAGTATGTAACAACAAAAAATTTAAATTACTGACATGTGCTATTAAGGAATTTCCATAGACAAGAAATCTATAGTGCAGATAAAGTATATGTGCGTTAAATTGGATGGAAGTTAAAATTACTGTACTCAATCACAACGTTTGAATCTTAATCCATTCACATTTTCCAATTAATGAACTCCATTTAGGCTTAGTGAAGTGAAAACCATATTTAAGTGAATTATTACACCACTTTTCTTAAAAATGGCAATACGATCCACTAGATGATCCAACATTATTCTTTAAATACCATCCTTCAGCTCACTGATGCTACATATTCATAAAGTATAACCTCTTAGTGGAAGTGATTCATTTTATTTTCCACATTAAATTTATAGACTTAGAAACTGCTAATTAAAATCTTTTTACCATTCATCCAGGTGAACAATCAAATAAGAAAAATCTGATAATTTATTCATTAGTCAGTGCCAATCCTTGCAGTTGATGTGCTTTAATGTAAAGGCTCGCATTGACATCAGACCAAGTGTAAAACCAAGGGGATAAAAATTAGACAGAAACATTGAGCCAATGAGACTGTTATAACTCTTCATTCAGCGTCAAAATTATCCCCGTAATCCAAAATCTAAATCATTTCTTCCTCATCATGATTCATAAATGGTCCTCTTGTGAGGCTGAATACCTCTTGCACGGTCAGTTATCCAGTGATGATAGACTGAACTCAGCTTCTACCGGAAACCTGCAGCATTTTCTTTGAAGAAATGCAGCTGATTAATTCATGAGTATAAAGAAACAGCATTTTTTTCAGACATGAAGTTATTTTGTTTTATATATTGCTATTCAAAAAACAAAAGGTCAATGGAAGAGTAAATGTTAATAAAATCCAAGGGATTTGTTTTTTTATTTTCATGGCTATTGCTGGGACTCCAAAAATGTATTAATAATTTAGAAGTTGTGAAGCTTCCATAGAAAGAAAGCTGCACTAATTCCAAAATGATCGAAGCAAAAACTTGTGTTTATTCCCACTCAGCCTCACCAGAAGGAACTCTGAGTCATGCAGATTTAAGAGACAGAAGACAGATACTGTGCATTCTAATATATTAATAACTTGGATGAGTATTGTGAGTTTACAGTAACTAGGTCTGAGGATAACACCGAAATAGGTGGAAAGGTGAGTTGCAAAGCTGCCACAAAGGCACAACAGAGAGCGATGAACAGATTCGGTGAGTGGATGGAACCTTGGCAGGTGGAATGCAATATGGGAAAATGTGAGGTCATGCAATTTGGCAGGATAAATGCAGGAGCTGAGTGTTAATTAAATGGGGAAAGACTGCAGCAAGCTACAACACAGTGGGATTTGGGAGTACCCACGCATAAATCATGAAAGCTAGCATCTAAGTTCAATGAGTAATGGGGAAGACAAATAGAATGTTGGCCTTTATTTCAAAGAGAATGGAGTCTAGACCATTGTGAGTGTATTAAAGGTTACAAAATCCTAGAATCCCTACAAGTCTACATTGACCCTCTGAAGAGCATCCCACCCACTCCTGCCTGTCCCTGTAACCCACCTAATCTGCACTCCCACCTCCACGCCCCCACCCTCCCCACTCCCTGCACCATGCTGCATCTTTAAAGATTGATGTTTGGAGACAGCATTAGGCTCTACCTAGTTTTGTGATGATACACAGTCCTGGGTAGAGAAGCAGATTATCCAGCTGTAGACTCTGATGGGGTGAAATATATCACCCCTGATTCTGGGTAGCCCTTGTAATCATGCCTAATCAGACAATTTAACTTTAACCTACTGCTGTCATGCAGCTAAGTACATTTTGAGGACTCTTGTGGTGCAGTGGTAGCATCCCTACCTCTGAGCTAGGAAGGTTGGGTTCATGCCCGATCTGCCTTAGAGTGTGTCCTAACAACTCTGAATGGGTTTTTTTAAAAAAATGCCCAAACTGCATCTTGCTGAGAGGATCTTAAGACAAGTCCATCATCTTATTAGTCAGGTGACTCCCCAAGTGGACCAACCTCTTCTGCTTTTATTCAAACAGATTTACAGAATTGTTATTGTTTAGAAAGAAGTCATTCGGCCCATCATATCTGTACCTGCTCTATTACCTACTGCCAATCTCCTGCCTTTTCGCCAAATCCCTGAACACTAATTCCATCCCACTAATGGATCAATAACCTCTTGAATGCCTCAACTGAACCTAGCTCTACCACATTTCAAGATTTTACGAACCAGTATAAAGAGAAGAATTGGTGGGAATTGGAGAAAGTGAGGACTGCATATGCTGGAGATCAGAGTCAAGAGTGAGGTGCTGGAGTGTCGACGTTTCGGGCAAGAACCCTTCATCAGGGCTCTTGCCTGAAACATTGATTCTCCTGCTCCTTGGATACTGCCTGACCTGGTGTGCTTTTCTAGCACCATACTCTCGACAACTGTCCTAAAAGTCTGAGTCAAATCAAGGAGAGTAGCCTTCATTTGGAATTCACAGCACAGTAAGTTCCAGCACAATAAGTCCCAATACAATAAATTAAGGGCAGCCTCTGGTACCAGTCCGGGCCCTGCTCAGGGCAGTAGGAATCGAGATCCTCTCCATATATAAAGTGTGTGGCCAATGGACAGAGGTGCAACACTCATCTAGATTCTTTCTGCCCCACTGAGGGTTGTTTCCCTCCTGGAATGAGAGCGAGGTGGGTATTAATGGAGATGAAAGTGGGTGGCTCAGCTGTTACTGTCGGGGTGGTGCGGGGTGGGGGTGGTGAGGTGAGGTGTGTCCTGAGTGAGTGAGTGGGCAGCACAGGGGACATGCAGGGTTAGTGACGTCCGGGGCTGGGGGAGGGTGAGAGTGAGGGGATGGGAGGGAAGGCTGTTGTAGGCAATAGTGAGAGTGGGAGAGCACGATCCTCTGTGGTAGGTGGGTACAGTATCAGAGACAGAGGGAGGAGAGGTATCAGAGAGAAGATGGTGGCACTCACCCTGGGGGAGTGGAAAAGGTCATTGACCTTCAGTCTACAGCGCTGGGCATTCTCTCACTGAGACAGCACTGACCCGGGGTGGGGTGGGGGGGGGGGGTAACCTCAGAGCAGGCTGGGCAGGGTCTGGTGTCGGGGCACCCCCTGCTGGGCAAGGTCTGGTGTTAGGGCCCTGCCATGCTGGTCCAGGGGCAAGAGGAAGTCCCACCTCAGCACCACTCCCTCCAGCAGGAGTTCCAGGTTCCTGCCCTCACAGTGGGATCTTGACATCCCCCGTCTGCAATGTCGGGGGTAAAGGTCAGGGACTGTGCAAGGCGGCTCCAAACCCACACAACCTGTCCTGGGGAGGGTATAGCCAGACCCACACAACCTGTCCTGGGCGGTGGGGGAGGGGGGGGAGGGGTGCGATATAACCAGATCCACACAACCTGTCCTCGGGGGTATGACACACATTTCAGGATGGTGCTAGTACAAGGGAGAAGAAATCTGGTAAATTCTGGGATATCCTGGCAGTGCTGAGTTGTTCTGGAGCTGAAATCAGACATGAAACATGTCACACAGTAGGTGGTGAATGTGACAAGCTAAGTAAGAGACTACAAAAAATGTCACTTGGTCTTGCAACGGAAATCAATCTAAAAACTCATACTTAGCAAAAATAAGATCCAGCCTTCTATTGTTAATTCATCAAAGTAATAAACATCATCTCATTCACAGTTGATTCTTCGCTAGCGTCGTTTACTGCGGCTATTGGGTGACCCTGTCATTAAGTCAACATTTATAAAATAATTTCCTCTTTTATATTATAGCCTACATGTAGACTTTTCAAATAAATTATCTTGGTTTCAGAAGCCATAAGCACCCTGGACTTGAAGGTAAACAAAAAGAAAAATAACTGTATGTGTTGTGTTCTAGAGCAAAACCTGTTATCTTCTTCCATTTCTGAACATTACTTTTCATTCTGGATGATTGAACCTAACATCGTCAAGAAGTATGCCTGGGAAATGAAGATGAGTAATTTTGCCTTTGAACAATGAAGTAAAACAGTCGACAAACCCTTGTACATCCTCTCTTGTATTCTCTTTCCAGTTGATTTCGAGAGAGATAAAAGTGGTGAGATATAAAATGGCCTGCTGTTTCACTATCACCTATTTCACACGATCATACAGAGTCAAGAGAGGGCTCGTTGTGAAGACACATGAGTACAAAATGGTGATAAAATGTTTGGGATCTCTTTGATGTCCTGCTGTTTTAATATATGGAAAAGAAAATTTAAATGGTCAAAGAACATAAGGCTGCATGCAGACATTAAACAAGACTTTCAAAGGTCTCCAAAACAATGTTCCTTCAGTAAAATAGAGTTTGATGTGTTTATATTATTTACCAAATGAAGCATGATATTCAAGTGCACACTGCAGAGTCACAGGTAGATAGAGAGCTAACAGATAGTACTCCACAAACTGAATACTTGAATGTCAAATATGACAAAATAAAATTACAGTTAGCAGTGGAAATACAAGCTACAAAAATTCACTTGCATGATATCGACAATATAGGCTCAGCATTCTGTTTGATTGATTCTCCAATTTCTGACTTGATCAAAACACTAGATTGCATTACAATGTCATAACTCTATCATTCACTCATTGTTTAGCCTTCATTTGTCAGTTTATGTGGTACCAAAGATACATTGAATTTTCTTCTAAACTTTAAATAGGATTCACTTCACTTAATTTTGCTGAGAGCTAGATATGTACAAACCTGCCAATGGACTAATGTTGAATTTTCTTGTGAGGTTTTCATTTGTCCTTTCAACATTGTTCAAAGATCACTGAAGAGTAGTTCAAAGGTTACCTTACATGCCCACTGTGCTGCCCTCTCACTCACTCTCAGGGCATGCCAACCTCCCTCTCATGATTGACAGTAACAGCTGTGCCCCCCACTTTCATCTCCATTCATACCCGCCTCTCTCTCATTCCAGGAGGGGGACAGCCCCCAATGGGGCAGGAAGAGCCCAGATGGGGGTGGGAGGGGGGAGCTGCCTGACATTGAGCTCCTCACTCCTTATGAGGAGAGCATCCTGACTCTGACTGCCCCGAGCAGCTGACTGACCAGGTCCAAGCCCCTGGACTGGGATCAGAGACTGCCCCTGCCTTACAGTGCAGGGACTCCCTGAGCGATGGCTATTCCCGTTGACTTGGCTGGGACCTAATGACAGTCAGGACAGGCTTCCTGCTGAACAGCAGGGTGAGACTGAGAGGGGAAAACACAAAAAGGCGAGGCCAGGCAGGGATACCGTGAGAATCGGGTTCAGCTCAGAGTGAGGGAGTGCTCTGACAGTAAGGGGAGATCCCAGAGATACGGCCTGGGGCACTCCCTGACCCAGGGGAGGGGGTGTCCCTGTGTACACAGTGTCCTTGATGCAGAGTTACCAGGATAACCAGAGGGGCAGCACTGAGGCAGTGTTCTGTCAGTGGATCGTAAATATAACAAGAGGGTTAACATTCAAGTCTATGGACTCACTGCTGGAAAATGGGAACATTTTGGCAGTATAGATTCGATGGGCTGAAGAGTCTCTTCTGTACTATATGATTCTATGATGGTTTTCAGAGGTTAATATGAGGCAAATTCCAAAGTTTGTGTGTGGCCGGTGTCCATGGAGCATGCACTGAAAGGTGTTCAACATGAAGATTATTTGGAATCAACTAGTACCTGATTTTGTGATGTTGATCTTATTTGGGATATTTAACAGGATCAAATGCTTGATATTAATTAGATTAGATTCCCTACAGTATGGAGACAGGCCATTCAGCCCAACAGTGAGTGAATCCTTAAAAGAGTATATAAGCAGTAGGAGTAAACTTAAGAGAAAAATAAGGAGGCCAAAAAGGGGACATGAGATACCTTTGGCAAATACAATTAAGGAGATCCCAAAGGGTTTTTACAAATACATTAAGGACAAAAGGGTAACTAAGGAGAGAATAGGGGCCCTCAAAGATCAGCAAGGTGGCCTTTGTATGGAACCACAGGAGACAGGAGAGATACTAAACGAGTATTTTGCATCAGTACTTATGATGGAAAAGGACATGGAAGATATAGAATGTACGGAAATAGATGGTGACAGCTTGAAAAATGTCCATATTGCAGAGGAGGAAGTACTGGATGTCTTGAAATGCATAAAAGTAGAAAAATCCCCAAGACTTGATCAGGGGTACCCGAGAACTCTATGGGAAGCTACAGAAGTGATTGCTGGGTCTCTTACTGAGGTATTTGTATCATTAATAGTCACAGGTGAGGTGCCGGAAGACTGTAGGTTGGCTAATGTGGTGCCACTGTTTAAGAAAGGTGGTAAGGAGAAGTCAGCAAACTATAGACCAGTGGGCCTGACCACGGTGGTGGGCAAGTTGTTGGAGGGAATCCTGAGGTACAGGATGTACGTGTATTTGGAAAGGCAAGGACTGATTCGGGATAGTCAACATGGCTTTGTGCATGGGAAATCATGTCTCTCAAACTTGATTGAGTTTTTTGAAGCAGTAGCCAAGAAGATTGATGAGGGGAGAGCAGTAGATGTGGTCTATATGGACTTCAGTATGACGTTCGACAAGTTCCCCATGGGAGACTGGTTAACAAGGGTAGATCACATAAAGGAATAGAGGGAGAACTAGCCATTTGGATACAGAACTGGCTCAAAGGTAGAAGACAAAGGGTGGTGGTGAAAGGTTGCTTTTCAGACTGGAGGCCTGTGACCAATGGAGTGCCACAAGGATCGGTGCTGTGTCCACTACATTTCATCATTTACATAAATGATTTGGATACGATCATAAGAGGTACAGTTAGTAAGTTTTCAGATGACACAAAAATTGAAGGTGTTGTGGACAGTGAAGAAAGCTACCTCAGCTTACAACAGGATCTTGACCAGATGGGCCAATGGGCTGAGAAGTGGTAGATGGAGTTTAATTCAGATAAATGTGAGGTGCTGCATTTTAGGAAAGCAAATCTTAGCAGGACTTATACACATAATGGTATGGTCCTAGGGAGTGTTGCTGAACAAAGAGACCTTGGAGTGCAGGTTCATAGCTCCTTGAAAGTGGAGTCACAGGTAGATAGGATAGTGAAGAAGGCATTTGGTATGCTTTCCTTTATTGGTCAGAGTATTGAGTACAGGAGTTAGGAGGTCATGTTGTGGTTATACAGGACATTAGTTCAGACACTTTTGTCAGACTGTGTGCAATTCTGGTCTCCCTCTTAGGAATGATGTTGTGAAACTTGAAAAGGTTCAGAAAAGATTTGGAAGGATGTTACCAGGGTTGGAGGGTTTGAGCTGTAAGGAGAGGCTGAATTGACTGGGTTGTTTTCCCTGCAGTGTCAGAGGTTGAGGGGTGACCTTACAGAGCTTTATAAAATCATGATGGGCATGAATAGGGTAAATAGACTCCCTGGGGTGGGGAGTCCAAAACTAGAGGGCATAGGTTTAAGGTGGGAGGAGAAAGAATTTAAAAGAGACCTAAGGGCAACTTTTTCACGCAGAGGAATCAGCTGCTAGAGGAAGTGGTGAAGGCTGGTACAATTACAGCATTTAAAAGGCATCTGGATAAATAGGAAGGGTTTAGAGGGATGTGAGCCAAGTGCTGGCAAATGGGGCTAGATTTATTAAGGATATCTGGTTGGCATGGACGAGTTGGATCAATGGGTCTTTTTCTGTACCTTACAACTTTATGACTCTATAAGTAGTGACATGATCTCAGTAGCACCAAGCTTGACTCAACAAACCTTCCAAACTGCAACCTGTACCAGTCAGGAAGACAAGGACAGTAGGTGTGTGGGAACACCAGCCCCTGTAAGGCCCCCTCCAAGCCACTGACCATCTTGACTTAGAAGTATATTACTGCTCTTTCCTTGTCACTGGCCAAACACCTGAAAACCCCTCACCAACAATCTTGGGGTGTATCTATACCTCAAGGACTGCAGTGGTTCAAGAAGGCAGCTCTCCACCTTTCTCAAGAGCAATTAAGAATGGGCAATAAATGATGGTCCAGCCTGCAACATCTGCCTCCCATAAAAGCTCAGCAAATGTAATGAAGGTGGTCATTTCAGGTTGAAGAGAGGAGACCTTCTTTCCATTTTTCAAAAATGGTGAATTCTTTACCACAGAGGACTGTCATTGCAGCCACTGAATCTATTCAGAATTCAATTAATAGATGCTTGAACACCAATGGAAATGAAGGAGATTGGAAAAGCAGGAAAATGGAACTTAGTGAATAGAGCACCCACATTAACTGATGGCAGACAGTGGGTCTGCTGAATGGTCCACTTATATTTCTTAGAATTCCATAGAATGGCAATATTTTAATTCACTAAGTAGTTCATGATATTAATTAAAATAAGTAGGAAATCTTGGCAGTTTGTTGGGAAGGTTTCATTAATGTTGACAAATACCTTAGTTCATGGATTTGCAGTTTTGTTATAAAATGATAGATTGCTATCTTAAAATCATTGGTGAGAACTTTGTGGAGTGTCAGTAGTTGGATGCAATTAAAAGCAGAATTGTTGTCATAAACCAATGGACATGATTACAACTGATCTGAATCGCAGAATGTAATCTCCAAACTTCTGCATAAGAGTGCCAGAAAATCTGATATTTCACAAAAGTCGTCAGAGAGTTAGCTCTAATTATCACAACATTACTTTTGTTGACTCCTGTTATTGTATATCCTGCATGTGTATGATTAACATCATGCAGTGTATCCCAGAACAATGTAGGGAAAATTCATATCGCCTACAACATTATATGCATAGTTTTCTTCCATTTCACATTTGTAGCATTTAGAAAGGACAAAAAAAATGCAAAATAAGCTGGAAGGAAGCTGAGAAATAATATAGTCTTTGATGTGCTTTCTTATTCATGAGCAAATCTCCTAAATGCTTTGTCTGTATTGAACATTTGATTCAATGACACAATAAGGATAAAGCCTCTTTAATATTTGCTCTTTTTTCTTGCTGGTGTTGCAGAAAAAGACCCTACAATACTATTCATTTCTTGTCAGTGTTGTTTGCTGGCACTATTATTTATTGTCACTGTTTTGGTTTTCCTTTTCTGTACTTGGTATTGTCATTCATGCAATAGCAAATACATGTTAGAATGAGGGGGTGGATCTCATAGAAACCTGTAAAACTTAACAAGACTAGACAGGATGGATGTAGGAAGGATGTTCCCAATGCCTGGGGAATCCAGAACGAGAGATCATCATTGAAGGATACATTTAAGACTGAGATGAGGAGAAATGTGTTCATTCAGAGAATGGGGAGCCTGTGGAATTCTTAGACACATAAAGTGGTTGTGGCTGAATACTGAACACTTTCAAGCAGTAAAAAATCACATAGCACCAGGGTATAGTCCAACAGATTTATTTGGAAGCACAAGCTTTCAGAGCACTGCTCCTTCATTAGCTGGTTGTGGACTACAACCTGGTGTTGTGTGATTTTTAACTTTGTACACCTCAGTCCAACACTGGCTCCTCCACATCATTACTTAATGTGCCTCTCTACTGCTTCTATTATGATTAATTGCTTTGTTAGCAATGGATATGGCTTCTTAAAAAGTTGCCAGTATTGAAATTCAAGGGTACATAACAAAATGAGATGCACAAATTAGCAATAAAAATATGCGCCATTTAAAATAAATAAAATAGATCCATTCCACTTAGCTCAAAATAACTTCACCTTGAGACGTTGTGGAAAGGATATCTATGCATTGAGAACTGTTCAAAAAGAACCTTTCTCCCCTTCTAATTTGTGTTATTTTTCTGTAATTTTCCTTCCTCTCATTTTACTTTCATTTTAAAAAAATCTTTCTATTCTCTCCTTCCTCCACACCAGGGAATAAAGTTTAGCAACTTGTCAATTGCACTGATTGATCCCAACATGCCAGTAAAATATGTCAGTAATGGATAACTTCTCCAATTCCTTCAGCGGAATATTCTGGACATAAAGAGAAGAGATAAGAGAACACACTGAGAAAATGATCAGTTGACAGTTTCTAGATGTTATTTTGAATATAAAGCTCAAATGAAAAGAAATATTTAATGACTATCCTTTTGCTGTTGTAAACACTGATTCTTTTGCAAGGAGTTGTCAGGTTCCTGATTATGGCAGATTAGTTACATCAGGTATTCACTTTGAGCTTTTAGCTCTATTTAATTATGTAACGTCCCAGACATTCACTTTCTGCAGATTGATTGTCTCAAAATGCTTGTTGGCAAACAGCGTCAATTCAAGCAGAAAGCACCTCAGCAGAACTATATGCTACTCCCTGATGTCTTCTATCTATTGATAAAACAAGTCAGTCCTGACTATTTGTCTCTGGATTATGAGTCACTGGTGCATGGGAATGCTAAGGCAATTTGCTTGTTTCACTGGATAGTGAATGAACCAGTCATGTGTTAAAGAATTACTGAGGTAAAAGCTTACATTAGGGGCTGCATTAAAATGGTCAATAGTGACTTGGAAGCCAACTTCACACATTACACTGACTGATGGCTTGATAGTAGGCATGTCCTGTTTTATAATCGATTTCCCTTACAGTTACATGTGGCAAACCAAGAGAAAAGAAATGCTTAGAATATGTAGAACTGAAGTACAAACCTTTTCCTTGCTAAATTGGTCTTTATAATCGAACCTTTCATAGCTGTCAGCTATCAAATCTGTGGAAACACTCAAAAGGAGATAATAATACAGGACTTTGGAGAGACAACGGGAGACTTGAGTTCATTGGTAGTTCTATCAAGCACAAAACCTTTGGGTCAAATGGTCTCCATATCTGCCGTGTTATTCAGTAAAGGTACAATTCTAATACACAACTAAATCAATGATCATATATGACATAGAACATAGAACAGTACAGCATAAGAACAGACCCTTTGGCCCATTAGGTCTGTGCTGACCGTAATGCCATTCTAGACTAAACCCACCTGCCTGCACAGAGGGTGGTACGTGTATGGAATGAGCTGCCAGAGGAAGTAGTGGAGGCTGGTACAATTGTAACATTTAAGATGCATCTGGATGGGTATATGAATAGGAAGGGTTTGGAGGGATATGGGCCGGGTGCTGGCAGGTGGGACTAGATTGAGGTGGGATATCTGGTCGGCATGGACGGGTTGGACCGAAGGGTCTGTTTCCATACTGTACATCTCTATGTCTCTATGACATGGTCCATATCCCTATATTTCCAGCCTATTCATGTGACTGTTTAAATTCATATTAAAAATTGCTAACTTACAATCGTTCTACCGTATGCGTGAGGTTTCTGTTTCTGAAAACCGGAGGAATGATGAAATTAATGAGTGCAGATTATGTTAAAAATAGGTTAAAAATGCAGAAAGGCAAATTTAAGCTCAGATGCTAAATTTCATTGCTGTTTTAGGAACAGATAGGCAAAATTGCATGTCACAAACATGAGGATACAGAGAATTCTTTATGTTTTATCTTATCACCTTCCCGGGCACTGTGTTCCAGGCATCAATTATTCCCTGTGAAATAAAAACATGCCTCACACATCTCCTTTAGTCAAAAATCACACAACTCCAGGTTATAGTCCAACAGGTTTATTTGGAAGCACCAGCTTTCAGAGTACTGCTCCTTCATCAGTTGGTTGTGTAGAAGCAGCGCACCAAAAGCTAGTGCTTTCAAATAAACCTGTTGGACTATAACCTGGTGTTATGTGAGTTTTAACTTTGTCCACCTAAGTCCATACGGCTCCTCCAAATCATATCTTCTTTAAACGTTCCCCTTACACTTTTAATTTATATCACCAGTATTTGACATTTCCACCCTGAGAAAAAATCTCTGACTATCCATGTCTTTCATAACTTTATATGCTTTTATCAGGGTATCCCTCAGCTCCAACATTCGAGTGAAAACAATCCAAGTTTGTTCACTCTCTCCTTATAGCTAAAACACTCCAATCCAGGCAACATCCTGGTAAACTACTCTTGCACCGTCTCCAACATCTCCACATCCTTCCTATAATGTGGCAACTTGAACTACACACACTGCTCCAACTGTAGCCTAACTCAATATATATACAGCTGCAGCTTGGTTTGCCAACTTTTTTGACCTTTGAAGGCAAGAATGCCGTATGGAGGCAAATTTAGTTGAGATGTTCAAGAGGGGACAGGATGATAATTTGGATAGGAATGATGTGCAGAGATATGGGGAAACAGCAGGAGATTGGTACTGTGGAATGGAACTGGTTCAGGCACAATGGGTCAAATGGCCTTCTTTTTCATCGCCATAATTCTGTGCTTCCAGATAACACACAAAAAATAAGATAACTACATTCCTGGGAGGAGGATTAGTGAGGGGACTAGTGCAATAACCTGTTTTGACCTGCCTAATCCAAATATCTCAGAAATGGCTTTCTGGGGAAACAGATAGTCAAACATGAATATCTGAAAGTTCCATCTGAATTATTCCAGTCACATTGACTGGAGTTATAAACAAATTGTAACTTGTGTGTTAACTAATTCCCAAAATAATTGATATAAATTATACAGAATAAACAGTCAGCTGCAAGATAAAGAATTCAAATATCACCTACATACGTTTCTCGTATTTTTCATAAACTAAAAGCAACAAAATGATTTTGACCACCAAAGACAACAAAACATTTATTGTTCCTCAAAGTATCTTTACCAAATATAACTTAAACCATTTTAATTAAGTATTTTTGTAGCAGTCCTTTCTACAATGGAGACTGCAAAGTATATAGAATGTAATATTTCATTGAAGAAATTATTTTGTCGTGTCTCTATTAGTGAGGACATCATAAAAAATCTGCATTCTGCCTGAAGTCGATTAAAGGGCAAATACCGAGACACTGCTGTAATTAGATATCATATTTAAATGTGTGCGAAAAATTTCAAGTGCACACAGCAGATATCTAGACACTTATGGGCAATTTCATGAGATTACACTGATGGCAGGAAGGGTTTCCTATCATAGGGACACTGAAAACAGAGGAATAATATGTGTGTAATTTTCTAACCATTTAGGTTTGATCATCTGTAAAATCAAATACAGCACCCTGTTGTAAATTTCCGTTCTCAGCAATTTGTAAGTGAGGCTCTTGGAAAGTTCAAAAGGTTTTTTGTGAATTGTCTTCCTTCAGCCAGGATGGTGTGATGCTCTGAATTTCAGATCCCACTATTACTGTGGTCACAGTCTGTATTGGAACTATGTAAGGAATGACATTAGTTCTCATTATCCCACAGGCACAGGAGGAGACCATTTCGCCTCTTGAGCCAATTCAACCATTCAATGAGATCATGGCTGATCTGTTACTTAGCACAATATATCTGCCAGTGGACCATACCCCTTAAGAATTTTGCTGAACAAAATTCATATATCGCCCCCTGCCTCTCACTTCCCAACCCACTGACATTGAGCTCCACATTTATTGAACACTTGCATAAACAGTGTCAGAATGATCATCCAACAACAACAGACTGACCAAAACATATGTGATCATTGAAAGGACAGTGGAAGTGCTTAATAGGGAATCAAAACTTCCTTCCTTTGAGCTATTCATCTACTTCTATTCAGTTCCAAATGAAGTTTCTCAAGATTAGGTAAATAGTTGAAAGGTCAGAATCTATAAAGAATAATACAAATGCTTTTGGTTGCTGTTAATCTTAATGCAGCGTGCCTCGGTTTTATTTCAGCTCTGGGTATAGTGCAGCTTTATATCTGTACCATAACCTCGCTGATCAAATGAATTACTGTCATCTTTATCCATCGGCAAAATGTTTTTCATGGATTCGTTCTGAGCGACCATGTGGGATAAGTCCCTGAACAGGAGAAATATCCAGGACATCCCAAGGGAATTCCATCAAGGGTTGGTCAAGCAGATGATCCAGAAATCTGTGGGAATCAGGTAGTTGAACAGACGAAATGTGAGGGCATTTGGGGCTGATAACTCATGAAATTCCTGAGCTAAGCATTTTTTTTGTGCTAAGGACATACTACTATATTCAAGTTTTGTTGCAAAACATAAGTTATTGAATGGGATAATCAGGACACCTCAGCTGGACTGGTGAGAGGTGAATTCAAACAAGAGAAAGTAAAAAATGGGTTAATGACTCTGGTTCAGTGGATGGATATAGAACTGAGTGAATAAGTACCTGGCTTTGGGGACAGGCAAGAGGGAAGATAGAAATTAACTTGAAGAAACTCGAGAAATGTTCTTGAGTTGAAACAGAGTCACACAGAACAGAAGAGGCTCTTTGCTGATTGAGTCTGTGCCAGCAAGCTGAATATTTTCATCTTTTGGTGAAATACTGTTTTCGGAGTGATGCCAGTGAAGTCACGATCCCTTTGTCCTCTAGACATGGCCATTTGGGTGAAGGGTATTCAGTGCTGATTCTGCTCATGCAATCATTTGCCTTTCAGCTCATTAATTATTCAACCTTTCAGTATCTAGCTCATGGAACTGTCCAATAGGACAGGTCATTGCTGCTGGGACTTTGTGACCATCACATTTAAAGTTCAGTTCCATTGCATGTCAGATTTGCCAAGTGAGGAATGCCCATTACTCTGAGCTGTTTGAGGATGTGGAAGGGAAATCTCTGACCTTGCTTTCCAACAGGGTCTGGAGGTGCTGCTCAATGAGGTGGTAGAAAGGAGGCCTATCCTCCAGGCTTACTGACCAGCAAACGAGACCATACCATCAGATCCAGGTGAAGTAACTCCACAGAGGCCTGTATTCCTCAGTAGCTCATCCTTTATTCATGCATTAACTGTCCTTGACTTTACACCTGCCTCCCCAGAGTCAGTTGTCAGAGTTCCAGAATCTACTTTTTATGTCAGCTAGGTCTCTAAGCTTGAAACAGATAAACAGCTTCAATCATTAGCTCATATTCTATGAGATCCACTTGGGTGACCTGATTACAATTACTACATCCCTCTCCCTTGATGTTTGAGGAAAAAGGCTGGTCCTTTCTCTTAGAGTGCTTCCCGACGTGTTTTAAACATTGGATCAGGTTCCTCCACGTCAGCGCCTGATGCAGATGGTTTGTAATGTGTAGGAGCTCAGCCACAGCTACACGATAGAATTTGCTTTCTTGTTCTGATGGCAAAGGCAGCTCCATTCATCATATCCATCTCTGATTCTGAGCACTTGATAATGTTTGACAGAGAGGGTGAACCCATGGGTTCTGGCAATCTTTTCAACAGTTCTGAAGGGCAGGATGCAATTTTCCCCTGCACTGTTTGCAAACTTATGGCTTTCATATGGACTCTGTGCTCATTCAGGACCATTGAACCAACCTGAACTTTATACGTCACTGGACCTGACCTCAGGTCAACAATGCCTCTTACCCACCTGGTGTCATTTCTGTGATTTTTACACCAAACTTCACCTCCTGAGGTAAACTGGTTCTCTCACTTGGTGGAGTTTTGTGCCCAACATTGGCATTCCTGATGCCATTTCACCTTCCACTCCCAGGTCTGAGAAGACTAGATTTAATCTAGAGTGGAATCATATCCCTATCAGTGACTTTGCTGGAGCTACTCCTGTAGTTGCATGATAAATGTAAACAAATAGGAGCCAGGACAGGTTAGAATCTAGTGATGCTGTGGGCTGTTTCTTCAAACAGCTTTCAGATTTTGGTCTGGCTCTTTCTGTCAGACCATTGGATGATGGATGGTGTGGAACTGTCTAAGGATTCTGGGTAATCCAAGATGGAGGATGGGAAAATGTTGTGGCTGTAAGAGCTGCTTGTGTGTTGAGGTATTTCAAATGTTAGAGCTGATTTCCTTGAATTTCAGGAGCAGTAATTGCTGTTTTATAAGTTGCTTCATTGTTTTGGAGCTTTGTGGAAAAAAGATCAAAATAATGGCACTTTTAAAAGGAGGAAGGGAGATAAAACCAGAGATCACATGGTCAGTGAGAGAGGAAGAGAAAGAAAGAAACCTACCCTGCGGTAATTGCACAGCTACTGCCTTTGCTGTTTGAGTTCAAGTATTTCTGGACATCGGAGTGTGTCGAAGAAAAATTAGCAAACAGCGAAATTCACAGCTAAACTGGAAGAACATAAATGGAGAGATCACAGCACAGGAGCAGATAAGTGCATAGTTTTTAAGTGTAACCTCACTGTCCTTTTTAAATAATGAGTAGAGTGAGTTTTTTTTTGGTTGCATATTTTATTGAGATTTGTCTCTTGATTAAAATTTTAAAAGATAAAACATAGTTACTAAGTTTTCCTGGAATACTTTAGATTGTTAAAGTGCAAAGATGGCCTTTAGTAGAGTGATGTGCTCTTTCTGTTGGATACAGGAGACTAGGGAGAGTTTCCATGTTACTAATGATTGTGCCTGCAGGAAGTGTGTTTGGTTAAATATCCTACCAGATCGCATGGATCGATTGGAACAACAGTTAGAGGCAATGAAGAATTTAGAGGAGTGAGGGGGTGTGATTTATGGCAGTTAAAAAGGGAGAAAAGTCACAGATACATTCAGGTAGATGGGTTACTATCAGGAAAAGTAGAAGAAGGAGGCAGGAAGTGCAGGAGTCTCCTGTGGCTATCCCCATCTCAAACAAAATTGCTGTTTTGGAAAATGTAGAGGATGATGGACTCTCTGGGGAATGTAACATGAACAGTCAAGTTTTGGTACTGATACTGGCTCTAAGGTAACAAGGAGTAAGTCAGGTTCCAAGTAATCGATTGTGTTACAGTGCTCTCTATTCAAAAGCACAGACAGATGTTTTTATGGCCCACAGCAAGAAAACAGAATGGTGTGTTGCCTCCCTGGTGCTAAGATGAAGGATATCTCAGACAGGGTGCAGAACATTCTCCAAGGGGAGAGAGACCAGAAGGGTGTCGATCATATTAAAAACTAATGACACAGGAAGGAAAAAGGATGAGACTCTGAAGAGACAATGTAGGAAGTTAGGTAGTAATTTAAAAAGGTAGTCCTTGAGGGTAGTAATATCTGGATTACTCCCCATGCTATGAGCTAGTGATGGCAGAATTAGGAGGATGGAGCAGGTGAATGTATGACTGAGGAGCTGGTGCAGGGAAGAAAGGTTCACATTTTTGGATCACTTTTGAAGTAGAAGTGACCTGTACACGAAGGACAGATTGCACCTGGAATTGGAAGGGGACTAATATACTGGCAGGGAGATTTGCTAGAGCTGCTCAGGATGATTTAAATTAGTAAGGTGGGGGTTGGGATCCAGGGAGATAGTAAGGCAAAAGATCAATCTGACACTGGTATAGTTCAGAACAGAAGCGAGTTAAACAGTCAGGGCAGGCATGGACAAAGCAGAGAACAAGGTAGGACTGATAAATTAAATTTATTTCAATGCAAGAGGCCAAAAGGGAAGACAGATGAACTCAGCTCATGGTTAGGAACATAGGATTGGGGTATCATAACAATTATAGAACCGTGACTCAGGGATAGACAGGACTGGCAGCTTAATGTTCCAGGCTATTGATGCTGCAGGCAAGTTAGAAAGAGGGCAAGAGGGGAAGGTGTGTGGCATTTTTGATAAGGAATAGCTAATCAGCTGTATTCAGGGAAGCAATTCCTGGGAATATGTCCAAGGAAGTCATATGGGTGGAACTGAGAAATAAGAAATGGATGATCACTTTATTGGGATTGGACTATAGATCCCCAATATTCAAAGGAAGTTATGAAACATTTGTAAGGAGATCTCAGATATCTAAAGAATATTAGGGTAGTTATGGGAGGGGATTTTAACTTTCAAACATAGATTGGGACTGCCATAGTGTTTCGGGTTTAAATGGAGAGGAATTTTTTAAGTGTGTCCAAGAAAACTTTCTGATTCAGTGTATGGATGTACCTACTAGAGAAGTTGAAAAACCTAACCTACTCTTGGGAAACAAGGCAAGGTAGGTGACTGAGGTGTCAGTGGGGGAGCACTTTGGGGCCAGTGATCATGATTTGAATAGTTTTAAAATAGATGGAAAAGGAGAGACCAGATCTAAAAGTTAAAGCCCTAAACTGGAAGAAGGCCAATTTTGACAGTATCAGGTAAGAACCTTCAAAAGTTGATTGGGACAAATATCCACAGATAAAGGAACAGCTGGAAACTGGGAAGTCATCAGAAATGAGATTACAAGAATCCAGGGACAGAATGTTCCTGTTAGGGTGAAGGACAAGGCTGGTAGGTATAAGGAATGCTGGATGATGAGAGAAATTGTGGATTAGGTTAAGAAAAATAAGGAAGCATATGTCAGGTACAGACAGCAGAGCTTGGGTAAATTCTTGGAAGAGTATAAAGGCAGGAAGAAGCAGATTTAAGAGGGAATTCAGAAGGGCAAAAAGTGGACTTGAGATAGCTTTGGCAATTAGCATTAAGGAGAATCCAAAAGGATTTTATAAATACATTAGAGACAAAAGGGCAACTAGGGAGAGAATAGGGCCCCTCAAAGATTAGCAACTGGTCTAAGTGTGGAACCGCAAGAGATGGGGGAGATACTAAACGAGTAGTTTACATCAGTGCTTACTGTGGCAAAGGACATGGAAGATATGGAATGTGGGAAATAGATGATGACATCTTGAAAAATGTCCATATTATAGAGGAGGAAGTGCTGGATCTCTTAAAAGCATAAAGGTGGATAAATACCCAGGGCCTGATCAGGTATAACTTACAACTCTGTGGGAAGCTACAGAAGTGATTGCTGGGACCTTTCCTGAGATATTTGTATCTTTGATATTCACAGGTGAGATGCCGGAAGACTGGAAGTTGGCTAATGTGGTGCCACTCTTTAAGAAGAGTGGTAAGAACAAGCCAGGGAACTATAGACCAGTGAGCCTGACGGCAATGGTGGGCAAGTTGTTGGAGGGAATCCTGAGGGACAGAATGTACATGTATTTGGATAGGCAAGGACTGATTAGGGATAGTCAACATGACTTTGTGTGTGGGACATCATATCTTACCAACTTGATTGAGTGTTTTGAAGAAGTAACAATGAGGAGTGATGAGGACAGAGCAATGGATATGATCTATGTGGACTTCAGTAAGGCATTCGACAAGGTTCCTCATGGGAGACTGGTTAGCAAGGTTCGATCACATGGAATACAGGGAGAACTTACCATTTGGATACAGAACCATCTCCAAGCTAGAAGACAGAGGATGGTGGTGGTGGAGGGTTGCTTTTCAGACTGGGTCCTGTAACCAGTGGTGCGCGGCAAGGATCGATGCTGGGTCCATTGTTTTTCATCATTTACATAAATTATTTGGTTGTGATCGTAAGTGGTATGGTTTGTAAGTTTTCAGATGACACCAAAATTGGAGGTGTTGTGGACAGTGAAGAAGGTTACCTCAGACTACAATGGGATCTTGATCAGATAGGCTGAAGAGTGAAGAGTACCTAATGGTAAGGTCCTCGGGAGTGTTGCTGAACAAAGAGACCTTGGAGGGCGGGTTCACAACTCTTTGAATGTGGAGTCTCAGGTAGATAGGATAATGAAGAAGGCACTTAGTGTGCTTTCTTTTATTGGTCAAAGTATCGAGTTATCAGAGTTGGGAAATCATGTTGCAGCTGTACAGGACATTGGTTAGGCCAGTTTTAGAATATTGTTTGAAATTCTGGTCTTCCTGCTGTAGGAAGGATGTTGTAATATTTGAAAGGATTTAGAAAAGATTTACAAGGATGTTGCCAGGGTTGGAGGTTTTGAGGTACAGGGAGAGGCTGAATAGACTGGGGCTGTTTTCCCTGAAGCATCAGATGTTGAGGGGTGACTTTATAGAGGTTTATAAAATCATGAGGGGCATGGAAAATGGTAAATAGACAAGGTCTTTCCCTGGATGGGAGAGTCCAAAACTAGAGGGCATGAGTTCATGGTGAGAAAGGAAAGATATAAAAGGGACCTAAGGGGCAACGTTTTCATGGTGAGGGTGGCACAGAGGTAGTGATGGAGGCTGGTACAATGACAGAATTTGAAAGGCATTTGGATGGATATATGGATAGGAATGGTTTAGAGGAATATAGGCTAAATGCTGGAAAATGGGACTAGGTTAATTAGGATATCTGGTTGGCATGGGCAAGTTAGACTGAAGGGATTGTTTCTGTGCTGTACATCTCCATGACTCACTGAATCCCATATGACTTTAAGCAATAACCAAATTTCTTGTTGGTAAACAATGGCCCATTATCTGTGACCAACACTTCCAGTAGTCCATGAGGTGAAAAAGATGCACACAGTTTTTCTACCACTGTCGCATGTTTGACGAATGAACCCTCTGCATGTCTAACCACTTTGACTGGGCATCCACAATGACTGAAAATATTGAGTCCATGAAAGGACCTGAAAGTCGACGTGTACCCGAGCCCTGGATTTACCTGGCCATTCCCAGGGATGTGTGGGAGTGGCTGGTGGTAATGTTTGCCCTTGTTGGCACTCTGGGCACTGTCCCAGCAATTTAGCTATGTCTGCATCCAATCCTCGCCACCCGACATAACATCTCTCCAACATTTTCATTTTGAAAAGCCCCGTATGACCCTAGGGGATTTCAAGAGGTTTGATGGCAACCTTTGCTTGGGATAATCACTGTTACTTCCCATATGCTGTCCTTTACCATGAGCTGATCTGTCTCAGTCAATCAAGGTTTCAACTTTAGTTCTGATGGCCCTTTCATTCTCAAATAACCAAATCAAAACAAGAGCATCTTCGAATTAGAGGAGGTTTAGATTTGTACGAGTTTTTGCATGTGAAGTGAGCTGGCAAATGACAAGAAGTGGTAAGTGTGACTGAGTTCTGAGGTGACATCCTGAAGGAGTGTGTGAGCCTTCCCAAGAGCAGCTAGAGTGGTGTAGTAAGGCTGCTGGTTTGGAGATAGCAATGTGTGTGGATGGAGGGTGGAAGAGGACAGTACCCATGGAGCATCCAGGGAAATGGTGGTGACAGTGAGGCTGGATGAAGGCCCAGCAGAACAAGCAGTGAGCTGTGATGTCAGTCAAACCTCCCTCTGATGAGAATTGGCGCAGCCTCATTTCTCAGAGAAGGAGGGGAGAAGGGGAGCTGTATCAAAATGAGGTGAAGTTAGCTAAAAATGCAGTGCAAATGTATGGAAGCAAGGTGATCACCACTCGTTAGTGAAATTCAGAGCTTGTTGCTGGGAATCTGATTGCACTATCCTTACCATATTCCGGTTCCTCTGGGGTCAAAGTATCTGAATTCCTCATCACTTTCAACACCGATTTGTTCTATACTATTTCAATTGACTACTCGTTGTCGTCACTTCTGTCTGGGAAAGTTTCCAATGTGCTATGGCCAACATCATATATGAACTATTTGCCACCATATGCAACTTGTTTGATATCCTGAAACATGCTATAACTATTCAGCTCCATGACAGGTGATTATACGATGTCCTGAATCATTTACAAACTGCAGACTTTATGCTGAATCATAAAAATAAATTTTCTAGAGATTCCAACTGATTCCTTGATTGTATCATCAGCAAAATGAGATACAAGCAGATCCTCATAAAAACTGAGATGTTAAAAGATCTCTTGACTCCAAAGTTAGTATGCAGTCTGCAATAGTACCTGTGTATGATGAAACAATTGGCTCAATTTTTACCAGACTTCATCTCAATTGCAAAACCCTTGAGAAATTTCTTAAAGGCTTGGAATTGTGCTGCAGAACCACAGATAGCCTTTCAGAAAATTAAATGCATGCTGAATTCCTTTGATCCATTATCTCTTAACCTATTCCATACCATTGAATTCCATGCTGCAATGCCTCAGTCAAAGGTTTTTATTCATACACAGGCCAAAAGATATCAAAAATCCCTTTAGTGCTTCCAGAGCATTATTTGGTACAGAAAAGCAGTACACTTTCATTGAGAAAGAAGTTTCAGCATTTGAGCGCGTGAAAAAAAAGTCTGAGCTTCAAAATCACAAGAGGAACCAATGTTAAATTCTTAGTCTCCCTGCTGGATGGAAAATAGTAAAATTACCTCCTAGTGTACAGCAGTTTGATGTCAGACCTATCAGAATTTTGTTTGAGACTTAGTATGTTCTAGTTAAGTCTCAGACATCAACAGATGCTCTTTTCAGAGCTGCAGCTGATGCATTCATACACTGTATATGGTGATGATGCTTTTGGGGCTAACATGTCAATGCTTAAACAACCACATTATCTTGGTCAGCCTTGAGAAACAAACTTAGCCTCATCAGGTGCAAACAAAAGAAGGATCCTGAGTGCATTACTGTGTGCAAGTATCACAGTGAATCAGGGCCTGGAACTCAGTTCATTGATTGTGACGTGAAGATTTACTTCAAACTCAAAAGTAGTTAGAGGACCTCATCAGCTATTATGATCTATGTTCTAAAAATGACAATGCACAACAGCAAGGAAAAGAAAGTGAGCTCTGCAGTTGCTGGAGATCAGAGTCGAGAGTGTGGTGCTGGAAAAGCACAGCAGATCAGACAGCATCCGAGGAGCAGACGAATCGATATTTTGGGCGTAAGCCCTTCATCAGAATGAGAGTTTCATTCTTGATGAAGGGCTTATGCCCAAAACATCGATTCTCCTGCTCCTCAGATGATGCCTGACCGGCTGTGCTTTACCAGCACCACATCCTTGACAATAAACAACAGCAATCTTTTATTCCGACAGAATTTCCTGATTGACTCTGGGCCCATTTGGGATGGACCCCTTTATGAATGCAGGCTGTTCCTACATCAAAGTGGTCAATTAGTTAAGATGATTTGGAATTTTAAAAAAAACTGACATCAAAAATCACTGAACCAGTTGAGAGAGTCTTAGAGGATATGTTACATCACAGTGTTGCAGTTGTCTTTGTATCTGAAAATGACCCACAGTTTGCTTATGAAAGGCTTAAGGCATCTCACCAATACTGGGCTTTCAAGATGTCACAGGCTTGCCTAGGTACATGCAGTCCAATGGAGACACTGAACAATCAGTTAAAACTGCAACCAGTGGAAAGCTTAGCTATTGTGTTCAGTGACAACACTGGAATAGCTCTTACCAGATTTACAGAAAACCCATAAACAATTCTGAATATAAAGCCATTTTATGTCAATTTAAGTGCTTTTCTCAATTCATCTTTGTTTGCATTGAAAGCATCATGATACTGTTGTGTAAATAATCTTCATTTATACTTTAAATAGTTCCTGGTGAGTGTTGAATAAATGACAGTATGTTTTTCCAGATTTCAAATATTTGGAAGTTGTTCTAATTTGTTAACTAGGGTAAGTTCATTTCCAGGTATCTAGCTCATCCAATTACATAGAAACATCAAAACTGGGAGCAGGAGTAGGCCATTCGGCCCTTTGAGTCTGCTCTGCCATTCAGTATGAACATGGCTGATCATCTGACTCAGTCCTCTGTTCCCATTTTCTCCCCATACCCTTTGATCCCTGTAACCTTACAAAGCATATCTCCCTCCTTCTTGTAAGATTTCAATGTTTTGGTCTCAACTGCTTTCTGTGGTAAAGACATTTCTCCTCATCTCGATCCTAAATGGCCAACCCTGTATATTTTGGTTGTGATCCCTAGTCTTGGATGCTTTACTCATCAGGAACATCCTTGCTGTATTTATCCTGTCTAGTCCTTTTTAAGTTTTATAGGTTTCTGAGATCAATAAGATTGACATTCTAATGGTGTAGAATTGGGTGTGTTAAAGTCAATCACATCTGCATCTAATTATCAGATGGAGATTTGTATTAACATTGGATGTGAATAGGAACAATGGTGCTTTCGTCCAATCAGCAACTCACCCCAGCCATCACTTATGGAAAACACAGTATGATTAGATTAGATTCCCTACAGTGGGGAAATAGGCCCTTCAGCCCAACCAGTCCACACCGAACCTCCGAAGAGTAACCCACCCAGACCCATTTCCCTCTGACTAATGCACCTAACACTACGGGCAATTTTGCATGGCCAACTCACCTGACCTGCCCACCTTTGGGCTGTGGGAGGAAAGTAAAGCACCTGAAGGAAACTCACACAAACACTGGGAGAATGTGCAAACTCCACACAAACAGTCGCCTGAGGCTGGAATCGAAACTGGGACCCTGGTGCTGTGAGGCAGCAGTGTTAACCACTGAGCCACAGTGCTGCCTATCTCCAATTCTTTTCTGTTATCAGATCATCAGTACACTGGAGCATCCAGGGAAATGGTAGTGACAACAGAGCTGGATAAAGGCCCAAGGAAACAAGCACTGAGCCACGGTGTCTGCAAAACCCCAATATATCAGATCAGGAATTGGCATGGTCTAGATTCCTGGGGACAGAGAATGGAGACCTTGATAGAAATGAAGTTAGTTAATTATGCGGTGCAAATGCAAGGAAATAAGTTAGTCACCAATCATTAGTGAGATTCAGAACTTGCTGTAGAAATTATTTTTGTTCATTTGTGAGATGTAAGAATCTATGGCTGGCCAGCATTTATTTCCTGTCCTTAGTTGCCCCTTGAGAAAGTGTTGGTGAGCTATTTTCTTGAACTGCTATAGTCCACTTATTGCAGGTAAATCCACAATGCCCTTAGGGAGGCAATTCCAAGATTTTGCCACGGGAACAGTGAAGGAGTGGTGACATTTTTCCAAGTCAGGGTGGTGAGTGCTTTAGAGGGGAACTTGGAGGTGGTCATGTTGCCAAGTTGTTAGTGGAAATTCAGTAACATTTTCATCAATCAACCTTGCCGTGTGTCACCAGAGAGATCAGGTGAAATGTTGAGCAAAATTATTATCAACATGAACATTACGTTTACATTTGCAGAATTGGTCTGAAGGGATCACATTTCAAGAATCATTTTGGTGTTAGGTGAGATAATTCATGAAAAAGGGGGTCACAAGAGCAGGGAACAGCATTTTGGGTGAAGCTGACAGAAGTATCAGAAGTTTAACTATCAGAAACAAAGGCAATGTTAAAAATCACACAACACTAGGTTATAGTCCAACAGGTTTAATTGGAAGCACTAGTTTTCGGAGCGCTGCTCCTTCATCAGGAGGTTGTGGAGTACACAATTGTAAGGCACAGAATTTATAGCAAAAAGCTTACAGTGTGATGTAATTGAAATTATACATTGAAAAATACCTTGATTGTTTGTTGAGTCTCTCATCTATTCGAATACCGTGATGGTTTCACGTCTTTTATACACAAATCACAAAATGTTTTTTAAAAGTTACATCCTCAGGTTAACTGTAACAATTGATGTTAGTCAGATAACATGTTGACAGTGTTAGCCCCCTGTGTTCCCTGTCTGTGCCATACTTTTTAGATTAGAATCTGTCTAAACATTAAGTTGGTAGAGTCTTACATGGATTCATGCAGTTTTTGAGCAAAGTACAATGTAAATCTGTAAGTACAAATTCACCCCATAAACGTATATGTATATGTGTGCATGTGGGTTTGTATGTGTGTATGTGTCTGTCTGTCTGTCTAGAGTGGGGGGTTGTGAGTGTGAAAGAGAGTGTATATGTGTGTGTATGTGAGTGTAAAGTGTCTAAGTCTGAGAGGATGCATGTGTGAGTGTGCGTGTCTGTATATACGTGTGTGTGTGTGTAGGAATGTCTGTGTATGTGTATAATGCAATGGCAGTCACCTGTAGTGTGACGTGTACCCAAGGTCCTGGTTGAGGCCCTCCCTATGGGTACGGAACTTAGCTATCAGCCTCTGCTTGGCCACTTTTCGCTACTGCCTGTCCCAAAGTCTGTCTTGGAGGATGGTCACCTGAAGATCTGAGCTCAAATGTCACTGAAGTGACCCCCAACTGGAAACAAAGGCAAATCACCTTCAAATAGAAACATGATAGATTACATAATAAACTCATACAACAATTAATGTAGTTAATCATTTACATATTCATGCAGTGTGAGTAATAAACTTGTGTTTCGGTAATATCCTGGAGCAGTCACTTAATTGAGTTTAAGATTAGAGTCAAAACGTGTGGCACTGGAAAAGCACAGTAGGTCAAGCAGCATTCGAGGAGCAGGAGAGTTAACATTTCAGGCAAATGTCTGACGTACCTGATGAAGACATTCCTGATGAAGGGCTTATGCCCAAAATATCAACTCTCCTGCTCCTTGGATGCTGCCTAACCTGCTGTGCTTTTCCAGTGTTACATTTTTCGACTCTAATCTCCAGCATCTGCAATCCTCACTTTCTCCTGAGTTTAAGAATAGTCAATAATGACATCAGTGATGTTCAAAGCATCATAGAGTGATGCAACATAGGAAACCATACATTTTATCACTTCTGTCCTTGTTTTTGGAAATACGTTTCAAGTTTATTTTCTTTACTCTGAAGTTAAGCTCCAAGATTTTTCTTTTAATCATAAATCCATCCCATTCCATTCTGCGAGGTATGTGTTGAATCTGTTGCTATTGTCCTTGAAGACTGTGCTTCTTTGAACAGTCAGTGGTCAGGGATGGAATAGTTTAGACTTCTGTTGTAGCACTTGTCCCAGGGGGAGTCCATGGCTTATGTTGATTCCAGTTCCCAGTCTGAAAATATATACCACACTCTGAGAGCATGATTTTTTGCATTTCCACATCCAGGAGCAAACAATTTCTTGCTCAGTTGGAGGTTGTATAAACATTTAGAAGACAAATATGTTTTCTTATGGTCAGGTTTCAGTAGAAATCCAAACTGCCATTCACATATATGTGAACCTTTGCTTCAGCACACATACCCAGACAGCGAACCATTATCAATGAGAAGAACAAGGGTTAATGCAGTGCCAATGCCTGGGGAACACTGATAGCCTACAGCAGTGACCTCAGATTCACCTCAGCCTTATTACAAATTGAATTGTGTTTATGTGGAACTTGAACTTCTGCAGTGTGCAAATGGAACTCAAATTGGTCTATTTTGTGGGGTGCAATGACACACAAAGATCTTCTGAACTGAAAGGGGCGAAAGAAATGCTGATCAGCTTTCAATAAATTAAACAGCTATCTATAAGCAATGGTCCAGTAAGGAGATAGAAATGCAACTGGATAATTACTTTGGAAAATGTTCTGCAGCTGATGTGATCCCAGCTTTTTTTTTTCAACCTGCTCTCCACCCAGGAGCCTCATCTCATTTCTTGCTGTTTGTGCATGAAATCAAACAATGACATCTCAAAAGAACTGACTCGTAACTGGTCACATTTCTGCCTTTCTTCCGTTTGCATTTGGAATAATTGCTTCTCTTGCGATGTTACATTTAGTGGGTCAAAGAATTGACTGAGGGCAAGAGTTGGGGGAGGAAGCAGACTCATGCCAAATGTCTGCAGAAATGGACTTTAGCCTGTTTGTTTAACCACATCAATGGAACTTTATACCCTGTATCTTCTTTTTTTAAATATTTTTAATCATACACTAAATTGGAAAAAGGCTTGTTTCAAAAACCAGCATGATGTGGAGGTGCTGGTGTTGGGCTGGGGTGAACAAAGTCAGAGGTCACATGACACCAGGTTATAGCCCAACAAGTTTATTCGAAATCACAAGCTTTCAAAATGTAACCCCTTCGTTAGGGAAGGAGAACCACTCTGAAAGCTTATGATTTCAAATGTATCTGTTGGAATGTAACATGGTGTCGTGTCACTTCTGACTTTGTCAAAAAACAATGATTGCAGAAGGAGTTGTTGCCTTTTTAACATGCAGGCTCCCAAAGCTCATTGTAAGTCGTGTCTACACTGCTGCTTTCTTCAAACCATATGGAAGGCCTTTTGCAGAAGCTGGCATCAGGGGCATATTACAAAGTGAGATTTGGCTGACAACACATTGCTGATTGGTCTGTGGAATTGTTGGCAGATGTGAATCCAGAGGCCTGCCGCCTGACAACAGCTGTCTGATTGGCTCCTGGGGAGGCGAACAGCTTGAGAGTGTGAACCAAGTTAGCAGGAGCTTACGGACTTGCTACAAGTGAAGAGGGTGCATCTCCCGCACTCGAATAAAATACCAAAAACCTAAATAAAGTCAGTTTTATTCTCCCTTACCAGTTACTGTAAGCTGAGACCTTTAAGCAATAACTAAGAGACTTTACAGTTAAAGTGCCAATTGTTCTGTGCCTCCTGTGAAGCGATGAATAGAACCAAGAGAAAAGAGATTGAAGAACAGAAGTTCTGGCAAGCAAAAGACTCATGTCAATGAACTCATGAGACAAAAGCCATTGAATTGCTTCTCATTATTTTTCATCTGTAACACCTATGTGTTTTTAAAAATCTACTTTTGTCTTTTTATGTGAGTGTATAAGGGAATTTTAGAAGAGGCTGAGCATTTTAAGTAGGAGAAAGCGAGGACTGCAGATGCTGGAGACCAGAGCTGAAAAATGTGTTGCTGCAAAAGCGCAGCAGGTCAGGCAGCATCCAAGGAGCAGGAGAATCGACGTTTCGGGCATGACCCCTTCTTCAGGAATGAGGAGGGTGTGCCAAGAAGGCTAAGATAAAAGGTAGGGAGGAGGAACTTGGGGGAGGGGCATTGGGAATGTGATAGGTGGAAGGAGGTTAAGGTAAGGGTGATAGGCCGGAGACGGGGTGGGGGGCGGAGATGTCGGGAAGAAGATTGCAGGTCAAGAAGGTGGTGCTGAATCCGAGGGTTGGGGCTGAGATAAGGTGGGGGGAGGGGAAATGAACAAGCTGGAGAAGTCTGTATTCATCCCTTGTGGTTGGAGGGTTCCTAGGTGAAAGGTGAGGCGCTCTTCCTCCAGGCGTCGTGTTGCCATGGTCTGGCGGAGGAGGAGGGGGAGTTAAAGTGTGCATCCATGGGGTGGTTGGGTTGATTGGTGTGGGTGTCCCAGAGGTGTTCTCTGAAATGTTCCACAAATAGGCGGCCTGTCTCCCCAGTGTATAGGAGGCTACATAGGGTGCAGTGGATGCAGTAAATGATGTGTGTGGAGGTGCAGGTGAATTTGTGACAGATATGGAAGGATCCCTTGGGGCCTTGGAGAGAAGTGAGGGGGGAGGTGTGGGCGCAAGTTTTGCATTTCTTGCGGTTGCAGGGGAAGGTGCCGGGAGTGGAGGTTAGGTTGGTGGGGGATGTGGACCTGACGAGGGAGTCGCGGAGGGAGTGGTCTTTCCAGAATGCTGATAGGGGAGGGGAGGGAAATATATCCTTGGTGGTGGGATCTGTTTGGAGGTGGCGGAAATGATGAAGGATGATACGATGTATCTGGAGGTTGGTGGGGTGGTAGGTGAGGACCAGTGGGATTCTGCCCTGGTGGCAATTGGAGGGGCGGGGTTCAAGGGCGGAGGAGCGGGAAGTGGACGAGATGCAGTGGAGAGCATCGTCAGCCACGTCTGAGGGGAAATTGCAGTCTTTGAAGAAGAAGGCCATCTGGGTTGTTCAGTATTGGAATTGGTCCTCCTGGGAGCAGATGCGGCGGAGGCGAAGGAATTGAGAATATAGGATGGCGTTTTTACTGGGGGAGGTGTAATCTAGTTAGCTGTGAGAGTCGGTCAGTTTATAGTAAATATCCGTATTGAGTTGGTCGCCCGAGATAGAAATGGAGAGATCTAGGAAAAGGAGGGAGGAGTCTGAGACAGTCCAGGTAAATTTGAGATCGGGGTGGAAGGTGTTAGTAAAGTGAATGAACTGTTTAACCCCCTCGTGGGATCCTTCCACCACCTTTGCTTCCGCGCCTACTTCTTCAACCAGGATTCTCGCCCACCCTCTGACGAGTCCTTCTCCCGCCTCCAACACACCCCATCCACCGGGATACCCCGTGATGGCCTCTTACCCGTCCTTGATCTCTTCATTGCCAACTGCTGCCACGACATTGACCGCCTCAACCTGTCCACCCCTCTTACCCACGCCAACCTCTCACCCTCGGATCATGCAGCCCTCCACTCCCACTGCTCCAATCCCAACCTCACTATCAAACCGGCAGACAAGGGAGGCACGGTGGTAGTTTGGCGTACCGATCTTTACACGGCTGAGCCTAAATGCCAGCTCGCAGACACCTCCTCCTACTGCCCCCTTTACCATGACCCCACCTCCCACCACCAAACCATCATCTCCCAGACCATCCATAACCTCATCACCTCAGGGGATCTCCCATCCACCGCCTCCAACCTCATAGTCCCACAACCCCCCACCGCCCGTGTCTACCTCCTGCCCAAAATCCACAAACCTGACTGCCCCGGCCGACCCATTGTCTCAGCCTGCTCCTGCCCCACCGAACTCATCTCCGCATACCTCGACACGGTCCTGTCCCCCTTTTGTCCAATAACTCCCCACCCATGTTTGGGACACCACCCACACCCTCCACCTCCTCCATGATTTTCGCTTCCCCAGCCCCCAACGCCTTATCTTCACCATGGACATCCAGTCCCTGTACACCTCCATCCCCCATCACGAAGGACTCAAAGCCCTCTGCTTCTTCTTTTCCCACCGCACCAACCAGTACCCTTCCACTGACACCGTCCTTCGACTGACTGAACTGGTCCTGACCCTGAACAACTTCTCTTTCCAATCCTCCCACTTCCTCCAAACCAAAGGAGTAGCCATGGGCACCCGCATGGGCCCCAGCTATGCCTGCCTCTTCGTCGGATATGTGGAACAGTCTATCTCCTGCAGCTACACTAGCACCACCCCCTACCATTTCCTCTGCTACATCAATGACTGTATCGGCACTACCTCATGCTCCCACGAGAAGGTTGAACAGTTCATCCACTTTACTAACACCTTCCACCCCAACCTCAAATTTACCTGGACCGTCTCAGAGTCCTCCCTCCCCTTCCTAGACCTCTCCGTTTCTATCTCGGGCGACCGACTCAACACGGACATTTACTATAAACCGACCGACTCCCACAGCTACTTAGGTTACACCTTCTCCCACCCTGCCCCCTGTAAAAACATCATCTTGTATTCTCAATTCCTTTGCCTCCGCCTCACCTGCTCCCAGGAGGACCAATTCCAATACCAAACATCCCAGATGGCCTCCTTCTTCAAAGACCGCAATTTCCCCTCAGACGTGGTTGACGATGCTCTCCACTGCATCTCCTCCACTTCTCGCTCCTCCACCCTTGAACCCCGCCCCTCCAATCGCCACCAGGACAGAACCCCACTGGTCCTCACCTACCACCCCACCAACCTTCAGATACATCGTAACATCCTTTGTCATTTCCGCCACCTCCAAACAGACCCCACCACCAAAGATATATTTCCCTCCCCTCCCCTAACAGTGTTCCAGAAAGATCACTCTCTCCGTGACTCCCTCGTCAGGTCCACACCCCCCACCAACCTAACCTCCACTCCTGGCACCTTCCCCTGCAACCGCAAGAAATGCAAAACTTGCGCCCACACTTACCCCCTCACTTCCCTTCAAGGCCCCAAGGAATCCTTCCAAATCTGTCACAAATTCACCTGCACCTCCACACACATCATTTACTGCATCCGCTGCACCTGATGTGGCCTCCTCTATATTGGGGAGACAGGCCGCCTACTTGCGGAACATTTCAGAGAACATCTCTGGGACACCCGCACCAACCAACCCAGCCACCCCGTGGCTCAACACTTTAACTCCCCCTCCCATTCCGCCAAGGACATGCAGGTCCTTGGCCTTCCCATCGCCAGACCATGGCAACACGACGCCTGGAGGAAGAGCGCTTCATCTTCCGCCTAGGAACCCTCCGACCACAAGGGATGAATGCAGATTTCTCCAGCGTCCTCATTTCCCCTCCCCCCACCTTATCTCAGTCCCAACCCTTGGACTCAGCACCGCCTTCTTGACCTGCAATCTTCTTCCCGACCTCTCCACCCCCACCTCCTCTCCGGCCTATCACCCTCACCTTAACCTCCTTCCACCTATCGCATTCCCAATGCCCCTCCCCCAAGTCCCTCCTCATTACCATTTATCTTAGCCTGCTTGGCACACCCTCCTCATTCCTGAAGAAGAGCTTATGCCCGAAACGTCGATTCTCCTGTTCATTAAATGCTGCCTGACCTGTTGCGCCTTTCCAGCTGCATATTTTTTGGCATTTTAAGTAGTAAAGTCATGTGACAACAGTTCATAACTGTTTAACTGTGGTTAGAATTTATTAGTTTATTTTTAAAAAGTGTTTCTTGTTAAGTACAGAGACCTGGTCCATATTTTCAATGAACCTGAATCTATCCAACATTTAAAGTCTGGTTGAAGATTTGTAGCTCGGGTGTCCGTTGTTGTGGTTCTGTTCGCCGAGCTGGAAGTTTTTGCTGCAAACGTTTCATTCCCTGACTAGGGAACATCATCAGTGCTATTGGAGCCTCCTGTGAAGCGCTGCTTTGATGTTTCTTCCGGTATTTATAGTGGTTTGTTCTTGCCGCTTCCGGGTGTCAGTTTCGGCTGTAGTAGTTTGTATGTGGGGTCCAGGTCGATGTGTCTGTTAATGGAATTTGTGGATGAATGCCATGCCTCTAGGAATTCCCTGGCTGTTATCTGTCTGGCTTGTCCTATGATGGTGGTGTTTTCCCAGTCAAATTCATGTTCCTGGTTGTCTGAGTGTATGGCTACTAGGGATAGCTGGTCGTGTCGTTTTGTGGCTAGCTGATGTTCATGGATGCGGATTGTTAGCTGTCTTCCTGTTTGTCCTATATAGTGTTTTGTGTAGTCCTTGCATGGTATTTTGTAAACTACGTTAGTTTGGCTTGTGCTGGCTATTGGGTCCTTTGTTCTAGTGAGTTGTTGTCTGAGTGTGGAAGTTGGCTTGTGTGCTGTTATGAGTCCTAAGGGTCGCAGTAGTCTGGCTGTCAGTTCTGAGACGCTCCTGACGTATTGTAGTGTGGCTAGTCCTTTTGGTTGTGGCATGTCCTCGTTCCGTGGTCTATCTCTTAGGCATCTGGTTTTTGGTGAATACCTTGTATAGGTGTTCCTCTTCCTCTTTTCGCAGTTCTGGTGTACTGCAGTGTGTTGTGGCTCTTTTGAATAGTGTCCTGATGCAGCTTCGTTTGTGTGTGTTGGGGTGGTTGCTTTCATAGTTTAGGACTTGGTCTGTGTGTGTTGGTTTCCTGTGTACCCTTGTGGTGAATTCTCCGTTGGGTGTTCTCTCTACTAACACATCTAGGAATGGGAGTTGGCTATCCTTTTCCTCTTCTCTCGTGAATCGTATTCCTTTGAGTGTGGCGTTGATGATTCGGTGTGTTTTTTGTATTTCTGTGTTTTTGATGATTACAAAGGTGTCATCGACGTATCTGATCCAGAGTTTGGGTTGGATTTGTGGTAGGGCTGTATGTTCTAATCTTTGCATAACTGCCTCTGCTATGAGTCCCGAGATTGGTGATCCCATGGGTGTTCCGTTGATTTGTTCGTATATCTGAATGTTAAATGTAAAGTGTGTGGTGAGGCACAGGTCTAGTAGTTTAAGTATGCCATCCTTGTTGATAGGTTCGGCCTAGAGGCATGGCATTCATCCACAAACTCCATTAACAGACGCATAGATCTGGACCCCATATACAAACCACTACAGCTGAAACTGACACCCGGAAACGGCAAGAACATCCATCAACAGACACATCGACCTGGACCCCACATACAAACTACTACAGCCGAAACTGACACCCGGAAGCGGCAAGAACAAACCACTATAAATACCGGAAGAAACATCAAAGCAGCGCTTCACAGGAGGCTCCAATAGCACTGATGATGTTCCCTAGCCAGGGAACGAAACGTTTGCAGCAAAAACTTCCAGCTCGGCAAACAGAACCTATTCAACATGTACACTCGGGCTTTGTGTTCTCTGGTGACATTTTTAACTTTTGTGATGATGTTGGGAATTCCAAGTGCTGTGCCCCAGTGAGGAGAGCCAGAGATATCTGTGGAAACTGAAGGAGTCTCACATCAAACTTGCAAAGGCAGTTCTGTTGAGTTTTGAGTTTCTGCCTGCATTGGAAATGGTCCAATTTAAAATAATGGTCACAAAACAAATGTAATGCAAATGTTGATGTCCATTAGGAGAAAGCTGGGCCATAAATTAACTTCATAACTCAGTAAAATGACCTGTTTGACACTGACACCAATTTCAAGGTTAATGCCTTGAACAGGAAGAATATGAATCTTCCTGGTTATTTTGGAAGATAACAGAGAGGGTCTAATGACACCAATAAGCACCCATTGTAATTGTGAGGGCTGACCATTGTCAGGAACTGTTTTGCAAGGAACCTAGGCCCAGCTGACCCATTTCAATGAGCTGCAGTATATAACAGTGTTACATTGTTAGTATGATCAATCAGCAACACAGTTAATATTAGATCATGGTCGCTCACCAAAATGTTCAACTGAGTTTTGTAGTTACAGTGTGGGTGAAACTGTCAATGTTCACAGTCAGCAGGCTGTCAAGGTGACAACATTTCTGGAATCTGTCTGTACACAATAACTGTCAGGGAGCTCCTATGTTTCACAGTGTTTGAATGTCTAGCAATGACATTAAATCAAAGATAACTGACACAAACTCGAGATAATATTCAACTTCTCGGACTGTTGGAAACTCTAAGTCTTGTCTGAAGAGACATGAGCAGTTTGCTCGCCATTCGTAAATATTTAATGAAGCCAGCATTCTTCCGCAAGGAGAAATTTAGATGTAAAAAATACACAAAACGACCATGAGATCCAGGAATTACACTTTATCCAAGACTTCATCAATGGTGTTTGACTTTTCCCAATGTTATCTTTCCATGTTTAATACAAAAGCTTACAGAAATAAGCTGTGGAAAAGAAAAATGTCCTTTCCATTCATGGGACCGGTTTTGTCTAGTTTGTCTGTAATGCGGCTGATGCAGTGAACAGTAAAGTAGTTACACACAAGGTCTTCAGCAGCTTATACAAGACTTTCAAGAGGGTCAAAAATATGGCTGACTTTTAAGGAATGAGGATTATCCACTGATTCTGTGGCTGATCTTACCTTCAGGTGAGATTGATAGTGAGTCCAGGAAAGATACAAGCCACACACATTTGCGCAGTGCCTAATATTCTGGGTATCTAAGTTCAAATCCCACCACGGCAGATGGTGAGAATTGGATTCAATAAGAAAATCTTGCATTAAGTTTTCTAATGATGACATGAATCCATTGTCGATTGTTGAAAAAAAAAATCTGTTCACTAATATCCTGCGGGGAAGGAAACTTACCTGATCTGGTCTACATCTGACTCAAGACCCTCAGCAATGTAGATGACTCTTAACTACCACCATTTCATCTGTGACTCCCTTGTTAGGTCCATGTACCCCACTAACCACCCTCCACTCTTGGCACCTTCCCTTGCCACCACAAAAGGTGTAAAACCTGTGCCCACACCTCCCTCTCACCTCCGTCCAAGGTTCCAAAGGATCCTTCCACATGTGGCAGAGATTTACCTGTACTTCCACACTTGTTATTCACTGTGTCCGTTGCTCTCGATGTCGTCTCCTCTACACTGGGGAGACAGAACGCCAACTTGCGGAACGTTTCAGGGAACATCTCAGGGACACGTGCACTGAACAACCCCACCACCCTGTGCCGACCACTTCAATTCCCCGTCCCACTCCACTCAGGACATGCAAGTCCTAACCTCCTCCACCGCCAAATCCTAGCCGCCCGATGACTGGAGGAAGAACACCTCGTCTTCCACTTTGGGACCCTCCAATCACATGAAAAATTGATTTCACCAGTTTCCTCATCTCCCCTCCCCACACATTATCCTAGATCCAACCCTCTAACTTGTCACTGCCTTCTTGATCTATCCTACCTGTTCATCTTCCTTCCTACCTATCCACTCCATCCTCGTCTCTGACCTATCACCATCACCCTCAACTCCATCTACCTATCACATTCCCAGCTATCTTCTCCCACCATCTCCCCCACCCCCCACCCCCAAGCCCTGCCCTCTCCCATTTAGCTCTCAGCCCCCTTGGGCACACCCCACATTTCTGATGAAGGGCTTATGCTCAAAATGTTGACTCTCCTGCTCCTTTGATGTTGCCTGAACAGCTGTGCTTTTCCAGCACCGCACTTTTTGACTCCCTCTTAACTGCCTCTGGGCAATTAGGAATGTGCAATAAATGCTGGCCTAGTCAAATATGCCTTCACCCCATGGAGAAAGGAGGGACTGCAGATGCTGGAGATCAGAGTCGAGAGTATGGTGTTGGAAAAGCACAGCAGATCAGGCAGCATCTGAGGAGCAGGAGAATTGACGTTTTGGGCATAATTCCTGATTGGAGGGCTTATGCCCAAAATGTCGATTCTCCTGCTTCTCGGATGCTGCCTGACCTGTTGCTCTTTTCCAGCACCACACTCATGCCTTCATCCCGTGAATTAGCAAAAGAATTAAATTGATAGACGGGGTAATCATGGTGTTGAAATAATGTCATTGGTGCCAGGACATATCAGGGCGCCTTCCATTGCTCACTTGTCAAGATGGAGAGGATTGTAGTGGGTGTGTTTTACTGTGGGAAGAACTGCTCCCATGAAACCCTGACACAAATGGGAAGGATCTCAACACAGATATGACTGGAGTAAAGCTTCACAAGTTACCTGAGGAGACACTTACTATTTCAGGCAGGACGGTTCGAGAGCAATTGGTGTATCAAACCCTTTGAACATCAATGAGAGTGATAATTTGCTTTTATCATCTGCCCCAGAAAACCAAAATATCTCAAACAAGATTGATAATGTAACAGTGAGCTATTAGTGAAGCAGCAAATCCCATTGTAAAACATCATCGTTGAACTTTGCACAGACATTGAGGTGATGAGACCCAGTTATCAATACAAATAGAGTGAATAAATCCTAACAGATTGTAATTATTTCAGGACAGCTGGTTAGCTCAGTTGGCTCAATGACAAGCATGAGGTGTGCATTTCAATCTCTGTTCAGCCAAATTAAACTCAGGAATTGGTTATGTGTCCTGTCGAAAACTCAAGACCTAAGCTGTGCTTCAGGAACTCACAAATCATCAAAGATACTATCTGCAAAAAATGACTTCAGACTAAAACTTAAACACAGAACAAAGTTAATTAAACTAAAAATGATTGTCCACAAAAGATCTCAACAGTAATCTGTTTGCAAACCACTTTCATCGTAATAAACTGCCTGAGGTACTATAGAAGAAATGATATTTTGAAACACTTAAGGCAATATTTGAGCAATATTGGGCCAAAAGATAAGCCTTAGAAACATCTTAAAGGAAGCAAAAGATATAAGTCTCAATAACTGATGTAACATTAGCATTGTGGGAATAACAAACATGCCCTCTTCTATCTGCTGAGAGCCACAGTGATAACAAGGGCTACAGGGAGAGTGCGGGTAAGTGAAATTGAAAAACCCTTCAGCCATGATTAAATGGCAGAGTGGACTCGATAGGCCGAATGGCCTTGCTTCCATTCTGATGTCTTATTTCTTAACATAAGATGTAGATTTTGCAAGAATTGTAATCTATTGCCATTTCACTACGAGCTGGCTCCTCTGTGCCACAGCCAAGATCTCTGGCTGTTATCTGTAGCCCATCAGCAATTTGGATCATGCTGTGCCTATATTTCCTCTGCCTTCCAGACACTTTGACTCTTTGTTTTAATTTCTAATTCCATCTCAGCTTCTCGCTGTTCTGGGCTACTCCTTAGGATCTCTCATCCCTGAAGATCTAGTGTAAACTCAATCCAACAGCATTAGCAAACAGACCTCCAATCCTATCCTCACCTTCACTCCCACCGAACATGTTGGTCTGCTCCAGTTCAGATGAATGTGTCCAATTTGTACAGCTCCATCACTCACAGAATTCAGAATCCTTCCCTCCTGAGCTATCCCTCCCACCATACATTCATTTGCTCCATCCTTCTGTTCTCATTCTCACAACTACGTCACACTAGGAGTAATCCAGGGATTACTACCTTTGAGATTCTTCCTTTCAATTTCTTACCTCACATCTGTTTCAGACTAATTCACTTTCATTATGATTAAAATGGACAATTAGAAGTAAATTGAATTAGCTATCTCAATAAAGCTATTAAGAAAATAATAAATTATTCTCTGTTATTTCAAAATGCTCTTGATTTGTAATTGGCATCTCAAACTCTACCAAATATTCAGAAATAACAACAAAGGTCATGTTATGACCATACACTGATGCATTAGGATGGAAGCACAACATGTTTACAGCTCACAGACATCACATGAGGTCAATCTCACAGGAATTGCGGAGTCTGAACTGTCATATTTACAGACTGAGCTCTCAGCTGCTGCTGGATAATGTTTCTGTCAATGAGAGGCTAAGAAATAGTACATACTTTCAGGTCCAGGTAACTGCTGTGCAAAATGATTCTTCAACATCACTGCCTACAATTCTGAGCTTTCTGAGCTGAGGCAATCGAGCATCATCATTTTCAAAGTTAGTTCAGACACCTCAGGAAAGCAATGCCCCTTTCCCTAACAGCAGTACATTCTGCTGATTGCAGTACAGCGGCCATGATTCAAGACATGCCCAATAGTGCAGATAGGAAGAACATTTTTATTCACAATAGAAAGTTACTATGGTGAGGTTAATTAATGCTGCTCTATGCTAAAGCAGTGGGTAACTGATGCAATGTGTTTTATCTCAATGTGACTAACCCTGAAAGAGCTTCCTGCTGTCTCCTTGGAATCAGCTCTTTCCAAATCGGTCAAGTTGCCTGAGCAGGGCACAGTACATTTTCCCAGCTGTAAACTAGAACTTTTATCATATTAGCATTTTGACAAATGAGTTTAGAAATTGACATTGCAACACAACTACCCATCTGATCATACATTCATTAAAACACATATGTAATTCGCTCTCTCACGCACACACTCACTTGCGTACGCATGCAAACACGTTCACTCACTCATGACGCACACACATTCACTCAATCATTCACATACACACACACACACATTCACACACGCACACACAATCGCTCTTTCACACACACACAAATTCACTCACTCACTCACACGCACACATTCACTAACTCACGCACGCACGCACACACATTCACCATTCATTCACGTGCAGAAGCACATTCACTCACTCAGTTACACACACACATTCACTCACACATATGCATGCACACACATTCATTCACTCACTCACACACGCAAACACATTCACTCACTCACTCAGAAATGCATAAACAGTCACTCGCTCTATTCCCAGAGACCAAGAATAATGGTCTGGGAACATAGGCAAAAGTGAGGACTGCAGATGCTGGAAATTGGAGTTCAGATGAGAGTGGTGCAGGAAAAGGACAGCAGGTCATGCAGCATCTGAGGAGCAGGAAAATTGACGTTTCGGGCAAAAGCCCTTCATCAGGAATGAAGGCAGGGAGTCTCCGTGGTGGAGAGATAGATGAGAGTGGGATGGGGCTGGGGAGAAAGTAGCAAAGAGTACAATAGATGGATGGCGGTGAGGATGAAGGTGTTAGGTCAGAGAGGAGGGTGGAGTGGATAGATGGGAAGGAAGATTGACAGACAGGACAAGTCATGAGGATGGTGCTGAGGTGGAAGGTTGGAACTGGGGTAAGGTGGGGCCACGGGGAAGTGAGAAAACTGGTGAAGTCCACATTGATGCCGAGTTCCAACCTTCTAGCTCAGCACCACCCTCATGACCTGTCCTACCTGCCTATCTTCCTTCCCATCTATCTGCTCCACCCTCCTCTCTGACCTATCACCTTCATCCTCACCGCCATCCACCTATTGTACTCCTTGCTACGTTCTCCACAGCCCCACACCCCTCCCTGTTTATCTCTCCACCCCAGAGGGTCCATGCCTTCATTTCTGATGAAGGACTTTTGCCCAAAGCATCGATTTTCCTGCTCCTGATGCTGCCTGACCTGCTGTGCTTTTCCAGCACCACTCTAATCTAGACTCTGGGAACATGAGTTCAAGTCTGGAATTACAAGCTCATCTCATGTAAACATCACTCACTTACTCACTCTCTTGTGCACACCTCACACTATTCATTCATTCAATTTTGCACCCACACAAATACAGACTCTCATGTGCTCATGTACTTACTCAAACACACATTTGTGCACTCTTGCACAAATTCTCACTCTGTCACGCTGTCACAACTTCACATACATTTGTGCAAACTCACACTCACACACACACACACACACACGCGCACACACACCTACTTTGCTCTTTGATGTCAATGTTTGAGATGCGAGCTACAGTTCCCTGATGACTCTACAGATGAATTACAAAAAAAGAAAAGTCCTCAAAGACATCCAATCGATCATTATCTCGTGGCACTCTGCATTATTCACCTCTTCTGTGGAATACTCCAGCTCTGAGATCGCCGGCCAGGAGAATGTGAATAGGATGTGTCAAAGAATGCAAAAAACATGGGAACTGGATACTTGGGCAGTCACCTCATGTCCTTGCTCAGCTCCTGTGAACAGATTTGCAATTCATGAGACTGAATTTTGAAAGAAAATTCCAGCTGAGTTCTGATATTTCTTTATGCTGTGAAAGAGATGCCAAGGAAGTTTTTGGGTGTGTTCAGGCCTCTACCTACAGTCGTGGGGGTGAGAACTGAATAAACAGCGTGTAACAGCTCCTGGACCATCTGATTTAGCATCTCCAGGAACAGAAGAAGGTCTATGTTTGAACCTTATGCTTTCCTGGTGTTTGATGGGTCACCAGGCATTTTCTTGTCTGTTTTTCAGATTAGTATTGGGAATGATACTAGCCCCAGGTTCTGATCTCAGCAGAATGGCTCATCTCAAATGCTAGAGGATCAGGTAGAAACACTTTTAATGTTTTTAATATCTTTGTCAAAGTTTATTTTTATGTCTGTAGCTGTTTTTCCATTCCTGGACCTTGGCAGACTGCTTGTGTCAACGGGCTTTCAGAAAGATCTCACAAACTCTATGCTTCCCAAATCAAATCTCCACAATGACATGAATCACAAGAGCATTGTTTCCAGGTAAAAATGCTAATTAGCTATTTTTGAAAAGCCAACACACTTTTATCTTACAGGAGTAGGCCATTCAGCCCCTCAAACTCTGGTCCACCATTCAATGAGATCATGCTTGATAGCAAAGAATTGTAGAATTTTACCGTACAGGAGGAGGCCATTTGACCCATTGTGGCTGTACCAGTTCCTAAAAAAGCTACCTAGCTAGTCCCATTCTCCAACCCTATGTCCGTAGCCCTCTACATGCATCACTTTCAAATACATGTCTAGCTCTCTTTTGAAACCTTCAATGGATCTTTGGTCTAACTCCATGTATCTGCCTGTCACCCATTTCCCTTAATACTTTTGTTGAACAAAAATTTACCTCTCTCAGAGAAATAATTAACACCTTATCCAACATCCCTTACTGCTTGTGGAAGAGAGTTCAAAGCATCTCCTACCCTTTGTGTGTTGATGTTCTTCCTAACATCTCTGCTGAATGGTCTGGCATTAACTCTTAGTTATACACCCTAGTTCTAGAATCGCCAATCAGTGAAAATAGTTTATCTTTGTCTAACTTGTTTTTTTCTTCTGTTAATATCTTGAAGGTTTTGATCACATCACCCTTTATAAATGCTAGAGAAAATAGCCTAAATTTGTGTAGTCTTTCCTTATATCTTAACCCCTGCATTTCAGGAATCTTTTTTGTAAACCTACATTGTATTCTCTCCAAGGCCAGTGCATCCTTCCTAAAGTGTGATGTCCAGATCAAGCAAATGGACTTTTCAAACAGCTGTTTTCAATGTGACCTTCTCAGAGCTGTTCTGGGACATTAAAGGCTCACATTCAGGCTGCTGATATTCAGGGGATCTCCCATCCCATCCATAACCTCATCACCTCAGGGGATCTCCCATCCACTGCCTCCAACCTCATAGTCCCACAACCCCGCACCGCCCGTTTCTACCTCCTGCCCAAAATCCACAAACCTGACTGCCCCGGCCGACCCATTGTCTCAGCCTGCTCCTGCCCCACCGAACTCATCTCCGTGTACCTTGACACGATTCTGTCCCCTTTAGTCCAAGAACTCTCCACCTACGTTCAGGACACCACCCATGCCCTCCACCTCCTCCATGATTTTTGCTTCCCCGGTCCCCAAAGCCTTATCTTCACCATGGACATCCAGTCCCTGTACACCTCCATCCCCCATCACGAAGGACTCAAAGCCCTCCGCTTCTTCCTTTCCCGCCGCACCAACCAGTACCCTTCCACTGACACCCTCCTTCGACTGACTGAACTGGTCCTCACCCTGAATAACTTCTCTTTCCAATCCTCCCACTTCCTCCAAACTAAAGGAGTTGCCATGGGCACCCGCATGGGCCCCAGCTATGCCTGTCTCTTCGTAGGATATGTGGAACAGTCCATCTTCCGTGACTACACTGGCACCACCCCCCACCTTTCCCTCCGCTACATCGATGACTGTAGCGGCGCTGCCTCGTGCTCCCACGAGGAGGTTGAACAGTTCATCAACTTTACCAATACCTTCCATCCCAACCTCAAATTCACCTGGACTGTCTCAGACTCCTCCCTCCCCTTCCTAGACCTTTCCATTTCTATCTCGGGTGAGCGACTCAACACAGACATCTACTATAAACCGACTGACTCCCACAGCTACCTGGACTACACCTCCTCTCACCCTGCCCGCTGTAAAAATGCCATCTCATATTCCCAATTCCTTTGTCTCTGCCGCATCTGCTCCCAGGAGGACCAGTTCCAATACTGTAAAGCCCAGATGGCCTCCTTCTTCAAGGACCGCAGATTCCCCCCAGACGTGATCGACGATGCCCTCCACCGCATCTCCTCCACTTCCCGCTCCTCCGCCGTTGAGCCTCGCCCCTCCAACCGCCACCAAGACAGAACCCCACTGGTCCTCACCTACCACCCCACCAACCTCCGTATACAGCGTATCATCCGCCGTCATTTCCGCCAACTCCAAACGGACCCCACCACCAAGGATATATTTCCCTCCCCTCCCCTATCAGCGTTCCGCAAAGACCACTCCCATCGTGACTCCCTCGTCAGGTCCACATCCCCCACCAACCCAACCTTCACTCCCGGCACCTTCCCCTGCAACCGCAGGAAATGTAAAACTGGTGCCCACACCATCCCCCCTTACTTCTCTCCAAGGCCCCAAGGGATCCTTCCATATCCGCCACAAATTCACCTGCACCTCCACACACATCATCTATTGCATCCGCTGCACCCGATGTAGCCTCCTCTATATTGGGGAGACACGCCGCCTACTTGCGGAACGCTTCAGAGAACACCTCTGGGACCCCCGGACCAACCAACCCAACCACCCTGTGGCTCAACACTTTAACTCTCCCTCCCACTCCACTGAGGACATGCAGGTCCTTGGACTCCTCCATCGGCAGAACATAACAACACGACGGTTGGAGGAAGAGCGCCTCATCTTCCGCCTGGGAACCCTCCAACCACAAGGGATGTACTCAGATTTCTCCAGTTTCCTCATTTCCCCTCCCCCCACCTTGTCTCAATCGGTTCCCTCGAACTCAGCACCGCCCTCCTAACCTGCAATCTTCTTCCTGACCTCTCCGCCCCCACCCCACTCCGGCCTATCACCCTCACCTTGACCTCCTTCCACCTATCACATCTCCATCGCCCCTCCCCCAAGCCCCTCCTCCCTACCTTTTATCTTAGCCTGCGTGGCACACTCTCCCCATTCCTGATGAAGGGCTCTGGCCTGAAACGTCGAATTTCCTGTTCCTTGGATGCTGCCTGACCTGCTGTGATTTGACCAGCAACATATTTTCAGCTCTGATCTCCAGCATCTGCAGACCTCACTTTTTACTGCAAAGTGTAAACCCCTTGTTCCTTCTTTCCAGTAAAGCAATTTGGGCCACGTTTCATCTGAAATAATTAAATAGGCCATATGCTTCCCAAAAAAACCTCATCAACCTCACCGTTGGGCAGCATGGTGGCTCAGAGGTTAGCACTGCTGCCTGAAAGCACCAGAGTCCCAGGTTCAATTCCAGCCTCAGGCAACTATCTGTGTGGAGTTTGCACATTCTTCCCGTGTCTGCGTGGGTTTCTTTCGGGTGCTCCAGTTTCCTCTCACAGTCCAAAGATGTGCAGGACAGGTGAATTGGCCATGCTAAATTGCCGGTAGTGTTAGGTGCATTAGTCAGAGGGATATGGGTGTGGGTGGGTGACTCTTCGGAGGGTCGGTGTGGACTGGTTGGACACAAGGGCCTGTTTCCATACTGTAGGGAATCTCATCTAATCTAAACTTCAGTCGTAACAGTCAGTTACTTATTATGCCCTTGTAGTGTTGAAGTTTGTAGTTAATCATAACTTCATTCAATGGCATTGAATTTATGATGATCACAGAAATCTTTTAGTAATGGTGATATTTATTAATCACTTTGGGGTTACAGATTGAAGATAGAACACTCCATTACATGTGAGGCAGATCAAATGTAAAGTATTAAATAAAGACTCACAACAGAGCCCCATTCTTCCCAGGCATGGGAGGAAAATTTTAAATATAACATTTTAATTTGGTTTCATTTAACCTACAAATGTTGGCATTTCCTAGTTTTGGGTGGGGGGGGGGGTGGGGGTGCATGGATGGATGATGTATCAAAATGCTCAAAATTATACATAGAATAATTCTTAAAGAATTAATAGTCCATAGAGAATAATTAAAAAGACTTGCATTTATACAGCATCTTTCTTCACAATATGCTGATCCAAAGAACTTTAGAATGAATGAAATAATTTGGATTGCCTTATTTTAATGTTTCAAACACAGAAGTCAATTTGTACACAACAACCTCATACAAACACCAATGTGACTTTGACCTTTCAGTGAATGAATTAGATTCAGGGATAAATATTGGCTCAAAGACCATGGATAACCCCCAATTCTTTTTCAAAATACCTGTTGTTTGTAAGTACCTGAGAGGGCAGATGAAGCCTCTGTTTAACATTGCTTTCCAAAAATAGAACCTGTGGCAGTGCAGCACTCCTTCTTTACTGCTGCAGAGAGTCAGCCCAGACTTTTGTGCTCATGGTTCAGGTGAGAGAGATTCAAACCTACAACATTTTGATCCAGAGGCAGGAGTAGAGTCATCCAGCTACAGGTGACCTGGTTAAGCTTCCTAAGAGAAAACTAAACGATAAGCAGCAATGGCTAAACAGGCAAGGAATACACTGAAACATGAGCCAACAATTTAATTCAATTTGAAAATGTTACTAACTCACGTTATTAGGGACGTACAAATAATCATGAACTCCTCAGAAATATTATTCCGCATAAAAGCAGGTATCGAGACATGTCAGAAAAGCAACAGATGTTCCTGTATTGCTGCCAGAATCTATGTGGCTCATGTGTCCATTCAGGTTAATGAAAGAAGCTACGCTGGAGGAAAACAGCTTTTTGTAGCTGCAAAAATAATTAAATTGTCACTATATATTCCCATTTAAATTGATTTTAAAAAGTATTCCTTTTTGCTTCAATTCGACATAATCCAGGGCCAAACGAGACATGATGTCATTTGTTCCAAAGACTTAATTGAAACTGTCACTTGATCTGTATGACAGCAACTCATTTTGCACCAACTTAATTTTCACTTCCAAAGATAAACAAGTTACTAGAGTTTCTGGTAGAAAGAAATACTTTTTAAAAAAAAGCTGTTTCTACTTCTTGGAGTTGATTTATTGAAAATTGTAAAGATTTCAATCAAAACATTCTGCAGTTTGACCAACGGTGACCCTAGTTCTTGTTGGGTTGAGTTCTCTTCATTTTCTGCACTTTTTTTCTTCATTCCCCTCACTGTTTCACTAAGAGGGATGTAATGGCTCCAGGAATCAATTTCTCATATCTAGTTAAATAAAAAGTGCTGTAATCAATTGTAATTGACCCACAATAATTAAGAGCTCACCGGGAGAGCAATTCTTCAAACTGTACTAACTGGTTAAATTATAATTTAATTACAATTGGTTAAACAGCTGTAAAATGAATTGTTGCTTTTCAGCCCAAGTAGGGTAAAGTAGGTAATTTCTAGACCTCAAACTGACCCTATTTTCTCAGCATGAACAATAGTAACAGCATGGTTTAAGGCTAAAGGCATAGGAGAAAGTTAATTGCCAATGCGACTGTGCTTTGAAATAGTGAGCATTTGGTCTTTTTCCTTAAATGAAATGTCAAGTAAGAAACTTCATTTCTTTGTATGATCACGTCAAAGCTCAATTTTCCAGCTGAATCTAGCAGTGGTTATAGTTCATCCTTCTCATACTGTTTGACAGAAATTTATTTTCTTGTTATAGTTCCAAGAGCCTGTAGACCTCTCGCTGAGCTCCTGAGGACGTGTAGTTCCATACAGCCGAAACCATCTCTCTCAAAGTGATGCAGATTCAGTGGCTCCACCTAAGTAGCTTAGTTCTTACAAATCAAACATGGTTACTTTTTTGTAGTCATTTTTTACAAAAGTTCAAGTCCAGATAATGACATTCTAAATTAATATTTCAGACCATGGAACTTCATAACAATATGTCTATCTCTTGTAAAAACCAAAAGAACTGCAGATGTTGTAAATCAGAAACAAAAATAGAGATTGCTGGAAAAGATCAGCAGATTCGGCAGCATCTGTGGAGAAAGGTATCTTGGGGAGACCGAGCGCAAACTCAGGAACTGATTCAGGGAACATTTATGGTCCATACGCTCTAATCAACCCCACCTCTCAGTTGCCAGCCATTTCAACTCTCCCTCCCATTCCCCTGACACGCCCATCCTGGGCCTGCTCCACCGTCAACACAAGGCCACACGCAAACTGGAGGAAGAGCACCTCATCCTCCACCTCGGGAGCTTATAAGCATACAGCCTTAATATAGGATTCACCAGCTTCCAAATCTCCCCACCCCACATCTCATCCCAGGCCCAGCCCTCTCTCTTCAACCCACCCCCTTAACCTAACCCTACTTGTCCTTCTTCCTTCCCATCTATCTGCTCCACTTTTCCCACTGGCCAATCACAGCCACCTCCTACCTGCAACCAAAACAGAGAAAAAAAAACTTGTTATGGTCAAATGTACAGCATTAATAAACACATGATATATTCATGATAGGTGAGGAGATAATTGTCAATGTGCTCTTTGTAACATATTGCTGCCTTGATATAAAGGATATGCTATTTTACCTTAACGGCAGTCGATCTAGTTGATTTCAACTCGGACAGTCTCCAGTATAAATGATCATTGACACCATTAGTTCCCCTTGATTCCAACTGATTCCAGTTTGCCTGCCAACTCGCTCTCACAGTAGGCAACTCATTGCGGTGGGATTCAAATCATTACAGTTAAAGGCAACGAGGCAAATAGAATCACAAATGGGACTCTTGTTAAAAGTAGCAATTATTCTAGTTATATTCAGAAGGTCACCTGGTTACTGTACCATACACCTGGGTTAAGGCAAAACCAAAAGGGAACTGCCAGCTGATTTCCAGCTGTAGTTCTCTGGTTATTCCAGTTATATCCAGTTAAATCAAGTTGAGATCTGTTGGGTTTTATAGAAATCAGATACAATCTGTTGATACTTGCAACTGGCATTAAATCATGTTTTCCTTGACAACTTGAAAAGGAAAGTGAAGTTAAGAGGCAGAACGTTGTAGGGATTGTATTCCAGCACTTGGACCCTTGGCTGTTTAAGACCTGGTTAGAAACATAGGATCATACAGCCCATTGTGTCTGTACCATCAGAAATATACCTCTAACTGCACTGGTCCCAGTTTCCCACACCTTAAACGTTACGACAATTCAAGCGCTTGTCCAAGAACTGCTTAAAGGTTGTGTGTTTTTTTTTGCCTCAGCTAACCTCCTGGGCAGTGTGTTGCAGACATCACCACCTTCTGGGTGAAAGGGCTTTTCCTCAAATCTCCTCTAAAATTCCTGCCTTTCATTTTTAAATTATGCCCCCTCATGATTCATCCTTTGACGAAGGGAACAGCTGCTTTCTATCCACCCTGTCCGGGCCCCTCATAATCTCAACATTGACATTGGTGGAGAAATTAAACGTCAGGTTGGAAAGAAAGAGAAAGATTGGAGGGACATGGATATCTGGAGGGTTATGGAGTTGGAGAGATTTACAGGAGTAGAGAGGTATTAGGTCCTGGAGGGATTTGGAAACAAGAATGAAAATTTTAAAATGAATCACCTGCAGAACCAAAGGTCAATGCAATTTAGTGAGCAAGTAACTACTGTTGGAATGAGCTGGCAGACAAACTTGAACCAGTTGGAATCAAGTGGAACCAGTTGTGTCAATTGTAATTTATACTGGGAAATGTCTCGGTTAACCACATTTCATTTATAGCTCTAATTTATTGTTATAAATTCTGTCTTATGGTATTATTCTCCACAACCACCTGATGAAGGAGCAACACTTCAAAAGCTAGTGCTTCCAACTAAACCTACTGGACTATAACCTGGTGTTGTGTGATTTTTAACTTTGTCCACCTCAGTCCAACACCGGCTCCTCCACAATTTATTTTAAAGGCAACTGTGAGGTGGATATTCCAGGTGTGATGCAGCTGATCAAAGCATTCAGCTTTAAGCAAAACAATTTATTTAAACACTACAGTTGAAACACATACAAAAGAAAGTCAAATTTAGAACAACGAAACTAACCAACCCAATACAGCAACTTAATTGATTAACTGTTCGCATGCAGCAACATCCCATTAGCACACCCTTTGGCATAAAGATAAATTCAAACACATATTCTGACAGGCAGGAGGAGCAACATCCAGAGAGAAAGTTGGAGGAACCATTTACTGAGGTTTGCAACACTTCTGGACTCCAATATCTTGTGACTGCTAAAAACAACTCGAAACATCCTGAACTGGGAGAACTGGTCACTCTCCTTCCATTGTTAAACCGTTACTTTGCATTTACAACCTCTCTTCAAAAAAACCAAGGACAAAATAACCTTTTTAAACTGACAGCATATCACAGTCAGAAGCTAACCTATAGAGCAATGAAATGTCAAAGGCATGGATGAGGATTTCAACAGATAAGATGAGTTGAGCAGGTGAATATGCCCAGTCTCTTGGACCACAATTCCTGCTCACTCCATTTCTCTGTCTCGTCAGAGAACTTCCCCTAAGACAGCATTTGACACTGTTGACTTTCATTGGAGTGGCCTATCATTATGTTTGGTAAAGTACTGCAGGTGTTTGCTATTGCCCTTTGATCAGGGGATTCCACCACTCACAGCACTGTAATTAGGATCTACAGACTAATGATCTACTCTATTCTGTGCCAGAAGTAAAACCTGAACACAGACTCTGCTCCAGAGGAAAAGGCATTATCCACCGTCTGTTTAAACCTCCCTTGGAACCTCACAACATCCTTCAAATCTTCTTTTGGAGGGTTGTGGGTCTTTAGAATTCTCTTCCTCAAAAGGCAATAGATGCAGAATCGTTAAATGCTTTTCAAGTTAGAGTCAGAGAGATTCTTAATGACCAAGGGGATGAAAGATTATCGATGGTGGGAGATGAAGGGGTGCAGGATATGCAGGAATGCAGAGTTATGGTTTAAATCAGATGAACCATGACCTTATTAAATGGTGAAGGAGGCTTGAAGGGTTGAATGGCCCACTTCTGTTCCATATTTGTATGTTCATACGTAAAAAGCAAAACACGAAGAATGCTGGAAATTTGGAAAAAGGATCAGAAAATTCTGGAAATGTTTAGTCTGGTTGCAACTGTGGAGGGAGAAATCGAGTGAGCATTTCTGGTTTGACTCTCGAAAGTAATTATGGACCAGGTTTCCCGAAATCCCTCTGACTGCAAATTGTCATCCATTCATTTTCCAATTATTGAAAGTAAAGCAACAAATAAGACAATTGGTCAGAACACAGTGCACTTGGTTAATGCAATAGTTTGGCATGTTAAGCATTTTGTACTCACGGTATAACACAGGTGTATGTAATCCTTGATGGAGTGGAATTGTTGTTAAAAGCAGCATCTTAAAACTATAATGCTAGTGTCTCTCAATGGGCTAGCTATCATGACTGTAAGCTGTTTGCAGCTTCTATTCATCATGGGCTGATACCAATTGCTGTTTGTAGAAAAGGAAAACCAAAAGCCCTTAGAAACAAATTGTTCATGTTATGACCTAAAATAAGTAATGGCAGTAATAGTAGAAGAATACCAAATGCTTTTATGTGATTTTCCTTGGCTAATGCTTTTAGGAGAGGTATTAACCGGTTTAAAATAATGGCCTGCATTTTGCCATGGCAATAATGATGAAACTGTTAGCATTTCCTGCTGTTATTTCTTGACTGACTGGAGCTTCTGTGTCCACCCATGAGCACATAGGTATAGAACTCTAAAAGCAACTTCTACTGATTCTATACTTTTACGAATGGGGTAGTGTTGATGCACTCCAGACTGCAGTCAATTCAGAATAATTGAAGGAACAGGATCTTCCAGTCTCATCCTCTTAATTATGCTTTAGCAGTTTCTTGAAAAAGTTACACCTTTTGCATGAGATAAAACTGTGTTTTTAATCCATTATCTCATCTCATAATAATTCATGAAAACCTCATTCACCCTGAAAATCATCACTTGTGCAATGCTGTGTGGTGTGCAAACTTCAGGCCCATTTCTGACTTTAGTTAAAAGTATTTATTTTATCCCGAAACAGTGGAATTGAAGACTCATTCCATTACAAACTAATCCAAAATCTTAAGAACAAGCATTTCTTTTTTGCTTCTGATATTTTCATGTGTAATAATATTCTAAGATTTTTATTAATACTAGGAAAGTGAGTGAACAAATGACTGAATACTCATGAAGACAATCATGGCCCACAAAGGCAAAAAGATAAATTTAGTCTATGCATGAACGTCAAAATTATATGAATACCTTCTATTTCTTTGTAGTTGGGAGTTAATTGTAGTGGAGAAAGTGAGGTCTGCAGATGCTAGAGATCAGAGCTGAAAATGTGTTGCTGGAAAAGCGCAGCAGGTCAGGCAGCATCCAAGGAACAGGAGATTCGACGTTTCGGGTATAAGCCCTTCATCAGGAATTCCTGAAGAAGGACTTATGCCCGAAGCATCGGATCTCCTGTTCCTTGGATGCTGCCTGACCTGCTGTGCTTTTCCAGCAACACATTTTCAGTTAATTGTAGTGCATATGATGACCTTTCAATAGATTTAAAAGCAACATTGAAGGAAGTCACACATAACAAATAGAAAAGTCAGTGATGCAGCAATTAATTTCAGCTTCTAATGTTATGTGTTATTGTTCCTGAATGAGCTTAACTAGTAATATTATATGTTTTTTCATTGTACATTTTCAGTACATATTTTCCAATTCTGACACTTTGCTGAAGCAAATCTTGATAAAATAAATACCTTTTTAAAACCATTCAGAATGAATTACTCCAGTCACTATGTCTAGTGTCATTGCAAACCTACTCAAAAGAAATGTGTTTACAATTTCTCTGTGCATAGTTACCAGAGAATTTCCTCCTGTCTATAAAAATAAATTTTTATTTCCTCAGTATTGTGATTAAAGGCAAATGTTAGAGTTATGATGACGTGTTCAATTTTGTTTTAGTGCATGCATTTTATATTTGCTTCTGTTAGATGTTTCTATAATTTGTGGAATTTACCACTATTTATCAGTGTATATTAATTACACTTCTATACTACACCTTCCAAATTTGCAGCAATGTTTAGGTATAAGTCTTGAGTGCTGTATGTTAAAGCTGTAATTTCCATTAATCGCCATTAAACATTATTGAGAAAAGTAAAAATATTGACTAGTTCTTTGATATTTAGCTTGAAGTTTTTTGGGGGGGAAATTGAATAATTATGCTTAATTGGATTCTACTGCATATATTTATGGGAAGGAGGTCAGTAGATTTTGTTTAATAGAAACAATTTTATTGAGTCACAGAGGATGAGATATGGACTTGGGAATTTGAAAAAAAAGGCTTGATTGGACTTCAAGTTATTTTATTATTTAAACATTAAAATGTCATTGCTCATTGACCAGCCCACTGTCTGGTCCAAAATTACTGCAGATATTTTATCCAACAAATGTTATTCTAACTAAGAATGGGAAGCAATGAAGGTTGATAAGTCTGAAGGTTGATAAGTCCGCAGGGCCTGACGGTCTACATCCCAGGGTACTGAAGGAGGTGGCTCGAGAAATCATGGATGCGTTGGTGATTATTTTCCGGAGTTCGATAGATACAGGATCAGTTCCTGCGGATTGGAGGGTGGCTAATGTTGTGCCACTTTTTAAGAAAGGTGGGAGAGAGAAAGCAGAAAATTATAGACCAGTTAGTCTGACCTCAGTGGTGGGAAAGATGCTGGAGTCTACTATAAAGGATGAAATTATGATACATCTGGATAGTAGTGTCAGGATAGGTCAGAGTCAGCATGGATTTATGAAGGGGAAATCATACTTGACTAATCTTCTTGAATTTCTTTTAGCAAGTAACTCTGAAGATGGACGAGGGAGATCCAGTAGATGTAGTGTACCTGGACTTTCAGAAAGCTTTTGATAAAGTCCCACATAGGAGGTTAGTGAGTAAAATTAGGGCACATGGTATGGGGACAAAGTACTAACTTGGATTGAAAGTTGGTTGGCTGACAGGAAACAAAGAGTAGTGATAAACAGCTCCATTTTGGAATGGCAGGCAGTGACCAGTGGGGTACCACAGCTTTTTACAGTATATGTTGTGGTTCTGTTCGCCGAGCTGCGAGTTTCTGTTGCAAATGTTTCGTTCCCTGTCTAGGTGACATCCTCAGTGCTTGGGAACCTCCTGTGAAGCACTTCTGTGGTGTTTCCTCCGGCATTTATAGTGGCTTGTCTCTGCCGCTTCCAGTTGTCAGTTGCTGTCTGCTGCAGTGGCCGGTATATTGGGTCCAGGTCGATGTGTTTGTTGATAGAATCAGTGGATGAGTGCCATGCCTCCAGGAATTCCCTGGCTGTTCTCTGTTTGGCTTGCCCTATAATAGTAGCAGAGCAGGTAAGGGCTGTTTGGCAGCGGCTGCTTGAAGGCTCGGTGACATTTGTTTAACGGTTTAAATTTGGATTTTTTTTTAAAAAAAGCGCGGAGCAGACCCGGAAGCTTACCTGGGTAAGTTGTTTGTTTTTTTCCTCTATGAAGGCGTGCAGGAGAGGAACCCGAGGCACTACAGAGGTAGAGCCTCCCACGTGCCCTCCTCCTCTCACCTAATAATAAGATCTGTTGTGGTAAGAAGTAAGTGCTAAATTTGGTAATTCTCGTGTTTAGACCGAGTTTTTTTTAAGGGTTACTTTTAGAGGGATGGCAGGGAAGGCAGTACAATGTTCCTCTTGCAACATGTATGAGGTGAGGGATGCCATGGTCGTCCCTGCACCCATCTCCAGCTCCTCCAAGACCGTGTTAGGGAACTGGAGCTGGAGTTGGATGAACTTAGGATCATTCGGGAGGCAGAGGGGGGTCATAGATCGGAGCTTTAGGGAAGTAGTAACTCCAAAGATAGTAGATGGGTGACAGTGAGGGGGACTGGGAGGAAGCAGCCAGTGCAGAGACCCCTTGCGGCTGTTCCCCTCAAGAACAAGTATACCGTTTTGGATACTTGTGGGGGGGACTACTTACCAGGGGTAAGCAATGGGGTTCAGGCCTCTGGCATGGAGCCTGTCCCCGTTGCTCAGAAGGGAAGGGTGGAGAAGAGCAGAGCAATAGTTATTGGAGACTCAATAGTTCGGGCCACAGATAGGCGGTTTTGTGGGGGCAAGAAAGACTCACGATTGGTATGTTGCCTCCCAGGTGCAAGGGTACGTGATGTCTCTGATCGTGTTTTCCGGGTCCTTAAGGGGGAGGGGGAGCAGCCCGAAGTCGTGGTCCACATTGGCACTAATGACATAGGTAGGAAGAGGGATGAGGATATTAGGCAGGCTTTCAGGGAGCTAGGTTGGAATCTTAGAGTTAGAGCAAACAGAGTTGTTGTCTCTGGTTTGTTACCCATGCCACGTGATAGTCGAGGAATAGGGAGAGAGAGCAATTAAATGCGTGGGATGGTGCAGTTTCTGGATAACTGGGGTTCTTTCTGGGGAAGGTGGGACCTCTATAAACAGGATGGTCTACACCTGAACCTGAGGGGCACCAGTATCCTTGGGGGGAGGTTTGCTAGTGCTCTTTCGGGGGGTTTAAACTAACTTGCAGGGGAACCTAGACTGTAGCATTAGGGTGCAGGATCTGGAGTGTAGGGAGGTTAGAACCAGACATCAATCTCGAAGGAGGGTGCCTGTAAACAGGAAGGTGGCTTGAAGTGTGTATACTTCAATGCGAGAAGTATACGAAATAAGGTAGGTGAACTTGCAGCGTGGGTTGGTACTTGGGAGTTCGATGTTGTGGCTATTACGGAGACATGGGTAGAACAGGGGCAAGATTGATTGTTGCAGGTTCCAGGGTTTAAATATTTTAGTAGGGTCAGAGGTGGGGGTAAAAGAAGGGGAGGTGTGGCATTGCTTGTCAAAAATAGTATTACAGCAGTGGAAAGGACGATTGATGAAGACTCGCCATTTGAGGTAGTTTGGGCTGAGCTTAGAAATAGGAAAGGTGACGTCACCCTATTAATTTTCTACAGGCCTTCTAATAGTCCTAGAGACGTAGAAGAAAGGATTGCGAGGATGATTCAGGAGAAGAGTGAAAGTAGCAGGGTGGTTGTTATGGGGGACTTTTAACTTTCCAGATATTGACTGGGAAAGCTATAGCTCGAGTATGTTAGATGGGTCGGTGTTTGTCCAATGTGTGCAGGAGGGTTACCTGACACAATATGTAGACAGGCCAACAAGAGGTGAGGCCATACTGGATTTGGTTCTGGGTAACGAACCAGGCCAGGTGTTAGAATTGGATGTAGGTGAGCACTTTGGAGACAGTGACCACAATTCAGTGACTTTTACTCTAGTGATGGAGAGGGATAAGTGTGCACTACAGGGCAAGAGTTATAGCTGGGGGCAGGGAAATTATGATGCGGTGAGGCATGACTTAGGATGCATGGCTTAGAAAAGTAGGCTTCCAGGGAAGGGTGCAATCGATATGTGGAGCTTGTTCAAGGAACAACTACTGAGTGTCCTTGATAAGTATGTACCTGTCAGGCAGGGAGGAAAGAGTCGTGTAAGGGAGCCGTGGTTTAATAAGGAATTGGAATCCCTTGTTAAAGGGAAGAGGGCGGCCTATGTAAAGATAGGGCGTGAAGGTTCAATTGGGGCGATTGAGAGTTATAAGGTAGCCAGGAAGGATCTAAAGAGACAGCTAAGAGCAGCAAGGAGGGGACATGAAAAGTCCTTGGTTGATAGAATCAGGGTAAACCCAAAGGCTTTCTATAGGTATGTCAGGAATAAAAGGATGACGAGGGTAGGAATAGGTCCCGTCAAGGATAGTATTGGGAAGTTGCGTGTGGAGGCTGGAGAGATTGGGGAGACACTGAATGAATACTTTTCGTCAGTATTCACTCAGGAACAGGACATTGTTGCCGATGTGAATATTGAGTCACAATTAATTAGAATGGATGGCTTTGAGGTATGTAGGGAAGAGGTGTTGGAAATTCTGGAAAGGGTGAAAATAGATAAGTCCCCTGGGCCTGATGGCATTTATCCTAGGATTCTCTGGGAAGCAAGGGAGGAGATTGCAGAGCCATTGGCCTTGATTTTTATGTCCTCGATGTCTACAAGAATAGTGCCAGAAGACTGGAGGATAGCAAATGTGGTTCCCTTGTTCAAGAAGGGGAGTAGGATAACCCTAGTAACTATAGGCTGGTGAGTCTTACCTCTGTTGTGGGCAAAGTCTTAGAGAGAATTGTAGGAGATAGGATTTATGAACATCTGGATAGGAATAATGTGATCAAGGATAGTCAGCATGGTTTTGTGAAGGGCCGGTCATACCTCACAAACCTTATTGAATTCTTTGAGAAGGTGACTAAGGAGGTAGACGAGAGTAAAGCGGTAGATGTGGTGTATATGGATTTTAGTAAGGCGTTTGATAAGGTTCCCCATGGTATGCTACTGCAAAAACTACGGAGGTATGGCATTGAGGGGGAGTTGGAGGTTTGGATTAGGAATTGGCTGGCTGGAAGAAGACAGAGGGTAGTAGTTGATGGTAAAGATTCATCTTGGAGTGCGGTTACCAGTGGTGTTCTGCAAGGATCTGTTTTGGGACCATTGCTGTGTGTCATTTTTATAAATGACCTGGAGGAGGGGCTAGAAGGTTGGGTGAGCAAGTTTGCAGATGATACGAAAGTATGTGGAGTTGTTGACAGTGAGGAAGGATGTGGCAGGTTACAGCGGGATATAGATAAGCTGCAGAGCTGGACAGAAAGGTGGCAAATGGAGTTCAATGTTGCTAAGTGTGAAGTGATTCACTTTGGTAAGAGTACCAAGAAGATGGAGTACTGGGCTAATGGTCGGATACTTGGTAGTGTGGATGAGCAGAGGGATCTTGGTGTCCATGTACACAGATCTCTGAAAGTTGCCACCCAGGTAAATAGTGCTGTGAAGAAGGCATATGGCGTACTGGGCTTTATTGGTAGAGGAATTGAATTCCGGAGTCCTGAGGTCATGTTGCAGTTGTATAAGACTCTGGTGCGGCAGCATCTGGAGTATTGTGTGCAGTTTTGGTTGCCATACTATAGGAAGGATGTGGAGGCACTGGAACGGGTACAGACGAGGTTTACCAGGATTTTGCCTGGTATGGTAGGAAGATCGTATGAGGAAAGGCTGAGGCACTTGGGGCTGTTTTCATTGGAGAAAAGAAGGTTTAGGGGTGACTTGATAGAGGTGTACAAGATGATTAGGGGTTTAGATAGGGTTGACCATGAGAACCTTTTTCCACATATGGAGTCAGCTATTATGAGGGGGCATAGCTTTAAATTAAGGGGTGGTAGGTATAGGACAGATGTTCGGGGTAGATTCTTTACTGTGAGTCGTGAGTTCATGGAATGCCCCGCTAGTAACAGTGGTGGACTCTCCCTCTTTATGGGCATTTAAACGGGCATTGGATAGGCATATGGAGGAAAGTGGGCTAGTGTAGGTTAGGTGAGCTTGGATCGGCGCAACATCAAGGGCCAAAGGCCCTGTACTGCGCTGCATTTTTCTATGTTCTATGTTCTATGTTCTATGAAACACCACAGAAGCGCTTCACAGGAGGCTCCCAAGCACTGAGGATGTCACCTAGAACCCCGTGTTCTGCGTGGGTTTCCTCCGGGTGCTCCGGTTTCCTCCCACAGTCCAAAGATGTGCGGGTCAGGTGAATTGGCTATGCTAAATTGCCCGTAGTGTTAGGTAAGGGGTATATGTAGGGGTATGGGTGGGTTGCGCTTCGGCGGGTCGGTGTGGACTTGTTGGGCCGAAGGGCCTGTTTCCACACTGTAAGTAATCTAATCTAATCTAAAGGGGATGAAACGTTTGCAACAAAAACTCCCAGCTCAGCGAACAGAACCACAACAATGAGCACCCAAGCTACAAATCTTCTCCCAAACTTTTACAATATATGTTAATGATATAGAAGATGGTATTAGTAATAACATTAGCAAATTTGTTGATGATACTAAGCTGGATGGCAGGGTGAAATGTGATGAAGATGTTAGGAGATTACAGAGTGACCTGGACAAGATCGGTGGGTGGTCAGATGCATGGCAGATGCAGTTTAATGTGGATACATGTATGGTTATCCATTTTGGTGGCAAGAACAGGAAGGAAGATTACTACCTAAATGGAATCAATTTAGGTAAAGGGGCAGTACAGAGAGATCTGGGTGTTCTTGTACACCAGTCAATGAAGGTAAGCATGCAGGTACAGCAGGTACTGAAGAAGGCTAATAGCATGCTGGCCTTCATAACAAGAGGGATTGAGTATAGAAGCAAAGATGTTCTTCTGCAGCTGTACGGGGCCCTGGTGAGACCACACCTGGAGTACTGTGTGCAATTCTGGTCTCCAAATTTGAGGAATATCATTCTGGCTATTGAAGGAATACAGCATAGATTCACGACGTCAATTCCTGGAATGGCGGGATTACCTTACACTGAAAGACTGGAGCGACTGGGCTTGTATACCCTTGAGTTTAGAAGACTGTGAGGGGATCTGATTGAGACATATAAGATTATTAAAGGATTGGACACTCTGGAGGCAGGAAACATGTTTCCGCTGATGGATGAGTGCAGAACCAGATGAAACAGCTTAAAAATATGGGGTAGACCATTTAGGACAGAGATGAGGAGAGACGTCTTCACCCAGAGAGTGGTGACTGTGTGGAATGCTCTGCTCCAGAGGGCAGTGGAGGCCCAGTCTCTGGATTCATTTAAGAAAGAATTGGATAGAGCTGTCAAGGATTTTGGAATCAAGGGTTATGGAGATAAGGCAGGAACAGGATACTGATTAAGGATGATCAGCCATGATCACATTGAATGGTGGTGCAGGCTCAAAGGGCAGAATGGCCTACTCCTGCTCCTATTGTCTATTGTCTATTGTCAATGGAAGCAGTTCAGAGGACGTTCAGTAGATTGGTTCCAGAGATGAGCATGTGCCTTATGAAGAGGGACTAAGTATTTTAGACCGATACTCTCTGGAGTTTAGAAGAATGAATGGAGATGTAATTTAGGAATATAAGATGCTAAAGGGATTGTCAAAGCAGATATAGTATGGATGTTTCCTCATATTGGGCAATCTCAAATAAGAGGTCATTATTTTAGGATAAGGGATGGCAGATTTAAAACAGAGATGAGGCGGAATTACTTCTCTGAAAGTGTCATGAATCTGAAATTCACTCTCCCACAGTGAGGTGGATGCTGGGATATTGAATAAACTGAAGGAGGAGATAAACAGATTTTTAAATAGTAACGTGTTGAAGGATTATGGAGAGCAGGCAAAAAAGTGGAGTTAAGGCTGGGATGAGATCAACCATGATCGCATTGAATGGCTCAAGGGGCTGAATGGCCAACTCCTGCTCCTAGTTCTTAAGGTCTCATGCATAAGCTGCCATTTAACTCCTTAAGTCTACCTCCGGTGAAGTGGGAGTTGAATCTGAACTGTTAGTGTTACTTACTTCATTCACTTGTGAGATATGGGCATCGCTGGCTAGCCAATATTTATTACTTGTCCTTAGCTGGGCCATTTCAGACAACCATATCATTGTAAGTCTGGAGTCACATGGAGGCCAGGTGGAGGACATTAGTGAGCCAGATAGCTTTTTCCAACAATGGTCATCAGTGGATTTTTAATTTCAGAGACTTTTTAAAATTTGAATTCAAATTTTTTTTTTAGATTACTTACAGTGTGGAAACAGGCCTTTCGGCCCAACAAGTCCACACCGACCCGCTGAAGCACATCCCACCCAGACCCATTCCCCTATGTTTACCTAACACTACGGGCAATCTAGCATGGCCAATTCACCTAACCTGCACATTTTTTGGACTGTGGGAGGAAACCGGAGCACCCGGAGGAAACCCACGCACCCCGTATTTTTAAGCTGAGTCCTCTGGTTCGGCATTCACCCATCAGCGGAAACATGTTTCCTGCTGCCAGAGTGTCCAATCCTTTCAAAATCTTATATGTCTCAATCAGATCCCCTCTCAGTCTTCTAAACTCAAGAGTATACAAGCCCAGTCGCTCCAGTCTTTCAGCGTAAGGTAGTCCTGCCATTCTAAGAATTGACCTCATGAACCTACCCTGCACTTCCTCAATAGCCAGAATGTCTTTCCTCAAATTTGGAGACCAGAACTGCACACAGTACTCCAGGTATGGTCTCACCAGGGCCCTGTACAGTTGCAGAAGCCCTCTTTGCTTCTATACTCAATCCCTCTTGTTATGAAGGCCAGCATGCTATTAGCCTTCTTCAGTACCTGCTGTACCTGCATGCTTACCTTCATTGACTGGTGTACAAGAACACCCAGATCTCTCTGTACTGCCCCTTTACCTAAGTTAATTCCCTTGAGGTAGTAATCTGCCTTCCTGTTCTTGCCATCAAAGTGAATAACCATACATTTATCCACATTAAACTGTTATGACAGGATTTGAATCGGGGTCCACAGGTGAGTGTCTGGATCGGTATTCTAATGATAATACCACAAGGCCATAGCCTTTCCTATTCTGAGCAACATGCTGCCATCTAAGCAAAGCAAATCCCACCTACTCCATGAATCCTCATTGCTGAAACACAGGAAAAGTACCCATTCTCATCTTTTACTTGCCTCATTGACTAATTTGTGCATATGTCATGTCAACATACAACTTCAGGGCTTAAACAGCATCACTTCAGAAAAAGTGTAATATCCAAATGTTGCATCTTCCTCTCGGCATTGCTGCTCCATTGAACAGCTTCCATAAGCATAATATTTGACTCAATCTGACAGTAACATGGTAGACCCATAAGATGCAAAACCAATGAACTAATAATTGTATCCCTATCCCATTCAACCCATTATGCTAAACAATCCCTGAACAAAGTAAAATCCTCACACTTCAAAAATCATATTTGGAATGGTCACATTTTAAAAATAAAACAAATACATGAATGTGATTGACTTCCAATCTGACAATTGATGGTTTAAATATAACGTATGATATGGAACCCTTAACAATGATGAGTGGTTTGGAGGGGAACTTTCAAGAAGTGGTGTTCCCAGCCATCTGCTCTCCTTGTCCTTCCAGGTGACAGGGATCATGGGTTTGGGAGGTGCTGGGAGATGATGTGTTGTTACAAATCATCTTGTATATTTAACATAGAACATAGAACATAGAAGGATACAGCGCAGTACAGGCCCTTCGGCCCTCGATGTTGCGCCGACCGAGTCCTACCTAACCTATACTAGCCCAATAACTTCCAAATGCCTATCCAATGCCTGCTTAAATGAACATAAAGAAGGAGAGTTCACCACTGATAAGGGCAGGGCATTCCATGAACTCACAACCCGCTGTGTGAAGAATCTACCCCTAACATCTGTCCTATACCTACCACCCCTTAATTTAAAGCTATGTCCCCTAGTAACACCTGACTCCATTAGCGGTAAAAGGTTCTTAGTATCTACCCTATCTAAACCCCTAATCATCTTATACACTTCTATCAGATCTCCCCTAAACCTTCTCTTCTCCAATGAGAACAGCCCCAAGTGCCTCAGCCTTTCCTCATAAGATTTTCCTACCATTCCAGGCAACATCCTGGTAAACCTCCTCTGCACTCATTCTAAAGCTTCCACATCCTTCCTATAGTATGGCGACCAAAACTGCACACAATACTCCAGATGAGGCCTCACCAGAGTCTTATACAACTGCAACATGACCTCAGGACTCCGGAACTCAATTCCTCTGCCAATAAAGCCCAGTACACCATATGCCTTCCTCACAGCACTATTTACCTGGGTGGCAACTTTCAGAGATCTGTGTACATAGACACCAAGATCCCTCTGCTCATCCACACTACCAAGTAGCCTACCATTAGCCCAGTAATCCATCATCTTGTTATTCCTACCAAAGTGAACGACTTCGCACTTAGCTACATTGAATTCCATTTGCCACATTTCCGCCCAGCTCTGCAACTTATCTATATCCCGCTGTAACCTACCACTTCCTTCCTCACTATCCACAACTCCACCGACTTTCGTGTCATCCGCAAACTTGCTTACCCAGCTTTCAAGTCCTTCCTCTAGATCATTTATAAAGATAACAAAAAGCAATGGTCCCAAAACAGATCCTTGTGGTACACCGCTAGTAACTGCGCTCCAAGATGAACATAATCCATCAACTACTACCCTCTGTCTCCTTCCAGCCAGCCAATTCCTAATCCAAACCTCTAATGTATCCTCAATGCCATACCTCTGAAGTTTTAGCATTAGCCTACCATGGGGAACCTTATCGAACGCCTTACTAAAATCCATATACACAACATCTACTGCTTTACCCTCATCCACTTCCATAATCACCTTCTCAAAGAACTCAATAAGGTTTGTGAGGCACGACCTGCCCTTCACAAAACCATGCTGGCTATCCCTGATCACGTTATTCCTACCCAGATGTTCATAAATCTTATCCCTTACCATTCTCTCTAAGACTTTGCCCACCACTGAAGTCAGACTCACTGGCCTATAGTTACTAGGGCTATCCCTACTCCCTTTCTTGAACAATGGGACCACATTCGCTATCCTCCAGTCCTCTGGTACTATTCCCGTTGACAATGACGACATAAAAATCCAGGCCAATGGCTCTGCTATCTCCTCCCTAGCTTCCCATAGGATCCTGGGGTAAATGCCATCAGGCCCAGGAGACTTATCTATATTCATCCTCTCCAATATTCCCAAAACCTCTTCCCTGCATATTTCCAGGGCATCCATTCTAATTATTTGTGATTCCATATTCACATCAGCAACAGTGTCCTGTTCCTGAGTGAATACTGATGAAAAGTACTGATTTAATGTCTCTCCAATCTCCTCCGCCTCCACACACAACTTCCCACTACTATCCTTGACTGGACCGATAAAAGAATATCCTTTTATTCCTGACATACCTATAGAAAGCCTTTGGGTTTTCCCTAATCCTACCAGCTAAAGACTTTTCATGTCCCCTTCTCGCTTCTCTTAGCTCTCTCTTTAGATCCTTCCTGGCTACCTTATAACTCTCTATCGCCCCAACTGAACCTTCACGCCTCATCTTTACATATGCCGCCTTCTTCCCTTTCACAAGGGACTCCAATTCCTTACTAAACCACGGCTGCCTCACAAGGCCCTTTACACCATGCCTGACTGGTACATACCTATCGAGGACACACAGTAGCTGCTCCTTGAACAATCCCCACATCTCATTAGTGTTCTTCTCTTGAAGCCTGTTTTTCCAATCCACACAACCTAAGTCATTTATTTTATTCACTCATGGGATGTGGGTTAGAATTTATTACCCAGCCCTAGTTGCCCTTGAGATGATGGTGAATGATATTGAGCTGTCTTCCTTGAACCATTGCAGTCCCATTTGGTGTAGGGAGACCCACAATGCCATTAGGGAAGAAATTACAGGATTTTGACCAGCAACACTGAAATAACAGCGACATATTTCTAAATTGGGATGGTGAGTTGTTTGGAAGTGACCTTGCAGGTAGTGGTGCTTTCGTGAATTTGCTTCCTTTGTTCTTCTAGCTGGTCATATTTGTGGATTTAGAAGGTGCTGTCCAAGGACACTTGGTGTATTTCTGAAGTGCGGTTTGCTACACACAGCTACTACCTCAGTGTTGGTGGTGGAAGAAGTTGCTGCTTGTGGATGTAATGCTAATTTTTGTGTTATGTCACACAGCCAGAAAGCATTGTCCCTTTAAGTGCCATGCTCATGATGGCATTACAGTATCATGACCTCTGACCTGATGGTGTAACGCTCTCTGTCTCCATCTTTTGAGACTTGAGCAGCATAACACACTGAGGAGAAAGTGTCACAGTTTAGATTCACTAGAAAGTGAACAGGCAGGTGTCAGTGATTATAACATGTATAGATTGCAGCTGGAATAAATGTTTATCTAATTGTTCAGTATTACATGTCCATATCTCATACTTCTGTTACGAAGAGCTAGCATAAGTATCACCTCATCAAGAGTGAATATCCTACTGAAGGTAAAAAGCACACTACTGCACACCTGACAGATCCCAAGAATAGCATAACTCTCAGCTTCCAAATATCACATCGTCAAGAGCAACTGAGAATACTGTCTACCTCTTCCAACATGTATAGATCACCAGATCAGGATGGTTGTTAAATCACCAGAATGTATTGTCAAAATTCAAATTATTAATCTTGTTTATTTCTTTTTTAACCTGTTTTGCATAAACAGGGAATTTATGACACTTGTCTGTATGCAGGAATGCAAATCCTGCTTTGGAAATAGGAAGATGTTATGTTGCATCTTTCAGTAAATGCAACGTATCTTTAAGAGATATGCTCAAGATGGCATTACAGTATCATGACCTTTGACCTGATGGTATAATGCTCTCAGTCTCCATCCTACCGAGACCTCTTGCAGCATAACACTCTGAGGGGAGCGTGTCACAGCTTAGGTTCAAACTGCTGAGCTTGGCAGCAAACAGGCAAGTGCCTGTGACTGTGATATATGCAGATTAATATAGTTCTACTAACCCATAGGTTTGCATACTCATTACAGAGGGAGAGTGTGATGACTGAGAGTGGTTCAACATGTGGGTCACCACGCCTCAAGTGAGGGAAGAGGTTGAGAGGGAGTATTCTTCATGGTAACCTCAGCTGATGCAGGAATATGTCTTGATACCAGGAGCTGAAATAAAAGACTATTGAAACTTTCAATACTCTACTACATGTCTCAGTTTTAGATTATGACAACGAACATAATTATCATTTCAGCAGGTGTGAATACCCCACTGAAGGCAAAAAGACCAGCACTAAGTCTATAATTGCCATGAAGCTGGTCCCTTTTTTCTAAAAACTGTTCCTTTCCTCAAGGATACTATGTCCTCAATGTTTTTCAGAGGGGGTCATCCAGCTCCCCCGGCTCCGAGGTGACCAGTTTGGTACAGAAGTGGAAAAGGATGTTGAGAGGCCTTTTGTTTATACATAAACAGATGAGACTTCAAGCCAAAGTGGTCATGTTTTAGAAGTGACCTGCAGAATGAAAGGGGAGTGGTCAGCTCTATAGCTGGGCAGTTCAGTCCAGAACTAGTTAGGAGCTCAGCTGTGTGGAAACAGGCTCTCTCTCTCTCTCTCTCTCTCTCTTTCTGCCTTTCTAACTATAACTTGTAGGTATTTGTTCCATTTTTATTGTTTTTCAGGGGGTTTGCTTTTTGGGATTGTTGTGTATATTTAGAACAGCACTATTAAGTCTAGTTTAGATTGACTGAGTTCTGTGGGGGTTCTTTATTCTGTTCTTTGTGCTCCATTGTGTAATTTTGTGACTAAATTTTTGTCTGTTTTAAAACCTGGTAGTCAACCTAGCTAACTTACTCTGGGTAATATTCACTGAAATAAGTTGCAAAGTTATAGTCTAGGCTGCCTGTTTCAGAATGTTTTGAGTGATCTGGCCTAGTCCGTAATAATGGCAGACTGTGAAAATAGAATAGATCTGATTCAACAGTTGTGGCCATTTATAAATGAATTATAAATGAATTGGTTATCACATCACCAAAGAAGTGTGCAGCTTTATCTTGGATGATGTAAAGCTTCTGGGGTGTTTTTGGAGCTGAATGCATCCTGGGCAAGTGTGGAGTTTCTATCACACTCCTGACTTGTGCCTTGTAGATGGTGGACAGATTTTGGGGAGTAAGGAGGTGAGCTACTGCAATATTCCTAATCTGAGCTACTCTTCCAGCCACAGTATCCGTTTAGTCCTATTTTTCTGGCAATGGTAATGCCCAGGAAGATGATAGTGGAGGGTTCAACAATGGTAATGGTATTGAATGTCAAGGGGAGATGATTACGTTCTGTATTATTCGAGACAGTTGTTGCTTGGCATTTGTGTACCATGAATGATACTTGCTGCTGATCAGTCCAAACCTAGGCATGGTCCCGGTGTTGTTGCATTTGGACATGTTCTGTTTCAGGATCTGAGGAGTCATGAATGATGTTAAGCATTTTGTAATCATCAGCAAACATCACCATTTCTGACCTTCTGATACGGGGAGGTCATTGATGAAACAAATGAAGATGGCTGGATGGTCCTCACTAATTTAATGTGCATGATGGTGAAGGGAGTGAATGTTGAAAGATGGAATAACGATCAAGTTGGATGCTTTGCTCTGGATGTTGTCAAGCTTCCTGAGTGTTGGTGGAGTTAGACTTATCCAGGACATTCAATGAGTTGGCATGAGAGGTGAGAAGCGAAAGAGTGGTGGAAGTGGACACAAAGTTGGCACAGTGGTATGAAGGTTCATGAGAGGACGACTGAGAGCTTTGGGTTGTATGAGTGAGGCACGGGAAGACAATGGAGAGGAACAGGAGTGACATTTCACAGCTGGTAGAATGTTTGATATATCTTCCCCTTTGGAGAGGATAAACACTCTTTTTGGCGTTGCTCCTCTATTGGTGAAGGTAATGTACTCTTTATGATCATTAAAAGGCTTGTGCATAAAAATTGGATCAAGTCCTTGAGGTTTATAAAGCTGTCAAAAAACTGTCTAAAAAAGGTGGGGTTTAAAAAGTGCCAGGTTTTTCAGACAGCCTGACCATATAAAACTATTATAGGACTTGAGTGATTCCCTCATTATCGTTTTCATGTTAAGGCGTCCATTAATGGGAAGCTCAGCCTGCTTATTGAATAGAAAATTTTATTTATACAAGGTTTTAAATTCTTGTGAGAGATTACTCTTTTTTTCACATAGTATTAACCACTCAAGCAATGTGTTGTTTTTGTAAGTCATTGAACACTTAATTGCAATGTTTTTTTAATGAGGGATTTTTGAAGCAATTTCACTGCATGAGCTAACACTGTCTGTGGTTTTGAGTCCAGTGACCCTTCTTGCAGTTCTGAAGAATGGGCATTGGACTCAAAATATTAACTCTGTTTTCTCTCCAAATGCTGCCAGACCTGCTGAGTCTCTCCAGCAATTTATTTTTATTTTGTTTCAGAGCTTCAGCATCCCCAGTTCTTTGTTTTGTATCACTGCATTACATTCATGATTTGTATCAATGTGCTTTGGGTCAATACTGACATAACCAAAAGACTGATATATTTATTTTCAATCATAATACCTCTTGATTAATGCAGATGGATTGACATAGAAAGGGAAGAACAAAAGATGGAGGATGAGAGATATAAGTTATCATTGAATTGATATCAGGGCTATCATACCATGAGGATTATGGGATATATAAGGAGGCATGGGAGACTGACATAGGGTTGTGCAGAAGGTCTGAGGATTCATGGGGAAGTGGGGCAATTGAAATATGGTGGCACCATGTGGATGAGGGGCCTTGGAGGTGAGTATTTGATAGCATTCAGTGGCATGGATAGGATACAAAGAGTGAAGAGAGAGAGAGGAGGAGAGATGATTTCTTCTTTAATCAGTATGTTTCAACTTTGACCACAGTGTTAGAGCCACTGGACTGAACTTTCAACCAGCCCACCTTGGGAATGAGGTCAGCCTCTTAGGGTTTCCCTGCATCACCAGATCAAACTTCCAAGCCAGCCCAGGTCCCCACCACCACCCAGATTGAAGAGAGGAAGAGTGGGCAGCCAGTTCGGATCATGGAATTGGGAATTCTTTACCTCTGACTTGGGAACAAAAAGCATGCATGGTTTTGCAAATGTCATTCACTATCCATAATTGAATCATTCAGTATTTAAGCATAAAGGTCTGTTTGAAAAAGAGTAAAAAATGAGGTCTGCAGATGCTGGAGATCACAGCTGCAAATGTGTTGCTGGTCAAAGCACAGCAGGTTAGGCAGCATCTCAGGAATAGACCAGCAACACATTTGCAGCTGTTTGAAAAAGACACAATCAAATTTATTAAGACACTATTTTTGCGATTTATCTCATCTCCCATGGTGTTATCTGACTGAAACAGCTATGCAAAGATTTTACATCGTAGTTAACCAAACTCCTTCACAGCAAAAATACCCAGAAAATGCCTAAATTCCTTTGTATGTTTATTGAATATATCATACACCTTGGCGTTTATCATCTCTCTGTGACCTGGTAATTGAGATGGGAGCCTGATCCTGGCTCTGGTGATGGATAGTCTATCCAGTGCCACTGAGAGACCCTAACATCTTGTGTTCTAATAACATTTGAACTTATCAATTAGAAATGGGGCTGAGTATAAACTGACAGGGAATGTGTCTGACCTGATCATAGTCAGGTCCTGCTCAAAGTAATGGAGGAAAATCATTACTATTCTGTTCTGTGTTTTCACCCCTGCGGAACTAACAGCAGAAGGCTACAGCCCAGAAAATTAGGGGATAGTTCATGGCAAACAGGAATGGGGAAGGCTAGAGTTCAAGCTTGTTGGGGATGGAGGTCAGGGACTGGAGTTGGGAATGAATACCGTTTAATGATTTATCCTTTCATGGAATGTAGACTTTCTGAGAATCAGACTGGTTTTAAAATTCAGCCAGTTTATAAGATGGAACTCACCCTACTATTTCCTGATGAAGGGCTTATGCCCGAAACGTTGAATTTCCTGTTCCTTGGATGCTGCCTGACCTGCTGCGCTTTTCCAGCAACACATTTTCAGCTCTGATCTCCAGCATCTGCAGACCTCACTTTCTCCTCACCCTACTATTACATGGGGAACTGAGGACATATCAACATCAGCACTTGGGACTTTCAGTCCAAGTGTGTTTCCAAGGAAGGTTAAGATAAAACGATTAGCTGAGAGACAGCAGGAAGAGGGGAGAAAACTCTAGAGAAAGGGAAATGCAGAGTCCCATGTTGAGGGATCGTTGTTCAGAAATAAAGGGATAGGGATAGCAAAAAAAAGATAAAGAGCATGGGTTATATAGACAGGGATTTTGTGTCTTAAACAGAAGGAAAAAGAGACATAAATGAATAGAGATAAATGGCTATAATTCACACTGCTTCATAATGTTCATGTAAATGCAGAAGGTCATTAAAACCGCTGGAGATATATGAGAGGTGTGTTAACAGCATCTGGTGCCAGGATTAATGTTTTTACATGTTTGCTATTTTGTTCAAACAGTAGTTACTATTATTAATGAAATGTCACATTAATTACTCTTGGACTTTTTAAAAAGTCCAATCAGTTTCTACGGGCTATTAAGTGAGCTGTCTTTAACTGAGTGCTTAAAAACACTCATGGAGTTCTGAATGTTCTTTGGCTGGACTGGGATCAGGATTTCAAAGGGGATCTGGTAAATAAGGACAGAAAAGAAAATACTGCAGATGCTAGAAATACAAAATAAAAACAGAAAGTGCTGGAGAAACTTAGCAAGACTGACAACATTTGTGGAGCTAAGAACAAAGTTAATATTTTAAGTCTGATATGAAGCTTTTTTAGAGGATTACTCATGTTTGACTTGAAATGTTCATTTTGCATATTGTGTGGAATTATCATGAATTACTGAGAGTAAAACAAGAGTATGGACCTCACTGAAGAACTCTGAGAGCTGGATGTTTACGTTATAAGTATTTCCTTAAATTGAATCAAAATGTTGTGGTTCTGTCACCGAGCTGGGAGCTCCCAGCTCGGCAAAGAGAACCACAACAACGAGCACCCGAACAACAAATCTTCTCACAAACTTTGATTGAATCAAAATGATTATGGTGCATTGTGCAGGAAACTTACCAGAATGTTCTCACAGAGCTCCAAAACTGGTTTAGAGTCAGCCAATCTTCTGGGCTGATGTGGAGGTGCCAGTGTTAGACTGGGGTGGACAAAGTTAAAAATCACACAACACCCCGGGTTATAGTCCAACAGGTTTATTTGAAAATATAAGCTTTCAGAGAGCTGCTCTTTCATCAGGTAGCTAGTGTGGCCGGATCATAGGACAGAATTTGTAGTAAAGAAATCAGTGTCATACAACTGGAGCAATGTATTAAACAAACCTCGATAAGCTGTTAAATAAGTCTTTATAAGACTGTATTTCTCAGAATCCTCAAGAACAAACCACAACAAGCAGACCAAACACAGCCAGAAACCCTAACCACCTTACCATACATCAAAGAAGGTTCGAGTAAAAAATGAGGTCTGCAGATGCTGGAGATCACAGCTGCAAATGTGTTGCTGGTCAAAGCACAGCAGGTTAGGCAGCATCTCAGGAATAGAGAATTCGACGTTTCGAGCATAAGCCCTTCATCAGGAATAAGAGAGAGAGAGCCAAGCCGGCTGAGATAAAAGGTAGGGAGGAGGGACTAGGGGGAGGGGCGATGGAGGTGGGATAGGTGGAAGGAGGTCAAGGTGAGGGTGATAGGCCGGAGTGGGGTGGGGGCGGAGAGGTCAGGAAGAGGATTGCAGGTTAGGAGGGCGGTGCTGAGTTGAGGGAACCGACTGAGACAAGGTGGGGGGAGGGGAAATGAGGAAGCTGGAGAAATCTGAATTCATACCTTGTGGTTGGAGGGTTCCCAGGCGGAAGATGAGGCGCTCCTCCTCCAGCCGTCGTGTAGTTGTGTTCTGCCGGTGGAGGAGTCCAAGGACCTGCATGTCCTCGGTGGAGTGGGAGGGGGAGTTAAAGTGTTGAGCCACGGGGTGATTGGGTTGGTTGGTTCGGGCGGCCCAGAGGTGTTCTCTGAAGCGTTCCGCAAGTAAGCGGCCTGTCTCACCAATATAGAGGAGGCCACATCGGGTGCAGCGGATGCAATAGATGATGTGTGTGGAGGTACAGGTGAACTTGTGGCGGATATGGAAGGATCCCTTGGGGCCTTGGAGGGAAGTGAGTGTGGAGGTGTGGGCGCAAGTTTTACATTTCCTGCGGTTGCAGGGGAAGGTGCCGGGGGTGGAGGTTGGGTTGGTGGGGGGTGTATGACAGCCAGACTACTAAGACCCCTCAGAATCCTAGTAGCACACAAACCCACCAAAACTCTCAAACAAAAACTAACTAACTTAAAAGACCCAGTACAACCCATGGACAAAACCAACGCCATCTACAAAATTCCATGCAAGGACTGCCACAAATACTACGTAGGACAAACAGGAAGAAAGTTAGCCACCAGGATACACGAACACCAGTTGGCCACAAAAAGACATGACCCTCTCTCTCTCATAGCCCTACACACGGATGAAAAAAATCACCATTTCGACTGGGACAACACATCTATCCTGGGACAGGCTAAGCAAAGGCATGGCAGAAAATTCCTAGAGGCCTGGCACTCCAACCACAACGCCATAAACAAACACACAGATCTAGATACCATCTATCAATTCCTCAGAAAACGAACAGGAAATGACATCACCACAAACCCCAGGAACCCCATCCAGGAGAAACATATAAATAGAAAGCAGGAGACAACAGCTTCGCTTCACTTGGAGGTCACCACTGATGATGTTACCTAGCCAGGTAATGAAACGTCTGGATATCAAACCTACAGCTCAGCGAGCAAACCTACACCCTAAACCTCAACCTGAGCTCCAAACCTTCACAAACCTTGCATGTGACATTCAGCTCAGACACCGCATTAAAAGTGTGAGGTTAGAGTTTGTCTGATTCCCAACCTTGAGCCAGTCTGATTCTATTTCCAATGTAGGAATTTCTAAAATGTCATATGGACTGATTGCCTATAGATTGTGTGATTTTTGAACAAAATAGAATGTATCTGCAAATACAAATCTTCAAGTGCAAATAGACTTATATGTGTGTGTGTATGTGGATGTGAGAGAGAGGGAGGGAGAGCGTTTGTGTGTGGGCGTGCTTGACAGAGTGCATGCATGAGTGTGATGGATTATATGCCTGTGAGAGGTTGTGTGTGTGTGTGTGTGTGTGTGTGTGTGTGTGTGTGTGTGTGTGTGTGTGTGTGTGTGTGTGTGTGTGTGTGTGTGTGTGCGCGCGCGCGAGAGAGAGAGCATGTATACGAGAGAGTGTCTGTGTCTGTGTTTTTGTGTGAGAGTGTGTGTGTCTGTGCATGTGTGAGTGCAATGGGGTCAACCTGTAGTGTGATATGAACCCAAGGTGCTGGTTGAGGCCATCCTCATGGGTACCGAATCTGACTATCAGCCTCTGCTCGGCCATTCTGCATTGTTGCATATCCCGAAGAGCACCTTGGAGGATGGTCACTCAAAGGTCTGAGGCTGAATGTCCCTGACCACTGAAGTGTTCCCTGACTGGGAGGGAACATCCCTGTCTAGCAATTGTTGCGCAGTGTCCATTCATCTGTTGTCATATTGTCTGCTTGGTCTCGTCAATGTACCATGTCTCGGGGCATCCTTGCCTGCAGCGTATGAGATAAACAACATTGGCCAAGTCACGTGAGTACCTGCCGTGTACATGGTGTGTGGTGTCCCCGCATATAATGGTGGTATCTGTGTCAACACTGTGACATATCTTGCAGTGACTGTTATGGAAAGGTTATATGGTGTTGTGGTCAATGCTATCCTGAAGGGTGGGCAGTTTGCTGCGAACAATGGTCTGTTTAAGGTTTGGTGATTGTTTAAAGATGAGAAGCGGAGCCATAGGGAAGGTCTTGGCGAGGTGCTCATCCTCATCGATAATATGAGGAACATGGTGTCATTTCTCTGCTCCTGGGAAGTACTGGATGATAGAGAATACCCTATCGATTGTATCCCATGTCCGTCTCCTGAGGAGGCCATTACGGGTTTTGGCTGTGGCACGTTGGAATTAGTAATCAATGAGTTAAGTTAAGTGAGTAAATGAGGAAAGGGGTTTAAACTAAATCAATCTGATAACTAACTATGGCATTCTAAGTCAGATTAGTAATGATGACTGTAGCAACTCTCCTAAGCATTGACCTACTGCAGGTCTGTTATAGAAAACCTGTAATGTTTATCTTTTTAACTTTGGTTCTTATTTTTATATCTTATATTGTGAATAACTGTAAAGTAATGTAACTTTTATTTTCTTTTTTTCTCTATTGTGCATCTAAAATTTGTACCTTTGTACTTTGTCCCTAAGATGGTGCCATGTGGGGTGACATTACAAACTTTTGTAAACTTGACTGTACTCCTGTATAGCTGCACATGTGACAATAAACGTGATTCTAATTCTAATTCTAAAAAAAATCCCACCTCATTTACTAATCCCTCAGATTTCTGATCCCTGTTGGAGATCCTGCCCTTAACATTATAACCTGAGACAATTTTGCCTTGGCAGCTAGATATCGCATGAACAGTATAAATAAAGAACACAGGAACAGAGAGTAGGCTAATCAGCCCCTCTTCTCCCTCTCATGGCCAATCTGTAGGTATTGTGACAGTCGCAGAATTGGGTTAAAATGAAATTACTCGCTATACACAGCATGCATGCAAACATGTGATTTAGGACAGAAATAGACTATTCCAACTCTCATACCTTCTCCACCATTCAATAAGATCATTGTTAGTCTGTTCATGTTTCAATTTCATGAGCATATGTACTCCCTAAAATATTGGATTCCCCAGCCTAATAAGAATCCATCCACCTCCACCTTAAAGGCAGAGAGTTTCAAACCTACAAAACCTACTCTCAAGTGTATGAGGTAGAAGAGGAGACTTTGAGAATTAAACTTTACATTATATATGTGTAGCCAGCTGTATGCTCCTGCCCTATTGGCTTAACAGTCATTCAGTCTAGCTGTCCATCCCTAACGGATGAACCAACTACCTTGAGATTTCATGTTTGTAGTATTAACAAGGGGCAAACCTGAAGCAAGCTAGCTTCCTATAATACCGGACGTATTTCTTTCAGGATATCTAGGTGGTAGCACATCAACAACTTCTACCATGTAAATCGTCCTCCATTATTTTGCACCTCCTTCCACATTAAGATTAAAGAGAGTAACAAGTGAAAATGTTGCTGTCCCTTCTTGTTGCGTCCCACTGCTGCTTCCCAGTACTCCCTCCACCCGCAGAGCACATAGCTACGTCAATAATTCAGTACTGATGTAGCAACGCATGCTCATCCGAATGATAACTGATGCCTGTTGTCGATGGAAAAATGCTGTTAATATTACATAATGTACATTAGACTTGCATTTTCCAGACTTAATCTCCACTCTGGGTCTTTTCTTTATTGTAAAATTTGGGAGCATTGGCAAAACTGCACCTGGTTCCCATGATGACAGCCCCTTCTCCCACTCATGTCCCTGAGAGGTGCCAGTTCTCACGTGCATGTTAAACACCAAGTTTCTGCTCAGGTTAGCAAGACATGGTGTGTGAAGTGTGAGAGGTATTAAAGATTTATGATGCTTTTCCATGAAGTATGATGTCTCTGTCATTTTCCGAGCTATATTTAAACTTATATCATTCATCCTTTAAAATGCCTTTGAGATCATTGCCCTGTCATTTAAATTACATCAAACTATTTATTGAACGCAGCAAAGATAAAGGATTTCTAGAATGGTGGATATTGATATAACTGGGTGGCTGTTATTTCTAATGAGTCATCTGTCTCTACTTGAAGCCCTCAGTTGAAAACAGATATATAAAATCATAGATAATTTACACTCGTCTTCACAGTGGGTGACATCAGCATTGTTTGCACACATACACTTTCAGTTCATCTGGTGGTGTGTATTATGTAAAGAAATGATCTTGATGGAAACCAAAAACGTATAATAAAGAAACATTGAGACAAAGTCGAAGTTTCCTTTCTTTAAAATTGTCATGATGAGCACATGATGTGGTGATGAACATACTCCCCCGTTGACAAGAAGCCTGCAGACATGAAAATGAAGTATCAACCTAGTGCAACCATCACACAGGATGACTTGCATGCCAACAGAACAAACAGCCAGTGATAGACAGAGCTAAGGAATTCCACAACCAATTGATCAGACCTAGGCTCTGCAGTCCTGTCACATCCAGTTGTGAATGATGGTGGACAATTAAATGAACTCACCAGTAGAGCAGGGTCCACAAATATCCCCGTCCTCAATGATGGATGGGCCTAGCACATCAGTGCAAATGATAAGGCTGAAGCACTCACAGCAATCTTCAGCCAGCAGTGCTGTGTGGATAATCCAGCCCGGGCTCCTCCAATGGTCCCTAGCATTACAGATACCAGTCTTCAGTCAATTCGATTCACTCCATGTGATATCAAGAAATAGTTGGAGATACTGGATACAGCAAAGGCTAGAGGCCCTGACAACATTCTGGCAAAAGTACTGAAGGCTTGTGCTGCAGAACTTGCCGCTCCCCTAGCCAAGCTGTTCCAGTACAGTTACATCACTGGCATTTACCTGACAATGTGGGAAATTGTCCAAGTAAGTTCTGCACACAACAATCAGGACAAATCCAACCTGGCCAATTACCATCTACTCTCGATCATCAGGAAAGTGATGGAAAGTATCATCAATAGCGCTATTAACCAGCACCTGCTCAGCAATAACTTGCTTAGTGATGCCCAGTTTGGGTTCCATCAGGGTCACTCAGCTCCTGACCTCATTACAGCCTTGGTTCAAATATGGACAAAGAGCTGAATTCCAGAGGGGAGGTGAGGGTGAAAACTCACAAATCAAGACTGCATTCAACCGAGTGTGCATCAAGTTGCCCCAAGCAAAACTGTAATCAATGGGCATCAAGGGCAAACTCTCTGCTGGTTAGAGTCATACCTGATACATAGGAAGAGGTTCGCGATTCTTGGAGGTTGGTCTTCTCAGCTCCAGGTCATCTCTGCAGGAGTTCCTCAAGATAGTGTCCCAGGTCCAACCATCTTCAGCTGCTTCATCAATGACCTTCCCTCCATCATAAAGCCAGAAGTGATTGCACAACATACAGCACCATTCGTGACTCCTCAGATATTGAATCAGTCCATGTCCAAATGCAACAAGCTCTGAGCAACATCCAGGCTTGGGTTCACAAGTGGGAAGTAATTGCAGAAAGACAGTTCGAGGGAGATCAGCCTTTGGAGGTAGTATGGGCTGAAGTCAGAAATAGGAAAGGAGCAGTGACTTTGTTGGGTGTTTACTATAGGCCCCCAATAGCAACAGAGATGTGGAGAAACAGATTGGGAAACAGATTTTGGAAAGGTGCAAAAGCCACAGGGTAGTAGTCATGGGCGATTTCAACTTCCCAAATATTGATTGGAAGCTCTTTAGATCAAGTGGATTGGACGGGGCGGTGTTTGTGCAGTGTGTCCAGGAAGCTTTTCTAACTCAGTATGTACATTGTCTGACCAGAGGGGAGGCCATATTGGATTTGGTACTTGGTAATGAACCGGGACAAGTGATGGGCTTGTTAGTGGGTGAGCATTTTGGTGATGGTGACCACAATTCTGTGACTTTCACCTTGGTTATGGAGAGAGATAGGTGCGAGCAACAGGATAGGTTTTACAACTGGGGGAAGGGTAAATACGATGCTGCAAGACAGGATCTGAGGAGCATAGGTTGGGAACATAAGTTGGGAGCATAGGCTGTCAGGGAAGGATGTCATTGAAATATGGAACTTTTTCAAGGAACAGAAATGACGTGTCCTTGACATGTATGTACCTGCCAGGCAGGAGTAAGATGGTTTTGTGAGGGAACATTGGTTGATGAGGGAGGTTGAATGTCTAGTAAAGAGGAAGAAGGAGGCTCACATGGTTGTTGAAACTAGATTCAGTGTATTGGAGGATCCAGGATAGCCAGGAGGGAGCTGAAGAAATGGATTAGGAGAGCTAAGAGAGGGCATGAAAAATCTTTGGCAGGTCGGATCAAGGATAACCCCAAGGCCTTTAATGCATATGTGAGAAACATGAGAATGACGAGAACAAGGGTAGGTCCGATCAAGGACAGTAGTGGGAGACTGTGTATGGAATCAGAAGAGATAGGAGAGGTCTTGAATGAATACTTTTCTTCAGTATTTACAAATGAGAGGGACCGTATTGTTGAAGAGGAGAGTATGAAACGGATTGGTAAACCAGAGGAGATACTTGTTAGGAAGGAAGATGTGTTGGGCATTTTGAAAAACTTGAGGATAGACAAGTCCCCCGGACCTGACGGGATATATCCTAGGATTATGTGGGAAGCATGAGAGGAAATTGCAGAGCCGTTGGCAATGATCTTTTCATCTTCACTGTCAATGGGGGTGGTACCAGGGGATTGGAGAGTGGCGAATGATATGCCCCTGTTCAAAAAGGGGAATAGGGATAACCCCAGGAATTACAGTTGAGTTAGTCTTACTTTGGTGGTGGGCAAAGTAATGGAAAGGATATTGAGGGATAGGATTTATGAGTATCTGGAAAGACACTGCTTGATTAGGGACAGCCAGCACAGATTTGTGAGGGGTAGGTCTTGCCTTACAAGACTTATTGAATTCTTTGAGGAGGTGACCAAGCATGTGGATGAGGGTAGAGCAGTGGATGTAGTATACATGGATTTTAGTAAGGCATTTGATAAGGTTCCCCATGGTAGGCTTATGCGGAAAGCCAGGAGGCATGGGATAGTGGGAAATTTGGCCAGTTGGATAGAGAACTGGCTAACCGGTCGAAGTCAGAGAGTGGTGGTAGATGGTAAATATTCAGCCTGGAGCCCAGTTACAAGCCGATACGAAGATCGGTGGAGTTATGGATAGTGAGGAGGGTTGTTGTCGGCTGCAAAGTGACTTAGGTATGATGCAGAGCTGGGCTGAGGAGTGGCAGATGGAGTTCAACCATGTCAAGTGTGAGGTTGTCCATTTTGGAAGGTCAAATAAAAATACGGAATACGGGGTTCTTAGTAAGCTGGAGGAGGAGAGGGATCTTGGAGTCTATGTTCATAGCTCTTTGAAAGTTGCCACTCAGGTGGATAGAGCTTGTAAGAAGGCCTATGGTGTATTAGCATTCATCAGCAGAGGGATTGAATTCAAGAGTTGTGAGGTGATGTTGCAACTGTGCAGGACCTTGGTAAGGCCACATTTGGAGTACTGTGTGCAGTTCTGGGTGCCTCACTTTAGGAAAAATGTGGAAGCTTCGGAGAGGGTGCAGAGGAGATTTACCAGGATGTTGCCTGGAATGGAGAATAGGTCATATGAGGATAGGTTGAGAGTGCAAGGCCTGTTCTCATTGGAACGACGAAGGATGAGCGGTGACTTGATCGAGGTTTATAAGATGATCAGGGGAATAGATAGAGTAGACAGAGACTTTTTCCCCGGGTACAACAGAGTGTTACAAGGGAACATAAATTTAAGGTGAAGGGTGGAAGGTATAGGGGGGATGTCAGGGGTAGGTTCTTTACCCAGAGAGTGGTGGGGGCATGGAATGCGCTGCCTGTGAGAGTGGCAGAGTCAGAATCTTTAAGCTGCAATTGGATAGGTACATGGATAGGTGCTTAAGCTAGGACAAATGTTCGGTACAACATCGTGGGCCAAAGGGCCTGTTCTGTGCTGTATTGTTCTATTTGTGCCACGCAAATGCCAGGCAATCTCCAACCCACAGCTTCCAACCTCATAGTCCGGGAACCCCGCACTGCCCGGTTCTACCTCCTTCCCAAGATCCACAAGCCTGACCACACCATCCGACCCATTGTCTCAGCATGCTCCTCCCCCACCAAACTCATCTCTACCTACCTCGATACTGTTCTCTCCCCCCCGGTCCAGGAACTCCGCACATACGTTCGAGACACCATCCACGCCCTCCACCTCCTCCAAGACTTCAGTTTCCCTGGCCCAACGGCTCATCTTCACCATGGAAATCCAATCCCTCTACACCTCCATCCGCCATGACCAGGGCCTCCAAGCCCTCCATTTCTTCCTCTCCCGACGTCTCTACCAGTACCCTTCCACTGACACGCTCATTCGTTCGGCTGAACAGGTCCTCATTCTTAATAATTTCTCCTTCGAATCCTCTGACTTCCTCCAGACGAAAGGGGTAGCCATGGGCAAATGCATGGGCCCCAGCCCTGCCTGTCTCTTTGTCAGCTATGTAGAACAGTCCATCTTCCGTAGTTACACCGGTACCCCTCCCCACCTCTTCTTCCACTACATTAATGACTGCATGAACTGCACTCGTGAGGTGGCTGAGCAGTTCATCAACTTCACCAACATATTCCACCCGACCTTAAATTTACCTGGACCATCTCTGATACCTCCCTCCCCTTCCTGGACCTCTCCATCTCCGTCAATGATGACTGACTTAACAGTGACATCTTTTACAAACCCACCGACTCCCACAGCGACCTGGATTACACCTCTTCCCACCCTACCTCCTGCAAAAAATGCTATCCTGTATTTCCAATTCCTCCGCCTTTGCTGTATCTGCTCCCAGGAGACCAGTTCCACCACAGAACACACCAGATGGCCTCCTTCTTTGAAGACCATAATTTCCCTTCTCATGTGGTTGAAGATGCCCTCCAATGCATCTCATCCACGTCCCACACCTCTGCCCTCAGACCCCACCCCTCCAACTGCAACAAGGACAGAACCCCCCCAGTGCTCAGCTTCCACCGTACCAACCTTCACATAAACTGCATCATCTGCTGACATTTCCACCACCTCCAAATGGACCCCACCACCAGGGATATATTTTCCTCTCCACCCCTTTCCGCTTTTCGCAAAGACCATTCCCTCCGTGACTACCTGGTCAGGTCCACCCCCCTCAACCCCCACGACAGCCCACCCTCCCCTCCTGACACGTTTCCCTGCCACCACAGAAATAGCAATCTCGCCCACACCTCCCCCTTCACCTCCATCCAAGGCCACAAAGGAGCCTTCCACATCCATCAAAGTTTTACCTATACATCCACCAATGTCATTGATTGTATCCGTTACTCCCGATGCGGTCTCCTCTACATTGGGGAAACTGAACGTCTTCTTGCACAGCACTTTAGGGAACATCTCTGGGACACCTGCACCAAACAACCACACCGCCCTGTGACCCAACATTCAACTCCCTGTCCCACTCTGCTGAGGACATGCAGGACCTAGGCCTCCTCCACCACTGCTCCCTCACTGCCCGATGCCTCGAGGAAGAACATCTCATCTTCCACCTTGGAATACTTCAACCCCAGGGCATCAACGTAGACTTCACCAGTTTCCTCATTTCCCCTCCCCCCAGTTTACCCCAGCTCCAACCTTCCAGCTCAGCACTGTCCTCATGACCTGTCCTGTCTGCCAATCTTCCTTCCCACCTATTCTTTCCATCCTCCACTTTGACTATCACCTTCACCCCCACCTTCATCCACCTATTGTACTCTTAGCTATCTTCTCTCCAGCCCCACCGCCCTCCCATTTATCTTTCCACCCCAGAAGCTCCCTGCTTCATTCAGTCATGAACTTTTGACTGAAACATTGATTTTCCTGCTCTTCGGATGCAGCCTGACCTGCTGTGCTTTTCCAGCACCACTCTAATCTACACTCTGATCTCCAGCATCTGCAGTCCTCACTTTTGTCTAAAAGCAATGACCATCTCCAATAAAAGTCAATCTAACCTTCTCCCTTTTACATTCAATAGTTTACTGTCACTGTATCCCCCACTGTCAAGATCCTGGCCTGGGGGGTTACCATTGCTCAGAAACTCAACTGGACTCACGACATAAACATAGTGGCTACAATAGCAGATCAGAGGCGAGGAATACTGCATAGAGTAACTCATCTCCTGACTCCCCAAAGCATGTCCACCTTCAACAAGCCACAAGTCAGGAGTGAGACAGAATATTACCCACTTGCCTGGATGAGTGCAGCCCCAAAAGCACTCAAGAAGCTTGATACCATTGAGGACAAAGCAGCCCACTTGATTGGCACTATATCCACAAACACCCACTCCCTCCATCACCGACGCTCAGGAGCAGCAGTGTGTACTATCTACAAGATGCACTGCAGATATTCACCAAAGATCCTCAGACAGCAACTTCCAAACCTATAACCACTTCCATCAAGAAGGTCAAGGGCAGCAGATACATGGGAACACCACCGTGTTCACATTCCCCTATGAGCCACTCACCATCCTGACTTGGAAATATATAACTGTTCCTTCATTGTCATGAGTCAAAATCCTGGAATTCCCTTCCTAATGGCATTGTCGGTCAACCCACATCAGGTGGACTGCTATGGTTCAAGAAGGTAGCTTACCACCACCTTCTCAAGGGCAATTAGGGATGGCAATAAATGCTGGCCCAGCCAGCCAGCGATGCCCAAATCCCACAAAATGGGCAGCATGGTGGCTCAGTGGTTAGCACTACTACCTCACAGTACCAGGGCCCAAGGTTCGATTCCAGCCACGGCTGACTGCCTGTGTGGAGTTTTCACATTCTCCCCTCATCAAAGATGTGCAGGTTAGGGTGCTAAATTGCCCACTGGCGTTAGGTGCATTAGTCAGAGGGAAATGGGTGTGGGTGAGTTACTCTTCAGAGGGTCAGTGTGGACTGGTTGGGCTGACGGGTATGTCCCCACACTGTAGGGAATCTAATCATAATCTGGAGATATAGTTTAATGTTCTAATATCGGATCATGATGGTAACTTAACGGGCAGCACGGTGGCACAGTGGTTAGCACTGCTGCCTCACAGCGCCAGGGACCTGGGTTCAATTCCCGCCTCACGCGACTGACTGTGTGGAGTTTGCACGTTCTCCCTGTGTCTGCGTGGGTTTCCTCCAGGTGCTCCGGTTTCCTCCCACAGTCCAAAGATGTGCGGGTCAGGTGAATTGGGCATGCTAAACTGCCTGTAGTGTTAGATTAGATTACTTACATTAGATTACTTACAGTTAGGTAAGGGGTATATGTAGGGCTATGGCTGGGTTGCGCTTCGGCGGGTCGGTGTGGACTTGTTGGGCCAAAGGGCCTGTTTCCACACTGTAAGTAATCTAATCTAATCATTTCCTGCCAACCGATTAGATTAGATCAGATCAGATCAATTCATTAGGAGTTGACCAGAGAGCTGGTCAATCAGGGCACAGCAGTCTCTAGGTCCTGAAGTTCATTCCTTTGAGATTTCCACCAGTGAGAGGTTGCATGCTGTTTCTAGTCTTCACACAAGGTAAGAGGGTGGAGGCAAGTGTTGGGGTGGTTTGTTTTCAGAGAGCATCACCCTTTCCTCCCTCCACATCTACACTGCCAATGCTCCCCAAATCAGGAAGACCATCCTGGTTTCCCGCTTGCGAAAAGAACCACCTTTCCCACCCACTGAAGACACAGGTAATCAGGGAGGTGAGATGTTGAGGTCCTTAAGGAGACATTAATTGTCCACTTCAGCGCTTAAATTGGTGACAGGTTGAGAAAGCCATCCACGGACCCTTTCACCCAGATTATCATTATGAAGGTGACATGAAGAAGTAGGTATCTCTCCAAGGCCAGCATACTCAATCATTTCTCTCTCAGCACCTCCCAGAGATAAAATATTACACCCATAACCTTAATCAGGTTGTGCACATTTTGCACTTCCAAAGATGTTCTCTTAATCTTTTAGCGAGTTAATTACAGGGTAAACTCATTCACCAAGGAGCTGCGAGTGAGAGGTCATCTCTGGTCATTCCCTCAAGCTGGGAGAAAGTGAGGATTGCAGATGCTGAAGATCAGAATCAAGGGTGTGGTGCTGGAAAAGCACAGCAAGTCAGGCAGCATCCGAGGAGCAGGAGAATCGATGTTTCGGGCATTAGCCCTTCATCAGAATTAAATGTTGATTTTTTTGTTCCTCAGATGCCACCTGACCTGTTTTCCAGCATCACACTCTCGACTCATTCCTCAAACTGAAGAGTCTGCAGCTGAATTAAATAAACAATATGGAAATACTACAGACAATTGGAAGTACTCCAGGTGCTGGAACTCATGCAGATATTGCATACACTGCAAACACTGAAAGTAATGGGTTATTAGAAATACTCCAGATGCTGGAAATACTGCATGTACTGCTCTTACTGCAGGTATTGGAATTACTGTAGATGCTGGGAATTATTGCAGATAATGGAAATGCTGGAGACACTGGAGATAATGGAAATGTTACAGCTATTGGGAGCATTGCAGATAGTGGAAATACTGGAGACATTGGAAATACTGTACATACTGGAAAGCTTTCTTTTAAGGAAGAGAAAATGCTGGAAATGTTCAGTAGGTCAAGTCACATTTAAGGAGAGAGAAGTAAACAAAATGTTCGTGTCACCGACTTGCTTAACATCCATTACATCTTGTATCAGCTGTGATGAAAGTCATTAACATTAACTCTGTTCCTCTCGGTTCTTATCTCCGATTTCCAGCATCAGCAGTATTTTATTTCCTCTCGCTATTGGAGTGCGATGGGACTGCGAGATAACAGCTTTCTTGCCAATTAGCAAAGAAAATGTCTGATAACAAATTTGCAGACCAACAATTACTCACTAACCTGAGAATCCGACTTAGAAATATTAAACTTAAACATTGAGCATGCAAATAATTAGTTAGTCTAAATAACAGATTATAAAAGAAATTTAATTACATTGCAATAATTAAGCATTAATTGCTTGATGATTACTAATTACAGTTAGGATCAGTGTTTGAGATTGATATAAATTGTTGAGATTAATACAAAATTAAAATTCCCAGATAGTTGCTTCGCTGGTGGCACTGCAAAGCTCGCCACTGACTAAATTTAAGCCCATGCACTTGTAAGCAGCTGGAGGGACTTTAACTTGTCAACAGCAAGATTGTCTGGCCCAGTTGCATGTGGTTTAACTGTGTATCAAGCCACTGTCAGATGTCTTGCCCAGTGCAGGTGCAGGAAGGGAAGTCTGGAGGAGTAGATTTACACCCTTAACCGGGGAAGGACTGTCTGATCCCATGCTTGGGAAATCCAGGAGGCCAGAGATAAATTTAAAACAATGCATGATATTGTACAGCCTTCCTGTAATATTACACATCAAATCTTGAAATTAAATTGGGGACTACTGTCCCTTATTCATTGAGCAGTTTGGAAATGTCTCAGGGTGAGGATTTAAACACTTATGCATGCATGCCTGTACTTATCCAAAAATGGCATACAGTTTAAACAGTTATTGCAAGAATAAAGGTTTTTTTGCTAATTTTTTTACTGATACTAATCATCTAAATGACCATTCATGCAGGTAATAATTTCTGATCAAAAGTCTATACCTTTACTCATCTATCTGCCTACCCAGCCAGGTTTGCATAGTTTACTTTCTAATAACTGTTTAAACTGTATGCCATTTTTGGATAAGTACAGGCATGCATGCATAAGTGTTTAAATCCTCACCCTGACACATTTCCAAACTGCTCAATGAATAAGGGACAGTAGTCCCCAATTTAATTTCAAGATTTGAAGTGTAATATTACAGAGAGGCTTTACAATATCATGCATTGTTTTAAATTTATCTCTGGCCTCCTGGATTTCCCAAGCATGGGATCAGACAGTCCTTCCCCGGTTAAGGGTGTAAATCTACTCCTCCAGACTTCCCTTCCTGCACCTGCACTGGGCAAGACATCTGACAGTGGCTTGATACACAGTTAAACCACATGCAACTGGGCCAGACAATCTTGCTGTTGACAAGTTAAAGTCCCTCCAGCTGCTTTCACCATCCCTGCAGATCTCCCCCTCTATGAGGATGAAAGATCAGTCCTCAACAGGGGCCTCACCTTCATTCCCCTACGCCCTCGGATTAATGAGTTCAACACGCGCCGAGATATTGAATAATCCTTCCGCCGCCTTCGCCTCCGTGCCTACTTTCACAACCAAGACTCCCACCCACCCTCTGACGACCCCTTCTCCCGCCTCCAACACACCCCATCCACCTGGACACCCCGTGCTGGCCTCCTACCCGCCCTCGACCTCTTTATAGCCAACTGCCGCCGCGACATTAACCGACTCAACCTGTCCACCCCTCTCACCTATTCCAACCTCTCACCCTCAGAACGTGCAGCCCTCCACTCCCTCCGCTCCAACCCCAACCTCACCATCAAACCCGCAGACAAGGGAGGCGCGGTAGTAGTTTGGCGCACTGACCTTTATACCGCTGAGGCCAAACGCCAGCTCGCGGACGCCTCCTCCTATTGCCCCCTTGACCATGACCCCACCTCCCACCACCAAACCATCATCTCCCAGACCATCCAGGACCTTATCACCTCAGGGGATCTCCCATCCACCGCCTCCAACCTCATAGTCCCACAACCCCGCAACGCCCGTTTCTACCTCCTGCCCAAAATCCACAAACCTGCCTGCCCCGGCCGACCCATTGTCTCAGCCTGCTCCTGCCCCACTGAACTCATCTCCCAATACCTCGACACGGTCCTGTCCCCTTTAGTCCAAGAACTCCCCACCTACGTTCGGGACACCACCCACGCCCTCCACCTCCTCCAGGATTTTCGCTTCCCCGGTCCCCAACGCCTTATCTTCACAATGGACATCCAGTCCCTGTACACCTCCATCCCCCATCACGAAGGACTCAAAGCCCTCCGCTTCTTCCTTTCCCGCCGCACCAACCAGTACCCTTCCACTGACACCCTCCTTCAACTGACTGAACTGGTCCTCACCCTGAATAACTTCTCTTTTCAATCCTCCCACTTCCTCCAAACTAAAGGAGTTGCCATGGGCACCCGCATGGGCCCCAGCTATGCCTGCCTCTTCGTAGGATATGTGGAACAGTCCATCTTCCGCAACTACACTGGCACCACCCCCCACCTTTTCCTCCGCTACATCGATGACTGTATCGGCGCTGCCTCGTGCTCCCACGAGGAGGTTGAACAGTTCATCAACTTTACTAACACCTTCCATCCCGACCTTAAATTCACCTGGACTGTCTCAGACTCCTCCCTCCCCTTCCTAGACCTTTCCATCTCTATCTCGGGCGACCGACTCAACACAGACATCTACTATAAACCGACTGACTCCCACAGCTACCTGGACTACACCTCCTCCCACCCTGCCCCCTGCAAAAACTCCATCCCATATTCCCAATTCCTTTGTCTCCGCCGCATCTGCTCCCAGGAGGACCAGTTCCAACACCGCACAGCCCAGATGGCCTCCTTCTTCAAGGACCGCAGATTCCCCCTCCACCGCATCTCCTCCACTTCCCGCTCCTCCGCCCTTGAGCCCCGCTCCTCCAACCGCCACCAAGACAGAACCCCCCTGTTTCCACCTACCACCCCACCAACCTCCGTATACAGCGTATCATCCGCCGTCATTTCCGCCACCTCCAAACGGACCCCACCACCAAGGATATATTTCCCTCCCCTCCCCTATCAGCGTTCCGCAAGGACCACTCCCTTCGTGACTCCCTCGTCAGATCCACACCCCCCACCAACCCAACCTCCACCCCCGGCACTTTCCCCTGCAACCGCAGGAAATGTAAAACTTGCGCCCACACCTCCACACTCACTTCCCTCCAAGGCCCCAAGGGATCCTTCCATATCCGCCACAAGTTCACCTGTACCTCCACACACATCATCTATTGCATCCGCTGCACCCTATGTGGCCTCCTCTATATTGGGGAGACAGGCCGCTTACTTGCGGAACGCTTCAGAGAACACCTCTGGGCCGCCCGGACCAACCAACCCAACCACCCCGTGGCTCAACACTTTAACTCTCCCTCCCACTCCACCGAGGACATGCAGGTCCTTGGACTCCTCCACCGGCAGAACATAACAACACGACGGCTGGAGGAGGAACGCCTCATCTTCCGCCTGGGAACCCTCCAACCACAAGGTATGAATTCAGATTTCTCCAGCTTCCTCATTTCCCCTCCCCCCACCTTGTCTCAGTCGGTTCCCTCAACTCAGCACCGCCCTCCTAACCTGCAATCCTCTTCCTGACCTCTCCGCCCCCACCCCACTCCGGCCTATCACCCTCACCTTGACCTCCTTCCACCTATCCCACCTCCATCGCCCCTCCCCCAAGTCCCTCCTCCATACCTTTTATCTTAGCCTGCTTGGCTACTCTCTCTCATTCCTGATGAAGGGCTTATGCTCGAAACGTCGAATTCTCTATTCCTGAGATGCTGCCTGGCCTGCTGTGCTTTGACCAGCAACACATTTTCAGCTGTGATCTCCAGCATCTGCAGACCTCATTTTTTACTTTCTAAGATAGCCCATATGTGACGGTACTGTGCCTTTGAGGGAGATGTGTTCTGTGCTGTTTCTCTTGCAGAGAGTTGTCACAGTGGTATAAGAGTGTCTGCTTCAGAAGCAGTGGTTAAACAGCTTGGAGCTCCCTGAGAGTTTTAAAAAAAAATTAGACAAAAGAAGCCTGATTGGGTGGAGTAAGATTCACATTGGCCAGGGTTTTAGTTGTGGATTTTAGTTGAAGTTGTGGGTTTTAAGGTTGAAGCTGACAGATACAGCTCGCTCTGCTCCAATTAAAAGTTTAGCTATTTTCTTTACTGCTAGATTGTTTCAACTTTTCTTTCTCCTGAAGTGTAGGAAACATGATAGCTATGTTTTTTTCTTTTTTTTAATCCTCTGACTTATGCTCCACCTCCAGCACACGGTGGTCAAAGATCAGGAGCATGGGACTGAAGTTCAATGAGAAATAAAGAAGATGGTTTTTAAGAAAATCAAAATAGGAGTGCAAACACCTACACCCTACGTATACATAGTCCACAGACTCCACAGAACAAGCAGTTGGGCTCGGAGTCTGCAGTTGCAGGGGACCGCTGCGTGCAGCACCTTCCACCCCAGATCCCTGAGAGAAAGGGGGAGGACTTCGATGTAGAGATCCCTCCACTGGGGAGTCACCATATATATTTTATTTTCTCCTCCTCAGTAGCAACGGGAACAAACTGACTGTGGCCCAGCCAGCACAGGGTCTGTCCCCTAAACTGGGGGACTCTAAATTTCCTGGTTAGATTTTATTTTTCCCTGGAAAAGGGAAAAGGAAAAGAAACTCTCCTCCTCTAACCACAGAAACCAACAGTAGCAGGTACTCTCCTGGTTATATCTTTTTTTCTTTTTCCCCGTGCTTATTTGTCCCCACACACCCATGTTATGTTGGAACATGATAGCTATATTGGAATAGTTAATTAGTAGTTATTGAGTCATACAGCATGGAAACAGATCCTTCAGTCCAACCAGTCCATGCCAACTATGTTCCCAAACTAAACTCGTCCCACCTGCTTGCATTTGGCCCATTTCCCTCCAAATGTTTCCTATTCATGAACTTATCCAAATGTTTTTTAACTGTTGTAACTGTACTTGCTTCATCACTTCCTCTGGCAGTTTATTACATACATGTACCACTCTCTATAAAAAAATTGTTATTGAAAGTCCATTTAAAATCTTTCTATTGTCATGTTCAGTATAGACCCGTGAGTTTTGAACTGCCGCACCTTAGGGGAGACCTTTGTTCTTCACCTTATCTTTGCTTCTCACGATTTCATAAACTTCTGTAACATCACCTTTCAACCCTCTATGCTCCAGTGAAAATAGATCCAGCCTATTTTTATAACTCAAAATCCTCTATTCCCAGCAATATTTTGGTAAATCTTTTCTGAACCCTTGCCAGTTTAACAATATTCTTCCTATAGCAAGGCAACCAGAATTGCACACAGTCTAGGGTGTAGGTTTGCTCGTTGAGCTGTAGGTTTGATACCCAGACGTTTCATTACCTGGCTAGGTAACATCATCAGTGGCGACCTCCAAGCGAAGCGAAGCTGTTGTCTCCTGCTTTCTATTTATATGTTTGCCCTGGATGTCATTTCCTGTTCGTTTTCTGAAGGGTGATAGATGGTATCTAGATCTATGTGTTTGTTTATGGCATTGTGGTTGGAGTGCCAGGCCTCTAGGAATTCTCTGTGTTGTCCGAGTTGAAATGGTGGTCTTTTTCATCCGTGTGTAGGGCTACAAGGGAGAGAGAGAGACACTTCTTTTTATGACTAGCTGGTGTTTGTGTATCCTGGTGGCTAACTTTCTTCCTGTTTGTCCTACATAGTGTTTGTGGCAGTCCTTGCATGGAATTTTGTAGATGACGGGGTTTTGTCCATGGGTTGTACTGGGTCTTTTAAGTTTGTTAGTTTTTGTTTGAGAGTGTTGGTGGGTTTGTGTGCTACTAGGATTCCGAGGGATCTCAGTAGTCTGGCTGTCATTTCTGAAACTTCTTTGATGTATGGTAAGGTGGTTAGGGTTTCTGGCTGTGTTTAGTCTGCTTGTCATGGTTTGTTCTTGAGGAATCTGTGGACTGTATTTTTTGAGTATCCATTCATCTTGAATACATTGTATCGGTGGTTCTCCTCTGTTTTCCGAAGTTCGTCTGTGCTACAGTGTGTGGTGGCTCATTGGAATAGCTTTGTTCTGATACAGCTTTGTTTGTGTGTGTGTGTTGAAAAAAACACCATTTCAACTGGGACAACTTATCTATCCTGGGACAGGCTAAGCAAAGACATACCAGAGAATTCCTAGAGGCCTGGCACTCCAACATTCTACCCAGCTGGTTTGTAACAATGCACTGGTATGAGTTACCTCTTTATCACAAAATAATGTAACAGTCGGCTAGATGAAGGGGGATGTGGGGGTGGAGGAGGTCTTTGGATATGGCCCTATTCTGTGCTGTTAATTTGACAAATTTTACAGGATACTGATCAATTTGCGGCATGTTTCTAGCTGAAATCTGTTTTCATTTCAATTTGATGTTGCCTTTACTTTGAAAAGTAAAGCTGCTGATTCATTCCTTAGCAATTCATACCTGATGTGATGGCCATTGTCAAATTAGACCAACTCCCTTAAGATAAATGTGTCACTCAGGGATTACAGCTGAAATAAAAAAGTACAAAGTTTTGAAAACCTTTAATATAATTTCTGATCTTTTGAAGTATGCAATTTGACATGAGACAACTCTCATCTCAGGTATGAGGCTTGTATTTAATCTGTAAAGGAGACAATTTGAAGAGGTAATATTAGGTGTGTGTGTGTGTGTGTGTGCGCGCAAAACTTGTGTGGTTTGAAAGGGGAAATGGCATGGGCTAAAATAGACAGTATGGGTTTTCTGGATATACTTGCAACAAGAAGTTTGGGGCGGCTCAGTGGTTAGCACTGTTACCTCACAGCACCAGGGTCCCAGGTTTGATTCCAGCCTCGGGTGACTGTCTGTGTGGTGTTTGCTCATTCTCCTCATGTTTGCGTGGGTTTCCTCCCACAGTCCAAAGATGTGCAGGTCAGGTGAATTGGCTATGCTAAATTGCCCATAGTGTTAGGTGCATTAGTCAGAGGGAAATGGGTCTGAGTGAATTACTCTTCAGAGGGCTGGTGTGGACTGGTTGGGCTGAAGGGCCTGTTTCCACACTGTAGGGAATTTTTAAAAAAATTTGGAAAAATTATGAGATGATTGGGTAATAAAGTCATTTGTGTTGTGGACCAGATCAAACTTCCCCAACATATATCAAGGAGATGGCCCAGTCCCTAAGTTTTCTTTTGTTTAAAGGCAAGTGGAAAGTGTTGGGTTTGAGTTTAACTGAATTTGTCAAACGATGAGGTTTTAAGCAAAACACACTTTATTCTTATATGATAGTTAAAATACAAACAAACAATAAGAATTAGCATAACTTTAACTCTATCAAAATAAAATATTATTTAATATTGACATTTTGAAAACAGTCCATATTACAGAAGAGGAAGTGCTGGATGTCTGAGAAAATATAAAAGTGGATAAATCTTCAGGATCTGGTCAAACGTATCCCTGGACACTGTGGGAAGTTAAGGAGAAAATTGTGAGGTCCCTAATAGAAATATTTGTTTCATCTATAACCATGGGTGAGGAGCCGTAGGACTGGCTAATTTTGTGCATTTAGAAACTTTCAAACAATAGACCTGTGAATCTGACACTGGTGGTGAGTAAGTTGTTCAAGGTGATTCTGAAAGTTATGATTTACATGCATTTGGAGAGGCAAGGAATGATTAGGGATAGTCAGCATGGATTTGTGTGGGGGGAAATAGTGTCTCACAAACTTGATTGAGCTTTTTGAGGAAGTAACCAAAATGATTAATGAGGGCAGGGCAGGGCATTAGACGTGGTTTACTGGGACTTTATGAAGCCTTTGATAAGGTTCCAAATGGAAGACTAATTAGTAAAGTTAAATTACATGGGGTTCAACCTCGCTTCCATCTCCTCTCAGCCGCCTTCTGTCCAAGGAGAACAGTCTCAACTCCTGTAATCTATCCTCATCACTAAGTTTCTCATTTCTGGAATTTTCTGCACTCTGCATAAAATTGAAGACAGTTTTATAAGAATGGCCACAATTCCTGGACCAGTATCATTGAGGGGAATCATCTCCATACAGTGAGCTGTGGCTGCAGCTATGATCTCGTGGGGTATGTGGCAAGGATAGGGTCTTCAATCTAACCTTGGAATAGTGCAATCCCATTCCCAAATCCCAGTTGGCTGTCCCTAGGCAGTTAACAAGGAAAGGGCATGGAAGGGGTGGGTGGAATGTGTGAGGGGGTTTGGATGGAGGGGCAAGACAGGTGGATAATTTCAGTCAGCCACTCCAATCGCTGATCAATGATCCTTGAGTCAGGGCGATGCTGGATGTTAGAAACTCTGTACATGTCTACCTCCATTCCTGCCCCAGATTGTCACAAATATGCTGCTCAGGAACTCCCCAGCTTACTCTGACCAGTCTAAGGAGCCTTCTTCAGATATGTAACTTAACTTTTCTAATTTTGAAATGTTAACTCTGTTTCTCTTTCCACAGATGCTTCCAAACCTGCTGGGTCTCGCCAACACTCCCTGGTTTTGTTTCAGATTTCATGTATCCACAGTATTTTCTTTTTATTCCCTGATTTTGATGTGTGTTCCTGTAGAGAGGCAATACCCAACACCTTGCTTTGATGGCTTTGTGAACTTGCATTACAATATAGTCCTTGGGAAGAAACTCTAGGAGTCAATGTGAAGGATTAACAAGCAGAATAGCATGAGATTTTTTAACATGGATTCCTTTATTCTCATTTTAGATTCCCTCTGCTGGAACATGTGTGTAAATGGATAACAGGCACGATGCAATTTTATTGCACTATAGTTGTCATTTTTAATGATTTGTGAATGTGCATTTCCAGATCTCTTTTTGCCTATGTCCCATTGAAATCCTCATTTTCTGTTATGAGTCTGCAGTTTCCCATGTATAGCTGATAGGGATAGCATCAGAGACTTGGGGCTATGAAGCAATGTTACCATGAGCTGAGGAGAAAGTGAGGTCTGCAGATGCTGGAGATCAGAGCTGAAGCGCAGCAGGTCAGGCAGCATCCAAGGAACAGGAGATTCGACGTTTCGGGCATGATTCCTGAAGAAGGACTTATGCCCAAAACGTCGAATCTCCTGTTCCTTGGATGCTGCCTGACCTGCTGCGCTTTTCCAGCAACACATTTTCAGCTCTTACCATGAGCTGACCCAACATCATATCAGTCTTTGACAGTTGGTGGCTGAGAGTCTCAATCACCCATACTCAGATTCACTGTAAGAAGGAAACAAAATTGCTGAAAAAGCTCAGCAGGTCTGACAGCATCTGTGGAGCAAAAACAAGGCTAACATTTTGGGTCGAGACACCCTACCTCAGAACTGATTTACCACATCTGCAGTTCTTTTGGTTTTCACTGGGAACGGTATAATTTACATTCTAAGGTGAAACCATCAGCAGTCACCAACAGCTAACATACTTTCATCTTCCCAGCCTTTGTAAAATTGAGCAATGTTTATGGGGTCCTTCATTAAGCAGAATAAATATTTTTTTCAATACAATCAGGAGAACTAGGCAAACACATTTTTATGACCTTGTTCAAAGCATTTTCTAACTGATTAAAATTTTATAAAAACTCAGTGTCTGATGAACTTGATGATGAAGAAGTATCAAAGTGAGATTTCATGACGTACTACAGCAATGTTCTCTTCAGCACTCAATTAGTTCCTTCTTAGCATGTTACAGTGCTGTCACTGTGCTGAAAGATGGTTTAATAACACAAGAAGGATAAACTCATCGATCAAATGTTGAGAGATTAGCAAGCAAATTACACAAGAATGACCAAGCAAATGGGCATATTTTTAGAAGCACTTTTATTAGATAAGAATCTTCACAAGTGGGCATTCTCATTATCAATTCTTTAGCAAGCTTGACTACTGCCATCATTGATTTTGTGTCAAGGTCTTCACTTCTTGCCTTCAGTAAATGTTTCTCTACGGTACTTTTCAGAAAACAGGCTTTATCTGCATGATATATGATGGTCCCCTGCAATAGACCTTAAAGGTCAGTTTCTTGCTTAGGTCTCTGTTATTTCCTTGACTGCCCATGAGCACAGTTCAGTCAACATGCTCAGTCAAGCACACAAACCATCATCCAGTAACAACCAGTAACATTTCCTATGCTCTTACATTGCTCAAGAGTTACAGTCAGCTCACCAAGAAAATAAATGATTTGTTCACATTGTCCTGAGGTGACAGCTGATGGAGAATATTCTTGTCTTTCATATACAAAAAAAACAGGTATAATGTTACAATGATGAAGGACTGAAAGGCTATTTTTCCTGATCAAGTTTAGATATTGACCTGTTCTCTCACCTTATTCGTTTCTGCGTTGGAACAATTTGCTTTCATGAGGCAGTCTACTTAGTGGTCTTGTCACAAGCTGACAAAACCCATTTGACTCTCCCAGAGAAAAAAATGTGAGTGATCGACAGCCAAGGGATTTGAATGTCTGATTATTTGGAAGACAGCCAATGCTGCAACAAGGGCTGCCTGAAAGTTACTCATCAATGACGACTAAAGTATACGGCTGCAGGATTTCTGAAAACTGTTGAATGTTTTTTTTTAAATCGAGTAACAGTGAGATTAATTTAGTCAAAGCTATACTTTTGGAATAACTGTCCGCCTGCTCATTTTCACTCACTTTAACCTTGACTTCAGAGCTTCAAACATATTCTTGCAAAAGATCTTCATTATTATAAGCATCATGAGGTTGAAATTATTAGGCATCACTTTTGGTTTTGGATTAAAAGCATATAATGTGAGGCAAAGCAATATTCCATGCTCAGTTTGCACAGGCACTGCTCCTACTGAGTCGAGATTAGAGTTGTGCTGGAAAAGCACAGCAGGTCAGGCAGCATCCGAGGAGCAAGAAAATCGACATTTCGGGCAAAAGTCCTTCATCAGAAATCATTCCTAATGAAGGTCTTTTGCCTGAAACAACGATTTTCCTGTTCCTCGGATGCTGCCTGACCTGCTGTGCTTTTCCAACACCATTCTAATCTCAACTCTGATTCCCAACATCTGCAGTACACTGCTCCTACTGATACATTTCCAGGACCTTTATTTTGACCTCCCATTGTGAATTTGGGTATTTGACCCAGTTCATCTTACTTCGTTCTTAAAAATCCCTGAAGTCAAGTGTTTCCCTCCTCATTTGTTGAGTTAAAGGTGACTGGTCTTGCACTTTAGAGATGATACTCCTCAGAAATGTGCAGCAATGTTTGGGTCTTTCCACAAGTGAATAAGGGATTTGGAATGAGGCCCTGGCATTAGAGGTTGGATAAATAGGGATATGGCTTGTCCTGAAACTTTAGCAAGGACCACCCATGCTGTGTAGCTCATAGCCTCTCAGATGGGGTTTGTAACAAGAAACATTTTAGTGATTTCTTGTATTTCTTGATCCACAGCTGATAGATCTTGCTCTGGAAGGTTGCTCCATAGGAGGTGTCAAGATGGAGGGTGGGCAGGAGATGTGTTGAACATGTCATTACAGATTGATATGACCCAGTTGCAGCAACTCATACCAAGTGTGCTGATATTTTACCAGTTTCTATTTACCCTCAGGACTCTTGTTTCAGGTGGGCAATGGTTATGTCAAGAAAGGATATAACGCCTGGCTTACCCTGTCAGTCTGCACTCCATGCACTCACATGCCTTCAGTAACTGTGGGAATAGGTTACACAGACCACTTGGATCCAAAGGGTTCTCTGTCCAGACATTTTTGTCAATTTTACGGCAGTGGGAATATTGAGTTGTTTTATGACAAGACGGGATTATTGTATTAACTTTGATTACTTTTTACAGATGCTTCCAGACCTGCTGAGCTTTTCCAGCAATCTTTGTTTTTGTTTCTGATTTTCAGCATCCACAGTTTTTTATTTAGGATTATTACACATACTCTGAGTCATTCTGGGTGGAAATTGTTCACATGTGTGGAGAGAATATCAGGTTGCCCTGCCATTTACTCCAATCAGATGGTGAAATAGCCCGCGAATACTCTTTGAATTGACTAGTATGTGGCAGGCAGTCTATTGGTCAAAGTACTGAAGGGAGCCTGCCTTTGTGAAGCTCCACATCAGCAAGAATTAGCTGCTGCTGAAGAGAAGGGAAAACCTGAAGAAAAACTCAAAGTAAATTCAAATACTCAAAGGTTCTAATGTTTCCATGATAGATGCATAAAGCTTCACCTTCTCCACATCACCTGAAGAAATAAAATGGGAAGACAGAATTTGTGTTTACAAAACACTTGCCATGTCCTCTGCACTCCATTACAATGATGTGTCTTTGAAATACACTCAATGTTGTTATGTCGGAAAAAGTGAAGATAATTTGTGCACAGCAAGGTCTCAGAAACCCACATAAGATAATGACCAGATCAACTGGTTTTAGAGGTGATGGCCTAGTGCTATCAACGCTGGACTATTCAGCAGGAGACCCAAGTAATGTTCCCGAGACTCAGCCAACTTTCCGGAGGTCCTGGTTCAAATCCTGCCATGGCAGATGGTGGAATTTGAATTCATTTCTGAAATTCTGGAATTAAGAGACTGATGATGACCGTGAATCCATTGTTGATTGTCAGAAAAACACATCTGGTTCACTAATGTCCTTTTGGAAAGGAAACTGCCATCTTTACTCAGTCTGGCCTACACGTAAGAAACTGCCATCCTTACTCAGTCTGGCCTACACGTAAGAAACTGCCATCCTTACTCAGTCTGGCCTACACGTAAGAAACTGCCATCCTTACCCAGTCTGGCCTACACGTAAGAAACTGCCATCCTTACCCAGTCTGGCCTACACGTAAGAAACTGACACCCTTACCCAGTCTGGCCTACATGTGACTCCAGATCGATAGCAATGTGGTTGGTATTTAATTGCCCTCTGGGGCAGATTGGAATGGACAATTAATGCTGGCCTAGCCGGTGAAATCCTCAGCCCATGTATGAATGAATGAAAAAAATGTCAATACAGAGACAAATACTAGAGGAAGCTTCTGTCTTCACCTTTAGTTATAAGGCCATACAATCTTCAATGTCCATTTGAGAATGAGTGTAGGGATAAGGTTTGATATCTCACTGGCTGTTAGCATCTGCAATAGTGCAGCTCTGAAAAGTCAACCAGGTCTTCATACAAGAAACCTCTGGAGGGACTGGGTTTGAACCTACAGCCTTCAAGTTCAGAAGCAGAATGGTTATTTACTCAGCTAACCATGACACTTTGAATGCATAAGTTCATTAATGTTCTTTTAGTATCAGTTTATGAAATTATGGTATTCAAACAACATTCTTCACATCACTTGGGTGATTATGCCATATTCTTCATGTAGCCCTCACTCAGACATCATTAACACTAAACTAGAAGGTTTTAACATATGACAGGATTGAGATTGTCATTTAATTACAAGCATTTTAATTGTAACTGATTTATTCAACTTTCACTTAAGACATAGATCTTAGAAATCATTTATGTTGATTTTAGAGAACTTATCTATTTTTCACTATTCTACTTTGTTCAAAACATTGTGATGCTAACTTGCTCATGAAAATGCACACTGTGCCTAGTATGCAATAATTGTGAGTTTGATGTTTAAATGCCTTTTAAAACTCACAAAGTGTAATCAGGTAATCAATCATTCCAACCCACTAACATCAGGCCAACATTTATGATTAGCAAATTGTTCTTGACTTCTGTAAATTTGGTAAATTGCTGTTGAAACAGGCGGAAAATGATTCAAATTGATAATTATAGCAATTACAGAATTCTGTTTCAAATCAAGCAACTCAAAAGGTGCAATTAAATATTGTCATTACATCAATGCTCTGAAATTTGTAAGTGTTTTTTACAGTGAGTATACAATCAGCCAAAGCTGCTTATACAATGGTAGTACACCCAACAGGAGGGGGAGAACATGAGAAATCATGTATTATTTGTCACAATTAATGCATTAGAAACACAGTGAGACGTGGCACCTTATTCGTCACATGTTAACTGAAGAGTTCTATTCCCTATAAGTTTACCAAACTCTCTGATATCTTCTATACATTTGTATTTTGTAAGTTATTTTGACTGTGACAAGCACAAATTTCAGTTTGTCCCTAGACTGTCCCAAACCCAATATTAGTCACCTGACAGGTGAGGGATGTTGTTGGAGGTATTTTTAATTAACCTGAATCAGATGGGAGTGTGATACATAAAAATAAAACAAAGACTTACAGATGCTGGAAATCTGAAACAAAAAAAATAGATCTTTCTGGAGAGTCTCAGCAGGTCTGGCAGAACCTGGGGAGAGAAAAACAGTTAACATTTCAAGTCCAGTTGTGAATAAGGGTCACTTGACTTGAAGCATGAACTCTGTTTCTCTCTCTACATATGATGCCAGACCTGCTGAGTTTCTTGAGTAATTTCAATCTATGTTTTGAAACATGACATGAACCAGGTAAGACCTGTACCAGGTTTTTCAGCTCAGAGGTAGGAATGCTACCATTGGGCTACAAGTACGCAGATATATTATAATCCACATCCAGAGCAGATGGGACTTGAACCTGAGCTTCTGACCCTGGAAAGTGTTCTTTGATGTATCCTCGCCAGAAGACCATAAGAACTAGGAACAGGAACAGGCTGTTCAGCCCTTGAGCCTGCTCCACCATTCAATAGAACCATGGCTGATCCAACATATCTCACACACACTTTCCTGCCCTTTCCCTGGAACACTTGATTCCCTGGCTGATGAACAATCTCTCTATCTCAGCCTTAAATATACACCAGGACTCTGCCTCAATGGCTCTCTGAGGCAAGGAGTTCCAAAGACTCACAACTCTCTGAGAGAAGAAATTCCTCCTCATCTCAGTCTTAAGTTAGCAGCCCTTTATTCTAAGACTGTACCCTCTGGTCCCAGACTCTCCCATGAGGGAATCGTTCTCTCAGCATTGACACTGTCAAGCCTCTTTAGAATCCAAATGTTTCAATTTATATGTTTCAGTTTGGTGAAAGATACTTCAGGTGGATTTCCTGCCATCATTCTCTTTTCTTGATTGGAATCTAAGCAGTCTGTCTGGCTTCGTGTGGTAAAGGAATGAATCGGTAATCTGAACAAGATGGCTTTTGCCTTCAGCAAGATGTAGCTTATTGAATAACAGCAGGTAGAAACACTGATTTGAGACTTTGTTAGGAGACTGTGCAAAGACCTCAATGTTGGGTCTGTCTCTCCTTCACAATCCAGTGTTTTTCTCTCACCCAAGTCTTGATGACATTATCAGATTGGGCGGTGTCAATGCACAGCTCAGCATTAATATCTTCACAGCTTCAAATGCTTCAGGAAAATGTTAGCACAACAGGAGGTCACTGTTAGATAGCCACAGCTGACAAAGACAAGTCCAGCAGGAGTCCAGGGTGCTACTGGTGATGGATGTGGTGAGATACACCCCATCAGGGAATGTGGAGGTCTCAGTGAGCACATCTGGTGCTCCACATCATCAAGTACACCTCTTAAACAGTAAATGTCACTAATCTTCACATTCCTCTTTTGTGTTTGGTGCTGTATAGTCTGACATCAGAATGCAGCTGAAAACTACTGACAATATTATTGTCATACCTTTCTTACCAGTTTCAGTGAAACCTTGTCCTGTCTTTCATGTCAAAACAGCTCTTTTCAATCAAATACATCAGACAGTTATTGGGAAGGTACCACAATTATGCCATAACACACCCTGTTCTGATCAGGCAAGAGTTCAAACTCAAATTTAAATTCCTACTCCTTGCTAGGTTTTGCTTAATTTTTTTTCAGTCCTAAACCCAGGTTTCACAGACTAATGTGCCTCTGGGTGCACAGTGGATGAAATCTCCTTATAATTTTGTCCTGAGTGTATTTGTTGGCCATGAGTCCTTTTCTCTTTAACACATAATCCACTGCACCAGAGGATTGCCAGATCTGCCAAAAAGCACTTTTCAAGGTTTATTGTCAAAAACAAAACTCTATGGACACACAATTTTTGTTCTTTAAAATTTTTTGTAGAAATAATTCTGATAATTTCGGTCCAGGTGGAGGAAAATTGAAGAAAGTGTGAAGAAAACAAGTGATTTAATTTTTTGTAAAACATACATTAGGTAGGCAAGGTTTGTCTAAAAGATGGATTTATAAACTGTGTAAATCTTTAGTTAAACAATTGAGAATAGAATATTAAAAGAGACAGAATAACAGGACAGTACAATTAATAATACCATACATTTTCTTCTCTCGAAAGTACTGTAAATCTCTGCTTTACATTAAATCACTTGATATTGTTTCAATTTTTAATCATTAATAATGAGGTGACAGGATATCAGTTTAACATTGCCAATTTTACATTAATGTTGTTGGTTGCATCCTTTTTCTTCTTTGGCCTGAAATACATGATGTTTTTCGCCTAGTGCATCTACCTTCACCTTCAGTCACTCTCCCAAGCCCCACTCCTGGCTTTGCCTCTCACCCTTAACCATCCACCTTTACATCTCGGCTGCCTTGTTTCCCAGCCTCTCTGCTGACTTTAATCCTTGGAGTTTATTCTGTAGCCCTGTTCTCTAAAGCCTTTTTTCTAAAATCTGCATCCTGTTCTGAACTCATGTTGAGGTCCGAGGCTCCAGTTAGTGGCAACTGTTCACCAGTACCCATTCTTCTGGGACTTCAGCTGTTACTTGTATCAACCAGTTTCTGCCATCTAACACAAGATCCGTCGTTCTGCTATTACATTGCAGTTGTATTCCTCTGTAATTTTGCACTGTAAAAAATCATGCTATGGATAAGCTAGAGAATATTACACTGTAGAAGATTGCTAATACAGAATTGCTATACCTGTTCAGTAAAAAGGTTGCGTTATCCAAATGAAGTTCACAATTTATCAACAGCTAATTTGCGCTGACGAAATGCACATTATAGCAAACCGACCTGTACAATATAATTCAATACATTACAATACAATGCAATACAATGCCGCACAGGAAAAGGCCCTTCAGCCCACCAAGCCTACGCCCATTTCTGACCCTTATTTAGAGCTGCTAATTCTTACCCATACGTAGTTTCTATCGCTCTGTTCGCCATAAAGACAAGGCTTGGTTATCAAACATATTGCACTGTAGATGTTTGCAAATTTACAAACCTTTACATTTATTATAATGATTTCCTTTTAAATTTAATAATGCATTTTAATTTGCAAGCTATTTTGATTGTAGTGCACAGTGTTTCACATATACAGTATGACATATCAACTTGTATATTGCTTTGTCTGAATGAGATCTATCTGAACGAACCTATCTCTGACTTTAACAGTGATTCTGATGGGAAATTATGATTCACTTAAAGTTGTTTCACTTTTTTTTTAAAAGTGCAAACACAACTTTAAGTAAGAATTCCATATAAAGTTTACATCCCGGGTTTAGGATTAATGCATGGATAAATTTGAAGTCACACACTTTAGAAGAAAAAGTGTGAGAAAGCAGAGCATTCAAACATCTTCAGGTGAATGCAATGTAAAAAGTCCAATCATTAATAAAAGATAAACATTCAGACCTATGAGCATATGAATAAGGAGTGAGAATAGGCTTCTTGATTGCTCAAACCTACTCTTCTGGCTTATATGATTTTCCCACACTCCAAACTATCTCTGATAACTGTTTGACTCTCATTTATCGATAATCTATCCACTTCTCAAACCATAGAGTCATAGAGATCTACAACATGGATACAAACCCTTTGGCCCAACTCATCCATAACAGCCAGATACTCTAAAGTAATCTAATCCCTTATTCCAGCACTTGGTCCATATTCCTCTACACCCTTCCTATTCATATTATCATCCAGATGCCTTTTAAATGCTGTAATTGTACCAGCCTCCACCACTTCCTCTGGCAACTCATTACATACACACACCACCCTTTGTGTGAAAAAGTTGCCCCTTAGGTCCCTCTCACCTTAAACCTATGCCCTCTAGTTTTGGATTCCCGTGGCGTGGGGAAAAGATCTGGACTATTCACCCTATCCATGCCCCTCATGATTTATAAACCTCTACAAGGTCGTCCCTCAGACTCCGACCCGACAGGGAAAATAGGCCCAGCCTATTCAGCCTATACCCTATAGTTCAACAATATTCAAATACTCTGCTCCTACCACCTTTCAAGCTGAGAATTCCAATCTTCCATGATCCTCTGTGAGAAAAAGGCTTTCCCTGATCTCTCTATTAAATTGATGGCTCCTTATTTTGAAATAATGACACCTAAAATCCTTTCTCCATGTACCCTGTCACAATTCCTCAAGATTGTTAACGTTTCATTCAAGACACTTTTAAATCCTGAGCTGATACACCTGTATCAGCGGACCTGCAGACAGGAGGTGTGTGTGTGTGTGTGTGTGTGTGTGTGTGTGTGTGTGTGTGTGTGTGTGTGTGTGTTGTGATAGTTTGGTGCACTGACCTCTATACTGCTGAAGCCAGGCACCAACTCGAAAACACGTCTTCCTACTGCCCTTCAACCACAACCTCGCCTCCCATCACCAAACCATTATCTCCAACTGTACACAACCTCATCACCCCAGGGGATCTCCCACTCAATCCCACTCACAGCTTCCAACCTCTACCTCTTACCCAAGATCCACAAGCCTGACCACCCCGACCAACTAATCGTCTCAGCCTGCTCCTGCCCCACCGTAGTCATCTCCATCTACCTTGATACTGTCCTATTCCCCTTGGTCCAAGAACTCCCCACATATGTTTGCAACCCCCAGATACAGATGTAACCTGTTCAACCTTAATCCACAAGACAACCTGCCCATTCCAGGTGTTTCTGTCATAACCTTCCCAGAATTTCTTCTAATGATTTTGTACCTTTCCTGAAATAAACAGACCAATACTGTACACAGAGGTCAAGATGTTGTCTCACCAATACCCAGTGTCACTGATGCATAACCTCCTTAGTTTAGTATTCAAGTCTATCGACAATAAAAAAAATACATTTTATTAGCTTTCCTAATTACTCACTGTACCTGTGCACTAACCCTCTGGGATTGGTGCACTTGGGCACTCAGATCTCTCTGCATCTCAGAGCCCAGCAATCAATCATCATTTTAGCCAAAGCGTGATTTTTTAAAATTATTTTTGTCAAAACAGACAATTACACATTTCTCAATATTATACTACATTTTCCAAATCCTCGACCATTCGATTAACCAATCTATATCACTTGGATAACCATATGTCCTCTTCACAACTTATTTGCATTGGTAGCTAAGTCAGAATTTACTTCCCATCCCTAATTGCCCTGAAGAAGATGGTGGTGAGCTGCCTTCTTTAGCCATTACAGCCCTTTGGGTCGAGAGACGTCCACATGCTGTTTGGAAAGGAGCTCTGGATTTTGACCCAGCAACAGTGAAGGGGATATAGATTCACATCAGGATGCCTCGATTTCAGTCTTGTCATCCAAAACATTAAAATATAAATTGTAAAATGCTGACAACCCAATTCTGATTCCTGTCGCACCCCACTCCTTACATCTTGTCAACCAAAAAAAAAGTATGACTGTTTCTTTTTCTGTTAGACTACCAATTTTCTGTCCACAGCATTCTGTTTTAGCTACAATGTAAGCTTCAACTATCCACAATAATCATTGATATTGCATATTGTTAACTGTACTCTGGAATTCCAAGTTCAATATGTTGTCTTAATCCAGAATTCATGTTGCCATCTTAAAGCACTCATAGATTGGCCAAACATAATTTCCCTTTTACAAAACCATGTTGAATCTGCCTGATCAACGTGTATTTTTCAAAGTATCCTGATGTATCTTGAATAATAACTCTAACATTTTCCCTGTGACAGATATTAAAATAACAGTTTCTTACTCTCTGCCTCCCTTCCTTTTTGAATAAAGAAGTTACATTCCCTATTTCCCCTTCTAATGGAATCTGCACCAGATTAAAGAAGGTTGGAAAGTTTAAGCTAATTCATCAACTGGTCATTTCTTTAAAGATCCTAGGATAAGGTATATCAGGACCGGAGCACATGTTAGTCTGGAACCTTAGCAATTTACTCAGTACCACTTCCCTGTTGATTATACATTTCTCAAACAACTACCTCCCTTTCAAATCTTTATTTTAGATTACATGAGATTCCCTCCAGTATGGAAACAAGCCCTTCAACCCAACAAGTCCACACTGACCTTCCGTAGAGTAAGCCACCCAGACCCATTCCCCACCTGATGAAGGAGTAGCGTTGCAAAAGCTAGTGCTTCCAATGAAACCTATTTTCATTGGTTTGTGAAACTGGTGTTGTGTGATTTTTAACTTTATTTTCTATTGTTATTTTCTCAAACTCTCATTCTGGAGATGGAATTCTCCCAATCCCTGGTGATAAAGGCAACCATCCCAGAAATGTATCAGCCTCAGCAGACTACCATAGCAAATCTCGACCTGCCTACAATATAGCTTTACCTTGCAATGTTGCTCATTGTCATCTCACACTGTGACGCTACTGTTTGGGCACTTATCACACAAGGACAGACACAACTCGTGGGCTGGATTCATGTGTGCTCAGGGGGATATGTTGATTTTGGACTGTTAGCAATAAATGATACCTCGATCCTGAAAGCAACTTTGAGACTGGTATCAGTAGGATTTCTGAAGGTGCTTGTGTAAACAGGAGAGAATATTAATGAAAACATTCTGAGAAAACCTTGGGAGGAAACACTGAAAGGTAAAAAATGAGGTCTGCAGATGCTGGAGATCACAGTTGAAAATGTGTTGCTGGTTAAAGCACAGCAGGTCAGGCAGCATCCAAGGAATAGGGATGCTGCCTGACCTGCTGTGCTTTAACCAGCAACACATTTTCAACAGGAAACACTGAAAGTCAAGAGGGATTATCATAGGCCAGTGTTGGGGACATTGGAGAAGTCAATTGTCGGGATTGGAGGCAGATAATAATTGAGAAGAGAAAATGCTGGAAAATCTCAGCACCGTCAGTTGGACTCGAAACGTCAGCTCTTTTCTCTCCTTACAGATGCTGCCAGACCTGGTGAGATTTTCCAGCATTTTCTCTTTTGGTTTCAGGTTCCAGCATCTGCAGTAATTTGCTTTTAATAATTGAGAAGATATGGATAACTTACATGTAAAAATGTGAAATGATAGAGCATTGGACAGGTGGGTTACTGCAGGAGCAGAAGTCATTGACAATCTTCACTGCCCTGCTTTGATGAGGGAAATGGTCTATATTTATGAAACAACCATAATCATATTGAATGCAAAGCAGGCTTGAAGGGCTAAATGGCCTACTTCTGCTCCTAGTTTCTATGCTTAACAATGTTTGGCAATAACTAAGTTATACACCTGGGGCTCAGGGGGACTTTGTGGGGAGCTGAGCAGTTAGAGGGAGTGTTGGGTGCATTATGAACATAGCAGGTGTCATTACTGAGCAAAGGGCAAAGCGGAAAAACGGAAGGGTGTTGGGGGGAGGGGAGGAGTCACCTGGATAATAAAGGTTGAACCTGTGACTCAATCTGTAAAGCACTCACTGTCTTACCTTCTATCCTCATGGAAAAGTGTGCAATCAAAATGGTTGCGATGACAGTCAGAGTGGGCAAAGTAAGTGATTTTATTTTCCTCTGGGGAGTGGGGTGGAGGGGGTGGGGATGGGCACTCTGCTTTGGTGTAATGTGAGGCCCTGCAAAGGGCAGGCACATAAAGCAGACACACACACATTACAATTGGTAAACACGATGCATCATCAGATCATTTTTTGTGTTGACCTCAGGCATTGACCTACTATGTTAACTAAAACTCCTGGCCATGGGCCACCTGCAACACCACATTTACTGTTCTATATTCACCTCCTAAAGACTGTGAAGCTGCCAGGTGAGCTGTAAGGGTTTGCCCTAAGGTACAAATGTTGCAAATGTCTTTCATGGTTCCATCACCTGCACATGGTCCAGGAGCTGCCCACTTCACAGCCTGGACCCTAACACAGTATTATCCTGCCTTTTTTGAGTAATGTGAGTGTCAGGGATGGGAAGGAGAGGTTCTCATTATTGCTGCCACAGTTTCGACCTCCGATGGCCTATGCACCAAGAATGAAATGAACAACTGAATTCGGCAACAGTGCATGCAGAAATATCACACTGACCTGTTAGTGGAGACATCCATACCTCAATATTTTGAGAATGTTGTTCTGAAGTTATCTGTGCGTGTGCTGCAATGTTAAAAATGAAACTAAGGGCGGCACGGTGGCACAGTGGTTAGCACTGCTGCCTCACAGCGCCAGAGACCCGGGTTCAATTCCCGACTCAGGTGACTGACTGTGTGGAGTTTGCACGTTCTCCCCGTGTCAGTGTGGGTTTCCTCCGGGTGCTCCGGTTTCCTCCCACAGTCCAAAGATGTGTAGGTCAGGTGAATTGGCCATGCTAAATTGCCCGTAGTGTTAGGTAAAGGGGTAAATGTAGGGGTATGGGTGGGTTTCGCTTCGGCCGGTCGGTGTGGATTTGTTGGGCCGAAGGGCCTGTTTCCACACTGTAAGTCTAATCTAAGTCTCATCTAAAAATGAAACTAAAGAGTTCTCTCACTTAGCCAAGTGTACCTCTCCCATGTATAAAACGATTAGATTCTACAAGTCATGAACAAACCTTTAAGGCCCTGTTATTTATGTGTGCTGAATGATCGCATTACTGCTTTGTGTCTGATATTGCCCACATGGGTCCATGCGAAGCATTCTCAAAGGACCAGGCATAGAGGCTGTGGTCATCTCTGCAGCTGCCGCATTGACAGTGTCCACAGTACTGGAGAAACACAGCCACATGGAAGTCCAGGACCAGCATCTACCTCCAGCAGATGTGGACAGACTCCAAATGCAAGGTTCCCAGTCATAAGTGCCTTCATGTTGTGGCAAAGATGCAGGAGAATAATATGAATCTGCATTCCCTAGAATGCTATGCCTGTGAGAGAGAGAGAGGACAGCTTAGAAGAATTTGCACAAAATTGATTGTTGTCACACAGAATGATTCACTGGCTAGAATGGTTCAGAGCAGACTGTTCGATTTTCGAAAGGAAAATCAGGATAAGATTTGACATAAAGGTCAGCATGTGGAAGGAAAAGTGGAAGTAGAATTAGTTTTGGATTAGTTTTAACTAGGAGGTTGGCACAGTTACAATCAGTGACATGGGCTCCTTTTCTGTTGTAACCGTGATATTACAGTGTCAGCATTTTCCTATTGGTAGAGAGTCTTCTGCTGTGAGGGAGCTGACATGGCAACAAATTTTATTTTCATTAAACTGGAAGAACATCTATCAAAAATTACACTCCCAAATTGCAAAATAGCACTGCTAAGAGTTTGAACTTGGGGACTTAATTAGCTACTGGCTTCAAAAAAGAACTCAAGGTTGAGCAAAATATCTACATGAAAATGAAATTTTAAATTACCTCACAAATGCAGGGATGTTACTAGATTACTGATTAGGGAAATATTATTTGTGAATTCTTTTCAATAACCTACTTCAGTGAAGAAAATATCACAGGACGGTGTTCAGTGTTTGTCTGGAACAACCACATGTGTCTCTGGGCAGGGGAAAGATTTCTCCAGTAAGCTCTAATGTGGTTTGCAAACTTCACTCATTACACCTCTCTCATTTTATTTATGGCTTGAGAACACTTCATTCACATTTTATAAGAAAATAAGTGAAATTTAAAACAGTGGAGAATTAAGAAATAAACTTAGAAAATAATATAACTGCATATATGACAGTATACGAGGGTAAAATTAACATTTCAGGTTTCAGGGTTTCTTTAATGAAAGTCACGGGCCTGAAACCATTTTGTTTCCATCATCAGAGTTGCTCCAGTTTTGCTGTCATCCCCAGAAATTTCAGATTTTGTTTTACATCCTCAGCATCTGTAGTATTTTGCTTTGGTAAAATGCTGAAGAAGCAGCTTTCTCAACTTGGAAGCTGGATCGTAGGAATGATGAACTAACATGCACATGGTCAGTCAACTGAAAGAGTGAGTGTGCGTGTGTGCGTGCGTGTCTGCATGTGTAAGTGTGTACATGTGTGTGCGTGTGCATGTGCGTGTGCACGTGTGTGTTTGTGCATGTGTGTGTGAACATGTGTGCGTGTGCGTGTGCATGTGTGTGTGTCAGAGTGCAACGGAAATCCCAGGTTCGGAACTGCAGCAGTGCAGTTGTTCGTTTTATTAAGCTAAAAAGAAAAGCAATCAACAGGCTTGATTTAGTTTCATAATCATACTTGCTCCATTTCTCATTCCATTCAATTTGCAGAGGATACCTTACTTCTAGATGATGAATATACCTCAATGCTTCTGAAATACCTCGAATATGACCACCGACCTGAGAGTATGTTTTAAATTGTTTCCTTTAATTCAAGATAACATTGAGCAGTGGAGAGGGATAATTAAAGTTAAATGAAGGATACCCAGAGACAGGCTGATTAGTCTGTAAACTTCTCACAAACTAAAGCAGCAACCAAAACAAACACAGATAATGTTGGAGAAATTCAACAGGTCTGACAGCATATGTGGAGAGAGAAACAGAGTTAACATTTCAAGCCCAGTAGCACCTTTCAAACTTTCTGAAGTCCGCCAGACCTACTGAGTTTCTCAGTAGATAGCAGCTAAGTTTTTTTTTACAATAGACGTTTACCTTTGTTGTTTTAGTCAATGAGTGAGATGTGTCATCTACCAGTTTACATTTACCATCCCATTCAATCTGCTCAAATACACTCGATGATGCATCAGCAGCAACAACTCTGGTTCATAATAAGCCAATATGACCAGGGAAATGAACATTTCAGCAATCCTTTCAAATGACATTTGTAGGGCCAATTCTAAGCACCAAGCCTGGCCTTGGCTCAGCCACTGTGCTAATGGTTCATGCACAATTGATTCATTGGATGAAAACTTCCTCGCTCGATTCACTATCTCCATA